>NC_141711.1:8446811-9121011 GCF_971803275.1 Cyanistes caeruleus | reverse complement strand
GAGAAAAAGTGCTTCATCTGCGACTCGCGGCGGCCCTACGATGCCCGCACCAACACCAAAAGCCACCGCATCGAGAATGTGGTCACCAGCTTTGCCCCCCGCCCCAAGAAAGCCTGGTGGCAGTCGGAGAATGGTGAGCGATGGGTGGGGGTGGTGGGGCATCCTGTCCTGTCCCGGGGGGCTCTCCTTCCCTTCCTCCCACACTGAGGAAGTGTGACTCAGCCTGTGGCCGCGGCCGCGCCCCTGGACCACTGCCGGCTGGGGGGACGAGCCCCCGGGACCTGTGAGCGGGTGCTTCCACTTGTCATCCCCAGGTGTGGAGCACGTCAGCATCCAGCTGGACCTGGAGGCTGAGTTCCACTTCACCCATCTGATCATGACCTTCAAGGTGGGTCCCAGCATGTGGGACGGGACACGATGTAACACGCCCTCAGGGACTGTGGGACTAGCCCCTATCCTACCTGGGTGTCTCACAGACATTCCGCCCCGCTGCCATGCTGGTGGAGCGCTCAGCCGATTTTGGGCACACCTGGAAAGTGTATCGCTACTTCGCCTACGACTGCGCTGCCTCTTTTCCCCACATCCCCCATGGGCCCCCACGCCACATTGATGATGTCGTCTGCGAGTCTCGCTACTCTGACATCGAGCCCTCCACTGAGGGGGAGGTGAGGCCCTAGGAGTGTCCCAGGAGAGTCAGGGGATCCCCTGCACTGCTCTCATCACCTTGCTATCCCTTCCAGGTCATCTACCGGGTGCTGGACCCTGCCATCCCCATCCGGGACCCCTACAGCCCTGCCATCCAAAGTGAGTTGCCAGCCATCTGGGCTCCTGCTTGGCTGCTCTATTTTGGGCGTAGCTATTTTGGCTGCTCTCTCCCTGCTCTGGGCCCTACACAGGGGTCAGGACCTGATCCAGCCTTCAGGGTCTTGGGCTCCTCTGCACCCTTCCTTATGAGAGCAGCTAAAGGTCAGGCTGCATTGGGTTAAATGGAGGAAGATGGCTGTGCCACGGCTGAGTCTAACACCACCTGTGGTTTGAGATAGAGAATCAGGCTGGGCACAGGACACAGTGGGTTAATCACTCAAGGCTAAATTTAGACTGGGAGCAGGAGGGGAAGAATCTGCAGGGCAGGGCTGCTGGGAAACTGCAGTTCTGGGGAAGCCATCCTGTCTTCCCAGGGCCCCCGGCTGCATCCACCAGGCACAGCCATCTCCTGGGCAGAGCCCCCAGTGGTGAATGCCCCGAGACATATAAAGGTGCTGTGCCAAGGGTGTTGTTCTGCACTGGTGGAGTCCCAGCCTGCCCCTGCTGTGGGAGTGCAGAGCCCAGCCCACGCACAGCCAGACTGTACACAACTATGTGTGTGAGAGCTGAACCCCTACAGCTACGTACAGCCCAGCCTGGCCATGTACAACCACCTGCCTCTGAACCAAACCTTGCACAGCGCTGGGCCAATACTGTGCGACACAGAAAACCACAGCAGACCAATCTCGTATCGTGCAGCCCTACATAGACGCCCCATGCTGTGCACAGCCCATCCCAGCCATACCCAGCTTCTCTGAACCAACCACAGCCTCCTGTGCCATGCACAGCCCAGCCCACCTGTGCCTGGCAGAGGTGAGCTGTGCATAGATGTGCCCAGCCACCCTGTGCCAACTGGGGTCTCTCCCTGCCCTAGACCTGTTGCGTGTCACCAACCTGCGTGTGAACCTCACCAAGCTGCATACGCTGGGGGACAACCTGCTGGACTCGCGACAGGAGATCCGGGAGAAGTACTACTACGCGCTCTACGAGCTGGTGATGCGCGGGAACTGCTTCTGCTACGGGCACGCTTCTGAGTGTGCCCCGCTCAGCGGAGCCCCCGCCACCACCGATGGCATGGTAGGGCAAGCCAGGACTGTGTGCCCTGCTGGAGCTAGGTAGCTGTGCCGCCTAGTCCCACAGCCCCTCACCATGGCATCCTGGCAGGTGCACGGGCGCTGTGTCTGCAAACATCACACGCAGGGGCTGAACTGCGAGCGCTGTGAGGACTTCTACCAAGACCTGCCCTGGCGCCCGGCCGAGGGCTCCAGCACCAACGCCTGTCGCCGTGAGTGCCAGGGCTGGCACCAGCCCCTGGCACAGTGAACCTGGTGCCAGAGCTGTCAGGCTGTGCTTTGCCAGGGTTTTTGGGGCACTGTACAGTGGGATGTGGTTTGGTGGTGACTGGCACCGTGCAGACTGGCTGGGGGTTTTGGGGTGCTGCAGGCTGTACTTTGGGGAGGTTTGGGGTTGTGGTGCTGCATATCAGAGTAAGGGGATATGCAGAGAATCCAGGCAGGGGAGGTTTGGCACTGGGGCTGCTGCCTGCCAGATGTGGGCTGTGGTGCCGCATGCCGTGCCGCGGTGCTGTCCCTGCAGGCTGTGACTGCAACGAGCACTCACGGAGGTGCCACTTTGACATGGCCGTGTTCCTGGCCACGGGGAACACCAGTGGGGCTGTGTGTGATGGCTGCCAGCACAACACCATGGGCCGTCGCTGTCACCTCTGCAAGCCCTTTTACTACAAGGACCCCACCAAGGACCTGCGGGACCCTGCGGTGTGCCGAGGTCAGTGCGGGACAGGCTGTGCAGGGTGGTGTTTTGGTGGTCACAGTGCTGACCCTGCCTGTCTCTCCAGCCTGTGACTGTGACCCTGAGGGTTCTCTGGATGGTGGGCTGTGCGACAGTGCTGATGACTCAGCCAGGGGCCTGATTGCGGGGCAGTGCCGCTGCAAGGAGCACGTGGCTGGTCCCCGCTGCGACCGCTGTAAACCCGGCTTCTTTGGCCTCAGCACCAACAACCCACAAGGCTGCCGAAGTAGGTACCAGGGTGGCACCTACTGGGGTCAGGCATGTGGTTTGGCATTGCTGGAAACTGCTGGCTCTCCATGCAGGGTGCCAATGTGACCCCCGTGGCACGGTGGCTGATGGCAGTCGGTGTGACCCTGTCAGTGGGGAGTGCTTCTGCAAGCAGCTGGTGACCGGGCGCAGCTGCAACCAGTGCCTGGTGAGTGGGGCTGTGCCACAGCCCATGCACAGTGCTCAGAACTATAGTACACAGACTGCTGCTCTCTAACACCCTTGCCCTCTGCAGCCCGAGCACTGGGGACTGAGCCATGACCTCCCAGGCTGCCGGCCCTGTGACTGCGATGTGGGAGGTGCTCGCAACAACCTGTGAGTCTTTGTGGGGATGCAGAGGGCAAGGGACACCCCTCCTAGCATCAGGGCTGATGGTGCTGCTGGGGTACCAGGTGTGCCATGGGGACAGGGCAGTGCCAGTGCCGCAGCCATGTGATAGGACGACAGTGTGAACAGGTGGAGACCGGTTTCTACCACATCAACCTGGATCATTACACCTATGAGGCGGAGGATGCACGGCTGCATCAGGTAAGGAATGAAGGTGTCCCTGGGGAGGACATCAAGCAGAGCAGGGCAGTGTGTGCCCCTTTGCAGGGTCTCCAAACCAGCAGGCAGTGGTCTGCTCCCTACTCAGGGCAGAGCAGTTCCTGCTGGCCAAGGCAATTTTTAGTGTCCCATCTCAAAACACCTGCTTCCACCAGGGCTCAGTGGTGGAGCGTGAGCCCCCTCCAGATCATCCAGCTTCCTGGACAGGGACAGGCTTTGCCCGCATGTTGGAAGGTGGCTGGGTGGAGTTTCACGTGAGTGATGTGCCTTTCTCCACCGAGTATGATGTTGTCATCCGCTATGAGCCCCAGGTGAGCACCAGATGGTGAAGCCAGCAGTGTGATATATTGCCAGACTGGGAGGTAGTGGTGGGATGTTCCAGATGGTGAGGCTTTTTTGACACTGCCCCTTCTCGGCTGCTAGCACCCAGAGGCTTGGCAGGAGGTAGGGCTGAAGGTGCTGCGCCCCAGCCCTGTCTCTGCCAGCAGCCCTTGTGGAAACACCATCCCTGCTGATGACCAGCTTTCCACCAGCCTCCCATCCGGTGCCAGGTAAGCACCTCAGTAGGGCTGGGCAGTGCTGGGGCTCACTGGGGGCACATGGCTGCCCTTGCTGTTTTACCCCCATCCAGGTACGTGGTGCTGTCCCAGCCCATCTGTCTGGAGCAGGGTATCTCCTACAAACTCCGCCTGGAACTGGGCTGTGCTGCTGCTCATCAGGATCCCACTGCCAGTGTGCTCATCGATTCGGTGAGGGGCAGATGGGCAGTGGGATTGGGGACGGCAGCCCTTCAAGGGGGATAGGATGCAGCCATAGAGAACACAGGGTGAGAGGGACATGACATTCCACTGACTTTGCCCTGCAGCTGGTACTCCTGCCCCGTTACTCCTCACTAGAGATGTTCATTGCGGGTGACCCCAGCTCCATGGAGCGCCGGGAGACCTTTGAGCGGTACCACTGTGCCCAGCCCTTCTACGCTGCAGGACCCTCACCTGTGGCCGAGCCATGCTCCAGCCTCCTGCACAGTCTCTCGGCCATCCTGCATGATGGGGCGCTGTGTGAGTACAGCCCCACACCGTGTCCTGCACCCTGTGCCACAGCAGCTGACACTGATCCTGCTCTTTGCCTGCAGCCTGCCTCTGCGATCCTCAGGGCTCGCTCAGTGCCGAGTGCCAGCCCCAGGGCGGGCAGTGCCAGTGCAAACCTAATGTCATGGGACGGCGCTGTCACCGCTGTTCACCAGGAACCTTTGGCTTTGGGCCTGGCGGGTGCCGACGTGAGTGCCAGTGGGAGAGAGGCCTGGGCATCCCGTGGCTGGGTGTGTGGGAAGGGATGCTCTCTACAGTTCAGGGGCAGACACTGTGGGTGCTGTGTTTTCCAGCATGCCAGTGCAGCCGTGAGGGTTCAGTGAGCACCATCTGCGACAGCACCACAGGGCAGTGCCCCTGCCGTGAGGGCACCCATGGCCCACGTTGTGACCGCTGCCAGCCTGGCCACTGGGGCTTCCCTGTCTGCCGGCCCTGCCAGTGCAACGGGCATGCTGAGAACTGTGACCCTCGGACAGGCAGCTGCGTGCGCTGCCGTGACCACACAGATGGTGAAAGATGCCAGAGGTAGGTGGGGTGAATGCCCGGACTGGGGCAGGGTGCTGCCAGCAGCCCCAGCTCCTGCTGACCTCCTGCCTGCAGGTGTGCAGCTGGACACTTTGGGAACCCAGTGCTTGGCTCTGGGCAGCACTGCCGGCCCTGCCCCTGTCCTGAGGGGCCCAGCACCCCCCGCCACTTTGCTGCCTCCTGCTACCAAGACAACCGTTCCCAGCAAGTTGTCTGCCGTTGCAACCCTGGGTACACAGGTGGGTACCTGCCACAGCACACTCGGTGCCTTCTGGCGTGCCCTGTCCCCCGGCACTGCCCAGCGCTCTGTGTCAGCAGGTTCCCGCTGTGATGAGTGTGCCCCTGGGTACTATGGGGACCCTCTGCAGGGCGGGCGCTGCCTGCCCTGCCAGTGCCACGATAACATCGATGTGACGGACCCAGAGGCGTGTGACCGGCGCACAGGGCAGTGCCTGCGCTGCCTCTACAACACAGCAGGGCCCCACTGTGCTGAGTGCCAGCCTGGCTTCTATGGAGATGCCACACGACACAGCTGCAGGCGTGAGTACCCACTGCCATGCCAAGACAGACTTGCCTCCAGGGCCTGATATGTACTTGGGGACCATGTGCACCCATGGCTGCCCCTGCTTGTGCACAGTGCTGTGGAGTCCCTGCCCTGGAACAGGGTTGTCTCTTCTGCCCAGGCCCAGAACTATGGTCCAGTCCCTGTCCCCATGTCCAACTTATCCTATTCTTATGCCCATTCTTGTCCCCATTGCTGTCCCATCCCCACTGCCATCCATCTCTCCTCATCCTGTCCTTATTCCAGCTCTGTCCTGACCCTGGTCCCATCTCCATCCCATCCCCACCAGCAGTCCTCATGCTGCTCCCATTCCACCTCCATCCAGTCTCCACCCCATCCTTGCCCAGTCTCTGTCTCCATCCTGCTTCCACCCTCATCTGTCATCATCCCTCTCCCGCTCTGTCCCCATCAGAACTCCCATAACATCTCCATCCCAATCTCATCCCCATCCTTGTTCTTATTCCCTCATCTCTATCGCTGCTCAGTGCTTCTTGGTTCCAGGTTGCTCCTGCAACCCCTTGGGCACTGATGCCAGCACCTGTGGACCCCAGCAGTGCCACTGTGACAGGCACAGTGGGCAGTGCCACTGCCTGCCCAATGTGGAGGGCCAGAGCTGTGACCGCTGCAGCCCCAACTTCTGGAACCTGGCCAGCAGGCAAGGCTGCCAGCCTTGTGCCTGCCACCCCCAGCACTCCCTGACACCCACCTGCAACCAGGTGAGATTCGACAGGGAGAGGGGCTGGGGGGATGGGATGGTGGTGGGGGTGTGCTGCAGCAGTGCCAGCCTTGCCCATGCCACGTCTGTCAGTTCACAGGGCAGTGCTCCTGCCGGCCAGGCTTTGGGGGCCGGACTTGCACCGACTGCCAGGAGCACCACTGGGGTGACCCGCGGCAGCAGTGCCGAGGTGAGAACCAGTGCCACAGCGGGGGGACCACAGAGGGCCCTGTGGTGCCCTAACACTACTCTCCCTGCAGCCTGCGACTGTGACCCCCGTGGCATAGCCAGTGCCCAGTGCCACCGCAGCAGTGGCCACTGTGACTGCCAGCCTGGCATCTCCGGAGTCCGCTGTGACCAGTGTGCCCGGGGCTTTTCTGGTACCTTCCCTGCCTGCCAGCCCTGCCACCCCTGCTTTGGGGACTGGGACCGTGTGGTACAGGATCTGGCTGCCCGTACCCGAGCGCTGGCACAGCGGGCCAGCCACCTGCAGCACACCGGGGCTGCTGGTGCCTTTGAGGGCACCTTCCAGAAGCTGGAGGAAAACCTGGCCGCTGTACGTGATGTGGTGGCCACCCGCAACACCACTGCTGCTACTGCTGCCCACTTGACACACACCATGGAGGGGCTGCGGTGAGCACTTGGCACAGGGCACGGTTCCCAGGGTAGCCGGGGGGCAGCTTTTCACCCCCTTCCCTTGCAGGCGGCAGATCGAGGAGGCAACTGAGAGGCTGACACGAGTGGAAGGGGAGCTGACAGCTGCTCAGGATGCCAACTTCAATGCCAGCCATGTGCTGAACATGGTGGACAGGGGTGCCCGTGCCCTCAACCACAGCCTGCAGGACTTGGAACAGCAGCTGCACACCCTCAAGACCTCCAATTTTCTTGGTGAGCCACACCACAGAGCCAGCCCGGGGTGGTCAGGCCATGGCCAGGGGTCTGACAGTGTCCCTGCCCCCAGGTGCCTATGACAGTATTCGTCAGTCGTATGAGGAGTCGCGGGAGGCCGAGTGCGAGGCGGACGCCTCCACCCGCGCCGTGCCCAGCCCTGTCAGCATCTCAGCGGACACTCGTCACCGCACTGAGCAGCTCCTGGCCAGCCACCGGGATGACTTCAATCGCCACAATGCGGCCAGCCGGCGGGCACTGATGGACCTGGCAGCAAGGGCATCGGCGCTCAGCCTGCACCCGCTCAATGAGAAGGTGGGACGTAGGGAAGGGACTGGGGAACAGCACCCAGAGCTGCCCTGATCCCATGCTGCCTTGCAGGTCTGCGGTGTGGTGGGTGATGTTCCCTGTGCCGAGAGCCCTTGTGGGGGTGCCGGCTGCCGGGATGAGGATGGGCGACGACGCTGTGGCGGTCTGAGCTGTGGTGGAGCCGTGTCCAAGGCTGACAGTGCTCTGGACCGGGCACGCCATGCCCAGGAGGAGCTGCGTCAGGCTGCCACTGACATGGCTCAGCTATCCCACAAGGTGTGTGGCACATGGATGCTGGTGTGATCTGGTGGCAGAGCCACGCTCTGCAGCCCTTGGGGCTGGCACCAAGGGTCTCTGCCCACTCTCAGGTGGCAGAGGCCAAGGGGAAGGCAGACGAGGCCCGGTTGCGAGCACAGGCAGCCCTGGACAAGGCAAACCAGACCAGGGCCCGTGTGGAGAGCTCCAACAAGGAGCTGAGGGAGCTAATCAGCCATGTCAAGGCCTTCCTGAGCCGTGAGTGCCGGCATGCCGGGAGGGCTGGCCACCCCTGCCCAGGGCTTTATGGCTCTGCACCTGCACCACACTTCACTGACCCTGCACGGCGCCACACTGAATTGTCCCAACACTGCATGTGGGCTGTGCTACCCCTGTCCCCATGCTGCATTGCATGGTCCCTGCCCTGCCCCAACCATCCTGTGCCCTCCAGCCATCTCTGGCCCCCCTGCCGCGTCCCACGTTCCCCTCTGCCCTTTGCTCTGCCTGCCCCCTCCACCCCGGCGTACTAGAGGGAACACACTGACTGCTTCCACCTGCAGAGGAGGGGGCTGATCCTGAGAGCATTGAGGTGGTAGCCAGTCGGGTACTGGAGTTGTCACTCCCCGCTGCACCGGACCAGATCCACCGCCTGGCTGAGGAGATCAAGACGCGGGTGCGCAGCCTGGCCAGCGTGGATGCCATCCTGGAGCAGACAGCCGGTGACGTGCATCAGGCTGGGCAGCTGCTGCAGGATGCTCAGCGGGCCAGGTGAGCCCAGGGACATGAAGACGCAATCCTCCAGGGACCCCCAGCCCAGGCTATGCTGAGGCCTTTCTGTCTGGCCGCAGGTCACGGGCAGAGGGAGTGCGGGGCACAGCCGAGGCAGTGCGGCAGGCGCTGGAGGAGGCGCGGCAAGCTCAGGGCATGGCCGAGCAGGCACTGCAGCAAGCTGCTGGTGACATCCAGCACAGCGAGAGAGCCCTTAGCATGGTAAGAGCCCCATCCCTATGACCGTGGGACCCCATCCCCACCATGTGGTCAGTGCAACCACACCAAACTACCATGCCACCAACCCCCAGATGCAGACCCAGACAGGAAATGCAGAGCAGCAGCTGGCAGATGCCATGGAGCAGATTGGGATCCTGGACAGGCAGACCGATGTCCTGAAGGTGAAACGTGCAAACAACAGCCTGGCAGCTACACGTGCCCAGGAGGCAGCCAGCAGTGCGCGGGACCGGGCCGGTGAGGCCAAGCAGGTGGGTGATCAGGGGCCACCAGTGTGGCAGCAGTGCTGCCCCAACGATCCTGCTGACCAGCCCCACTGCCCAGCAGATGCTGGAGGGACGACTTCGGGACCGGTACCGGACAGCACAGGAGCTGGTGGAGCACCGGGCGCAGGGTGCACAGCAGGCGGGCAGCCGGGCACAGCAGTTACGGGAGGAAGCCGCAGGGCTGCTGCAGGATGCCCAGGGCAAGCTGCAGCGGCTGCGAGGTGAGGCCGGAGGGGGAATGCTGGGGCGGTGGTGGGGGCAGTGGTGGGGAGCAGGGTTGACTCATGTTCTCCCTGTCCCTGCAGTACTGGAGGAGGAGTACGAGCGGAACGAGCGGGTGTTGGATGCCAAAGCAGCCCAGCTGGGCGGGCTGGAGGCCAGAATGAGGGAGGTGCTGGACACCATCAACCAACAGGTCCAGATCTACAACACCTGCCAGTGATCCCCCGGAGGGGCCTGGACCCCCCTGGAGCACCCAGCTGCCTGCTGCCCACCCTCCGCCTGCCCCCGCAGCGGGAGGCGGGGTGGGGGCTGCAGGGTACCCCCGTGTGAATAAAGTTACAGAGCAAGACCGCCTCATCTCTGCCCCGTGCCGTGGGCCGTCTGCCCCGAGAGCCCACAGCGGCTTCCCCCGGGGTGGGAGCTGGCCGCCACCGGGTGTGGGCACAGCGGGGCTTGGGGTCGAGCGGTGGGGCGGGAATCGGCAGCGGGGCTGGGGGGGCATAGCACACCCGGGGCCCCTACAGACCAGCTCGGCACTCCCACGGATCAAAGCCGGGTAGCACAGGCAGACCCGGAGTCTCCGCGGGCAGAACCGGGACGGCCCCGCTCCCGTTGCCGCGGGAACGCGCCGGCACCACCCCCGTTCCCGTGTCACGTGACGCGCGCCCCCTGCTCCAGTGTCACGTGGGCGTGCCCGCCGGCTCCCGGAAGTGCGTCACGGGCTCGGGCCTGTCTCCGTTGTCGGCCCGCTCGGAACTTCGGCGCGGCACAAACAGACCGGAGCGGCGGGCGGGGCCGTGAGTGCGGGGAGGGCCGGGCCGGCCGGACCGGGGCGGCGGCGGGGCCCGGGGGCGGCGAGCGGCGCCTGAGCCAGCGTGGGGTGAGGGCCGCGGCGGCGGGCAGGGCCCGGGGGCGGCGGGAGGCCGGGATGCGGCCCGTGGGCACGGGAGCCGGGGCAGCGGAGAGCGAGGCAGCCGGCGGATGGCGGTGGCGGCGGCCTATGACGGGCCCGAGTGGAGAGAACGTGCGGAGCGGCAGGAGCTGGGGCCGTGGGGATTGAGAACGGGGCTCGGCAGGACGGGCCGAGCGCGGCAGCCCCGGGCAGGAGCCGGCGCGGTGACCTCGTGCTCTGCCTGCCGGGGCCGTTCATACAAACACCGTTCAAACAAACACCGTTCACACAAACACCGTTCACAGCCCCTTTCCCCTCTCTCGGTGCCTGGGGCCGGGCAGCAGCTCCCGGGAGGCCAGGGGCCGCCGGCTGCTGTCTGCACGCCCTCATCACTGTCCCTACCCATGGCCGGCGGGTTGGAACTAGATGATCTTCAATGTTTCCTTCCAGTGCAAACCGTTCTATGATTCAATGATCGTACCCACAGTGAGTGACTTGGGCCTGCCGGGTTCCCCACTCAGCAGAGGGCTCACTGCTGTCACGATGCGCTGGGGGCACATGGCTTGTGATTTCCACATGGGTTTGGAAACATTTTGTTGTGACAGTGCTGGCTTGAGTAGCTGCCCCAGGGGAGGGACTCTGCTTTCTCTGGCTCCACCCGTGTGTCAGGCATGAAACTCAAGTAAAAGTCAAGCTTGAGCCTTGGGATTTCTGTTCCCTTAGGGGAACAAGAAACAGAAGGTGATGAAAGTATTTGTGTGCACGAGTGATGTGTTTCTGTTGGCTGTGTTTAGGACATAGAAGATCCAAAAGCCCATGGAAAGATGATGCTGTTGGGATAGCCAACCTTCTCTGCAGCTACCCCTGTAAAGGCCCTTGTGCATTGATGGGGAGTGCTGTGGACAAGAATCAAGGAGCTCGTCCTGCTTAGTGCTAACCCTGCCCCAGACACAGGGCACAAATTGCATCTCATTGAGCACCTTTTGCTGTCCTTCCTGGTCTGGTGCTGCTGTGGGGAGGAGTGGCCCTTCTCCTTGGCCTCTTGCTCCCTTGCTTCTGGCTAGTCAAAACATTTGCAGTCTCAGCATGAGCTGGGGCTTGGGGGGAAGACACACATAGGAGAAAGCCCTGGCTGCCATCTGGATCTGGTGCACACCACAGCACAGAGGCAGGAAGAGCAGAGGACAGGGAGGCACATTTGTTCCCAGCAGCAGCATGGCTAGGCTTCCCTGGCTCTGGGGATTGAGTAAGCTTTTGTAGGAGTGCCCAGCTCATCAGGTGCTTCCCAGAGGTTCACCTGGCATCTAGCCAGAGCAGCCTTTCGCCATCTCTCCCCTGCAGTGACTCCTACTGTGCCAAAAGGAGTGGTGCCAAAACCGCTGTGCACCCAGGGGCTGAATATGCTGCCTGTATGTGTGTTTCCTGGTGGCAGAAAGGCAAAAACTCTCCAATTTGCCTGCTCTAATCCCTGAGTAACCTTTGCTTTGCCTTCACTCCTCCAAAACCTTGAGGTACTTGCAGCAGCCTCAGGCTGCCATCAGTCTGGCAGCTGAAATGGGCAGAGCTCCAGCCCCCTTGGTTCCTGCCTGCCATGAGGGATAACTGTCAGCAAAACACCCGAGGGAGCTGAGCCCTCAGTGAGGCATGAGAGCAGCGGGCTTCTCCTGGAGGAGTGACAAGCAGGCACGCAACCCTGTCTCTCCTCCTCACCCCTTCTTGGGTAGAGGCCTGTCCTTTCTCAGCCCTCCAGGACCCTTCTCAGACCTTGCTTTCACCCTGCCTAGCAGTTACCCTCTGCCACCTCTTTGGAGGTGCAGGAAGGAGGTGACAGAGCCTCACCTGACCCTGCATGAAGCAGTCACTGCGTCTTGAGTCCCATTTCTCCTGGGGTTTTCACCCTAGAGGCAAAAGAAATAGAACAAAAAATGCTTTCCCATGTTTGCTGAGCCCAGGTGAGCTTCTTCAGCACCAGGAAACGTCTGTAATCAACCTGTTTGGGTGTTGGTGGGGACTGGAGCTGAGTGACAGCATGCAGCTGTCATCAGAGGCCTAGCCTGGTGAATTACTGCCACTTTCCCTGCTGTGGGGGCCCTTCCCTTTCACTCTAGACCCAAAAGTGCTTCCGCATTTTGGAGAGACACAGTGTGTGCAGCAGCATGGGGATGATGCTGCTGCCCTCCCACACTATTTCAAGCTCTTTGGGATTGATGCTGGACCCTGCTCAGTCTCCAGGTCACTTGGGCCTCTCCTCCATGGGTGTCAGGAGCTGTCTGTGCCAGGCAGTTGGGCTGAACTCAGCTATTCACTTGGCTTCAGTGGCTCTTGGTGGTGAGGGTAGGTTGGCCTGAAGAGAAGTGGTTTGGATGCAACACTTGTCATGGGGCTTGCTTTGGCAGAGCTGAGGCCAAGACCAGGCTGCTTTGCTGTCTGGGGTTTCTCTGTTTGTGGCAACAGCTCCACATTTGTGACTACTTGTTGCCCTGAACATTTCTAGAACACAAATGCCTTGGCAACATGGGGCCAGCAGCACAGAACTGGCCCTGTCCTTCCTCTGTTAGAGGAACCTTGGAGGTGCCTCCTGCCACTGGCCATGCCCATGCACGGCAAGGGGTCTGTGCTTGGTACATGGGTGAAGGCAGAACTGAGTGTTCCCGAGGGACAGCTTGCCTCCTGCTGAGGGAGAGGCAGGCTCAGTGGAGCTGGGCTAGGCCAAGGTGCTGTTGGGCTTGGCTCCATGTCCTCAGATGAGAGCCAGGCCGTGGGATGTGTGTGAAACAGTGCATGGGAGCTGTGGCAGGCAGCTGGCACCTGGGGGTGGGCAGGATCTGTACGGCTGGGCCCATTTCCCTGCTGCAAACCCCCACCTGCTGCAAACCCCCACGGGCTGGTGAGCACTGCCAGGGTCAGGGTGTGCAGCCAGGGCAGTGAGGGAGGAAACCCTCCCAGCTGTCTGCTCTCACTGCCTCCATGGAGACACCTCCAGTGGGACTGTTTTCAGTGGGTTGTTTCAGCTCTGCTCTCTCAAAGCCCTGAACACTGTAGAGTGACACTAATGAGTGCAATAGACCCTTGGGCCAGCAGCTCCCTAAGCCTGTGGGGGAGCTGGCTTTGTAGGGAGGGCATGTCTGAGGGGGCAGGGGTGAGCAACTTACATGCCTTGCTCAGCCTACTCTCTTCCTGGGGCAAAAGGAGCAGAGGTGTCCTGTTTCCAGGCCAGACCCCGCTGACGCTGTCTGTAAACTGGCTGGGAGATAAATATTCAAGGTTCAGTCATGCTGGTTAAGCTCCCAGCTAGTGGGTGAAGGGGGCGGAACTCTCCTTTTGCCAGGGAGCTCTGCTCCCATCTGTCATAGGAGACTGTCCCAGGCCTGCTTCCTTCTTAGGGTGTTACTGGCTCCTATTCTGGCGCTGTTACACAGGACACTGTTTGACTGAAATAGCTGTTGCTCCAAGCTGTGTGACAGGCTCCTCCAGTTGACTCTGGAGGCTCAGGTTTGCAGATCCAGGTCTCATGTCCTTGCCCTCGGCTGTGTCTCTGGGTGTTGTTAGTGCCAGCAGCTCCTCTGGGCCAGTGTTGCTATAGTGGGAGCCATGAGCATGACACTTGCTTTCCAGGTTTTTAATGCGTGCCACATACTGAAGACCCCTGGTTGTATGTTGGGAGCTCTGACAAGCCTATGCTTTTGGCAGTAAGCATTGTAGCAGCTGTGATGAGGTAGGTTTCCTCACTGAGCTGCATGGGGCTTCCCATAAACACCATGGTGAAGGTCACGTAAGGGTACTGACCCTGAGGCAAAGAGCAGATTCTGCTGCTGTTGGGCCTTTTTCACCTCCTGCTATGCTTGCTCTTTCCTCTCTTTAGGCCATTACTTCCTTGCCAGAGAGTTTGACCACAGAGAGTCGCCAAGATAGCTGGGCCAGGAAGAAAACGTCGCACCCCTGACCCAGACTCCATTACTGACCCCGGCGGGCTGTTTGTGTCCTCCAAACGGCTGAAAATGTCCAGCAGCACAAATGCCCCTGGCCAGAGGAGAGTGTCTCGGGGCTTGGATGATGCCACCAATAAGAAGAAGCAGAAGGATCGAGCCAATCAGGAAAGCAAGGAAGGTGAGAGCCCCTCAGCATCACTGTGGCGAGCAGGCCTGTGGTGTCTCAGCTCCACAGCCTCGGAGCCTCTCAGCCATCTGCTGCAGGATAAGCAGATTTGACTAATCACTTCCTGCAGCTTATGGTAACCCGTGTGATGTGGGATCTTCTTTGACACAGTGTCCTCCCTGGACCTGTAACCTCCTTCCTTTGGGTGCTACTTAGCCCCAGCAATGTTAGAAAGGCTGGGCTTGTGGCCTTATTAGCTGAAGTCTGGAGTTGGCCTTGGTGTTTGTTTCTAGACTCTGCTTTGGACTGGGTGTGGACTGCCCCAATCCAGTGAGAGTGGAACTGAAACCTGTGGGTGCTCTTGCAGCTGGAGGCAGTGCTGCTTCTTTCACATTGGTTTGCTGAGGCCAGGTGTTGTGAGGCAGTGACTGGGTGTGCAAGGCCTGCGGGTGGGGCTGGTGCTTTAGCTTCTGAGTCAGGGCAAGGTGTGGTTCAGGTGAAGTAGTTGCTGTAGAATAATTCCTTCTGTAACTACCATGTATCCTTTGGCAAAAATGATGCTTCAGGTGCAGGGAATGCCTGCGGGCAGGATGCCTGCAAGAGTTTCTGTGGCTCTGGAAAGCTGTTTGATTTCCGTGCCTGCTCTGTTATGATTATTATAACCTCAAAATCACGGGGTGTTTTATAGGCCAAGGTAATTGAGTGCTTGGCAAGGTCTCTGCCAGAGCAGCCGGGTGCTGTCTCCGATGCAAAATCCCATAGTACAGAGCACAGCGCTGTGCTTTCTCATAGGAGGAGTATGCAGGGGCCTTCTTGAGGGCAGCCATGCTGCCCCTGTCCCCTCTGTGAGAGGTGGTGAGGGGTTGTAGGTCCTCCAGGCAGTGCCACTACTATGCTTCTCACACTGCTAGCCCCATCAGCACCTTTGCACCAGTGGCTGTTGTGGTCAGCAGAAGTTTCCTACTGATTTGTAGTCGATCAAGGGAGGCAGTGACAGCCCTCTGAGTCTGCTGGAGTGGAGACCACAGCTTCTGTTGCCACTGTTTCTCTGCTTCAGGAGAAAGTGCTGCCAGAGTTCACTGTCCTGTGGGGGTAGAACAGGCCTGGAGACACTTCTGGCTGTTGGAGGTAATTCTGTGGAGAACAGGGATTAGGTGTCAGGTCAGTTTGATTCCCCACCCTGATTTGGAAGGAGATTTTCAGATGTGGATGTTGGCAGCTTGTGCAGGAGTGGAAATGTTAAAGTGCAGCTGGGCCACGTGGTTCTCTGGTTACAGCAGAATTGGTTTGAGCATGACCAAACACCAGGTTCTTTCTGTCCGATCAAGATAGGACTCCTCTATATGTCTGGGGGCTGGGACCTGGTGTACTGAGCTGGGCCACACAGTGAGCCTGAGTGCTGCAAGCTCACAATGAGATGTGCCTCAAAAAAGTACTGCCTACATGGTGCAGTGTTGTTGTATTGCTCCCACTGTGGTGGGATATGGTGGTATGGCCATAGCTGCTGTTCTGGGGCTGACTTGCTGCAGTGCTGCAGACAGGACTGGTGAAGGAGAAGAGTGAGAAAGCAGAAGAGGGAGATGAGCAACACAAGCAGGATGAAAGGCCTGGACACAGATTCAGGGTAGAAGGAGGTGATGTGTGAAATTTTGGGCATCAGCTTGCTGGCCAATGTTGTGAGGTGACAGAATGACAGACCTGCCCTGCGCTCTGCTTCTCTGCCCACCAGTGTCTCGCCCTGAGCTCAAGCAGGCTGAGACTGCTGAGGAGGAGAAGGACTCAGAGGAGGGTAAGTTGAGGTGTGTGCCAGCTGTCAGTGCATGGCCATGGAGTGCCCTTGCCAAGGGATCTGAAGCTCTCACCTTGTTGTCCAGTGCTCTGGCATTGAGCAGAGCTAACCTGAGCACTCCCTTGCCTCAGTGTTTATCTTAACAGTATGTGGCCTTTCCAGAGGTGGAGAAAGGTTGTCTGCAAGGAAAATGCCCTGGATATGTGGCAGCATACTGCTTGCAACTCAGGTGTAATGGTGCCACTGAGCACAGCCCTGGGACACCTGCTCTGCTTCTTTCTGAGCAGCACATTATGCTGGGCTGAGAACATCCCGAGCTGTGTCACCTTGTGGGCAGCATTGACTGGTTTCTGTCTCAGTCCAGGCCTGCTTTGAGGACAGAATAGGATGTCCTCATGCCCCATAGGTAGAACAAACCTGATTGAAATCAAGGTGATCTAAATCACTTTTTTGCCTTGAAGACTTCAGCGCACCACAAGACCACACCTGGAGCCTGGCAGGAACACGATGGAAGCTCTGCCTGCACCAGAGTATCAATGCTGCACTCTTTTCTCACCCGTTACAGCGTACTTGCCCGGCTTGCCGGCCTGTCCATGTTTCAGCCATGCTAGCCACGTTCACCTGGCAGGGGTACAGTGCTTTGATGGTTCCAGCTGGGCTGCTTGGTTTGCATATGCAAAAGGGAAGTGGCAATTTCTGATTGTGGTCAGAGTCCACTTAAATCCCCCAGAGTAATTCTGTGGCTTCCTTGTTCCTTGGGAAAGCAGTAATTGCTTTGTCCTTGGCAGGAGCCACCCCTTCTTCCCAGCTGCCACTGCTGCGTGTGGCCATGCCAAGAGCAGCGCTGCCTTTCTGATCTCTCTGGTTCCCACCGGGATTCATCTGCCCTGCTGCAACACGTGCTCTTGTTTGTGGCCTATCTGATGAGGGCAGGTCCCATTTTAATTGTCATGATCTGTGTTCCCTGCACTGACCTCCTTAACTGCGTGTGTGTTCAGGCTTGCGTTCCCCAGCCAAGGAGTGGGCACTTCAGGCTCATTCCCCAGCAAGTGGGTAACACTTCCCTCCCTTTTCCTAGAGCTGCTGCTGGACTGGAAGCAGAATGCCGATGAGATCATTATCAAGTTGAACTTGGGCAGTGGAGCTCTGAAGGTGGAGGATGTACATGCTGATTTCACCGACACAGACTGTGTGGTCAAACTACCAGGTATGGAAATGGAGCAACTGCTACAAGTATTTCTCCATCTGGACTTGGCACAGCTCTGGGCCAAGCACGGGGTTGCTGCAGGCAGACATCAAACTTCTCCCTCAGAGGCAATGCCTTGCTCTCAGCTGGCACACACTCAGGCAGCAGGCAGAGCTGATAGGAGAGCATTGTAGAGCTGGGGCGGGCAGGAGCTGGCCTCTGTGCCAAGTGACCAAGTGCCCACTGCCGCGCCAGTGTGTCTCTGTCCCCTGCTTGCTGGGATGGCTGAGTGAGTCCCGGGTATCCTTTGGAAAAGTGACTGTGCCCCTGAGGGCAGGGAGGCCCAGGGCCTTCCCGCTGGGAAGGAGGCCAGCCAGATGTACAAAGCAAGTTCAGGGAAGCTGGCTGGAGCCCTGGAAGGCTTCTGGGGTATGGTGGCAGCCTGCCTGCAGCCTTCTTGGCTCTGAATGAGTGCTTCCTTCATCCTGGGGGCAGGTGAAAAGGGGCTGTGGGTTAGGTGACAGCTGCCTGGAGCACTGCCTGAGGCGCTGGTTCCCCTCTGCTTTACAGACGGGCGCCAGTGGAGCTGTCAGTTCTATGAGGAGATTGAGGGCTCCTGCAGCAAGATACAGTGCAAGAAGGGCAACTTTCTACAGCTTGTGCTTCAGAAGAAAATCCCACTCCATACTTGGTCTTCACTTCTGGTAAGGAGGGAATGATCTGTCTTTTAAGGGAGCTTGTGGAGTCCTGGGGAGCTGGGATGAGCTCTGAGCTCCCTGCTGTTGAGCTGCCCAGGGAGCAATGTGGGGCACATCCTTCATCCACATGCTGCATGAGCCATCTGCCACTCTCCCAAGGACTCTTAACGCCTGTTTCTGCCTGCCATGCATTTCCAGGTTCTGGAGTAGAGTCCTGGTGCAGTCTGGGAAGAGGGAGTGAGGGTGAGGGATTGATAGGGAGCCTGAAAGATGCTGCTACCTGAATACCTTCCCACCACGCTGCATTGCTTTTTACAGAAGAAAAGGAAAGATGGATCCAAAGAACTGGCCAAAGGGGCTGCGTGCTGGGAGAATGGGAAGGAGAAGGCTGCTTCTGCAGAGTTGACCCCTGAAGAGCCAAGGGTTGAAGGCACAGAGCCACCAAGATCCCGGCGGGAGCCCTCCAACCCCAAGCGTGCTCCAGGAAGAAGCGAGGCCCTGGGAGGGAAAAGCCCAGCCAGCCCAGGGACACAGAGTGGCCCCAGCGCCAAGCGGGCAGTATACCTCAAAGTGGCTCCCACTGAAGAGGAGCCAAATGCCAGAGTCACTGGGAACACAGAACCCGGCAAAGGGCACAGTGGGAGGGCCAGCAGCCGCCGCAATGGCAGAGCCAGCCAGGTTGATGCACCTGTGGCCCTTGCAGACCTTGCACTGCCACTCGAGAAGGTACCTGGGGACCTGGCTGGACAGGGTACCCCTGCTTCCTCTGCCCTCTGCAGGGGATGCAGAACCCATCCTTGCTGATGAGGATGAGGCAGGCTTCGGGATGCTGAGGCCTGACAGGAGGACCTGTGGTGGAGGAGAGGGTGAAGTGAGGATCCTGCTATTGCTGTGCTGTGGTGCTAATGGGGCTAAGCTGGCATGGGATGTGTGGGGGAAGCAGGTGGTATGGAGCTGTGCCTGACCATCTGGCAGGAGCCACAGTGGGTGGGCCAGGGCAGCTCAGGGGTGACAGTGTCTGTGTTTCACTGTGTCTTTCTGTATTGAAAGGCTGTGGTTTTGGCCAAAGAGACTGTTCCCGTGGAGATGCCACCTCTCGCAGCTACCACAGAGGTGTTTCCCCACCGTGTTGCCACCTGTGTTGAGAAGAGAGTCCTGCAGCCAGGCAGCCCTACTGAGACCTTGCGGGGCCGGGACTGCCTGCCTATCCTTGGAGAGAGCTCTAAGGTCATCCCAGTGGCCACCCCACCAATGGGCAGAGATGGTGAGAAGAGGGACTGGTCCAAGGACGATGTAGCTCTGGAGGCAGCAGCTGATGGTGAGTGGCTAGAGCCCATGAAGTGAGCCTGGTCAGGAAAGTCCATCTGCTCAGGACCTTTCCTGGGTCAGCTTGCAGCCTCAGCATGCATGGAAGATAACCTCTCTCTCCGTGGCTTTCCTTACTCAGAGCCAGAGCCTTTTGTAAGCCTGACCTTTGTCAAGAATGACTCATACGAGAAGGGCAATGATCTGGTGGTAGTGCATGTCTATGTGAAGGAGATCCACAAGGAGACATCCAAGGTGTTGTTCCGGGAGCAAGACTTCACACTAGTGTTCCAGACAAGGTACAAGTTTGCCTCAGGATGATGCTAGGCCGCTGCAGATCTCCTGATTGCGGCTGGGCTACTTGTTTGTTCACCTCTGCTCACTCCCAATTTCTCTGCAGTGATATGAACTTCCTTCGTCTCCATCCTGGCTGTGGGCCCCACACAGTGTTCCGGTGGCAGGTGAAGCTCAGGTATGACTCCATGTCATTCTAACCCACACCAGGACAAAGGAAGTGAAAATGCGAGCTGGAGCAGGAACCAGTCCCAGTTGGTGGTTCTGTGTGGGGAATGCTCGTGTCTGCATCTGGAGATTTCACTTAGATCATGCTACACTAGTGCCCTGAACCTGGTCTGCCTTGGCTGTGTGCTTCCTTGCAGGGGAGGAAATCCCAGTGTCTCCTTGCCTGCAGTTCACCCCAGACTGTTCTAGCGCTCTTGGGGACAGAGACCAGCCTGTGTGCCCTTTGGGTGGGATGTGCAGCAGGAGAGTGCCAAGCAGAATGCATCTGTCAGAAAAGGGGCACTCAGTGTGGCCAGGCTTGAGGGTTTCCACCCTGCTTTGCCAGGGCTACCTCAGGATGAGTGCTAGGAGGGTCCCTACTGCCTGAAGGCTGTGGGTCTGCCATGCAAAGGCTTTGGCTTATCTGAGGCTGCTGCAGGGTCTGGGGCCCCTCTGACTTGCTGTGTGCCTTGCAGGAACCTTATTGAGCCGGACCAGTGCACTTACAACTTCACTGTATCTCGCATTGATGTCTGCCTGAAGAAACGCCAGAGCCAGCGCTGGGGGGGGCTGGAGGCTCCAGCCACACGAGGTCTGCACCCTGCCTTCGTGTCCTGCCTGTCTGCTGCACTGCAGTGGGGCATGGGCCCTTCTCTGGCCCACTGCCAGCTGGGGCTGGATCCTCTGGCATGGAATGGTGGGGAAAGAGAGGGGCTGAGTGGGTGCAGGTAGGAGGGATGGGAGGCAGGGTGTGAGCTAAGCGATAGGGGAAAGGCACTGCTGTTTCCCTTGCTTATGGGGAAGAGGGGTAGGAGAGAGCCTGTGTGCAAGTGTGGACTGTGCAGTTCAGCCCCACTGTGGGCAGCGCGTGGTGCTGCTAACCACAGGCCCACCCTTCCCCCTTTTTAAGGTGCAGTGGGTGGTGCAAAGGTTGCCATGCCTACAGGCCCTACCCCTCTGGATAAGAACCCTCCGGGCAGTAACCAGCACCCCCTCTCCAGCAAGGAAGAGGCCCGAACCAGTGACAAAGAGAAGCCGCGTGTGGAAGATGGGGCTCTGGATGGCGTGGCAGCCCGTACAGCTCCAGAGCACTTGGCAGTGAAGCAAGAGCCACACATTCCTTCGGTGAGTGTGGCCACAATGGATCTGACCTGGATAGGGGAAAGAGGGACACCTCCTCAGTGTCACTCTGGAGACTGGCAAAGTATTCCTTTGGAGGAGGAGGTGGTGTCCCTCAGTCATAGTTGGCAGAATTAGGGGCAGCTGTTGACGTGTCTGTCCCAGTCCAAGCTAGAGATGGTGTGATGGCTCCAGCCCTCTCAGGGGGTTTTCTTGGGTTTCGAGTTCCTCTGGTGTTCCCAAAGAGACTCCCTGAGTGCCACACCCTCACACGTGCCTCTGCTTTGGCAGCCCAAACCAACATGTATGGTGCCACCAATGACACACAGTCCGGTGAGTGCTGAGAGTGTGGAGGATGATGAGGATGAGGATGAGAAGAAGAAGGTCTGCCTGCCCGGCTTCACAGGGCTGGTGAACCTGGGCAACACTTGCTTCATGAACAGTGTCATCCAGTCCCTGTCCAACACCCGGGAGCTGCGTGACTACTTCCACGGTAAGCCCGCACTGGGAGCCCAAGCAGAGCTTGGCCACTCAGATGATGAAGACAGCAGCCACCCTGAGCTTCTGTATTTCTTACAGATCGGTCCTTTGAGTCAGAAATCAACTATAACAACCCACTGGGGACAGGTGGACGCCTGGCCATCGGCTTTGCCATGCTGCTCAGAGCACTGTGGAAGGGTACACACCATGCCTTCCAGCCCTCTAAACTAAAGGTAGGACCCCTGGCACTGGTGCTCAGCAGGAGCTGCTGTGGGTCCCCAGCATTCCCCTGTGGGCACCTGGCTGTCCTGCAGGTGCCATAGAGAGCTGTGAGTGTGGGTGGGTGCAGCCAGGGTTTGTGCATGGGGCAGGCAGTGCTGCCAAAGGTCTGCTGACCAGCCCTGACTGCTGTGCTCCCCACAGGCAATTGTGGCCAGCAAGGCCAGCCAGTTCACTGGCTATGCCCAGCATGATGCTCAGGAGTTCATGGCCTTCCTGCTTGATGGCCTGCACGAGGACCTCAACCGCATCCAGAACAAGCCCTACACAGAGACTGTTGATTCAGATGGGAGGCCTGATGAGGTGAGGGTGTTCCTCCCCGAGAGTCAATGGGAGAGCAGCCTGGGTGGTTTAGTGAGTTGCTAAGCCCTTTTTTCCTGCAGGTGGTAGCTGAGGAGGCTTGGCAACGACACAAGATGAGGAACGACTCGTTCATAGTAGACCTCTTCCAGGGCCAGTACAAATCCAAGCTTGTGTGCCCGGTGTGCTCCAAGGTAGGGCAGCCCTGGAGGTTCTGTCCCTGTCCTAGTTGTGCAGAAGTAGACTCCTGACCCTCAGAGAGCACAGGTCACAGGGCGAGGCTGGATCTTGAGTCCACTGGATCTGCTACTCATCCACAAGCACTTCCCACAGCTGAGCGTGTTTTTGTTATCTGCAGGTGTCTATTACCTTTGACCCCTTCCTGTACCTCCCCGTGCCCCTCCCACAGAAGCAAAAGGTGCTGACTGTCTACTATTTTGCAAAGGAGCCACACAAGAAACCCATCAAGGTAAAGGATACCTTCTACCCTGGGGAGGAAGCCTAAGAAGGCTCCTGGAAGTGCCCCAGGCAGCTGGTCATGTGCCAACAGGCTAAGCCGTGTGTTAAGTAAAGGCATGCCTTAGTGTGGTGTGACTAATGTGGCACTTTCTCGGTGGCAGTTCCTTGTGAGTATCAGCAAGGAGAACTCCAGTGCCATGGAGGTGCTTGACTCAGTGGCCCACAGCGTGCGTGTGAAACCAGAGAACCTGCGCCTGGCAGAGGTGAGAGTGCTGGGCAGATACCTGCTCTGGAGGGTTAGGCCACCACAGTAGGGCCTTGTGAGGTGGTGAGCTGAGCACAGCATCCTTGAGCTGCTGCTCTTCCCACAGCTCACTGTGGCTCTCTGAGGAGAGGACACATAGAGCAGTCCTCACACAAGCCACTGCTTTCCTGGCAGGTGATCAAGAATCACTTCCACCGTGTGTTCCTGCCATCTCACTCACTAGACACAGTCTCGCCAACGGACCTGCTGCTTTGCTTTGAGGTGCTGTCCCCAGAGCTGGCCAAGGAGCGTGTGGTGGAGCTTCAAGTCCAGCAGGTAAGAAGGCATATTGGGACTACTGGGAGGAATGCAGGAAGGCTGAGCCATAAGTGTAACTGAGCAGGAGGGGCAGAACTGCACACAAGGGCGGTTGGCTACAGTGAGCATGGATGTCTACCGAGGCTGCCTTGTCCTGCCCAGGTGCCTTTCCCTGTCCAATGGGTCCTTTCTCCTGCAGCGTCCGCAGGTGCCCAGTGGCCCTGTTGCCAAGTGTGCAGCCTGCCAGAAGAAGCAGCTGCCAGAGGATGAGAAGCTCAAGCGCTGCACGAGGTGCTATCGAGTCGGTTACTGCAATGTGTGAGTTGGCTTGGTGCCTGGCAGGGAGGGAGGGTCTCCTGCTGTGAAGGGCTGAATGGGAGAGCTCTGCCTGCTGGAAGAAGGTGGGATGGGACTGCCCTTTTGGATGGAGCCTATTGAACTCCTGGTGTTCCCTTGTCCCCAGCACACCCCGCTGGCCCTGCACTGCTCCTTCCCAGGCTGTCCAAGGATGCTGGGTTCAGCAGGGGCTGTATGTGTTACAGGGCATGTCAGAAAACACACTGGCCAGACCACAAGGCTTCGTGCCGTCCCGAAAACATCGGTTTCCCCTTCCTCATCAGTGTGCCCGAGTCCCGCCTCACCTACGCCCGCCTGGCCCAGCTGCTGGAGGGCTATGCAAGGTAAGTGTCCAGGGAAGGAGGGTGCTTCTACCCCAGAGCTGAATTCAGCCCCGTGTCTGGCCAGCTCTAACTCCCACCTCCATGCCCAGGTACTCGGTCAGCGTGTTCCAGCCTCCATTCCAGTTGGGCCGGATGTCACCGGAGCAGGGGCTGCAGCCTCTGCACTCAGACAAGCTGGAGCCCCTGGCCAAGAGCAGCTGTGCAGCCATCACTTCTGCCCCTGAGCTGGGAGATGGGGACAGGGTTTCCAGCCTCCCGCAGGAGCCCCCGCTCTCACCAGCTGTGCCTGAGCTGCAGCCAGAGATGGGGGATACTACCACTGTTCGGAGCAAGGTCCTGACAGCCAGGAGTTCCCTGCTGAGCTTGGATTCGGGGTTCTCTGAGCACATGGAGTCGCAGGGTGACAGCTATTGTGAGAAGGAGCCGTCCTATGAGAGGGCACTCAAGCCAGAAGGTAAGAGGTGCTGAAGTGCTGGCTGTGTCTGTGTGAAGAGCTCAGGCAATTCTCCCTTCTTGGGATCACCTCCCAGCACAGCATCTCTTCTCCCCTTGGGAGTTTGGTTGGAGACTCTTGGGAACATAGATGAGGCCCTGGGAGCTTTGTTTTGGCACTGTTGCCTCACCTGAAATGCCTACCTACCCACGCTCTGCCCTGCCCTGCAAAGCCCAGGGTGTAGAGCAGAGACCTGATGAGGAGAGAGGCTGGAGTTCTGCATTGTTGTGGGAGAGGTGGGAAGGCAGGGTCTGGCAGAAGTCCTGTGGGAGCAAGGCAGAGCTGGTGCAGGCTGAGCCCCTGGGGGCTGTGATCAAAGCACTTCCCTCGCTCTGACTCAGCTGCATGGGACCAGCCTCTCGCGCTCGGCTGCCTGGCTGTCACGTTTCCAGACACTCGTCTCAGGATGGCAGCAATGTGCAGTGAAGGGGCAAGGCAGGCAGAGGAGCACAGCTTGCCAGGGGCAGGCGCCTGCTAAAAATAGTCAAGGACACGGGCACGTGGTTGTGTCCCTTCAAGGCCGTAGCATGTGAGGTGGGGGTGGGGGCGCTGCAAATTCTCGGCCCCTATGCAGGGCAGACAAGCAGTGCCACCACAAATCTGTCTCTGCCTATTCACAGCTGCCATCCCTGGGTACCAGCACACTCCAGACTCACTGAGTGCCCGTGCCACACAGTTCTACATCACTAAGATCGACACTGCCAACCGAGAGCACAAGCTGGAAGACAAAGGTGAGCCAGAGCCCTGTAAAGCACCAACTTTGTCTCTTACAGCCTCTGGCAGGGTAGTGGCCAGGGTGGCAGAGGCTGCCTGGAACAAGATGAGCTCAGGTGTCCACACTGGACAGTAAAAGCTGCATCTGACAGAGGAGGGAAGGGCTCTGCTGCACAGAGCCTCTGTCTAGAATCTCTTGTTGGGCATTACATTCCTGCTCCCCTCAGCAAATAGGCAGTTCTCAGAGGGTCTGTGATCTATGGGTTATCTCTTTGTTTGAATGGGATGCCCACACCAGGTGCTGGTTGTGAGGGTGCTGCTGATGAGAGGGCTGTGCTGGTGTTACGCTCTGCAGGCTGAGGGGCTCTGCTGCCCCAGCATGATGAACCTGGCCAGGGGGCACCTGTCCCTTTCTGGCTGCACTTTTTGATCTCTGTATCTAACTGGGATGGACAAGTTTGCTCCAGCAAGGTGGTGTGGTCCAGCCACGTGGGGTAGGTGTGTGAGGTCTGTGCCCCTTCACAGGTGACACCCCCCTGGATCTGACAGATGACTGCTCCCTTGCTCTGGTGTGGAAGAACAATGAGCGCCTCAAGGAATTTGTGTTGGTAGAATCCAAGGAGTTGGAGTGTGTGGAGGATCCAGGCTCAGCGAGTGAAGCAGCCCGGGCTGGCCACTTCACCCTGGAGCAGTGCCTCAATCTCTTCACGAAGCCTGAAGTTCTGGCCCCAGAGGAAGCATGGTGAGGAAGGCAGCATGGTGGGTTCCAGCCAACAGGCCCAGACAGCAGCAGGGGTTTCCCAGGAGCTGCCCGGGCCTGCATGCTGTTTCTTCTGGCAGCCAGGAACGATGGGCTGGCCTTCCCTGTGCACTGGGAAGGGCTAAGCCAGCAGGGAGCAAAGCTAGTGCTCTGTAGAACTGTACTGGCCTGCCCTTGAGAGAAGGGGCTGAGCCCTCCCACATACCCTCTGCCAGTTCTGCATGTGGGGACCCTGGGGCTGAGCTGGGCTGCAAAGACTGAGGTTCTCCCCATGCCAGTAACGAGCACACTCTTCCCACAGGTACTGCCCCAAGTGCAAGCAGCACCGCGAGGCTTCCAAGCAGCTGATGCTGTGGCGGCTGCCTAACGTCCTCATTATCCAGCTCAAGCGCTTCTCCTTCCGCAGCTTTATTTGGAGGGACAAGATCAATGACATGGTGGACTTTCCTGTCCGGTGAGAGCCTGGGGGACGATGTGCCTGAGTTGGCGCTGCCTCTGCTGACCTGCAGCCCAGCCTGCATAACATTGATCACCCTTGACGGTCACTGTGTCTCTCCACAGGAGCCTGGACCTGAGCAAGTTCTGCATTGGTCGGAAGGGTGAGCAGCAGCTGCCTATGTATGACCTGTATGCTGTGATCAACCACTATGGAGGTATGATCGGAGGGCACTACACAGCATACGCCCGCCTGCCCAACGACAAGAACAGCCAGCGCAGCGACGTGGGTGAGCATCTGTCACCCTCGCCACCTCTCTGCTCCTGCAGCCGTGACTCGTCTACTTGCTTAACCCTTCCTGCTTCTCAGGCTGGCGGCTCTTTGACGACAGCACAGTCACCACCGTGGATGAGAGCCAAGTGGTGACCAGATACGCGTATGTCCTCTTCTATCGCCGGAGGAACTCTCCTGTGGAGAGACCCCTGCCAGGGCATCCCTCAGACCACCGCACCGAGCGCACCCCCTCTGCCGAAGCTGCTGCCAGCCAGGTGAGCACTTGCGTCCCTTTCAGCACTGTTGAAGCCACAGAGCCTTGAAACGTGTTCAGGGACCCACATGCAGGGCCCTGCCCGTCTTTGCCTGGTGCAGTTGTAGTGCAGTGCCTGTACCGTTTTGAGACCAAAGAGCTTGCACCAGCTGGGCATTGGAGCCTGTGTTGCCTTGTTCTCACTGAGGGTTTGGGACAGTCCCTGTCCTGAGGGATCACGGGAGAGCTGGTTTTCATCATCATTGTGGAAGTGCTGGTGGGGAGCACTGGAAGAAGGGGCACAGCCTCACTGGGGTCTGCATTGGAGGAGGGGTTGTGAGCAATGCAGTAGGATCTCGTTGTGCCAGGGATCAGTAAGAACTTGCCCACAGGAGCCATTTTCAAGGCAGGGTGGGGGACACTTTCTGCTGGGCCCCAACTCAGGGCCAAGCCAAGTGCAAAAAAGGTAAATGCCAGTGCTGAGCCAGAGGCCTGGCAGCCTTCACAGGGTGCTGTAGAAAAACCTGCCAGAGCGAGCTCTGTTGCTGGGTGGCCTGGGAGGGAGGGACTGGGGATGGGCCAGACGGCAGGGTGCTTTCAGAATGCAGTGGTAAGAAATGGCTACACTGATATTCTTGTGAAAGTCAGGAATGCCAAGGCTGGTGTCCACCTGATCAGACACTCCGCACCATTGTGCTGCAGATGTTCCCTCCATGCTCAGCACCTCTGTGGGCTCACGGAGTCTGAGGACATTGCTCACTTCATCTCTAGCATGACCACACATGTGTGCCCTGAGGGGCCCTTCTGGCCTGGCCTCCCTGCCCCTCTGGCTCATCCTCCCCTAGGCCCAGTGCTGGTTAGGCATCCAGCTCTGCCCTCTTGCCTGGGGACAGAAGCTGTCTGTCTGTAAGGCCGCAGGGCTGTCTGGCATGTTAGTGTCTGCCTGCCTGGGTTGTTCCTGCCCTATGTGCGTGTCCTGGAGCAGCTACACTCACTGAGGGCAGCCTGAGCAATCAGAAAGTTGTGCTGCTTTTCGCACACTGGTGGCGAGAGCCTTCAGGGACCGAACTGGCACTGTGGCTCACTGTATGCCCCATGGCACTGGGGTTCATCAGGTTGGTCTGTGGCACTGGGGCTCATTGGGCCCCTGGCAGCACCGGTTTCCCTGCAGTAATGGGATGCATTGGATCCCAGTGGGGCTCAGCAGGTCCCCAAGCACTCTGGACCACCTGCACCCTCCCTGGCACTGGGTGCCCTCCAGAGACCTGCTCCCTGACTGGCTGCTCTGCATGATCACCACCATGAAGGGCCAAGCTGTGGTTGGCTGCCTGTGGAAAATCCTTCTGGAACTTGGGCTACGATTGGTTGTCAGAGCATTCCTACCCAACAAAGTGGAGCTGTGACTGGCTGTACTGGCACTGTGCCTCCTGCTCCTGCTGCACCAGCTGGCTCTGGATTGGCTGTCATTTGAAAGATCCTGTTGGGATCACAGAAGCTGGTTTGTGATTGGCTGCTGCCTGCTCCCCTGCCTCCTGGACCCACCAATGCAAGTACATCTGCTCCATCGGGATCCAGCTGCTGGCTTCACTCCCTGCAGTCCCGTGAAGACCCTGCCCGGCAGCTGCCCATGCTCCCTCCCACAGAGCCACCCACTGGAGCCCCACACACCAGAGACCCTGAAGAGCTGCGGGGGCGGGTGCGACCGTGACGGTGCTGCATGGGGAGGCGGGCTGGCTGGGCACGGGGCTGGGCTTGCAGGCAGCCGCCTGCCCCAGGGGATGGCAAGGGGTGTTGCCCATTGTGTTCTCCAAGTGCTGACGCAGGTTTCCACATCGCAGGCTTCTCTGATCTGGCAGGAACTGGAGGCTGAAGAACAAGAGCTGCAGCTTGAGGCACCCCAAAGGCCTGCAAGAAGCTCCTGGAGGCCCTGTGGCCAGAAGCGGAATCCGAGCACCCCCCAGCACCCAGATGAAGGCTGCGTCAGATACTTTGTCCTGGCCACCACGGCCGCAATTGTAGCTCTCTTCCTGAACGTCTTCTACCCGCTCATTTACCAGCCCCGCTGGAGATAGGCCCAGGCGTGTGGCCAGCTGCAGGAGCAGGGCCGCCAGGGCACGCGCCGTCCTAGGACGCTATGAGACGAAGACATGAGGCAGCAGGACAGAAAACGCTGGGAAAGACTCGCCAAGGGAAACATGGGGCTGTTGGCTCCTGCCTGTCTGCTCTGGTATCTCCTGTGCCAGCTGGCAGGCCTGTGTGGCCAGCCTGCTACCTTGCCAAGGCACAGCCCAGAACCAGAAGCTCTTTTGCCCTTTCTTGCTGCCCACTGGGAATGGGGCAGACGTCAAGGCTACCTGCTGCTCAAGAAGGGACATTGCTGCTGCAGTGAAGCTGGGGTCTGAGAGCCCCATGGGCACATCAGCCATCTCTGCTTGGCACCCAAGAAGGAAGTGTGGAGACCTGCTGGGAGGCTGCAGCAAGGGCAGGATGCCCTGACACGGGCCCTGGCTGGCCACCTCTCTCAGCTGTCCTGCTGCAGGAGCCTTGAGCTTCCCTAGAGCTGGGACTGCCCATGGTCCTTGGCCAGCCCAGTCTGCCCTGCTAGCCTTCTGCTGAGCCTTCTGGTGCCAGCTGCCTGTGTGCCTGTGTGTGCCATGCTCCTGTGCTGGGGCTGGACAGGCTTGTTACCAAGGGCCTGTGAGCTTCCCTGCTCCAGTCCCAGACAGCTGCTGGGGAGCCTGGCAATCCAGACTGGGGTGCCCATGGTGAGCATTCATCTCTGGTCACTGGCCTGATTCTGTGTCACTGCCTCCCACCAGTCTGTGGGGCTGTGTGCTGGGAGCAGCTGGGGGAGTTGGTCTCTTCAGGGCAGCGTGGTGCAGCACCTCATTTGCGAGGGCACCAGCTGCCCATGCTGTGGGAGAGGCATGGGATCAGGCAGCACAGGTATGACTGTGGTGCATTAATAAAGCCAGGTTTTCCAAAGAAATGCAGCATTCCTGTCCTGTGTGCTGGGACTCCCACACAGAGGCGAGGACTCCACACTGAGGTCACTTGAGGCCACTCTGTGACCCAGCTGGCACCAGGACCATCCCTTGGGCTTTGCTGGGTGCCTGGTGCATGCTGTGTGGCAGCAGGCGCAGGGGAGAGCTCTGCCTGCCCATGCCATGGGGCACAGGCTGGGCTCTAGTTCCAGCTGTGGAGTGGTAGCCTTGTGGGACACGTGCAGGGCGTGGGGAGCCCGGCAGGGCCAGGAGCAGGCAGTCCCCTGAGGCTGGGGCACAGGCTGCAGTTCCAACCGTGTCTGACATTGAGACGTGTTGCCCTTGGCTGTGTGTGGCTCAGACAGCTCTGGCATATTTGGGTGTGAGAGGTGACTTCAGAGCCCTGTGACTTTCTTTTCCGTCTCCACTGCTGTTCTGCTGGCAGTGCCCTCAGCTGGCTTGGGAGGGATGCTTGGCAGTGAAGGGGTTCATCTGTGTTTTAGGCTGGCATCTGAGCTGGACTCCCCTACCTCTGTCCCACACCCTGCCTCCACGTGCTGAGGTTTACTCCCCTCCCAAGCAGGTCCCAGCTGGGGAGCCCGGCAGGGCTGTGCGGTGGTCATGAGGTGCCTGTCCTGGAACAGTCGCCTCATTGTCTACAGCGCTGGGTCTCAGCAGCTTCCCCCGCTCACCCACAGTGCTGGCCTCGTGGGTCTGAGTCAGTGCCCGGCGCCGGTGGGCTGACCTCTGCTCCAGCTGGTGCTGGCACCCCAGGGGTGGTTGGGGCCCACAAGCTGCTGCCTGCACCTGCCTGTCCTCACCGGTGGTGGGTGGCCAGCAGTGAGGCCTGACAAGGTGCTCTCAGCCCTGGAAATCCCCTCTGGCCCTACTCTGTTCCTCAGACCTCCGGCAGGCACTGGCAGCCTGCCTGAGGCCCGTCACTGCCGCCCATGCTGGGCTGCAGGGCTCTGCTCCGACCGCCAGTGGCTGAGCAGCCCTGGGGCAGGAGTTGTGCCGCGGCCTGGCTCTCCTGCTGGGCCGGAGGGGCTGCCTTCTGAGGCCCTGGGCCTGCTTCCCTTTGCCCTGCCGTGGGGTTTGCTGTCTAAGCCCAGGGGCTGCACATTGTGCATGTGGGGCTGTGGGCCCCCTGGGCACCCCTCCAGCCCCCCGGGAGCAGGGAGGGAGATGGGTGGGTAGGGTGCAAGTCTCCCTCTCATGCTCACCTTCTGCTTGCAGGGACTGCCCCAAGTGCCGTTCGGATCTGGCCTGGCCCCCGAAGGAGCCCCGCCGCTGGCTGCGGAAGGCCTCCCCGAGCGTTTCGCCAGCCCCGCCGAGCGCCCAGCCCCCTCCTACAGCAGCATGGAAGAAGTCGACTAGGGTGTCGTGGGGGGCCTGGCCTGGGGGTTTGGGCCAGGCCGGGCACTGGGGGGTGGGGGGATGGGGAGAATCAGGGTTTGTCCTGCGCTCATTAAACTCTCTGAACTCCACTCGCCTCTGCTGCCTGCTATCCCTTAGGACCCTCTGCCCCCCTTGTGAGCCAAGGCATCGTGTCCCCAGTGTGCTGTTGGGACTCCCAGAACCCTGCTGCCCCAGGTGCCCTTGTGCCCCACTGTTGCCTGGTGTGACTTGGTGCTCGCTGTCCCCTAAATCCACAGCAGCAGGGGGGAAAAAAAGAGTCTTCTGGTGCTTGCTGCCTCTCCCTGTGCTGCTGGCTGCACCCTGTTGTCTCGTGTCCCCCGGTGCAAATCTTGCTGCTTTAGTGCCTCGTGTCTTCTCCTGTGCCCTTGTGCTGGTGGGGCGAGACGTACAAGTCCCGGAGTTCTAGTGCCTGTTGTGCGCTGAAGTGCCTCGTCTCCCGCTGCCTGTCTTGTCGCCTGCTGTCCCTAGCGCTCCGCTTCCTGGGGTCCCCGGGTGTGTCCTGCTGCCTTGTGTCCCTTGTGCCCGGTATTCCCCGTTGCCAACGCCGTCCGCCGCTGTCCGTAGTGCCCGGAATCCCGCGGGGTGTGCCTTGTCCCCCCCCGTGCACCCCGCCTCGCCCCGGGGCCGGTGCCAGTGCGTCGGGACTGCAAGTCCCGTCAAGCCGCGGGCGGGTGGCGCGGCCAATGGGGCTCGGGGGGCGGTGCGGCCGGTCGCTGCCTCCGCCGCCGCCCGGTGCCGCGGCGCAGAGAGCCCCGGAGCGGCCGCGCGGCGCCGGCCCCGCAGCCCGGCTCTGAGCCGCCCGCCCGGCCCGGCCCGCCCCGCCGCGCCCCGCCGCCCTCAATGAGGTTCTTCCGACTCACCTTCAAGTGCTTCGTGGATTGCTTCTGAGGCCCCCTCGGCCACGGAGCCGCCCCCGACCCGCCCCCGCTCCCCGGCCCCCCGCGACATGCCCCCCGTCCCCACCGACACGGCCGCCCCACAGCCGCCCGACGCCCCGCGACGCGACGCCGCCGCCGCCACAGCCGCGGCCGCCGCTGCCCCCGCGGGCTCCGGTAAGCGGGGAGCGCCGGGGAGGGAAGAGCTTGGGGAGGGGGAGAGGGGGACCCACGGCCACGCGCGACCGCGGCGCGCCCCCTCCCGCCGCCGCGGGGTGAGTCACCGCTCTGCATTGTGACGTCACGCGCCGGCCTGACATCTGACGTCACGCCCCTACGCGCGGAGAGGGGCGCGTGGGGGGGGAGGTGCTTCCCCCCCCCTCCGCGCCCCCACGGGCGCGCGTGACGGCGGCGTGGGCATCCCCACTCCCCCCGTCTCGGCAGAAGGCCCCGGCGGGGCGGAGGGCGCAGAGCCCCCCACGGCGGGTGAGGAGCGAACAGTGACGGCACCACTGGTGCGACCCCCTGGTCCCCCCAAAGAGGCCGCCCCCCAACGGGAAACATGGACCCGGCAGATGGATTTCATCATGTCCTGCGTGGGCTTCGCCGTGGGGCTGGGCAACGTCTGGCGCTTCCCCTACCTGTGCTACAAGAACGGCGGAGGTGAGCCTCGTGCTCGCCCCACGCCGCGGGGGAGAGCCCCGCGGCGCGGGGGGCACCCTCTTCCCGCCCCAGAGTGTGTGCCTGGGGGTCACCCCACGGTGGGTCAACTCGCCCTGCGCCTTCGAGGGCATCGTGAACCACCCCGCGGGGGTTCGGAGTCACTCACGGGGCGAGGGGTCGTGGGAGCCCCCCACTACTTGCCCCTGCTGACCTACATCGCGGCAAGGGGAGGGCGCGGAGGCGCCTTTGCCATTCGCTGCGTCCGGGCGGGCGGCGCGGGGAAGGGGGGGAGCAAAAGGGGGGGCCGGGGGGACGGCGGCGGCTGAGCCGGCCCCCTGCCCCCGGCCCCAGGCGTCTTCCTCATCCCCTACCTGCTCATCGTCTTCGTGGGTGGCATCCCCATCTTCTTCTTGGAGGTGGCCCTGGGACAGTTTATGAAGCAGGGGGGCATCGCCGCCTGGAACATCGCCCCCCTCTTCAAGGGTAATGCCGCGCCCTGCCTGCACCCTTTCCGTGGCCCCTGCACCCTGCCCAGGGCCCCCGGCACCCTGCCTGCACCCTGACTGTGCCTTGGCTGCCCGCAGCCTGCTGGGGCTGGCAGCACCCTGCCCACGCCCTGCCTGCTCCCCTGCACCTTGCCCGCGTCCCACTGCCGCCCTGTGCTGTGGCCAAGGATGGCAGCTGCCTGCACCTGTGCCCCATGGCACCCTGTGCTGCCCTGCCTGCCCCTGTGGCTCCCTGCCTGCATGCTGCTGGATCCCAGGCGGCTGCTGGATCCCCACCTCAGAGGTATCTTGCCGGCTCCCTCCTGGTTCTGTGCCATGCTGCCAGCTGTCCCCACCCTGTCCTGTCCTGCCTGGTGCTGCCAGCTTCCCTGTCCCATTCCCACCAGCTCTCCCCTGTCTTGTCCAGGGCTGCCAGCTTTCCCTGTCCGTCCCTGTCAGTTCTCCTCTGTCCTCCCCCATCGCTACAACACCCCACATCCCACTCCATGCTGTCTGCCAGTTGCCCACGGGTGCCTGCGGGCTCTGATCTTCCTCGTGCCACAGGTTTAGGCCTGGCCTCTATGGTGATCGTCTTCTTCTGCAACTCCTACTACATCATGATCTTAGTGTGGGGGCTCTTTTATCTGGTGCATTCACTGACGGACACCCTGCCCTGGGCCACCTGTGGCCACTCCTGGAACACAGAGCAGTGCACGGAGCTCTTCAACCCAGACCTGTGCCACAATGTCAGCACTAATGCCACTGCCAGCACTTGGACCTCTAACTTCAGCTGCACAGACATGACCAACAAGCGCTCACCCGTCATTGAATTTTGGGAGTGAGTATGGGAACCAGGAGGATGTTGTGTGGGGCTGGGGGTGTCATGCTGGTGCTCAGCACAGCCCCACTCTGCAGGAACAAGGTGCTGCGTCTCTCTGGGGGCCTCAGTGAGCCAGGGGAGATGAACTGGCAGATGATCCTCTGCTTGGTTACCACCTGGGTCGTTGTCTACTTCTGCATCTGGAAGGGTGTCAAGTCGACTGGGAAGGTAATACTGGCAGAGGGAACATGCATCAGGGCCACTGGCATGAGTGAATGGGACTGCAACACGCAGCACTGCTGGCTCCTGCTCTTCTGTGCCACAGCCCACAGGGGTGGGAGGCCCGTGTCCCACATCTGTCCAGGAGGTGCTACCAGCTGCTGGGGACATTCCCAGGCTCTGGTCCTGCTGGGACACCTGTGGCACATGACTGAGAGACCTAGCCTGGGGGGGTCTCATGGCCACCCACTGCTCTTCAGATTGTCTACTTCACGGCACTCTTCCCGTATGTGGTCCTCATCCTGCTGCTGGTCCACGGAGTAACACTGCCTGGCGCGCTGGGTGGCATCATCTACTACCTGAAACCTGACTGGTCCAAGCTGGTTGAGGCACAGGTGAGGGCAGTGGGGAGAGCAGCAGTTGGGTGCTGCATGCCCCCCTGGCACCCCCATCACCGCCTGACACCCTCCCTCACACCCAGGTCTGGATTGATGCTGGCACCCAGGTCTTCTTCTCCTACGCCATCGGGCTGGGTGCCCTGACCGCACTGGGCAGCTACAACCGCTTCCACAACAACTGCTACAGGTAAGGCTGTGCCAGCTGCAGGCAGTCCCCATGGCATGTCCCAGTGACCCCATGGTGTGTCCCCCAGTGCCCCCCAGCACTTCCTTGGATGCTGTGCCCACAGGGATGCCTACATCCTGGCTGTGATTAACAGCTGCACCAGCTTCTTTGCCGGCTTCGTTGTCTTCTCTGTGCTCGGCTTCATGGCCTCTGAGCAAGGCGTGGACATCTCCAAGGTGGCCGAGTCTGGTGAGTGATGGACGGTGGGTGCCAACTGTGTTTCCTGTGTCACCCTTTGAGTGGCATCTCTGACCCCAGTCTCCTGCAGGTCCTGGGCTGGCTTTCATCGCCTACCCCAAAGCTGTGACGCTGATGCCCTTGTCCCCCCTGTGGGCCACTCTCTTCTTCATCATGCTCCTCGTGCTGGGGCTGGACAGCCAGGTGCTGTGGCAACCAGGGAGATGGGGAACAGGGAGCGGATGGGTGGCATGTCCTCACTGAGCCCTGCTTTGTGCCACAGTTTGTCGGTGTCGAGGGTTTCATCACGGGCATCCTGGACCTGTTTCCCCAGCCAGGGGCTGGCTCGCTGCGCCGTGAGCTCACCGCTGCGTTCTGCTGTATCATCTGCTGCCTCATTGACCTCTCCATGGTCACACAGGTGGGGAACGCAGCAGGCACACTGCCGGCCAGCCCCACACTGGCCACCTGCGCCCGTTCCTGAGGCATCACCTCCCGTGAGGTCCCACTGTGGGGTGGGAGCTCACTGGGGCTGTTGCTCTTGTGTCAGTGGAGCTGCCCATGTCATGAGGGTCTCTGTGGCATAGGGGTGCTGTTGGGAGCAGGGTGCCCATGGCACGCAGGGTGCCAGGAGGGGTACCGGTGCTGGCAAGGCTATGGCTGCCAGTGTGGTGGCATGCGGGGCAGCCAGCACAATACAATGCTGGTGACGCGGGCACCTTCCTGGCAGGGCGGCATGTACGTATTCCAGCTCTTTGACAACTACTCAGCCAGTGGGATCACGCTGCTGTGGCAGGCTTTCTGGGAGTGCGTGGTCATTGCCTGGGTCTATGGTGAGGCAAGGGGACCGGGGAGGGGGACACGGGGGGGACAGATGTGCCCCAGCTGACGCACCCCTCCCTGCAGGAGCTGACCGCTTCATGGACGATGTGGCTCGTATGATCGGCTACCGACCCCTGCCCGTCATGAAGTGGTGCTGGGCTGTGGTGACACCGCTGGTCTGCGTGGTGAGCAAGGCCAGCGCGCGTGGGGACACGCGTGTGCCACCGCCCCGGGCTGTGCCACGGGCACTGAGCGCCCCCCGGCGGCCGCTGTGGGCACACGCGGGTCACGACCGTGGGGCGAATGCTCACCTCGGGGGCTGCGGCGGTGACACGCTTCAGGGGTGGGGACCGCCAGCTCCCTGCCCCGCGGGACCTCACTTCCCTCTCTCCACCCAGGGCATCTTCGTGTTCCACGTGGTGAACTACAAGCCGCTGACATACAATAAGACATACGTGTACCCGTGGTGGGGGGAAGCCATCGGCTGGGTCCTGGCACTCTCCTCCATGCTCTGCATCCCCTGCACTGTTATCTACAAGCTCCTGCGCTGCAAAGGCTCCTTGCGTGAGGTGAGGGCAGTGCGGTGGGATCACTTCTGCCTCTGTCTCCACCCCACTGTTGGCCGTGGTTGTCCCACTCTTAGTCCTGTCCCCAGCCCAGTCCCGGCCCTATTGAAATTCCACCATCCACATTGCCATCTCAGTCCCATCCATCACCAGATCTCATCCTGGTTTTTATTGCTGTCTGATTCACATTCAAATGCCACCACTGTCCACATTGCCATCACAGGCCCATCCACAGCAAGGTCCCATCTCTGTTTTCATCTGTCTCATTCCCATACAAATAATGTGCCTGTCCTCATTGTCTCACTCCCACCCAAATTCCATTCCTGTTCCCATCACTGTCTCATTCCCAGTCTTACCTGATTCCCACTGATGCTTACATCACTGTCTCAGTCCTATCCCTATTGCAGTCAAATCCTGTGCACATTCCCATCGCTGTCTCCTTGCAATTCTTGTCTGTCTCTCAATCTCATTTAGTCCTTTTCCCATCCTAGGCTCACCCCCATCCAAGTCCTCTTCCTGTCTTCATTGCTCTCATTCCTATCAGATTTCCATCCCCACTGCTGTCTCATTCCCAGCCTCACCCAAACCCCATCCTTGCTGACATCACTGCTTTAATCCTGTCAGTGTCTCAGTCCCATCCCTGTCCCCATGCAATCTGTGTCCCTTTCTCAATCCCATTTCAATCCCTTCCCTGTCGCAGTCTCACCTCCACCCGCATCGGAAACCCATCCCTTTCCTATCCCTGTGCATTGCGGGGAATTCACCAACGTGGGTCCAGGCAGTCCCAGTGTCCCTGGGTGCTGACATGATGTCCCCACAGCGCTGGCAGCTCCTGACCACTCCAATCTGGGGCCAACACCACCTGGAGTACCTGACGCCAGAGGCAGAAGCCAAGCTGCTGGCCCCAGAGCCCCCCAAGGAGAAGGCGACGCTCTTCGAGACTGTGATCTGAGCGTGGGGAGGGTCGCGCTGCTCCCGCCTGCCATAGCAATAATGCCAGCACCGCCTCCCACCCACGCTGCCCCGTGCCCCCCGCACCGCCCTGGCCGCCGGCCTCGCTGCAGGGGGGTGAACACAGCGAGGTGGGGGGTGCTGGGGGCCACGGAGCCAGGGCAGCCGCGGGGCACAGGAGGGGTCCCCGGCGCGGGGGAGCGTGGCGGCCCGGGGGGAAGGCAGGGAGGCCGCCGGCTGGGGGAGTGAGTGGGACAGCCCTTCCCTGGCCCCTGCCCGTGGCCCCCATGGCCCCCCACTCACTAACTGCTTCCCGTAGCGTTTGTCTGGTGTAACCCCAACCGCCCCGACATCTGGCAATAAACTGGGAGACCCTGGCAGTCCTGGCACTGCAGGCAGGGGAAGCGGGGCACTAGCAGCGGACAACTGAGGGGTGAGGTGTGGGGTGGCACTGGCCTTTGGGGGACAGAGGTTTGAAGAGAATGGGCTTCAAGAATTCAGGGATACTTGGGTTCCTCTCTTGGGTGACTTGCTGTTGAAGCAATGGGGTCTCCATCCTTCTCCATCACAGGATGTGAGTGCCCACAGGCTGTACCAAACCCCTGTGGATCTGGGGGACCCTGTGCAGCCAGGGCTGACCTTGCTTATCAGCCCCAAGAAGCAGATTATAGTTGAGGCTTTTGAGGTCCTGACTGTCCCCAAGGGGTGGGTCAGGATCCAGCTGTACCGCACTGGGAGCTTTTCATATCGGCTTTGTGGCTCTCCACTCCATGCACTGTGCCTTGGAAACAGCCCTGGGCTGGTGAGGGCTGTGTGGACAAGTGGATGGGCATGTAGCCAGAAGAAGTCAAAGGCTTAGTGTGCCCCAGAACCCGTGAGCTGCCTGAGCCCTGTCTCAGTGGGGTGCCAGCTAGGGAGTGCACGTGCCCTGTGCCCCACACCAGTAGCTCTAGGAATGCCAGCTCCAGTTTGTGCCATGGGAACCTGCATGGAGCCTGGAGGAAACCACCAGCATGCTGTGCTTGGAGTGGCTGCCTTCCAATGCCTTGATTTGATGTCAGTGTCCTGCTGTGCCCAGCGTCCCATCCCAGCAGTGCCTTGGCCCCCCATGAAATGACAAAGGGGGAAGAAGTGTCCCCGTCTGCCCCAGCCATCCTCAGAGACAGAGCCGGAGCAGTTGCACCATGCCAGGTGTTCATATCCAATTGCTGGGATCACCAGGAGGCTTTTGTTTTGGGGTGCCCCACCACGATAACCTTTCACCCTAGTGGGGTGAGCCAGCAGTTCCTGCCCCACCGGCAATGCACGCTGTAATTAGCAGGGGCAGGGCGGAAGCATCACTGATAATTGGCAGTGACTCTTCAGCACAGTCTCACCTGCCTGGGGCTCGGCAGGACTTTCCGGCAGGGCTGGTCTGTGGGACCGGCTGGCATCCCGGTGTGTCGCCTGCCGTGTGGGGCCTGCCTGGCTCCCCAGCACCAAAGTGGGGACACGGTTGGGTGCAGAGCGTGGGGGCGAGCACTGTCATCGCCTTCGCTTCGTGACGCAGCACGCCCTGGTCCCACCAGCCCTTCCTAAAAGGCTCAGCTGCAGGGTGTTGCCAGCGCAGACGGTGAGAGCACGGGGACCAGGCGGAGGTGGGCAAAGGAAAGGCAGAGGGCAAGGGCTAAAGGGGCGCCGAGGTTTGCCTTTGCTGGCTGGGCTTTTCTCACGGGTCTCCTGTAGCACCGGCGTGACCCCACAGGAGGGGACGTGGCCCACGTTGTGCCCTCACAGGGGCAGGCACCCACAGCACCATGAACCGGATCACGGTGTACGAGCGTGCCAACTTTGAGGGGCTGAGCCGCGAGTTCACATGCGACGTGCCTGACCTGCATGAGCTGGATTTTGGGAACTGCATCGCCTCTCTGAAGGTGGAGGGGCAGCCATGGATTGCCTACACGGACCCCAAATATGAGGGGGAGTCGTATGCCTTCGAGGAGGGCGAGTACGCCTCTGTGGATCGGCCCAACAGCTTTTCGGCACTGCGCCTCGTGCACCATGACCTGGGGGACCCCCAGATCACCCTCTACGAGCACCCTAACTTCCAAGGTGCCTGCAAGGTGGTGACAGAGGAGACCAACTTGGCGTATGGGTACTTCAATGACCGGGTGGCCTCCCACATGGTGCAGCGAGGCGTCTGGCTGCTCTACCAGCATCCCGGCCGGGGCGGCTGGCACTGCCTGGCATGGCCTGGCGAGCATCTCGCTGACTACAAACTGGAGCTGAACTTTCAGTCTCGGCTGTCCCACCTGCGCCCGCTACGGCCCGGGCGGCCCCTGGTCTCAGCACGTCTCCTTTGGGAACAGAAGCGGGTGGAGGAGGAGCGGGAGGTGCTGGTGGATGAGATTGAGGGGGTGAACGAGACAGAGTCGGAGCAGGCGCTGGCAGCCAGCAGCAGCCGGGAGTACGGCACCACACTCTGGCAGAGCTTCCACTTCAGCAATGCCACCAGCCTCAAAGCCGGACTCTCCTTCACGCTGACCGTGGAAGCCTCCAACATCTTTACGGTGCAGAAAGGGCGCAGCGAAACCAGCATTCGCCGGCAGCGCGTGGAGGTGCAGCTGCCGGCGAAGATCCCCCCACGCACAGCACTCAGCATCCAAGTCCTTCGGAAGGAGGTGACGCTCTCCGTCCCAGTCCTGCTCACCATCACCCAGAACGAGAATGTCCGCACGGAGATGGGCGAGTACCGCAGCGTCTCAGGTACCAACATCAGTGCCCGCTATAGCTTAAAGCCATTGCCAGCTACGGGCAGGGAGCAGGCAGCCACCAAGGGGACAGACACAGTGCCTGGCACCAGGATGGAACTATAGCTCCGTGCCGGTGCTAAGCAATGGCTGTCCCCTCCGTGGTGTGGGACTCAGTTACACCAGCGTTGACTCCAGCACCCACCCATGGAGGAGCCAGGACCTGCCTTGTCTGGTTGTGTCCGGTGGCTTTGGCTGGCAGGACCTGCCAGTGCCTCTTCCCACCCAGTATTTCCAATAAACCCTCTTCTCCAACCACTCGAATCTGCTGCTACTCGGGCTGAGGTGGGAGTAGGATGGATGCGACACTGGGCTAGGGAGGCACTGAGCTAAGAGAAGACTTCAAGCTGGGGAGGGGTGGATATCGGGCTGGGGCGGCGACTCCCGGGCTGAGGCAGAAAACGTGAGGTTCTGAAGGACACCGGGCTGGAGGGGGGCACGGGGCTGGAGGGGCACCGGCCCGGAAGAGCTAGAGAATATCAGGCTGAGGAAGCTGGCGGAGCAAAGGGGAGAGCTGGGAGCTGGGGGTACCAGACTGAACAAGACATCAGACCTGGCGGGGGCGGGCAGGAGGACACTGGTCTCAGGCAGCCAAAGTTCCACGGGTCTGGGGAAACCTGGGGACACTGGGATGAGGGGTGTACTAGGGCAGCGAGGGGGGCAGGGGAGGAGGGAAGAGGACGGACGGTTTGCTGGCGGGGCCAAGTGACCACGCACGACCCGGGGGAGCCGGGGACACCGAGCCGGCCTGGTTCCGCATAAAACGTGCCGAGGCCGCCCCCGCGACCCGCTCTCCACCCCAAGACCTTGGGCACGTGGGTCCCCTCGGGCCCTTCGCAGGGCCCGTGCCCGGGGCTGTCGGGGCAAGCGGAGATACAGAGGGCACACCGGAGGTGCGGGCGCCGGCCGCGGAGCACAAAGCGCCGGGAGACGGGAGCACCGGGGGCGGGATCTGACACGTGCTCCGCCCCCGGACCCACCTCCAGCCCCGCCCCCCACGTGGCCGCCGCCGCCGCCGGTCTCTTTAAATGATGCAACCGGCCCGCGCGCTGAGCCCGCCTCCCGCGCGGCCATTGGCCCGAGCGGCGCCGGTGCCCCCCTCCCATTGGCGGGGACGGAGCGCTCTCACTGCCGGTTGGCTGGACACGGAGCCGCCCCCGGGCGGCGGCGGCAGCATGGCGGCGGCGGCGGCGACGATGGCGGCGGAGGAGGCGGAGGAGGCTCTGGGGCTGTTCACCGGGATCGGCCTCAGCGAAGCCAAAGCGCGCGAGACGCTACGCAACGGGACACTCAGCGCGCTGCTGCGCCGGGCTGTGCTGCAGGTGCGTCCGCCGCGGGCCCGCACCTTGGTCCCCGGTTCTCGATCCCCAGTAGCCCGTCACTCCGATGTCAACTCGGGACCCGGCCACCCTGGGAGCTCGCTACCCCGGTGCCGGTATCACCGCCGGGACCCGGTACCCGGATCCCCGGTGTCACCCGGGTACATTGGCACAGTGGTCCCGCTGTCACCCCCTCGACCCCAGCCTTCCCGGGACCCCCCGGCTTCGCCTCCTCCCGATCCCGCCGAGCGGCCTCGGCCCTCGGCACTCCCCTGTCCCACTCCGGTGCCCGGTGCCGCCGGTTCGCCGGGGCTCGGGCCCATATCCTGCCCTGACGCTCCCCCGGGCGGCGACAGGCTCGGAGCGCGCTGGGCCCGGCGCTGGACAAGGCCACCGGGACACTGCTGTACAACACGGCCGCCCGCCTCAAGGACCCGAAGCACCTCGGCTTCCTCGTCGGCTACATCGCTCGCAGGGAGATCCTCACCGACCTGCAGCTCAGCGGTACCGTGCGGCCCCAGCCCCGCTTGGCCCCGGCTCCGGTCCCGGGGCCCCGCTCTTCATCTCTGCTCTGTCCCAAGCTGCCCTGGAGTACGTGAGGAGCCACCCCTTGGAGCCTCTGGACGTGGCAGACTTTGAGCGGGCTTGTGGTGTGGGGGTCTGCATCACCCCTGAGCAGATCGAGGAAGCGGTGAGTGGGGCTGTCACCCTGTGGAGACAGCACAAGGGACATTAGACTGGCTCCTGCTGTGCTCCTGCCTACCTTGCTCATCCTGGTGTCCCTGTGCTGCTCATAGGTGGAGGCTGTGATCAGCAAGCACCGAGCGGAGCTTCTGGCAGAGCGCTACCACTTCAACATGGGGCTGCTGATGGGTGAGTAGTGAAACCAGGGCAGCCCCTGCCTGGTGCTGGTGGCTGTCACATCCCTGTGCCTGACTGCCAGTGCCACTCTCTGCTCCCCTAAATCCTGAGAGCCAGCCCTTTGCCATGGGGAGAAGCCATCCTGCCAGATCCCCGGCACAGGCAGGGCCATAGCATTCAGCAACAGGGACAGCCCTGAGGCAAAGGGTGTGGCATTCTGCATCGGTAGCCGGGCTGAAGCTCCCTCGGGCTTGGGCCCTGCCCCTTGTCCACTGGGTGCCCTGTCTGCAGGGGAGGCACGGAACCAGCTGCGGTGGGCAGACGGAAAGACCATCAAGAACGAGGTGGACCTGCAGGTAGGTGCGAGGTTACTGCATCAGGTGCTGCTGTGGTCCCCTGGGTGTGCTGTGTGTTGTGACTGGTGTGGGACCTGTCAGCCAGTCCCCTAGAGGGCCCACTGCTGGGGACAGCCTGCCCCACCAAGGTGCAGGCAAGGTGAGTGGAGTGGTGGCTGGACAGGACACTTCCAGGCCTTAGAACACAGGGAGCCTTTTTGACTCCTGACTCTGTCACTCTTCTCCAGGTGCTACATTTGCTTGGACCAAAGACAGAAGCTGACCTGGAAAAGAAGCCAAAGGTAAGGAGAAGGGGAGGCTGGAGACTTGGATGGTATTTTCTTGCAAAGTGTCCAGGCAAGGTCCCAGGTACCTGCTCTGGGCTGAGCTGCCACCATGGGTAGAGGTCTGAGGGAGCTCTGGGGACAGTGGGCTGGGCCAGGAGGGGAACGTATATGCCACAGCTGGGCTCTCAGGATGCTGTGCTGGTCTCTGCAGGTGGCAAAGGCCCGTGCGGCCCCAGCAGAGAAACAGAAGGTGCCGGTCGTGGAGAACGGTAAGAGACCATCCTCTTCCCCAGCCCTTTGGTTCCTGCTGGGCCTGCTTCTGAGCTAGGCCCTGGGACCTGTGATCAGGGAGCTCAGCCCCATCTTCCTGCAGGTGACATGGGCACAGAGACACAGTCGCTGCTGGAGCAGTTGCGGGGAGAAGCCCTGAAGTTCCATAAGCCAGGTGAGTGTGAGGAGCTGCTGCCGTATGTGAGGCCACTCCACTGGCTCTGTGCCTGGTCCCAGCTCTCCATGCGCCAGAGGACTGGACAGGTCCTGTGTCCTTTCTCCCTGGCTGCTGGGCTTGGCACTGTTAGGGCAGTGCTGCAGCCCTGAGCATCCTCTGCCTGCAGGAGAGAACTACAAGACCGTAGGCTACGTGATGACACCCAACACAATGGCCCTGCTGAAGCAGCACCTGGCAATCACGGGTGGGCAGGTGAGGCCATGTCCCACAGCCCAGTGGTTTCATGTGAGAGTGACACAGTTGAAGTGGGTGAGGAACAAGCAGTTCACAGAGGGTAAGGCCAGAGGCAGCACCCACACAGCACAGGATGCTCTGCGGGATTGCCAGGGGCTTGTGTCAATGTCACTGATGTCAGGGAATGTAAAAGTCTCCTGCTGAAGGACAGAGATGTCCCCTTTGCCTCTTCAGGTACGGACACGCTTCCCTCCTGAGCCTAATGGGATCTTGCACATTGGCCATGCCAAGGCCATTAACTTCAACTTTGGCTATGCCAAGGTAAAAAGCACCAAGCCACCCCTGCTTTTCCCTGCTGCTTTGCTGCTGGCCTGGCCCTGTGGTCCCTCAGGGAGCAACTGCTCACTATCTCTTCATCCCCAGGCCAATGGTGGTGTGTGTTTCTTGCGCTATGACGACACCAACCCCGAGAAGGAGGAGGAGAAGTACTTTACGGCCATCCGGGAGATGGTGGAGTGGTTGGGTATGGCTCGGGATGAGGAGGGCAGCATCAAGCCAGGTGCCAGGGACACCTCTGCATTCAGGTCTTGCTGCTGGGCCTTTGGGCCCTCCAACCTGTTCCATTTCACCCATGCCCACAGGCTACCAGCCTTATGCAGTGACACATGCGTCAGATTACTTTGACCAGCTCTACACCTGGGCCCTGGAGCTCATCCGCAGGTGGGCATGTGGGGCAGGAGAAATGTGCCAGGGTTGTATTGATGTCCTGCACTGTGGCCAGAGCTCCCCCTTGCCCAGGGGATGGGTCACTCATGTCTGGTGATCGCATTTCCCTTCTGCAGGGGTCAGGCATATGTCTGCCATCAGAAGGTTGAGGAGATCAAGGGCCACAACCCACCCCCCTCACCGTGGCGGGACCGGCCTGTGGAGGAGTCTCTCCTGCTCTTTGAGGTACTCCTGACTGGGGCAAGTGCTGCATGCCTATGGGCGCTGGATCTGTGGCTCAGCTGACAGCTTTCTTCCTCTCCACAGGACATGAGAAAGGGCAAGTTTGGGGAGGGGGAAGCCACACTGAGGATGAAGCTGGTGATGGAGGATGGGAAAATGGATCCTGTTGCCTACCGTGTCAAGTTCACTCCACACCACCGCACTGGGGACAAGTGGTAGGGAGAGCCTGCTGTGTCCTGGCACATATGGTGGGGATGGGTCTGGATATTCTGGGAATGAGGAGGTGTCAGGAGTGGAGCAGCACGGTGCTCTGCCCTGAGCTGACTGTGTCTGTTCCTTGCAGGTGCATCTATCCCACGTATGACTACACACACTGTCTCTGCGACTCCATCGAGCACATCACACACTCCCTCTGCACCAAGGAGTTCCAGGCCAGGTGAGCACCGTTCATATCATGGCCCAGGTCTGAGCTAGACCTGGGAGCAGCATCTGGTGGCTGCCACAGTGCTGGGGGACAGCATGTCCATGGGGCTGAGCTGGGCTGTGCCTGTACCTCCCTTGCAGGCGCTCCTCCTACTTCTGGCTGTGCAATGCTCTGGATGTTTACTGCCCTGTGCAGTGGGAATATGGACGCCTGAACCTGCTCTACACTGTCGTCTCCAAGAGAAAGATCATCCGCCTGGTGGAGACAGGTGCTGTGAGGTAGGTGCAGGGCCAGCTGCCATGATGGGGCTCACCCAGAGCATGCCTGGTTGTCACACCAGTCTTTTCTCAGGGACTGGGATGACCCGCGTCTCTTCACACTGACAGCCCTGCGCCGGCGAGGCTTCCCTCCCGAGGCCATCAACAACTTTTGTGCACGGGTAGGCTTCAAATAGGATGGGACAGGGCAGATGGCTGCATCCCCTGGCCTGCATGGTCACAGTACCCTGTTCCCCAGGTTGGTGTGACAGTTGCCCAGGCGACAATGGAGCCGCATCTGCTGGAGGCTTGTGCACGTGAGGTGCTGAATGAGCAGGCCCCCCGTGCCATGGCTGTCTTGGAGCCCCTCAAGGTCACCATCACCAACTTCCCTGCTCCGAAGGTGAGACTGCCATGGGCTGTTGTGGGAGTGGGATTCCTTGAGATCAGCATTCACGCCTTCTTTCTCCCCAGGCACTGGAGGTTCTTGTGCCCAACTTTCCAGCTGATGAGAGCCGTGGTTTTCACAAAGTGCCCTTCCACCAGACCCTCTACATTGAGGAGACAGACTTCAGGGAGGTAAGCCAGGCCCACTGGACTATACTACCTTCACTCTTAGAGCTATAGCTTGTGCAGCAGGAGCCTGGCAGCACTGGAAGTGGTGTTGGTGCTGCAAACAGAGGTCACAGGTGGGTGTTGAGCACTTGACTGTGACTCCCAAATGGGCCAGCAGCTCTGATGGGCACTGTTCAGATTCTGCCAATGTTGCTCAACCTGGCCTGTCTGTGGGAACGTCCCACAGCAACATGGAAGTTCAAACAGCCCTGGGATCACTGATTCCTGGGATGGCAGGAGTAGGGGCAGAGAGGCGTGCTGGAGGGGGGACCTGCTGCCCATGCTGGGACCCCTCATGCAGCTGTGAACTCTCTTACAGGAGGCAGACAAGGGCTACAAGCGCCTGGCCCCCGGACAGCCAGTGGGGCTGCGCCACACTGGTTATGTCATCACCGTCCAGAATGTCATCAAGGTGCGTGGCTGTGGGTACTAGTGACATGAGGTTGGGCTGTGGAATGTTAGGATATGACCATGCCCCAGTAGGGAAGAGCAGCAATGGTCATCTAACGCTGGATGCTCTGGACACAGTGAGGGCTCAGGCTGCCTGTGTGGCTGCTCTCTGCCTGTCCTGTGTCTCACAGTGGAGAACAAGGTGTCCCTGAGCTGTGGGGCTGGGGGTTCAGGCCCAGGCCTGCCATATGGGATAAGACTGCTGCCTGACAGCTTAGCTCATCTCCTCTCCCTCAGGATGTCAGTGGGCGTGTCATTGAACTGGAGGTGACCTGCACCAAGTCAGATGTGGCGGAAAAGCCCAAAGCTTTCATTCACTGGGTGTCGGTGCCACTGGCCTGTGAAGTGCGGCTCTATGAGCGACTGTGAGTATCTGGCTGCCAACTGAGGCCAGCACAAGCTCAGCAGTGATGGAGCAGCAACGCAGCTGTACAGCAGCAGGCCCTGCTGGAGTCTGTCCAGATCTTTGGTGGGGAAGGTGATGCTCTGGGGTCTCATGAGTGGCACCATTTGGCAGTTCTCAATCTCATTCTCATTTGGCAGTTTTGGGATAAGACTCTTATCTCATGACAGGTTTTTGCACAAAAATCCTGAGGATCCATCAGAGGTACCTGGTGGCTTTCTGAGTGACCTCAACCCTGTGAGTAGTGGCAGCTAAGGTTAGGGGTCTGGGGGGAAAGTAGGGACCTCCTGCACCCAGTCCTGAGGCACCCACTTCCATGTACACCCTACCTCTCCTGTGGCAAGGCCTTATTGTGTCTCAGGGAGAAGAGGAGCTGGGGGAAACTGGGCTGTGGAGAGGACAGAAGGGTAGGTGTGCTGGCTGAGCTGTCCCCCTCTGCCAGGACTCCCTGCGTGTGGTGCACAATGCCCTGGTCGACAGCTCTGTCCACTCCGCTCGACCCTTTGACAAGTTCCAGTTTGAGCGCCTGGGCTACTTCTCCGTGGATCCTGACAGCGAGGAGGGGAAGGTGAGCCCTGTGGGATGGGGGCAGTGAGGCAGCCTGCACACACTTCTGTGAGCACCCCCTGCCCGCAGTGGGGCTCTGAGCAGACCCTCTGTTTCTCCCCAGATGGTGTTCAACCGCACAGTGACACTCAAGGAGGATCCTGGCAAGGCCTAAGGGACCCACTGCTTCTACACCACCGTGGTGTTGCTTCCTTGGGGGTCCTTGCACACCCCCAGTGCCACCGTGCCTTGGTGCAGTCCCCTGGGGTGCCCCCCAGCATCGCCTCAATAAACAGAGATGCCAGCCCTGTCCCTGCCTCCTATTGTACTGTCTTGGGGTGCTGGGGTGGGGATGGTCTCCTGTCTGCCCCCCTGATGAGCCTTGGGTTGGCAGGGTGTGTGTGTGGGGTGTCTCCCTTGTTCTGGGTCACGGAGTCTGCTCCTATCTGCTGTGTAGCACTGATGAGACCCCATAGGAGCTGCAGCTCCCCCAGCCCGCACCATAAGGTTGGACTGGGGTCAAGGGTGTTGGGGTGGAATGGAGAAGTGTCTCGGGGGGGTGCAGGATGGGGTGCAGGCAGGGCACAGGGGGTGCAGGCAGGGTGTGCACACTGTGTACAAACACCGCCGGAGCGCCCTCCCCCCTTAAGGTGGACTCGAGGGGGTGGTCCCTGCTCGGCCCCGGGCTGGGGGTCAGAGAGGTGTCCCCGCGGAACTGGCATGAACCCCATCCCCTGAGCCCCGTGCCTGTGTCCCTGGACCTGAAGTAAGTGGAGGGAGACCCTGCCCAGCCCCACGAGCCACCTTAAGCAGGGCCGGGGCTGGGGAGGCCGCGCCGAGCACATGGGCACGTTAAAGCAGACTCGGCGCGGTCCCATGGCGCAGGGCATCCTCCGTCTCCATGGGGAAACTTCGCTCCGCGGTGCCGCCCGGGGCACGGCGCAGCCCCTCCGGTACAGGCCGCGCAGGCCTCAGCCGTTCCCGGGGAGCCCCTGCACCGAGGTCTGGCCCCACACGGGCGCGACTCGGAAGCTTCATCCCAGGTGCTGTGTGGGGATGGGGGCCGGGCTGCACCGGCATGCCGCGAAGGAGCGGGGCGGCCGCGTGGAGCCCCTCGACCGGCGTCGCCACACAGCCACGCGGTGCTGGTGGCGTCCCGGGTATCCCGACTGCCGAGGGTCTGTCCCTGTCCCTACGTGTCCCCACCGCGTTCTGTGTGTCACCGCGGCCGCACGCACCACCCCCCCGCTCCCCCCCGCAGGGCGCCCCCCTGCGGCCGCACCCTCCCCGCACCCCGCCGTGGCCAGGCCCCTTTAAGGCGCGGGGCGGGCCTAGGAGATGAGCTCTCGCGGGACTTGTGAGCCGCGCTCTCGCGCGGCTAGAGCAGCGCGGTGATTGGCTGCAAGGGGTTGAATGTAAGATGGCGCCCAGGGAGCTGTGAGGGGAAAAGACTCGGGGCCGAGGCGGCGGCGGCGACAGGGCCGGGGTGAGGCGGGGCCGGGTCACGCCGCGTCGCAGCCGGGCCTGCGGGCCGGGGTAGTGCGCGGCGGCGGCGGGGCTGGGTGGGGCCTCCCTTCGGGCGCGGGCGGAGGAGGCGGCGGTTCCGGGGGCGGCGCGGGCCCGGCGGGGAGGGGGAGGGGGAGGGGGCGGCCCCGCCTGCCGCGCGCGCGCTTTCCCGGCCCGCGCGGGCGCGCCCCTTGCTCTTGCCCCTCAGGCCCCGGGCGCGTCCCCGTCGCCCGTCTCCCCCCGCCGCCTCGGGCAGCGAGGCACCGGAAGGCGCGGCCTGTGCGCGGCCCTCGGTGGCCCCGTCCTCGCGGAGCCCCCGACATGGCTCCTGCCGGGGGGGGCGGGGGAGGCGGTGTCACGGCGCCGCCTGCGGGCCCGGCCCGGCCGCCCCGCCGACAAACAAAGGCGGCGGGAGCGGCTGGGGCAGTGCCGGGTCCCCGCGGGCGGGGGAAGCCCCATGGGTTCCGCGTCCCCGCTCGGGCAGGACAGAGGCTGAGCTGCGGCCGACGTTCTCAGGGCCAAATACGGAGCTTCGTCTCGTCTTGGCTGGGTGGCCGAGCGGTCCGTAGCGTTCCCGGCTGTCTCTCGGGGCAGCACCGGGAACACCTGCGGAGGGGAGCGCGGAGGGGCTTCTGGATACGGTCACTGCTGCTGCTGCCTTGTTCTAAGTTCTGTGTGCCAGTAACTCCGGTGTTACCCACCGTGCCGCGCCAGTCGCCGCACGTCGCTCTGTGACAGATGTGCTCACACAGTCGTTCTCAGTACCACCAGGCTGAGGGGTACGATGGTTAGAAATTGGGCATCTTGCAATTCCTCAGTAGGAGCTGCTGGCTGCGTGGATGATCATATCTTTGTTTCCTGATTTTTTTTTTTTCTTAATGGAACACATATTAAAAATAAAATGACTTAATAAAGAAAGAGGAACTGGGGATGGAAAGGGCTTCTTTGTTCTGTCTTCTCCAGAACGTTACAAGTCTAAGAGCTCAGGACAAGAGCAGCAGAAATACATGCAACATGGTGACTGGTGAGTCCAGATTGTCCACATGCTGCAAGTTGTGTGTGTGTTTTCAGTAACCTCAGTCTTAAGTTTTATCAACTAACCGTATGTGCTCATAATCTTCAAAGAATTTCTTGAACTTACTTCCTGAAAAAAATGCACTTATGCTGCACAAAGAGGAGTTGCCTTCCTTTATTTGAGAAACTTATTGCCTAGATGCTCTTTTTTTTAATTTTAAAATGCAATATTTAAAACATGCAGCTGAGATCCAGTGAGGGTGGGCATTTGCTGTTTCCAGAGTGTGTCTGTGGGATAAATGGAATGCAAAAGTTAGTGTGCTTTAATAACTAACAGTAAAAGTGGTGACTGCAGCAGCAAGCTGTGTGTGTTGCCCTACAAAAGCCTGTTGAATGCGCCCTAGAGCCTTATAGAGGTTTTCTGCCATAAATGCAGGTTGGTTTAGTTTTAATAAGTAAAATTTCTGTGTGTGCAGCGTTACATTTCTGAATCTTTCTCTGAACCCGGTACCTCTACTGATGTGTAGGGTCTTATGAAGTGCAGTTTTGGGTGGTTCAGTGCTTCTAGTTAAATAATCCCAAGCAGCCTTAAAACTGATATGAACGATACTGACACTGGGAGACACTGTTACCTACAGGGTCTGTAACTGCTGCTGTAGAGAAAACCCAGGGAGGATCTTACTGCTTTTTAGGGCAGGAACAGATGCCTTGTGGCATGGTGGGGCTCTGGTCCATGCCTGGCACTTGGAATACTGCAGGGGCTCAGCTTAGTGGCTATTAGTATAGTAACTTTAAGAAAATGTAAAGGAATTTTTTTTTTCCATGGTAGAAGAAATTAAAGAAATTTCTTCTGACAGCTTGTGTGAGCTTGTGTGAGAGGAAGATTTACTAATAGGGGAAGACTGGCCTAGTAGGCTCTTGATTTTGATGCTAACAAGAACTAATTGAAATGGATCAACTGAGCAGGGTCAAGGATTTGTATTTAAGAAATTAGTGGTTGCTTTGTTCTGCTTCCTGGTGGTCAGAAGAGGTTGGTGATGGTTTGGTGGCGGATCTCTGCTGCTTATGCTTCTGGGGTTCTTGTGGCTTCTGGTCGCTTCTGTGGGAGAATGATACAGCTTGTGAAAGAAAGGTTGGAGTTTCAAAAGTACAATTGAGGGCTAACTGCTGCCATTGGAAACAGCGGCCCTGCTGACTTCCTTACTCTCTCCTTTTACAAGATTAACAGAAGGTGGATAGCTATTCCCTGAGTTGTTACAACATAATAAAAAACAGTGCAGGAGCAGGAAGGGAACACCTGGGAGAGGTGAGCCCATCCAATTCAGCAGCAGCTGCTGGCTGTCAAAGAACATCTGTGGCATTCATGTCTGGGATCCCAGCATGGCATCCTTGAGGCTTATTCTTCAGAAAAGTCTTCCCTCTCAAAGCTGTATCTGCATCTCAGGGTGGACATGGAAAATAATGATGCTCTTCTGAAAACCTCACTGTAGTATTGAAGTCAAATACTTGCAAGTTCCAAGAAGAAGACTGGGACAAGTTAATTGCTCCAAATCTGTTTTCCAACCTCAGAGTATATAATGGATCATCATGCAGTTAGGTGCAAAACACATTTCAGTGTGCCTGCTGTAGGTCTTGTCTGAGTCCTTGTGGATGCATTAACATCATTGTTCCTTGGACTCACCATGGCCATATGGTCACCTGGGAAGGGGTTAGTAATGTGTGCTGTAAAGGTGTAGGGTACTCTTGGGTGGCTCCTGGAGGAGTGAGTAGTCTTACTGGCTCTATCCCCCAGAGTGGGCTTGAAAATGTCAGATTGGTGTCTCTGAAATAATGTTTTTTCTGTCCAGATGTGGGCTCTACAGGAGCTTCTGTATGCTGGTATTTACAGAACTATTGGATTTGCTGTGTGAACACTATTCTCCTGTGCTTTTCACTAAACATGCTGCATATTTTAAGAATATCTTCTGTGGAAATTTCATATGACAACAAATGTGTCTTAAAGACTTCAGATACCATAGATAGAGTGCAGGCTGCCTCACGTGGGTTCCCCTTGCCTTTGATAGTAGTTTTTTTTCTCTGTGAGCCTAGTCCAATGCACTAGCCATGAACCTCCATGTAAACAAAAACTGTATGTTTGGACTGCTGTCACGTAACAGTGAAGAGGGGTTAGCATTTGCTTCAGCTCTCCCAGGATTTGGTGATAACTGGCACTGGACTTGTGCAGTGTGCTTGAGTGCCAGTGAAAGCCTAGAATTTTCACTCAGGCAGACTTTTGCAGTCCTATGTTCAAACATAACCCTGTCTCAGTTCTATTTTGTTAAATCATGCTGAAAGTATGCATAAAGCTGTGGTTTTTTTACCTGTTCTCTTTAGACCTGCAGTCATAATGTACATAGTGATGTCTGTCTGTTTTTCCTCCTTTATGCAGCTTGATCTAGTAGTGCTGAATCACTTCTTCTAGTCCTGATCTTGTGTTGTTTCACATCTTTTCACGATGGTCTCAGTATCTGGTGATGCTATAGCTCAAATGTATTTATTTCAGCCTTCTGTCAAGGCTAAGTAGTGCCTTAGAAACAACCAGTATACTCACTGCGAAAACAATTTGTGGGTTTAAACAAGATAAGTCAATAAGAGAAGAATGCTATCAGAGTATACCCTAGAGCTGTTTGATGTTCTCAGGTGGAGTCATCTTTGGTGGTGGTGGTTTTTTTCTGTGCTTTCACTTCCGCCCTGATCATCTTAACTTCTTTTTCTGTCTTTCTTTTGTCTTCACGCACGGCATGTTTCATGTTAACCTCTTCCTATATTAAAAGAAGATCAAGAACTGATGCTGCAGTTGCCTTTGTCATTTGCAGAGCTCTGCTTCTCTATGTGTGTAGTTCAGTTTGAGGAAATATCTCAATTCCAGCGCTCTCCTTTTGCTTGCTCTGTTCAAATCGATGAGGCTGTCCTAGTCCTAATAGCAATGAGCTGAATGCTGCATCTGTTGCTCTTGTGCTTCCCATTAGCTGCCTAGAATAGAACTGCACGGCCTGATAGAACACTCTGCTCAGTTTCCCACCTCTGCGGCTGCAAAGCAGGGCCGCAGATATTGATTTCTGAGCCTCTCTTGCTAACAGTGCATGCTGCAAACAAATGGAATGTACGACTGGATTTGTCTGGTACAGGACTTGCCTCGTCTGGGTGCATTATAGAGCTGGGAGAGTTTACATGGCAGTGAGCTCTGGGAGGAGGAGTCCTCACACCTGGGTATCATTCAGACTCCCCTGAGCTGCCGAGGGTTAATCTGAGAAGTGTAGTAGCACAAGATGCCTCATAAAACTAAAGCATCTGTCTTGGGCATCTGGCTGTGCATGTTTGCCAGTTTTCGTACAGTACTTGGTATGAGAGATTAGTTACTGGAGTTAAGAATGTCCTTGCATCAAGGGAGTGCTGTAGTTAAGACTTTTACTTTCTCTTTCCTTAAGGAACCCTGAGGACCTTGCAATATGAATAATTCTCTGGAGAACACCATTTCCTTTGAAGAATACATCCGTGTGAAGGCGCGAACGATCCCCCAGCACAGGATGAAGGAGTTTCTAGACTCCCTTGCTTCCAAGGGGCCAGAAGCCCTCCAGGAATTTCAGCAGACAGCCACTACCACAATGGTGTATCAGCAGGGTGGCAACTGCATTTACACGGACAGCACAGAGGTGGCTGGGTCTTTGCTTGAACTTGCTTGTCCTGTGACAACCAGTATCCAGCAACAAACTCAGCCAGAGCAGCAGATACAGGTTCAGCAACCCCAGCAAGTCCAGGTAAGCATCTGAAATAATCTCTGAATGTCTATATGAATTGCTAACTGATGGAGTGATGTTCAGAGCTGCTGTCTAACCTTAAGCCTCAGACAAGTACTTAAGAGGCAGGACAAATTAACTTTATACAGAACAGCAATATTTCCCTTTTATTTAAGGAATTTGTTAGTAAATTGGCTCTCCTGACTGTGCCGCCCTCAAGCCCTGCTGTAGGAGGAGCCACGTACATAGCAATGGAGTGGTGTCACCTATTGGAGAAATGGTCGACAGTTCTGGCATGTACACAACTCCCGAAGCCTTGTGCTCTGAAGCTGCTATAAATACCAACCCCCTCTGACTGATTGTTCAGGGTGGCTGTGGGATGGAGTTTGCCTTAAGGATTATTTTTTTCTTAATAAAATCAATAATCTTTAAATAGTTTTACTTGAACATTCTAAAAGTTGTTCTTGAACTGACTTTTAAGTGAGGGAGAAATGCAAGAGTCAGCTTTAGCGTATGAACCAGGGGAAGATACATTTCAGGAAAGGAATTCTAAAGCATGCATATGTGTCAAGGTAGATTACCCATTTGCACAGTGGAAAGTTTTTGGTTTTTTTTTTTTAAGTAGATATTACATTATATATTTTATTAAGTTTTAAGTAAGCAAATCCAGTATCAGAGGAAAAAACCCCAATTTTATAACTTAGGAAACTGCTTTTTTCCTCAGATATATTTTGTAATTTGAAGAGTTCATGGGTTGCAGGGCATTTACTAAGGTTTTTCTATAAATCTCTAAACAGCTGAGCTCTGGCTATAGCTGTCATTCTGATATGCTTGAGATATGAATCTTTCTGGTTTCTGTAGCAGAACGTAAAACTGCGAGCTCTTATTTATTTTTTTTTTTAACTATAAGTGAGGTTATGGAGTCACAAATGACTGGAGATAAGGTAGCGTGTACTTGCTGCAGTGCAGTAGACTTGTGCCAACAGCTCACTTGCATGTTTTTATCCCACAAAGACAAACTTACCTCCTTCACTGGTAACTTGTCTCCAGTTACTCTCTATTGAGTAAATGAATGCTTAACCGGGACTTCTGTAACCTGTTGGCCTGCAGTAACTTGTGTTGAAAGGCTTTTGAAGAACAAAAACCTGAAGTCTTTCAGGCATGACTTGGATCTCTGCATGAGCTATTAAAGCTGATCAAGAGTAGGTTTGGCTTTTCCAGCTAGTATGTTTTCTGGAAGAAGTTTTGCTTCTCTGTAGAAGAGCTAGGAGGGTTGGCTTTTGAGGACTTCATCCTTGAAGATGTGGAAAGCCCCCAGATCAATTGTAAAAGCCAAAAGGATTTTTTTTTTTTTTTCTTCTCTCATTTTTTTCCTCTTGCTGCCTCCTTTCAGAACTACCCAATGTTCAGGCTTGACCCTTGCAAGTCTTTAGTTACAGAGATGGGGAGGGAGGTCATATATCATATGCTTCAGAGGAAAATAATCTGGCCTTGTAAATAAATATGGAGTTGCTGCCAGAAACCAGTTCTTGATTTTTGAATGGAATGACCTGTACCCTGAATATGAAAAGCTTCATGAAAATTAAGATTTCAACAACTTTCCTAAAGAATGTTTTCTACTCTCGTCTTGTTTTTGACATGCCTCTGCTTCTAGATACCTGCTCTCCTATCTGTACAGATCATCATTACTGTTTGTATTGCCTACCCTGCTGCTCACTTTAGGTGACAGAATTGGTGCTAGATGTGGCTGCAGCTTTTGTGTATCAAGCAGTGCAGCTGAACTCAGGTGTATCTTAGCAGCTAGCTCAGAATTACCTTAGTTTTTCTGCAAGAATAGGGTGGAGAAGAATATCTTTACCCCTTTGCATGAATATTTTTCTGTCTTTCAGGATTTCTTATTGAGACATAATTTATGTTAAACCCATGATTGAGTGTTCACTTATCTCTGCACTGTCACTGTGGCAGCAGTGGCAGAGCACATCTTCTGGATAAAGCTGGATTTTCTTGTGACTCTGGGGAGTGACAGTGTTCCACCATAGCCGTGCACCCGGTCCAGCTGGCTCCCTGTACTAAAATACTGCTTGTGTTGTATTATGATGAATTTTGTTCATCTGCCGAAGCCTCTTAGCTTTTGATTAAACTTGTCATCCTGGTACTTGACTCGGTAATCTGTTTAGTTCTTGCTAATCCAATTTCAAATCAGTGGAAGACCCTTTGAATAACTATGCTTATGTCTGGCAGTGTGACAGTGCTGCTGAAGGTGACTAACAGTATGACCAGTCAGATGACCTCACAGTTGCAAGTGCTGATGATCTTACAATCATAGAGATAGACAGTGCTCAGGTTTCATCCTGGATTTTACTTGCTGTGAACAGCTAAAGACAGAGTGTGACTGCTTGCTGCTTTTATTTATTCTGGCAAAATAAATTTTTTCTTTGAAAAAGTTGTCACCTTGAGGTTTTCTTGCCCAAAAGGTTCAACAAAGTCTTATCATATGTTTATTTTACAGGATGAGTGGATGCAACTGTTGGGTTATGTACACTGGTCATTTCTACAGTTAAAGTGTCCTGGAGCTCCTTTCGTGCCCAGTATCACAGGGGTGCCATAAGTGACCTTCAGAAGGAGTTTAGTATGTCAAGTTATCGTACTTTGTTGTGCATCAGGGAGTGGCAAGGAAAGTCTGTGTTTTGCTCCAGTCAAGTAAAGTTTTATCAGCTCTGCTTTTGGTGAGATTGTTGCTTGTTGGTCCTGTGCATTGAGGCCATTGAATTGTTGGTGCCAGTGAGGTGTTTAGTGCTGACTTGCTTCCCAAATATGGTACTTCTGCAGATGTCAGTGAACCTCTTGTGCCCCTTACACAAGAAGCTTTAACTGAAAGAATATCAGAGAACAGAAAGTATCTTTGCTTATGGTGAGTGTGGAGAAAATCTTCAGCTTCAGCTTTTTATGAACAGTCTGATGTCTGGGTGGCAAGATTTTCTTGGGCATGGCTTGAGGGGAGGTTGCTACATGTGAGCAAGATCACAGAACTATATGGGAAATGGTTAAATACCTGAGTAAGGTATCTTTCAGTTAATACTTGTGCCTTTCTAATTGCTTAATTCCTTATGTGCTTACTGTTCATTCTATTCTGTGACTTCAGACTTTTATAAGAGGCTAGACATTATTAATGACACAAGGCAGGGAAAGATGCCCTTAAATAGCATAGAAAAAAGTCTTATCTCTGGCTCTGCACAGAATACATCTTTCCTTTGCTTCTAATGCATGTACCTTCCTCTTGCCTCTGTACTGGTTTTGAAGTTTAGCTTGGAGGTAGAGTTCCTATTTGCTTACATTTGAAAAGCATGCCAATATGATTTTAGGGTAGCAGCAGGTATTAATTAGTGTTTCCTAGGGCTGAGTGGGACACTTGGAAGTGTGGTTATAGTCAAGAGTGGTGTTTTCGAGGTAGCATCTACTTGTATATGGAAGTAAGCTTCTGCTAGAGAGGTAAGCTGCTTTTCCTTGGTTCATGTGTTTTAACTGTCTTAGACCTAAATCCCTCCCCAGTGTACAGCTTGACAGCATAATCTTGATAGTGTAACTGTTTAAACACACCCAAGGCCTAATTTAGCTGATGGAATTTTCTCTCTGATGTTGATGAATGAGGAGAGTAAAAACCTGGAGTGAGAGTCAGTCTGGCAGTTGTTCTGAAAAGCTGACTTCTGCCCTTCCCGTAGACCTTGTTTACTTAGATAGCAAAGTACTTCCGGTAAAATAGTTAAATAACAAGTTCTGACATTTCCTGCTACTTCATTGATCAGTCTTTTCTCTTACTCTTCACTTACACTTTTCATACCTGTTTTGTACTTGCATGTTCACTTTCTGGTGTAACTTTAGAAGGCATGCTTTGTAACAGTGTTAGTTTTTAGTGCTGGGCTTGCTTTAGCTTAGGGCTGTTAAAGGAACTGTATTTTAAGTCTTCTGTCCTTAAATAGGGCTAAAAACCCTGAGATTACTCTTCTCGTGCTCTCACTAACTTTTTCCCAAGTATTTGACTTTGTGTGGGAGGTTTGAGATGCATCTACTTTACTCCTGGGGGCATACTTCTTGCAGCAACTTGGCCACCTGCCCCCTCTTATCTCTTGCAGGTTTGGAGCCTGTAATTTGGGGTTCCCTCCAGATGAAACTAAGCTGTAAGATGCAGTTCTGTGTTTTGATGATGTCAAGCTTGTGTTTTGATGATGTCAAGGTTGGCTGGTGGGCAAGATTAGAACTCAGTTTGAAATAGCCTTCTGGAAGGTTTAGTGTGGACATGTTAGTGCATCTCCAGTCATGCCCTGGAGATCGGCTCTTGGTGTATACTGCTGTTTGCTGGTTTACATATAGCTTCAGAAACCAAGATCTCTTTGTGAAGAGATGCATTTAAGAGCCTGTCAGGTACTCTGGGACATATCAAAAAAGTCAGGAAAGAGTTGCTGTATGTGCTCATTTAGAGTTAGGTTTTGGGAAATATTGGATAACCCAGTCAGTCTGCAGATGAAAGAATTGACAAGCAAAGAAAATCTCAGTTGTTTCAGAACTGCAGTTCTGAAACAACTAAGTCTGATTCCTTTTTGGTCAGAGAATCCACATAGGGCAGACATGTTATGACTCCTACTTGAAAGTTTGTCTATCAACCAGTAGGAAAAAAGTTTTGGCAACTAGGCTTCAGATGTTCTCATGATCCTGGGGTTATTTATTTACTCTTTGCATGTGCTCAGTTCAGGACAGAATATGTTTTTGGGCTTGATGTGACAGAATATTTCCTTTAAGGGAATTTAGTTCTGCTCTCCTGTTAAAATAAAGGGTTGGTTTCTGATGCTTTTGATTTTCTAGGCAGCTAGTACTTGATCCAGCTTCCATCTACTTTATGGTGAAAAGGCATTTCTCTGTGTCATGGTAGCCTGCTGGGAGGTCATTCTTTCATGCTGTTGGATCCAGACCTTTGGCAATAAATAGTATTTCAGTACTGGTAACTTGGCATTTTCCTTTCTTGCACGAATAACCCAGGAATTGCCAGCATAACTTGTTTTTGCTTTGATCTTCAGCATAAAGTGAAGATTTAAAGTCTGCCCTGTTGGTCTTGGCCTGTAAATTTAAAACATTCCCCTTTGTACAGAGTCTTTTATAAAGTCATCTGCTGCTGCTTAGTGTAATTCTTTGTCTAATTTGCTATCTGAGGAAAAAAAAGGACAATGAGGTCAATATAAGAAGCCTCTGGTCTCAGACCAGGTTAAAGCCTGTAAATCCGAAATGGATGCTTCTTGCACTCTTGGATACAACCTGCTTGAAAGTAGGGAGGGATCCCACTGCAAGATACAGTTATTAAAAGTGGATATGTAAATTCATGGGGGATGTTTAATGTGTGGCAGGTAGAGCTCTGATATGCCTTTAAATAGGACCATCCTATAGTCAGAAGCATGATGTCTGCAGTTTGGAACATGGAGACCTTCAAGTGATTCTGGAGTTTGATTTCATATTGTTTGGGCCTGGACTCATTCTTTGGGTGTTAGCAATAACAGGGTGGACTCTAAAGCAGTAGCAAGACATCCCTGTTGTAGGAGTCAGCGTTTAGTACTTGGATAGTTTCAAAGGGCCTCAGGCCATGGCTGCTCATTTGTTGAAAGTGGGGGAAGTTGCCACTGACTTTCTGTAGGCTCAGGCTCCAAAATGGTTAATGGTTCAAAGGTGTGCTAGGGGAGGTTTAGAGTAGACATTGGGAAGCATTTCTTTACCAAGAAAGTGGTCAAACATTGGAACAGGCTTCTGAGAGGTGGTTGGTGCCCCAAGGCTGTTGTTATTTGAGGGGCATTTGGGCAGTGCTGTGAATGACATGCTGTAGCTTATGGACAGCCCTGAAGTGGTCAGGCAGTTGGACTGGATGATCAGTGGAGGTCCCCTCAAATTGAAACCATCTGTTTACAAGAGCAGAAGGGAGCAAATGCTGTCTTGTTCTGTTTGTTTTATACCATGCCTCTTGCCAACAATGTCTCTTAAACCAATTCCATTACCTTTCTAGTTATGCTTATGTGATAAAATTGTTTCAGCACAGAAGGAGACTTTGAATTCTTACTGCTAGCAAAAGAAAAAAGTCTTTCCTTTATATAGGTTACAGCGCTCACAGGAGCTGTAATGTAACATTTTCTGTGGAAAGAAGGTGTGGGTGCTTTTAAAGTGCTCTCAGTCAACCTGTGCAAATTCTGAAAACACTACAGAAGTACAGAACAAATGACACATTTACCTCTTAACATAATTTTGAATTCTAGCAGATAAAGCAAATGTTTCTTGTCTGAAACTGAAAATATCGGTGCAATAAAGCATGAAGTTTGTTTAATCTTTGGCCTTTGCCTTGCAGGTAATCTTTTGAACAAGGACTTAAATTAATAGTAAGGACCATATTAGTTATTTTTAAAGTGGAATATTTTGGAGAATTCTTGCCTTAGGGGTGTGATTGCAACTGGCTTTCTTAAACTGAACCCTTCCTTACCTGGGATCCATGTTTGGGCCTCTTTGCCTAAGGCAGTAGTCATGCTCCAGAGTAGAACGGTATCAGATAGAACTGAGGAAACATCCCATAGGTGAGTTCATCTTTTTCAATTGACTGCCTGATCAAATCACGCATTGATGCAGCTTTTTAGCTGTCATGCTGACAAAAGGTCACATGCTTCTTGTTACCTTTCAGGAAGTTACTACAGAGTCACCACATCATCTGGATTACAGTACACTTCACAGAGTTCCCAGAAGGAACTATACCCTGTTCTTCCTGGAAATAAATTAATTCTTAACAGGAGGTGACTTATAAATCTGGCCTGCCAGTGGGGCATTTTGATGCCCCAGTTTTTTCCTTAGCAATTCTTAATTGGGAGTAAATGAGTCCTTAACATTTTTCAAAACTTCTTAGCAGTGGTCTCACTGGGAAATGAGCTTCTGTGCACAGCAGGCCTTCACTGTAGTTCTTTTTGGTGTTGTCAGTCTGGCTAGTCTGCTGTCTCTCTGCAAATGCTGCATTAGCCTGGCTCCAGGAAGTGAGGTAGAAAAAAATGAGAATTGTGAGTAGGAAGACATTTAGTCTTGCAACTAAATAAGTTGCTGTGTTGGCTCCAGGAAGAGGTGTTAAGTAATTAATTCCCTCAAGATAAGGTGTTAATGAAGCCTAGAGAAGCAGATAGATGATCATGAGTACCTGGGATATTGCTTCTAGGACAAGGCAAATGTAACAGGTCGTCTGTGTAAATGTGAGAAAAAGTGAAGTGTCTGGACGAGGCATGTGAAGCTATTGGGACCTGAAATTTGTGCTGGGGGCTACCTTTGCTGGCTTTCAGTGTGCTGCTGGACTTCTGCTAGGTATTATGGCAGACCTTGAACAAATGAACATTAGTATGAGAGAGTGTGGTTTTTTTTTGGTTTTTTTTTTCCCCTCTAAAAGAAAAGAAACTGGTTTGGAATCAAGTCAACAGATTTTGACTGTGTTATTCAGCATTGTCTAAGTGCATGAGCTAGAAAATACAACTGAGTAGTTTGGACAATAAATGGTATTAAATGGAATAACTAAATAATGAAAAAAGGGTTGTTTTAATTAACATTGCCAAAGAGGTTTTTCTAGAGTTTAAAAAAACATGCTGCAGCATAGGTCATTAATGCATGACAAAGATTGAGGGTGAACTTGCCATATTCTGTGTTGACACCTGCTTGAGTAGTGTTACTATTAATGATAGGTTTCAAAGTAATATTCCTGTGCTTTATGAGGACAGAGTCAAGCGCTGGTTTCGACTTACCCATATTTCTTGTTGCCTGTCACCAGCAAGTGGTCCTGTGGCCATCTTGGGACTGGGATGGGCAGCAGTAAAACAGTCTTTGGAGCATGGTAAGAATAAGGCAAGCTCCTATGATTGTAATGTGAATGACTCTAAAGTCTTGGTATTGTGAGACCTGTGCTAAAGTAACATTTTAGCAATGCAAACAGCTTTGAAAACTCTTGGATTCCAAGAATGGTATCTGTTGGCTTGAGCCCATAGAGCTTGGAGGGTGTAGATGTAACTCACGTGCTGGGAGTCCTGTGCAATGCTGAGCAAACAGATCTACTGTATCACTGTTACCAACCAGGCACTTCTAGAATAACTTGGTTTCATTTTCCTGAAATATTTATTAATGGATTAATACATGTAATCGAAAGTGAGTGTAAAAGACCCGGATCACAGATCTTGAGTAACAGACCGTCTCTGCTGAATCACTGACATTTGCTGGTCTCTAACTAGTGGCTTGGTGTCGTTGCAGGTTCAGGTTCAGGTCCAGCAGTCACCGCAGCAGGTCTCCGCCCAGCAGCTCTCTCCACAGCTCTCTGTCCATCAGGCTTCGGAGCAGCCAATACAGGTCCAAGTGCAGATCCAAGGCCAGGCGCAGCAGCAGGCATCCCAGACAATACAGAGTCAGTCTCTTCAGAGCCCCAGCCCATCGCAGCTGCAGGCAGCTCAGATCCAAGTGCAGCACGTGCAGACTGCCCAACAGATCCAGGCTGCAGAGCTACAGGAGGAACACATACAACACCAGCAGATCCAGGCCCAGCTTGTGGCAGGACAGGCCATTACTGGTGGCCAGCAGATCCAGATCCAGACAGTTGGTGCACTGTCACCCCCACCTTCTCAACAAGGCTCCCCACGAGAGGGAGAGAGGCGGATCAGCTCTGCGAGTGTCCTTCAGCCAGTGAAGAAACGTAAAGTGGATATGCCTATTACTGTATCGTATGCTATTTCAGGGCAGCCAGTTGCCACAGTGCTGGCCATCCCTCAGGGCCAGCAGCAAAGTTATGTCTCTTTAAGGCCAGACTTGTTAACAGTGGACAGTGCCCACCTGTACAGTGCCACTGGGACCATTACTAGCCCCACTGGAGAGACGTGGACCATCCCTGTTTACTCTGCTCAACCACGTGGTGACCTTCAGCAGCAAAACATAACCCACATTGCCATCCCTCAGGAGGCCTATAATGCTGTCCACGTCAGTGGCTCACCCACAACACTGGCTACAGTGAAGCTGGAAGATGACAAGGATAAGATGGTGGGAAGTACTTCAGTAGTGAAGAACTCTCATGAGGAAGTGGTGCAGACTCTTGCTAATTCGATCTTTCCAGCACAGTTTATGAATGGCAACATCCACATTCCAGTGGCAGTGCAGGCTGTGGCAGGGACATACCAGAATACAGCACAGACAGTGCACATATGGGACCCACAGCAGCAACAGCCACAGCCCACGCCCCAAGAGCAGGGGCAGCAGCAGCAGCTACAAGTCACTTGCTCTGTAAGTTAAAACTGTCTCGGTCTCAGTTTGTGATTAACAGCTTACAAATGTTGTGGAGAAAGAGCATGCCGACAGACAGCTGGTGTCTGGGAAGCAGAGATGCATCTGTCCCAGAAGCCTGAATGTGACACAGGGCACTTGACTCCTCATGATTATAAGACTTTAATGTGAGAATGTTGGTACATGGTTACAGGATTCAAAACTTTCCAAAAGAAAGTAGTCTTGATCTTTGTGTTAAAAATTAATATATACATACTGATTGCCAGACTCTTTACAGCAGGTATTCTGGGATCTGCAGTATTTTCCTCAGCCGTTCCAGGGTTGCAGTAGACAGGCAGGGATAATTGCAGCCAAATAAGGTGTGCTGGTATGTACTAGTCATTATCTGTTACTTTGTGTTATGTTGCACATGGAGTCCACAGCAGATCCAGTGTCTGGCTAAAGTATTGAAATCTGACTAGTTGTGAGCAAACTTTCTGCATCAAGTGTACTTTAGTGTACATAAGGTATTTAAAATAACATACCCTAAATACATATAAATACATAGGCAATTCCAGGAGGGATGTACTCTCTCTAGGGGGGCAATAAAGCTACAAGAGGTGAACATCACACTTTTTGGAGTTGACCCTCTCAAAACTGTGAAACTGAGAAGGAATTTGCCTGCCTGCCTTGTGCTGTCCTCTGGCATTGTGCTTCTAGGGAATCTGGGCAAGTTGCAGCAATTTTGCTTTATTTGTGAAAAATATAAGTTTGTTAAGAAGCATATGCCAGTTCAGCAGATTTATGTCAGCCTATGTCCAGCCTTCACACTGGACAAGGTGTCTGTGAGGTCAGGGTAGAAAGCTGTCCCTTGGATTGGGCTGATGGAGGGAGTTGGCTTTGGAAAGCTTTCAGCTCTCTGGAGAGTAATGTGGCAGAACTCTGGAGGAAAGCAGAGGCTCAGTCCTGGCTGCTACAAAGACAAGGTGTCAGTTCACCCTTGGATTCTTTTTAAGACAGAGAGGCTTAGTTTTACAACTTTGTCACCATCTGCTTTGATTAAAGCTGGGCCTTTTCAGTCAGTCTCTCTGCAGCTGTGCTACAGCTTCATGGGCTGATAAGCAAAAAGCTAGTAAGAGCTGATGCAGAGAATAAAAAACCAACCAAAGGCAGTTGGAAGGCTCCAGTCTAAGACTCTTGCAGACTTTGCCTCTTAATCCGTTGGTTTTTTATACTAAGTAAGGTACAGGTACTAAAAGTCTCTATGCTTCTTAGGAAGGAAAAAAGCAAAACTGTTTTGATATTAGACTTGCTATTTCTGTAACATTCAGGGTGACAGTGAGAGTTGGACTAAGGTCTGCAAAGCTGTTAATTGAGGTAGCTTTGAGACTTTGTGGCATGGAATTGAGAACCTGTAGTGAAGAATGCAGAGTGAGTGCAGCTGAAGGGCCTGCTGCAGGTTTTAGATTGGTGCTATTGGTTGCCTGACAACTAAGTTTCAGTTTGAGATCAAAATTCTTGGTGACCTAAGATCCTACTGCAAAGTAAATTTTCAAAGGGTCTGGAGATGCTTTAGGTCTATAATAAGTCACGCAGTCACTCTTCACACAATAGTAGCTAGTCTCCATTAGTAGTGTTTGGTATTTTGAGAACAGGGCATCAAAACATCAATTCAGTTTCAATGCAGTATTCTAGTCTTGCTGCTTTATACCTTTTACAAGTGAATTAATCATCATTGATGATAAGAACAGAATATATTTATTCTGTGTACCTGTTACGTACTTTTTAAAGAAGGGAGTCTGGATAGGGATGGATGCCAGTGGTGTATGGCATGTGATTGTACCCAGGACCTTCTGCAGGGCAGTCTAGGTGTGCAGCAGCAGTGGTGAGTAAAGCTGGTGACACCTTCCTGTTCAGGGGATGATGGTCTCTGTGGGCTCTTGTAGTGACACAGACTTCAGTGGTGAGTCAGAGTGACAAGTGAGCTCAAGATAGATCGGTCCATTCAAACTGAAAGAGTTTTTGGAGTGTAGAATATTCTTTTGTGAGCACCAATTCAGGTTGGACAGCAAAAGTTGCATTCCTTGGCTTAATTTCTTGTTGGGAGTGTTGCAGAAGGTTGGTATCCTGGGGCTACAGGTATTGTGGGATTCTTGTTTTTTGACCAGCTGTTGCATACTGCAGTGTATATGTAAACTGAAATGTTTTCTTTCATAGGCTCAAACTGTTCAGGTTGCTGAAGTTGAACCACAGCCACAGCCACAGACTTCACCTGAACTTCTACTTCCAAACTCTCTGAAGCCAGAAGAAGGTCTTGAAGTGTGGAAAAGCTGGGCACAGACCAAGAATGCAGAGCTGGAAAAAGAAGCTCAAAATAGACTAGCACCCATTGGAAGTAAGTGTAGTGACAACATGGCCTTTGTTTCCTTTCAAGTAGAGTTAGGAATTACTAAAATGTTAAGTGTTTACTGCTCTGGAAAACTTTTGTTTAATCAGTGGTTGTTCCTAAATTTAAATTTTAATTTACTCTGCAGTAGTAATAATTGTGTATTCTCACTGCCACAGGACATGTATTAGCTTGCTCTGTGCTGAGCCCCCTTGAGCACCTGGGCTGATAGCAATAGAAAAGGGCACTGCATGACTGTAGTGCACAGACAAACTGTCTGGCCAAGCTGGTAGAATAGTGATGGAGCTGTTGTTTTCCTGTTGCTGCAGGGCAGCATTTCACTGGGGACATGGTAAAAGAAGGCAATAGAAGTGTATTTGGTTGGATAGAGGATCTTCCTAACAAACTCTTGCCTGTTCTTCTACTGTTTCTGACAGCCTAAGATCTGGATTTATTTCAACTTACTTTACTATACTGGGAGAATGAGGTAATGCTGGACCTGCCAGATAGAATGGAGATGTGGGAAATCTTTCCTGAAATGTTAGGAAATAATATGGCTTTATGACTTACATAATATAGCTTTGTTTTGTTTTTCCAGGGCGTCAGCTGCTGAGGTTCCAGGAAGATCTCATCTCTTCTGCTGTGGCTGAGCTGAATTATGGTCTGTGCTTAATGACACGAGAAGCTCGGAATGGTGATGGTGAACCCTATGATCCAGATGTGCTCTACTATATCTTCCTATGTATTCAGAAGGTAGGATGGGACAGCTCTATGTGCTGCAGAACTGTCCATGTTGTCAGCATGTGTAGGGGGACTCTTGAGTATAAAAATAGAGACTGTGGCTTCTATTAAGCTTTTCAACAATTTTATATGAAAAAAGTCTCTGCTTAAAAAACCTTGAAAACATCAGATGATTTGCCTGTCCTTAGTGCAAGCAATGCTTTCATCTATGAGTTAAGTTTGTGAGTAACTGAGTTCAGTATCAGTGAAAATACTAAATCCATTTAGCTTTTTTTTTTGTGGGGAGAGAAGGGTTGGATGATGTTTGAAGAAGTTGTCAGTGTCAAGACTTAAATCTAGTTGAAGCTTTAACAGGCAAGAACTTAGCTTTATGTGCTATGGGAAGTATGAGCTTTCTGGAAGAGCTGCAGGAACAGAGCTAAACTTTGACAGGGAAATAGAGCATCCTTATTGTTAACTTGAAAAAGTAGTGTCCTGTAGTCATGTGAAATAACTTGAAGTGAACACACCTGAAATAAAAGGTGAAATCCAATCACCTTTACTTTGTAAATGTTTTTTTCTTTTTCCGTCATGGCATTCCCATGGTAGTAATGGGGATTACCTACCTTGTATTTGCCTTGGTGCAAGAGTCCTCACTCTTCAAGTAAACTATATTAGTCTCCAGTGCTATGCTGTAAAATGGTTGACTAAAGATGTGGGCCCTTAGAATGAGATCTGGTCTGAGGAACACACTTGCTTCCACTGTACTGGCCTGTGTTGTGAATCTCTTACAGTATCTCTTTGAAAATGGCCGAGTTGATGACATCTTCTCAGATCTCTACTATATTCGGTTCACTGAATGGCTGCATGAAGTTCTTAAGGACATACAGCCCCGTGTTTCACCTCTTGGTAAGGGCTATAGTTTAAGAACTGTAAAACTTTACAGAGCTTGGAATGTTTTAACTGAACCTACAGCATGTGATAGTCTGAATAGCAACCCTTTTGAAGTATTTAACATCCCTAGGCTAGCTAATGCTGGTCAGGGAGAAGAACGTTGTGTTTGCAGTGAATGCTGGGGTTACTGCAGTTGTCAGGCTCTAATCCTGATTGTCATATAGCATTATTTGTCTGTCACTTGTCACCAATCAAAAGGCACATTGTGGGGACTTTGTAGTGTCATGGAACCAGCTTACTTGGCAGCCAGCTGATCCTTGATTTGAATCAGGTTTCTGCATCTGAAGTGGTACCTGCCTCTAATATGTATTGTTTCTTCGGGAGATAATACAGCACTATCATAGTGCCATGTAGCCAGATGGATACTGTCTGCAGGACCAACTGAGTGTCAAAGGAAAAACAGTGTGAGATTTAAGTGTCCAGTGCTGCACTCAGTTGCAGCTCAGCCTCGTTTAGGAGATCATGGCAACAGGGGTGGGGGGAGCAGTTCCAGAAGAGACAGATTTTGACAGAGAACTGTATGAGAACTAGATAAGAATTGAATTTTCAGAGCTTGGAAACCTGGTTTCTCATTGCTTTATTTCCTTTGATATATTTGGACATCAGTGAAGAAATTACTGCTTATGTTCAGAAAAGCAGCTGATGTTACAGGCTAGGTGGCTAAGTAGTACCATGAGTTTTGGAATCCTTTTGTTTCCAGTCTGGCTGTTTGAACAGTGCTTTGACATTCCATAAACCCCAGAGTTCATACTGCTGTCTGTTTTCCTGTTTATTTGTGTATTTGAAGTGTAGTATTTTTCTTCTACACAAAGGGGAAAAAAAATCTGGGTATCAAAGGATTACTCATGTGTCCAAGGACATCACTTGGCACTATGCGCTGACTGAAGCTGTGCACAGGGCCAAGAACTGATTTGTTACACTGGCCTGCCTGCTCTCACATATTATTGGATTAAAAGCATCTGCATTGGAGTTGAGCCAATAATTAAAAGCTGTTTAAGTGCATATTCTTTTCTCTATGGGCTGGGATATATGTTGCACGAACATACTCTCCACAACTAGAGGTTGATGGATATGTACAAGTGTTTCCTAATTGTACCTACTATTTAAAAAGTTATTTGCAGAGCTCTGAATCTGGACATTAGTGAGAATCTCCTCTTCCTCCCTCTGTTAAGATATATATGCTCTCCAGTACTTACATACTGTAAAATGCTGCCTGTGTTCATGTTGTGTGTGTCCCCTGGCATGATGCTGACTTCTGATTATTGCAGGTTATATCCTCTCCAGTCATGTAACAGAAGAGATGCTGTGGGAGTGTAAGCAACTTGGAGCTCACTCCCCTTCCACCTTGCTCACTACACTGATGTTTTTTAACACAAAGTAAGTACTCAGGTCTTAGGGAATCTTGGGCAATAAAAGATCTTCAGATACCTTAACAGGATTGATGTGTAAACTGCTGCACTGTGTAGGGCAAAATCATGAGTTTCAAATGGTTGCACACAGAGCCCACTTGTAGCTTCATCAGACAAAGAAGATGCAGTATGACAAGGAAGTGAGATAGCAGAGGGCTGACTGAACCTGTGGCTTTTGGATGTTTTGCTGCTGGAACAGTCCTTAGCCCAGTGGTTGCTTTGAGCTTCAGCCTGCTGATGATGACTAAAGATAACTACCTTGCTGTTGTGACTATGTCCCTTACTTGCCTCTGAATGTGCTGCGTTCTGTTCTTGCTGCTCAGATACTTCCTGTTGAAAACAGTAGACCAGCACATGAAGCTGGCCTTCTCCAAGGTGCTGAGGCAGACCAAGAAGAATCCTTCTAATCCTAAGGATAAAAGCACGAGTATCCGCTATATGAAGGCTCCAGGCATGCACCAGACAGGACAGAAAGGTAGTGTCTAGGAGGTTTCTTTGGGAATATTGTACTTATTTGGGCTTGAAGAAGTGGATGAACCTGGAGATGTTTGAAGGTAGGGAATCAAGGCTCTGTCGGTTACCTGTAGCCTGGCAGTATGTGTTTTCCATGCATTCTATCCAAGAGAGGATAGTACCTTCTAATCATAACCCTGGGGATATACCTTAACTGAGGTGTGTGGGACTCATGAAGAACTAAGGATAATTTTTTTTGTTAATTTTGTTTTGTTTCTTTATGGGCAAAGAGGCTGTTGGGTGTAAGTGCTTATGAAGAGATGGAGAAAATTCTTTGGGAGGGCTTCTCTTACCTTGATTCATGTGAACTCATACATAATTCCTATGTAAGTACAATGTACCCTCTTAAAAGCACAGGATGCAGCTGAGGCTTTGCAGTCTCAGTAGTGAGATTTCCCTCATTTTGTGCCCTGGTAGAGGAAAATTGGAAAGAAGGATATGGATGAGTTGTGATCTTCAATAGTCTTAGCATAAAGCAAGCTCTGTGTAATGTGTAAAGCATTTATAGCCAGGTACCTCTGCCCTGGAACACCCATATGTCTCTGGCCAGTTCTTGTATGATGACAAGGTGCTGCAGTGTTGAGGCTCTATGGTACTGCTCAGTGTGCTGTACTTACACGGTGTCTGACAGATTTCTGGGGGGCTGGTTTGTAGTTACAGATGACATGTATGCAGAGCAGACTGAGAATCCAGAGAACCCCCTGAGGTGTCCGATAAAGCTGTATGACTTCTACCTCTTCAAATGGTGAGAGCTCTTTTCTCTATGTATGGTGCTCGTTTTCTGTGACTGGGGAGCTGCACCCTGTGCCTGGCCTAGTTTTCAGCACTGTGTGATATTGCTGGCAATTTCTGTATTTCCATAAATTTACTTAAATGGAGAGGGGTGTTGATGTGAGAGAGTGGGATTAACTCTGGTGGCATGTAAATTGAATTTTTGGGGTATTTAAGAGACAAATCCTGATTTGTGAACTGGCTGCTCTTAATCTTGGACATTTGCTGTGTTGGCATGAACTTGTTCTTCTGCTTGTGAGTTACAAGTCATCTGGAAGCATCCACTACTGAAGCTAGGATTAGGGTCCTATTCAAACCAGCTTCTGAACAAAAATAAGGACTTGCTATGGAGATTGGAGGGTGCCACAAAGGACTCATCTCTAAATTACGATGATTCTGAAATTTAATATAATGGTTCATCTGCACGGATGGATCTGCAAGTAGCCTGAATGTGAGAATACCCCATCCTTTCTTAACTCTGAAAGACCCTTAAAGCTGTGTGTGTTATGCTTACCAGTGTGAAATAGAAACTACTTTCTTGTAGTCCTCACCATGGCTTTTTAACCTTGGCATGTCCTAAAACTTTGGGATGAATGTTGCCCCTGGATGTATCTCTACCTTCATGTGTCATCAGCCAGATGTTCACTGTCAGGATTTGTGAAGCCTGGGGTGAGGACAGTGGTGGTGTCTCTCTTCCAGGATATTTTGTTAGTCTGGTTATTTCTGATCTTCCTCACACAGCCCCCAGAGTGTGAAAGGCCGGAATGACACATTTTACTTGACACCGGAGCCAGTGGTGGCCCCCAACAGCCCTATCTGGTATTCCATCCAGCCGATCAGCAGAGAGCAGATGGAGCAGATGCTCACCCGGATCCTGGTGATACGAGAGATTCAGGAAGCTCTTGCCGTGGCTAATGCCAGCACCATGCACTAAGGCATCCTTCGTGGCTCAGATGGGGTGGGGCAGGGTGATGGGGGAGGGACAAGCAAAGAGAAATTGTACAGACTTTTACACTAAAGGAGATGCCTAAGTTTTTGGTTTTTTATTGGTGTAGTTATGAAGCCCTTTTAGGCTTCTTCTCTTTAAAAGAATCTAAAGGAAAACCTACCCATTGTGTATCCTACCCAACACACCAAACTGTTGGAACCATTGGAGGCTGCATATCCCCTGCGAGCTGGGAGCTATGGAAAGCTGCTGGTTGACTCTGGGTTTTTTTATGATGTAGAAAACATGAACTACAGGATGGGCCTGGTTGGCTGGGGCCTCTGTCTCCTTGGAGCACGTGCAGCCTAGAGGGCACAGAATGATGGATGGACCTGCTCAGCCAGTGGAGGAGAGGCAGGCATCTTTTCTTGTGCTTGGACGTTAATTTGCTGTTATCTTGGAAGAAAGAGGAGAGAGTGAACTGCAATTATGATTTATACAAAAAAAAAAACAAAACAAACCAACAATTTCTATTCAGACCTTTAAGTGACATTTTTAGATGTTAAAAGTACAAACTTTACCACACTCTTCTTTTTTGGCCTAACATTGAGGCCTTAAACCTTGAGGCTTCTGTGCCTGATGGAATTCTTGTAACATACACTTGTGTATCATATAAAGATACCACCCTGTTTCTCTTATGTATTCTTACTCTAGTTGTTTATTAAGAATGACGAGCACGTCTTTTCAACATGCCATTGAACAATGTGTCTTTATTTGGGGAAGAGTGAGCTGTGAGGGTGGGGGGGTCATTATACAAAGATCAGTATGCAAACTGGTTATTTTCATGCTTTCCAGCTCAACTCTGCTGGATTTCTTTCACCCCTACAACTTATGAAGGTAGAAGGGCATACACTTCTGTTGAAGGACCTGAATGTCTGCTTGCTGATGGAAGCTCAGTGCCAGGCTAGGAACATGGGATTTTTGAGACCAGATCAGACTGTCCTAATGTTCTGTGGCTTTATTCCATGGCAAATCTCGTTCTCTCCACCTTTTCAAATGCATCACAACAGCGGCATGATGGAGGGGTAGTGGAGGGAAAAGGCCTTCCAGGAGCAGCATATGGCTTACTCCTGCCATTTAACAGCCTTTTCACAGTTTTTAACACAGCTGTGTAGCTTTTGGCATTGTTCATGATCATAATCCCCAGCTCTGTAGCCTTGCCTTGCTGCATCTTAAATGGTTGCTGTATTTTATATCATTAACAAATAGTCTGCTCTTTTGAAGCCAGCAGGTAGCCAGCTGTGCTTGAAATGGGAGATCACTTGCCAGGTTTGTTACTTGTGCCATCAGCTTCTTGTATGCAGAGAAATTACTCTGCTTCTTGAACTTGTCTTCCCTGCTTCTCCACCTCATGTCCCTTCCCTGTTCCAAAATACACAGATAAATATTTAAATATATATTACAGTAAAAGAACTTAAACTTGTGTACAGGCAAGCAACTTTCCTGAAGCCTCTGTTGTCCAGCACCTATCTGTATAAGAGAGAAGGAAGGTGTGCCCTCTCTGTTGGTTGTGCAGAATGTAAATTGATAAAGAGTAGCCAGTGTTCCCTGTCTTTGTGCTCGTGAGCAGTGTTGAGGTGTGCAGCTTAGAGATACTTCCCAAGCCCCTGATGCTTCATATTGACATTGGTGTTCCTGAGGAAGCCGGTGTGCTTGAGCTAGCTGTCAGTATGAGCAGTTTGTTCCCTCTACAGGACTCTGTGCTCAAGTGTGTTGCAGAGAGGTGAAGTAGCAATGCACTGTTGTTTTGTTTTAGACTCTTAGCTCAGTGTCTGCCCTCAGACCTAGGCCAGAGGAAAACAGCCCCAGATCAGTGCCCTGATCCTAGTGGGTAAGATGGGAAGATGGTGGGTGTAGTGTTGGTAGCAGGTACTGTGACCTTAGCTTGTCTGCTGGGAGCCAGCAGTTGCCCCCTTCTAGGGTGGCTCTTGGGATCACTAGTACTGCTTCAGCTGTCAGAAGCCTCTACTCCTTTAACCATATTGTAGTGACTGGCATGTCCATCTTTGGCCCTATTTAAGTCTTTGAGGACATGGTTGGGGCAGGCTCCCACTATTCCAAGCAGTTGCATGTGCCTGCTGCACAGGGTGTGCCCAACAAGCATGCACAGAGTGGTTTTCCCTTCCTTTTGGGCAGTTTGTCCCATCATCAGAGCAGAGTTGGAAACCCTGCTGCCTTGGCTATCTCCATCAGAAATACAGTGGATATTAGAAAATCTGCCAGATACACACTGTACCAGTTGCTTTACTGGGCTGCCTTGAGAGCCACCTTTAAACACTAAAAATTAACAGAAGCTGCAATACTTGACAGAACTTGAGGGCAGTTGCAGTTTGGGGACAAACTGGAACTTCAGCTGAGCTTACTGGGGAAACAAAATTCCATGTTACCTTAAAATTCTAGATTGCGCACTTTCCGTACTACTCTTAACTGCAAGATGATCTCAAGTCTTTGTAGGGGGAAGAGTTCTTGGAGGATACTGGTTAACAACAGGGAAACTAGGCACATGGTGAGCTGTGGAGATCTCCTGATGATTGATTTTGTCCTGATGGACTGGAGTGTTTCCATTCCTTTCTCATTGTCTGCATGTACATAGGAGAGGATCTGCTGATGCAGAAGTGGACTGCTGCACTGTTCTGTACTGTCTCATCAGAATGTCCACTGTGTTAACTTCATTCCCTATTTTTAGAGACAATCGATATACTGTGACTTAAGGATTCTTTTCCTGGATCTGGCTTCTAGTCTGTCTCTCTGGAGCTAGTTTAAAAGGTACAGTATTTCTAGAATATAAATACTATGTTCTTTGATAGTGAAGAACATGATCTGCTCCCTTGTAGGGGCTTGTAAGAAGATGTGCACAGAGTAGCACAGAAGAGTGCTGTGGCTTAGGGTTGCTGTCCACATTCTGGGAAATGTTCCCAGTCAAACATGTAAAATAGCTTTTTAACACTTTCCTATAACCAGCTTGACTGCTGCTTAAAGGGCATTCCCCCTTGGCTCTGAGAGTGCCAAACTGCTTGTACTGCTCTTATATGCGTGTATATATTGACAGGAACTCTCCGTGCCCTATGCCTTGTATGAGACAGGCTGAAAATGCATCGATCTCTAAATAAATAGAGCTGAGAAGTCAAGCTAGAGACCATGTGTTGTTGATTTTGAACTGTGCCCATCTTGTCACTGTGGTATGAAAGGAACCATAGAAAGCAGAGACTGACTGTTGTAAAGCACCTCACATTCTGACATGAGACTCCTGTATTGTCCAGGCTCTTGACATTTAACAGTGTTGCTTTCTTTAAGAAACTTGTAGCCTCTATCACATGTCCACAGCACCATTAGATTTTCATTTGCTTTCAAGAGGTCAAGTATTTCCTCTTAAGTGGTAATGGCTGAAGCAGCAGACAGCAGACTAGAGAGTGGCTCTTCACTCCTGTCTAGAGCAGTGTATAAAGGGTATGGTCTGAGAACTTAATAGGGCTCTCATCTGTTGGCTGCCTCACCCCTAGAGGTCTGGACTTCAGAGGGGTCACAAGGTCTGAAGTAGTTCCAGAACTGTTCTGCCTTGGACAATACAAAAATACTTAATCTGATCTCTGACTAAGAATCCTCTTCTGCACTGTTGCTGCTAGGGCAGAAATTAAGACAGTCTTGTTCTCAGCTGCATCAGGGCTACTGTCTACCTTGGCATACATAGAAGGGATGAGGCCTAGAATACTCCTATGCTGTGATAAGGGCAGATCCAGAAATGGTAGAAAAGAGCCCCCTGAGTGTACAGGGGGTGGAGGACTGCTGGTACTGTAGTTGCTCATCCTCTTGCTGGACTGAATGCTGCTGGACACTGAATGGCTGTGCAGCTGTCCAGCCAAACCATATTCTTACATTAATTAAATACTGACTTGGAGTTAGTGCTTGGACTCCTAAATCACTGTTAAAGTGGGATATCAACTGTCTTCCACCCTATATGGGGCTTTTCTCCCCATCTTATTGCTGGAGCTGCTCCTCTCAAACATTACAGGGAATGCACCTTATCCTGATGATTCAGCCTCTCCTGTTTCATTGATGCCAATGTTTCAGAAAGAGCCCTTCTCCACTTATACCTCTTCCTACCTTAAGGAACATCTCAATTCTTCCAGAAGTCTTGCTGACATGCTGCCCCCAAATCTCTGAAGCGATGGCCGTGTCCCTGCTTGTCGCTTTCCTTTGCTGCGTGGCTGATGCTCTGTTCTTAGCACTGCAGTCACGTTCCCTGTAACTTTGTGCATGGCAGCTGTGTTTGCCTGCTTCTCCTTTCTTGTTGGAGCTCATCAGAACGGGAAGGCAGATCGAACCCACTTACAGCAGCAATAAACCATGTCTAGAACTCGAGGGAACTGCAGGAGAGAATGAGGCTGAGGGGATGTCTCAAAAAGGCAGGGTCCAGTTGCAGCCCAAAACCTCGCTTGATAATGAGTGTGCAGCCTATATGCAAAATACATCTTGTCTGTCCCTCCTGTGTTGACCCAGGTCTAAACAGCACATGTGATTGGCATCCTGCAAAGTGACCTTCAGAACTCTCCAGTAGCTTTGCCCCGTGAGTAACTCACACTACAAATCATTTTAAAGAGATGCACTCAACTATTTTTTTAATTTAATTTTACTCTTATATTCTCTGCTCTTTGTAATCTGCTTGGAAATAAAATGTTTTTCCCTGCAGCCTTTGTTGTAGTCTGTTTGAGAACCATTAAACTTTGTCTAATGTTTCTGTTGGAACAGAAGCCAACATGCCTGTTTACTGCTGTGCCAGTGCTGTAGCACGACAGTTCAGATCCGTGTGTGCCTCCCAGATAGGCTCAGCAAACCTTTGTTAGCCTGTTCTTTTTTTAAATAAGGGTAGAGAGACCTGTCACACTGATCTTGGTCTGGCATGACACCTCCTGTTCTGCTGATCCTGTGACAGGTAATGCTGGCTCAAGAGTGCATGTCCGTAGCAGGAGGCGCTTTCTGATCTCTGTTTGCGTTTTCTGTGTCCTATGGGGTAACATGAGTAACACATTTCTTGAAGCTGCTTTCTGATCTTTGGATAAGGAATGAATATTCTCCAGCAGGGAGATGTAGGCACAGGAGCACTTTACTCCCTGACCTAGTTAGTGTTAGATAGGGGGTTGCCTTGGACAGCGTGTTGTGGGGGAGCATGTGAGAAGGGGTGTGGTCATCTCACGTCCCTGGTGCTCTGAGGCTGGATCTGGAATGTCAACAACAAGCAAACCAAGAGGAGGAAGTTTCTTTGTAACCAGCAGTACAGGAACTTCTGATGCTCAAATGGAACTGCAGGGATGGGAACATATCCTGGAAAAAGCCAGCTGCTGTGTCCTGTAAGGCTCCTCTGATGCACATCTGTGTTTATGCCTGCTCTGCTCCTCTGGGCACAGTCCTGCTACAGCTCTTCTCCAAAATCCTCCCTCCAGCCCCAGTCTGTGGCACAGACCTGAAGGTGCTACACCGCATCCCCAGTGTGTAGCTATCCTCTTCACACTGCTTGTTTGTACAGCCTGGCCTCGTAGCTTTGGGAAGAGAAGGCTAATGCCTAGCTGGCATCACCTTGGATCCTCTGGTGAGACTTCTCTCTCCTTTTCATTCCCCTCGAGGTGCAAGACTGGCCTCGCTCCTGCCTCTTGACTTTCATCCTTCGTGTAGCTCCCTTTGACTTACAAAATTGCTTTGGATTCTGCTGGTTTGTCCCAGCTCTGCTTTCACCGTGGACCCAAAAAGCCCATTCTCATCTTCTGAAGCTGCAAGAGTACCCGGTGTTGGACTTGGCTCCCATGTGACATGCACAGTGTCTCTTAGTGCATGTCACCATGTTACCCGTAGCTGGGCTTTTTTTGGTGGTCTTCTAGCAGGTATCACACTGTACTGGTGCCACAAGTTGGTGCCAACCAAGCCAGCGACCGGCACGCAGGGCCCTACTGGAGTTCAGCTCTCTCTTGTTGGTTGCCTCCTGCCGGTACACGAGCCCGGCGGCTAGGCCTGAGCAGAAAGCAGCCGCGAGGATGTCACCAGGCTGAACACGTCCGGGCTCGGTGCTGAGAAGCTGTTCAGGACGTGCTGAGAGCGACAGCCGGGCCCGGTGTGTCCCCGCTCCCGCCCGGCACAAATCAGGGCGGGGGACGGGGCTGTGCTCCCTCTGAGGCCCTCCGTGGCGCCAGGGGGCGCTGTCGGCGCCGGTCCCTGCCGGAGTCGCTCTGTCCACGCCGTCGCGGGGCGGGCACAGCGGATCCCTCCCGGCGGCCATCGGGGCGCGCGTGCGCGCGGTGTGGCGGCGCGGGCACGCGGCGGGGCCATGGCGGACTATCTGATCAGCGGCGGCACCGGCTACGTGCCCGACGACGGGCTGACGGCGCAGCAGCTCTTCAGCTGCGGCGATGGGCTCACCTACAAGTGAGTGCGGCCGGCACGGGGCGGGGGGACCGGGACTCGAGGCCGCGGCGGTCGCTGACGCGTCTCCTCTCGTTACCCCGTAGCGATTTCCTCATCCTCCCGGGATACATCGACTTCACGGCGGACCAGGTGGTGAGTGGCCGGGGCGGGGGAGCGGGCCGGGGGCCGGGCCGGCGGTGGCGCCGGTGCCGCCGCTCACCCGCCGCCGCCGCCTGCCTCCCCGCCAGGACCTGACCTCGGCGCTGACCAAGAGAATCACCCTGAAGACCCCGCTGGTCTCCTCGCCCATGGACACAGTCACCGAGGCCAGCATGGCCATCGCCATGGCGGTGAGTGCGGCCACCGGGCTGGCGGGGCAGGAAACGCTGCCTGAGGCGGCCGCGTGGCTGTCCTGGGGTCCCCGCAGCCTCTCGGGGCGAGGCCGGGCCCGGGAGCTCCATCGGTGCCGAGCCCGCTGCTGCACCCCGCTGGTGCAGCGCCGGGCAGTGTCTGCAGTGACTCACAGCCGCCTTTGTGTCCCCAGCTGACCGGAGGAATTGGGTTCATCCACCACAACTGCACCCCGGAGTTCCAGGCCAACGAAGTGCGGAAGGTGAAGGTAAGTGGCTGGAACGGCAGCGCCAAACCGTGCTGGCATAGGGTCCTCTGTGGAGGTGGGCAGCGGGTCTGGCCTCGCTGAATGAGCTGTGTGAGGAGATTGCTGACGTGTGCCCGATCTTGGTGTTTCAGAGCTGTAGTGCTGCCAGGCACAGCCCTCTTGTTGTGTGCCAGGCACTGTCTGTGGTCGGCCTGGGACTTGAATCCTCCTGGTATGGGAATATTCCTCGTCATTTCAGCTAGGAGGTTAGCCTGGAGACTCTTGGATTTTAACATTATTTGTATTAGCCCTGTTGCTCGTTTGAGAGTTGTCCTGTTGGTGAGAATGTGGCTAGGCTGGGTGGTTGCAGACCCGTGTGAGTGGCTGCAGTAGCCTGCAGGCATGTGCCTTGCTCCTGTGTGGTTTGGCAGTGCCACTCAGCCTGGTTGCTGGATCTGCTTCCTTTCAGAAATACGAGCAAGGATTCATCACAGACCCCGTGGTGCTGAGCCCAAATGATCGAGTGCGAGATGTGTTTGAAGCAAAAGCTCGTCATGGATTTTGTGGGATTCCCATCACGGACAATGGGAAGATGGGGGGCAAGCTGGTTGGGATCATCTCGTCCAGAGATATTGATTTCCTGAAAGAGTCAGAGCATGACCTGCCCCTCGGTGAGGTGAGAAGTGCTCACACCTGATAGGTGTGAACACTATGTTAGGAAGGCGTGTGGCTTGTGAGAAGGACAAGGGGGAGTGTGTGGCTGTGAGGGTGTTCTGCCAGTGGGGGGGTGCAGCTCCAGCTTAGCTCTGCAGATCTGTATTTGAGTGTATTTCCAGGCGAGAGTGTTGTGCTCATTTGCACTCTCTGAGCGACTCCTTCAGTGCAGTTTGTATGATTCATGGGGGTTATCTTTCAGTGCTGTGGAGACTCTTCCCCTGCTTCACTAATTAATTGCTGTTATTTGTGGCTGCTGCTGTAGTCTCACATGCTGGCACTGGCCAGCTTGGTAGCAGCTGTGTTCTGCCCAACAAACCCTCCAAGTGCTGAGCTTCCTTTTCTGGGCTGCCTTTCCCTTTATGCCTCATTTGGGTTACTTGCTCTTTCAAATAACCTCCTGAACTTGCAGTCTGGCAGTTTGGCCTTCATAATGCTTTACTGTCAGACTCCCCTCATGCAGGAGAACGTTCTGTGACTCTGGTTACACAAGCTGTAACTGGAGATCTGCGGTGCTGTCAGGTTACACCACCAGTGCCTCTTGGCCACGCTTTGCTCTTGGCTCACAAATATTTTTAGCTCTTGCTGACCAAACCTGGTGTCACATGCTGATCCCTGTTTGGTTTGAAATCAGCTATAAATACCTGATACAAGAGCCTTAAACTAGGAGTAGGTTGTAAAAGTGTCCATGGCCCTTTGAAGAAATGCTGCCCATTCAGAGGAGCCAGATAAGAATCTTCCCTCATATTTTCTGTGGGTCATTCAGCATGCAGAGCAGAAAACTTCCTGCTGACAGTATCTGTTGCTTGTCCCTTTTACCAGTCAAGGCCAGGGGAACGAATGGTCTCTTCAATCTTCTCTCCACTTGCAGTCCAGCAGTCCTTTTACTGAGCCATTTGTTGCCATCCACTTAAGCACTCAGGTCTTCTGTAGCATGGGAAGTGCAGGAATCCCACAGGCTTAGGATGTGTCACCAGTCCTTATCCTTGTAGGTGACTTTAACCTTCCAGACATCTGCTGGGAACTTGATAGGGCAGAAAAGAGGCAGTCCAGGAAGTTTTTAAGAGTGTGTGGAAGACAACTTTTTGTCGCAGCTGGTGAGTGAGCCCACCAGGGGAGGGACTATGTTAGACCTGTTGTTTGCAAATAGAGATGGGCTGGTGGGAGATGTGGTGGTTGGAGGCCACTTGAGGCACAGTGATCATGAAATTACAGAGTTCTCCATATTTGGTGAAACCAGGAGGAGCATCCATAGGGGTTTTGTAATCTAAGGGGGTTGCTAGGGCATGTAGGAAAAAAATTAGAGAGGCCAAAGCTTAGTTCACACTTAATTTGGCAACTTTTGTAAAGGATTATAAAAAACATTTTTACAATTATATTAATGGTAAAAGGAAGGGTAAGACCAACCTTTGTTCTCTAATGGATGCGGGAGGGAGCTTAGTAACTGCAGATAGGGAGAATGGAAGTGCTCAATGCCTTCTTTGCCTCAGTCTTTATTGGGAAGACAGCTTGTCCTCAGGACAGCTGTCCTCCTGGGTTGGTAGATGGTGTCAGGGAGCAGAATGGTCCCCCTGTTATCCAGGAGGAGGCAGGCAGAGAACTACTGAGCTGCTTGGATGTTCATAAATCTGTGGGACCAGATGGGATCCATCCCAGGGTGATGAGGGAGCTGGCAAATGAGCTTGCAAAGCTCCTCTCCATCATTTACCAACAATCTTGGCTCACTGGTGAGGTTCCAGATGAGCGGAAGCTGGTCAGTATGCTGCCCATTCACAAAAAGGGTGGGAAGGAGGATCCAGGTAGAGTTATAGGCCAGTATCTGGTAAGGAAATGGAGCAGATTATATTGGGTGTCATCACACAGCACTTCAAAGATGGGCCAGACCCAGCCAGCATCAGTTTAGGAGGGGTAGGTTGTGTCTGACCAATCTGGTCTCCTTTTATTACCAGGTGACCCACCTGGTGGATGCAGGAAAGGCTGTGGATGTTGTCTATTTGGACTTCAGCAAGGCCTTTGACACTGTCTCCCACAGCATTCCCTGGAAAAGCTGCAGCCCAGGCTTGGACAGGAGCACTTTCTGCTGGGTTAAGAACTGGCTGGAGACCAGGCCCAGAGAGTGGTGGTGAATGGTGCTGCGTCCAGCTGGGGGCCAGTGACCAGTGGTGTCCCTCAGGGGTCTGTGCTGGGGCCTGTTCAATATTTTTATTGATGACATGGATGAGGGTATTGAGTCTTTCATTAGTAAATTTGCAGACGACATTAAGCTGGGAGTATGTGTCAATCTGTTGGAAGGGAGGAGGGCTCTGCAGAGAGACTTGGAATGGTTGGATGAATGGGCAGAGTCCAATAGGATGACATTTAATAAGTCCAAGTGCCAAGTCCTGCGTTTTGGCCACAGTAACCCCCTGCAATCAGCACCCAGAAAGGGACCTGGCAGTACAGGTCCATAGTGGGCTGAACATGAGCCAGCAGTGTGCCCTGGTGGCCAAGAAGGCCAACGGCATCCTGGCCTGAATCAGGAATAGTGTGGCCAGCAGGAGCAGGGAGGTCATTCTTCCCCTGTACTCTGCATTGGTGAGGCCACACCTGGAGTTCTGTGTCCAGTTCTGGCCTCTCAGTTTGGGAAGGACATTGAGATGCTTGAGCATGTCCAGAGGAGACAACGAGGCTGGTGAGGGGCTGGGAACACAAACCCTGTGAGGAACGGCTGAGGGAGCTGGTGTTGTTTAGCCAGGAGAAAAAGAGACTCAGAGGTGACCTCATCACTCTCTGCAGCTCCCTGTAAGGTGGCTGTAGGCAGGTGGGGGTTGGTGTCTTTCTCCAGGCAGCAACTGACAGAAGGAGAGGACACATCCTTAAGCTGTGCCAAGGGAAATACAGGTTGGATATTAGGAAAATTACTTTACAGTGATAAAGTACTGGAATGGTCTGCCTGGGGAGGTGGTGGGGTCACCATCCCTCAATGTGTTTAAAAAAGACTAGATGTGGCGCTCGGTGCCATGGTCTAGTTGAGGTGTTAGGGCATGGGTTGGACTCAATCTTGAAGGTCTCTTCCAACCTAGTGATTCTGTGATATGTCTCTGATGCCTCAGGTTTCTCCTGAGATGTAGGTTCTGTCACAGACAGCATTTTGGGTAGATGTAGGCATGCTCAGCCTCTTTCCGACACAAAATATCTCTTCTTATGGTATAAATAACTAAAATGTTCATTCTTTGTGTGCAACTGATCTACCGTCCTGAGGGGTTAAAGAGTGTTCCCTTTTAGCTTTGTCCAGCCTTCTCAAATAACCTTTCATGGGGACTTGATGATCATAGAACACTGTGGTTGGAAAGGGACTTGGAGGTCTCTTGTCAAGCCACCTGCTTGAGGCACTTTGAGCTGCAGGAGGTGTTGTGGGTTTGTGTCTAAATCTGCAAGGATGGAGATTTCATGATCTCTTTGAGCTGCTCTCCCAGTGGGCAGCCACTGTTGTGGTGAAGGCTACCATACATACCAGGTCAGATGTTCCCCTGTTCCTCACTGTCCAGCACTGCCCTTTGCTTTCCACCGTGTTTTGGCACTTGTTTGTCAGAGTGAGTGTGTGTGAGCATATTTGGATTGATGCAACTCCTTTGCCCCAATGACCTTACCAGTAGCAGCAGTAGGTTATTCTGGGCAGAGCCCTTCTAGGGCCTGTGCACTGGAGATGCTGCCTGAAAATGAGATTGAGGGCACCATTTATGCCAGAACATAGACTCTGAAAGGGTCTCCAGCCCTTATTTGCATGTGCTCCACTGAAAGGGAGAGATGTTAAGGTGATATCCCAAATAAGGGTCATCTGAGAGTTGTCCTTTGTTTACAGGTGCTTTCACTTGTCTTCTTGAGGCCTTCTGCCATCTCCTGTTTTCAGTGTACTAATGGGCTTGGGGCCTGATGCCAGTGCCCACATGGGGACAGCACACTGGAGGCTTTTCCTGTGTGTTTCTGGAGGCGTGTTGCTGTGCTGTGGGCTCTTTTGTGGAGCACTCCCGCACAGCCACTGTGGAGCATTTCACGTGGGCAGGGGGGTTTGATATTTTCAGATCAGTGTGAAGGAGTTCTTGTGACTTCTTATCTTCTTCCACCCACTAGATTATGACAAAACGGGAGGATCTTGTTGTGGCCCCAGCTGGTGTAATGTTGAAAGAAGCAAATGAAATTCTGCAAAGGAGTAAAAAAGGTACCTGTGACTGTCTGTGGTGTGAGGGAGAGCCATGGAAGCGCTGGGCTGGGGCAGCAGTGGGTGAAAATATGGGCACACGGTCCCTGTGTGGTGAAACATGGGAGACGACACTGAAGAGAGTGCCTAGAGCCCTCTGCCAGGCTACAGAGTTCACATGCCTTCATTTCAAATGTGTTTGGAGTTGAAGGATTCTTGGTAGCCCGGTGTTTGGCTGTCCAGCCACATGTCTTTGATTTTCTGTCTTGGCTTTCACATTTCAGCACTCAGTTCAGGTCTCTTAGGGTTTCGTAGTTTGACTTCTAATAGGATGTTGTGCATCTAATTATTTAAAGAATGCACATGTTTTCTATGGTTGATATAAAAATACTGAGTCCTTCTCCAGTCCTACAAAAAAAACTCCTTTCTTTGTTTCTCAAGCCAGGGCTGCTAGCATCCATGGCCAAGCAAGATTTGGTAACACACCTCTGAGTCTCCATCTTGTAGCAGTTTCTGACACGGCTCCTGGTCTGCTGCACTGCTCTGAGCTAATGTCTGTCTCCTGCAGAAATCTGCAGTAATGTTCTTTCTGTTTCCAGGCAAGCTGCCAATTGTTAATGAAGATGACGAGCTGGTGGCTATCATTGCCCGCACTGATCTCAAGAAGAACAGGGACTACCCTCTGGCTTCTAAGGACTCCAAGAAGCAGCTGCTCTGTGGTGCCGCTATCGGGACCCACGAGGATGACAAGTACCGGCTGGACCTGCTGGTGCAGGCTGGCGTGGACGCTGTTGTGCTGGTGAGCACCCATGGGGAGCCATGGGCATTGTGGTAGCCTGGGACACTGTGGGGTGAGTCCCTGGACTGGATGAACATCTCTGACAGTGTGGCACTCACTGTCTTTGTCACAGGCCTTTCTGTGTTAGAATATGGCAGTTTGTTGACCTCTCAGTCTTGTTCAGGTTAGAATCCTCAGAATGGAGGGATTACTCTTGCCTGGAGACTTAAGTGACCTGGAGGGAGTTTGTAGGGTGCATTAAAGCCCTGAAGAAGAAGAAGAAGAAAGGAGAAACGTTGTCAGTTAATACAGAATCTTCTACAAATACCTCTTGCACTCTGCCACTATCTTCTCTAATATTCCTGACTAAGTTTGGATATTGGCTTTATCCCTTTGGTGTTTGTTACTGTGCTACTCTCTTAGTGATGTTCAGGAGTGATCAGTGAGCCCAGAGCTGCTCTGCTGGTCTCCCTTTCTGGCCTGTAAACTTTTAGGCACAGTTGTCACTGCCTGTATTTGCGCATGGGTTTCTCATCGATTGTGATCCTGTGAGTTTGCTGTGCTCTGAGGGCACATGGGAAATGTTTAACAGACATGATTTCACTGCGTCACAGAGATTGGCAGGGACTGAGTGCTCAGTGCTCGACATCTGGTATTTGAGCTGCACAGGGGAAAGATGCATTCCTCCACCAGCCCTCCTGGATTTCACAAGGAACATTCTCCATTTCACCTGTAGTTTGAGACAGGGCTGACAGTGTCCTGCTGATAGAGACAGATGGTTCTTATTCACAGTCAGATGTTCTGCTTGTTGCCTTCTGTAGAAGCTACAGGATTAAACATGAAGGATATTACTGAAGTCTTTACAATAAACTGCCTTGTACAGGGAAGGTACATTCCTGTCCTGACAGGAGCTTCTCCTGGTGTTCTGTGCCCGATGTGGAGAGTAATTTTGCCCGTTAACCACCTTAGCAGGAACCCCAGCAAGCAGAGTGAAGATCTGAAGCTTTTTTGAAGCTGCATTTGTAATCTGCAGAAGTTCTGGTTGAAATTGATTTTCTTTCTGTTGCAGGATTCCTCTCAGGGGAATTCCATCTTCCAGATCAACATGATAAAATACATTAAGGAGAAATATCCCAGCCTACAAGTTATTGGAGGAAACGGTAGGCATGTGTTGAAGACTCCTCTTGTCTTTAAATGATATTTATTTCTCAGACGTATAGGGAGCTGCAGGGATGTGAATGAAATGGTCATTTTGGTAAATTTTTATGAACTTAAAATGGTTTCTCCTGACTTGTGGAATGGAGCAAGACCACTGTAGACACAGGACAGTACCTTACTGCTGCAGATACTTAGAAACCTTTGTTCTGCATCACAGTGTATTGCAGTCCTCTGTAGCGCATTGCGCATTAGGCTTATTTTACACACCAGTTTAAAATTTTGCATAATAATTAATATTGCTTGATGTGGAAATCTAATGGCAATTTCCCCTGCCTTTTGACGGCAGAGTCCAGTGGTCTTTGTCTTTACCTGATGCTTCTGTTACCCTGTACTCTGCCCTCCCTACCTCATGTGGCCCAGAGTGCTTTGGACCATGCCGTGACTTCTGCTGCCTCAGCCTTTGGGTGGAAGTGTGTTCCAGAGTAGCCTAAAGGGGCAGTGTCACCTCACCCACTGGGACAGCTGGGGCAGAAACTCACTGCTCCTCCCAGATAGGCCTGGCTCTGGCACAAACTGTTGCCCTTGGTGGGGGACCTTGGCAGCTGTGAGGGAACCTCTAGGGCAGAGAAGTGTTGTTTGCAAAAGTGCTTGTCTGTTTTCAAACCGATTTCTGCTCCCCACAGTGGTGACTGCGGCTCAGGCCAAGAACCTCATTGATGCCGGGGTTGATGCCCTGAGGGTCGGGATGGGCAGTGGCTCCATCTGCATCACACAGGAAGGTGAGAGAGATCAGCCTCCTAAATAGGCTGAAGACATGTGTTTAACAGAAATTCCCTGCTGAAAAGCAGCATGGCTGGGATGGAATGAATTCTCCCATTGTGAGGGCAGTGTCCAGCAGCAAGACTTTCACCCACTTTGTCCAGGACTTCCAACCTTTGGGGTGGCAGCAGCAGCAAAGGCATTTCCCAGTACTGACCGAGACTGAGTAGAGCCAGTGTGGCAGATGGTGGCTTTGCCTGAGGGGAGCTGTTGGCTCGGTGTGGGATGGGGCTGGGGGCTGGCAGGCAGCTCTTCAGAGAGAGGAGCTTACTGGATTCCCAGTGTTGAGTGGAATGCACTGGACTGTCCGTGCTTCCTCTCCTTCTGGCAGCAAGCGTGCATGATGCTTGAGTATTGATCTGGGCTCAATGCCTTTGCAATTTCGAGGCCAAAATGGGATTTTTTGTTTTTGTCTCTGCAGATAGACAGAGCTTGTGTGGGGCAGAGGCTGTGTCACCCTTAGTTAAAAGGCAAGAGGGGCATTCCTCAGGTCCTGAAGAAAGTCTGTCTTGAGGACAGACTCAGTCTTTGCGTGCTGAACCTCAGGTGGGGTGCAGAGAGGTGCTTCAGCAAGTTGCTGCAGTCCACAAGCACAGCCCCTTACTGCTTTGGTCCTTGGTCTGTGCCACAGGAGGCAGAAAGTGAGCAGCTGCTGGCTGTAGGAGCTGCATTAGCTCTGCCCTTTCCAGCATGGAGTCTGTGAGCAGCCCTGGCCCTGTGCTGTGTTCCTGCTTTGCCTGGCTGCAGGGGCTTCCCAGTCAGGGCAGTCTGTCTCAGGTCAACTTTCTAAGGGGGGAGCTGGTGTCCTTGGGCTGACACTTCCATAGCCAGAGCAGAGCCAGGACACACATGTCCTATCCAGGCTCTGAGGCAAAGGCATGCTCTGATCTGCAGAGTGTGAATGTCCCAGGGGTTCCTCCAGCTGCCCCAGGAGATGGGGTTGGGTGCTGGTCTTGGCGAAGGAGCAGAGCAGAGGTAGGATGTGGCGCTTCACAGGAGATGTGGTTGCAGAATTCTTGCCTGCAGCTCCCCAGGATTTTGGCCCTGTTAAGGGCAAGAGCTCTGGCTTTTTGGGGTAGGGGTCACCTCTGTGGGTGGCTGCTGGGATAGGGCGAGCATGCGCTGTGCACAGCCGGGCCTGGCTGCCTTGGATCTGGACTCTGGCTTGGCTCAGGCTGGGAAGGATCTGCAAAGTCAGCTCTGTCCCACACTCTATGCTCTGCCCAGTAGTAGGTCACTTCTGGGGTCCTTTGTTCTGCTGCTGTTCTTCTGTCTCTAAAATGTGTGTGTTTGTTTTTGTTTAGCTGCTCCAAAGATCCCTCCAGACCTAAAGTCCCACAGCCCCAAATGCCCTTCTACTGTCACGGGCACCTATAGTAAGTCACTTGCCCTGTTCCCAACCCTAATTATGTGTCTTGAAGCAGGACCCTGATTTGGCTGCACATGGCCCTTCTGCTTGTTTGAGAATAATTTAGCTGTAGATGCACTTGGGGTTTTGTGGCTTTGGATACTGGTTTTGAATCTGAAATGAACTCTTGAGAAACTTTCCTGATTTTGTAAAGCAGAATCTGAACTGTCCAAGCTGAGGGAACTCAGGCCTGTCCTCTCTCCACTCCAGAATCCAGTTAGGAACCTGACTACACCTTTTGGATCCCTAGCCAGGCATGCTTCTGCTGATCCAGCACTGATCTGCAGATTCATCACTGATTCTGCTGATCAGGGAGGCAATCCCTGAGCAGTTCTCGATCGTGCTCAAAATGTAGCCCCAGTTCTGGGGAAGTTGTGAACTGGCCAAGCTTCCCATGGAGCTGGCTCCCCTGAGTTACAAAGGGACTTCACTACACTTGGCCACCTTGGCAGCTGCATTCTGTTTTTTCCCCACCAAGTTCTGTGGAGAGAAGGGGCTTTTGCCTACCCAGCACAGGGTGCAGTGTTCCCTGCTCTGATGCTCTGACCAAGCAGCCCCTGCAAGGCAAGCCTTGGGCTTTGTCCTTTCTCCTATTTCTCACACACCTCAAAGGGAAAGGCTTACTCTTGCAGATCCTGGAAGGTTTTCTCTAGCAGATGATTTTGTAGGGCCACCCTTTGTGAATACACAAAAGGACAAACCCTCCCCCTGACCGTGTGATGTGTGTATGTGCTCAGAACCCTGCTTGGGAAGCCTGCACTCTGGGGCTGTGGCACTGGGCACTGGGACAGTTGGAGAGGCACGATGCTCCCAGTGGCCCTGAGCCAAGCTGTGCCTTAAAAGGGCTGATCTCTGTTGTTGTGCTTGAGAGGTTTCTGCAGGCCCTGCACTGTCTATGGCACAATCCTATAGACCTTGGACTCAAAACCCTTCAAAAATTGGTGTTTCTATCCACAGAGCTCTTCCACAGCAGCATTTTGCAGCTGCACTGTGGCCTTCAGCAGTGCAGAACTATGCAAGACCATCTCTTTAAGGGCATTGATGATAAATCTGGCAGCCTCTCCCTGGCTGGCTGAGCCCAAGCTGAACGCTGGGGTCTGATTAAATTTAGTTCTGTCTCAGTCTGGAGTCTGGCTGCCTTCCCTCATCAGCTGCTGCTGAGTGCTGGGAGTACAGAAACTGTAGCCTCCTGGCCCCGCAGGCCTCTGCCAGGGACATGCTGCCATCACTGCTGCCATGCAGGCTGAACCACACCTGGAGTTCACCAAAGTACTAATACTGTATGGCCTTAATCTTACCCAGTTTATGGGGCTAACCATGACTGGAGAAAAGGCTTCCAGATGATGGTGGGGAAGGGACGTCTCCCTGAGAGAAGCTTATCTCAGTGTTCTTGCATGCCTGTGGCTGACAAACACGTTACAAAACGTGCCCTCTTCTGGTTTTCCTTAACTGCTACTGACTGGGAAGAACAAGTAAATCCAAAGCTAATAATTCTCTCCTCACGGGGCAACTAAACTTGATGGAATCCTTGCTATGTTGCAGGGCAGGAACATAAATTATTATCAAACCATTCTGCCTGTTTCCTTTTCCACTGCTGCATGTGTGTTTGTGTGTGTATGCAGACCTGTATGTATAGATATATTTATATCTATACCATATACAGTCATACGAGCTCTCTCACAGCCAACTGCCTTTCCATTCAAGAGGCGCATCATAGAGATGCTGGGTGTATGGACAAGGGGTCTGGCAGCTCCAGGAGAGAGCCAGCAGTGGGACATTGCTTACATGCCAGGGATGCTTTGGAGAGGGGCTTTTGGAGTTCGCTTTATTTCCTTCCCAAGCTCCTCAAATCTGCCGTGCACCAGGATTGAGCCACAAGTCTCGTCTGATCCCAGGCATCTGATCAAAAGACCCCAGTCCCAAGGTCACTCACAGCTTTTTGGAGCCACGGGCTGTGAGGACGTCTCAGCAGGCATCTCCCAGGCATCTGCTTCTCTTGCAATTCAGCCTAGGGAAGGAGTATCCAGGGATTTGTGCGTTCTGAGTGCTGGAGCATGTGTGTGCTGGAAGCCTGAAAAAGCCTGCTGGGACACTGGTGTGGGGCTGCATGGAGCTGAGCCTGTGTGTGCTCTGTCCCGCAGTGCTGGCGTGCGGCCGTCCCCAGGCCACGGCGGTGTACAAGGTGTCCGAGTACGCCAGGAGGTTCGGCGTCCCTGTGATCGCCGATGGAGGGATCCAGACGGTTGGGCACATCGCCAAGGCCCTGGCACTTGGTGCCTCCACAGGTGAGCACCACTGTAGGGAATCTCCAAGGAGGTGTTTCCATATGGCATCACACTGGGCGTGAGGGAATTTACCTGCAGGTGGCTGGGGGCATGGGGGTTGCAGTCAGTGCTGAGCCCAGGAGCCCTAAGGGATTCTGCATCCACTGCCACTGCTGCTGACGTGCTGTTCCTGGTGGTATCTTGTGCCAGTGATGATGGGCTCCCTCCTGGCTGCCACCACGGAGGCCCCAGGCGAGTACTTCTTCTCGGATGGCATCAGGCTGAAGAAATACCGCGGCATGGGCTCCCTAGATGCCATGGACAAGAACTTGGGCAGCCAGAATCGGTATTTCAGGTCAGAGACGGTGCTTTGGGGCAGCAGATCAAGCTTTTGGGGATTCTCTGCTTCACAAATACCCTTGATTTGTGCTTCCATGCAGTGAGACAGACAAAATTAAAGTGGCCCAGGGGGTCTCCGGTGCAGTGCAAGACAAGGGCTCTATCCATAAATTCATTCCATACCTAATTGCTGGGATCCAGCATTCCTGCCAGGATATTGGTGCCAAGAGCCTGACGCAAGTCCGGTGAGTGCTTCCCCATGCCTGTACTCGGGTTAAGTCATGGTGCTGCTGTCTGGAGTCCCTGGGCAGCTGTACTCGAGCTGTGGTGTGTTCTGGATAGTTTGTAGCTCTTCCTCATTTCCAGTGGGCACTACATAATGTCTGCCAGCCCCAGGGATGCAGGAGCATGGTCTCTTGTGGCATATTCAGCTGACTGGGCTCAAAATGTTGGGGTTACATTACCCAGCCTGGTTCTTGGGAGCACAGCAAAGACCATTCTGGCCACAGCTGGAGGAACCAGTGACCATCATCCCAGCTGCTCCAGCTGAGCATGTGCCAGAGCACTGTCTTTCGTGGACTCTGCCTGACTTGTGACAAGTGTCCTTCCCCCTCAGAGCCATGATGTACTCGGGAGAGTTGAAATTTGAGAAGAGGACAACGTCTGCCCAGGTTGAAGGAGGGGTGCACGGCCTTCACTCGTAAGTGCTTCTGGCAGGATCCTTGTCACCTTGGGGTTGGTATTGGGGGTCAGGAATAGCCACCCTGTACCTCAGCTGCCATGCCCTTGGCTTGGTGTGCCATTCATTGGCTTGCCCTGGCACAAGCCGTGGCAGGGTGCTGAGGCTGGTCCCCTCTCTGGGCTGGCAGAATCCATTCCATACTGCACCTTTGTACCTGCCCCGAGTGAGGTGGGTCAGTAAAGGGGCACCCTGGTTCTGCTTCCCTGGCAGGTATGAGAAGCGCCTCTTCTGAAAGAGATCCGTCTGTCTGTCCTTGTGCCACTCAGCCCTGCGCTGCTACGCGTGGGAGCTGCTCTTGCTGCAGAAGTGCCATTATTCTGGGCTGCCCGGAGCTCCCGCTGTCCCTTGGCTGCTTTCGACCACCCATGGGGCCCACCTTCCACCCAGGAGCTGTGACCCTGGGCTGGAGCCTTGCACATGTTGGCCATGTTTTACAATAAAAAAATAAAAAATGTGCAGTTGGTGTCAGCCTGGAGCCCCTTTTCCTTCTTTACCTCCCTTGCTCTCCTTCTTTGGCTCTGTCCCTTGCTTCCCACACTGTCAGAGGCAGCTGATAACTGCAGAAAGGAACTTCATGCATGTGAAGGGCAACCTGGAGGGGAGAACCCTGAGACAGGGCTGAGTGGGTAACACGGCATGGCTTCTTTAAAAATCCTTCCTGAGAGCAGAAAACAAGGGCTGAGCAGCTAGTCAAGAAATCAAACCATTTTACGAGGCCATTATCTGCTGCTGGGAGTTGCCCAGCCCAGCTGTGGCAGCAGCCAGGATGCTGCAGGCCACCCCTGTTCCTGCTTTCTTCCCCTAAACCTCTTGCAGCTGCCACACATGCAGGCCCAGTGGCTGCACCACCCTGGGCTATTCACTGTGGATTACCTGCCCGGGCTGCAACAGACCAATTTTTTGCTGGAAAGTGAGCAATAATGCACTGGGAGGGGCACAAGTTTATAAAGGAGCTGGTCTGTATTTCTGCAGGCCTGAGCAGTGCTAACTTCCCTGGCTTGGCAGGTTTACCTGTGCTTGCAATGCCAGGAGCCAAGAAATATTTCACACCTCTATCAATTGTACATATCCCACATATCACTGCTGCTGAAGAGTGTGTCAGTGGTTTGGGGATGTCAGATTTGATTTATACACTAAAACCAGAGCCTTGACTACAGTGCCACAGAGCTGGTGTCACACACTCATTAGGACACTTGCTAAGCAAAGCCACCCTAACCTTGCACCTGCACCCCCTGCCTTTGCCTGCCAAGGTGGCAGAGTTCAGGCCATGAGCCTTCCATTAGGTACATGTACTCTTCTCCAGGGGTGACATCCCTAAGCATGAACCAAACAGTGGGGTACAGGACAGGGACCCTTTCCATGTCTCCTGCTGGAGCTGAGCCTTCAATCAGAGTGGGTGCAGCACCCTTGGACCCACACTGCCCAAGGGACATTGGTGCTGGGGTAGTACAAAGCCCCACAGGAGAGCACAAGCCAGGCCAGCACCAGCTGGGACATACTAGTTGTTGGGCTGGCTGCGCTCAGGAAGCTGCTGGCACATGGCATCCCAGCACCACACACGCTGCCCCGTGCCCAAGGTGAGTACATGCCCCATCAAATTGTTACAGCCTCAGTCTGCTGTGCATTAACCACACAATTTCTTGTACTTCCTATTTACATATATTTTCCTTGTAGAGCCCCAGATGTGCCTGGGGGGTGTACAGCTTACCCCACCACCCTTCACCCTCCCTCAGGTGAGACTTCTTGCTGCCAAGGTGTGGGGCATGATCTTGGCAGGGCTGTGGGAGCAGTGCTGCCAGCAAGGCCTTGTACTGTGCCCCACGGTCCCCAGCCCACACTGGGCAGGAAGGCCAAGAAGCCAGGGACTGCAGGGAAGAGGTAAGCCCGTGTATTTCACAGCCCTCCTGTTCGCAGAGCCATCACCCAGCCGGCAGTTCCACAGAAACACTAGGCAGCGTTTCTCAGTTGAGAGCAGTGACCCTCGGGGGCTTCAGGCAGGCAGGGGAATAACGGCTCAGCCCATGAGCAAGGCACGCAGTGCCTACATCCCGCTGGTGCCTCGCGGGGGGATGAGCCCAGCAGCCACCAAGCGCCTTTCATTCATTAGGAAGTTGAAGGTTGCACATGCGTTTGCCTGTGAATAGAAAAGGGGGTGAGTGAAACTCTGTCCCTCAGAAAGGAGTCGGCTCTTCCCCACGAGGTGACCCCTTCCCTCCCTTTCAATGGGGTGCTGCCTGTGCTCATCCGTCCTTACCGTGTCCTGCACCTCCACAGCAATCCCGCACTCCCGCATCTGCTTCAGCGTGGCGGGGTGGAGCCGCTCCACCCTGTCCCCTGTGCCCAGCACCAGGATCTCTGCAACCAGGGAACGACAAAGGTGGGCAGGGCAGCATTCGAGCTGCCTCGGCCCAGACCTGCCCTCCCTGGAGGGACCAAGGGCTCCGGCACAGCCACCCCGACAGGAGCCCCTCCTGCGCCGCGTACCTATCTGGGGCTCCAGCAGCCGGAACAGCGACAGACTCTCGTACGAGATGTCCCGGTGGGAGCCAACCTGCGGGGACACGGCGGGCGTTGAAGGGGGCTGTCCCCGGTGCGCGGTTGGGAACGGCAACCCCCGCCCCGCCGCCGGGCACTCACGTTCCACTGGAGGATGCTGCGGGGCAGCACGGCGCAGGGCCCCACCACCACGTCTCCGCTGATGGTGAAGCCGCGAGTGCTGTAGCTCTCGATGAACATGATGTTGGGGGACTCCGGCTCCAGCACCATCACCCGCGTCCGCTGGTACATCTCATCATCCGCCGGCGTGAGTCGATGACCCCGGCATGGCGCTCTGCGGGGAGAGTGAGCAGCTGGGACACGTGGGACCCACGGACAGGCCCCGGAGACCCTACGGCATCCTACAGGCACCTTCCCCGGTCACAGGGCAACCGCGGTGCCGGTTGTCGGTGCCGGTACCTGCCCGCGGCTCGCCCCACCGCCGGCACCAGCCGCCGCAGCGCCGCCACCGCCGCCATGGCCGCGACACCGCCGGAACCGCTGAGCGGCCCCGCCCCCGCCGCTACCGCCCCCCGGCGGCCGGGGTCGGGATAGCGCCACCGGGGGAACGGGGTCGGACCGGGGCTCCCGGGCAGCCGTCGGGGTGCCCCCGCCCGCGGGTCCTGAGGGGCGGGAGGGCAGCGACACTCACGCACCCTCTGCCCTCGGCTCCGGGCGCGCCCCGACCTGCAGAGCCCAGGTGGGCGCCGGAGCGAAACCGAAAGCGGCGGGGCGGGAGTGGCACGGCGGGAGCGGGGTGCGGGGTGTCCCGCTGGAAACCTCCCCGACCCCGCCGCCGGGAGGGGCTGCGGACCGGCCCGGGCTGCTGTGCCGAAGGCTGCGGGGCCGGAGGTGAGAGGGGAGCGGGAGGCTCCCCGGGCGGGAGGGAGCGGGCCCGGGTCTCGGCTGCGCTCCTGGCCCGGCCCCGCCGGTGTCCCGGGGCTGCCCTAGGCTCGGCACGGCGCCCCGGTTCCCCGTGTGCCCCACTACGGGCAGCTGTTGCCAGTCGGGGCTGAAACCCCGAGCCGCTGCCGGGACCTCCCGCTGGACCCTCCCCCCTCCTGCCGCGCTCGGTGAGGCCGGTGGCACTGCGGGCTCAGAGGTGCCCTGAGACGGGGGACGGACGTCCTCTCCACCTGTGTCACCCACCCAGGGCCAGCCGTAGCCTGACAGTGCGGGGACTACCGGGAAGTTCCCCGGCAGTAGCGGCGGAGCATTTCCCTCCACCGTGCCGTGCCGGAGGGATCAGGAATTCCCACAGCCTGCAGCCTTGGCCAGCGCGGGGTCCCAGGGATCCGCGAGCGACACCGCGAGAGCTCCGCATGGGGCCGGTGGGGTTCCCCACGCGGTCTCAATTCCCCCCGTGGCGGTGCCGAGGGCTCCTCGCCGGGGCCGGGGGCTGGAGGCACCGGTAGCGGCGGGGCCGGACCGGGCTGTGCGGTCTCTGGGCGCAGGTGCCGGGGCAGGTGCCCTCCCTCGGGGCCGGCTCGTGTTTCCGGGCCCCGTCGGGGGCTGATGGGTTGGCACCAGTTGCTCCAGCCCCACCGGGGCTTTGTTCGGAGCCGTTTCCTTTTGGCTCGGCCGTGCCGCCCTCCCCTTGGCACCCGGCCCGCGGCGCGGGGGGAGCCGGCAGCACAACCCCGATCTCTGCCGGCACCCCCGATCACAACGGCCCGGCAGTGGCTCCCACGCATCTCCTCCGCCCCGTCCCCGCCGGTAAGTCGCCCTCTCCCCTCTTGGCCCACAGACTGTCCAAGGGTCGGGGTGACATGGCCGTGGTGCCTGTGCCCCATCCTTCCGCGGCGCCACCGCGGGCAACGGAATCCCAAAAGCAGCTGTCCCCGCTGTGCCCAGCTGCCCTGGGGTTTCGTTACCCGCGCTCCCGCCACCGCCTCGCCCCACACCCCCCGCCCCTGCCCACCGCCCTGTGCTGGGCAAGAGCCGCGTGTCCCACTCCAGCCGTTCTGGGGCTGGGGCAGCGCCTAGGGCCGCACTGGAAGAAGGGTGGTGGCAGGATGGGCTCAGCGTGTTGACTCAGCCCCTGAACCGGGCTGGGGGCTCTTCTGTTTCTTGTGCCCCCAACAGCTAAAAATAGCAGCTGGCTTCCTGGGAGAGTACGGGGAGCACGGCTGCTGGGCCACAGGGTGGATGTGGTCCCGTGCACCATGGTGGTGCAGGCTGTGTGATACTGCCAAACTTCCTGCCCATGCCGGCTCTCCCTGGCCGCCCCAGCACCCCAGTGCCTGCCGGGGTGGGCAAAATCCAACCCCTGGAGAGAGATGGCTTTGGAATGACACGATCACTCCCGCTGAGCGGGCAGCCAGAGAGCCATCGGGGATGTCGTGTCTTTCCAAAGCTCTTTCGGCGCCTCCGAGAGCCCTCCCCAAGCCGCTGCTCGGCCAGGGCCCACGTGGGCGGCCTGCGGGGACGCTCTGGGGACGTGGAGGATCCAGCCTGGACCCACCTTGAGTGGCAAGGTCCAGCAAGTCCCCCCGGCCGGGCAGGGGTCCTGGGCAGCTCCTGCACTGCGGACAGTCAGCAGTTGGTCTGGTGTGAGCAGCGATTCTCAGATCACCTCTTGGCTGTGGGTGGTGCAGGGAGCACTCCACCATGGCACGGCTGGGGGACATGTTCTCACGCCTGCCCTGGGGCTGCAGATTATCACTGACTGTGGGCTGCAGCCTTGGGGCGCCAGGGCTGCCTGAGGAGCCCCAAAACGTGTTGTTGCGTTCCTGGAAGAGCCCATGCTGCAGGATCTGCCCTCGCCCTGCTCCCCCCTCCCTTTTCCCCCAGGCACAGAAGCCCTGGAGGAACCGGTTTGGGGCCTGCGGGCAGATCCCTCTTTCCCCCGCCACCCCCCTCCCTCGCCTCCACGGGGTGGGCAGGAAGGGCACAGTACAGAGGGAGGTCCCTAGCTCCCTGCTGTGGTGGGGTTGGGTGCTTCCTGCTCCCTACCAGTCAGGTTTGGTACCATGGGGCTGGGGATGTGCTGGGTCCTTGCCCTGTACCCAGTTCAGCAGCCACTGGCACACTTGTCTGGGCAGACACTGTCACACTCAGCAGCGTGAGCCCATCTGCGCTTAAACCATCGCTGTGGAGCAGCTCAGCTCTGCAGATGTAATCACGACCATGATGATATGATCTAATAATTTCCACTTCCTTCTTCCTGTGGCTGATAAGCAGGACACTGCTCTTGTGCTGGAGAGGAGAGCAGCCCTCTGGGGCAGGCCTGGAGAACATCACACCCACAGCTGCTCATCGCTGTGCCCTGCAGAGCCCATACCAGGAGCACACGGTTGCTGCTGGTGTTCCTCAGCCATTATGTCACAGCCCAGCCAAGCCCCGGGGCTTGTGGAGGACAGGCTGGACTGGCCAGCCAGGGTCTGCCAGTGACACCATACCCACAGCTGTGGTCTGCCTCACACACTGCCGCCCATCCAAACCTCCCTTCCCACCACAGTTCAGGCTGCTGGACCTCCCAGGGACCCTTGTCCCCAACAACCCAGGGACCAGGTAGGCTGTGCTCTGGGGTGGGCCATGCCCACAGCTGTGCTGTACTCCCTGCCCCGGGCAGCCCATTTCTGCCCAAGCCACGCTGACCCCGTCATGGCCTCTGGCTCCTGCTTCCTGAGGTTTTTTAGATCTGGGCTCCCCAGTGTTGGAGAAGAGGGGACACCACTCCTATGCACCTTAGGATGACACCATGGCCCTGCTGGGGTGAGGCTGAGTAGGACTGAGACCTTCTCGGGCCATTCGGGATGCCTGGTTGCAGCCCTATGGTCCTGACCCAACACACCCATCATGGCGGCGCCCGCTGTCCGCCACACCCACCATGGTGTATCCGCGCCCGTCCCCCCAAGATGGCCGCCCTGCCCGGCCACCCCGCCCGCCACCAAGATGGCCGCCCGGGAGCTCTGCGCGCAACATGGCGACTGTCGGGAGGGCGAGGCGGGACGTCACTTCCAGTGGCGGCGGCGGAAGCGGCGGCTGGGCTCCCATGGAGATGGGCGAGGGCCGCCCGGAGGTGGCGGCGACGCTGCGGGCTCTGAACGGGGCCCTGGGGCGACCCGCCGCTCTCTGGGTGAAGGAGAGCGGTGCCCGTAACCTGCGCCATAGGGATTTCCTGGCGCCGCGGGCCGCGCTGAACGCTGCCTTTCCCGGCGGGCAGGTAAGCCGCGGCGGCGTGGGCAGGCCTCGGTCGGGAGCGGGGATTTGCGGGAAGTGTTTGATGGGGACGGGAGTGGATTGTCCTTTGTACGTGCAGTCCGGACCTCTCCTCACCCTCCGGCCGCAGGTGCCCCCCGAGGCCGTGTCGGCGGTGCCGTCGCTGCGGGGCCCAGCAGTGCTGCCGCTGCGGGTTTGCCGGCAGACGCCGGCGGGGCTGGCGGTGCAGGTGCGGCGCCCTGAAGCCTTCCAGCGCCTGCTGGGGCCTCTGCCCGGCCCGGCGCTCCCCGCCGCGGGGCCGCAGACGGGTTGCGTGGTGCTGCACTGCCCGGCCCTGCGCAGCTCCGCTGCCCTGCGGCCCCGCCACCTCCGCTCCGTCCTGCTGGCCGATCACCTGGCCCAGCTGCTGCGCGCCCAGGGGTGAGTGCCACCGTCCCGACCTGCTCCCGGCCCCTCGCCACAGCGCCTGCTGCTCCCAGTGCCTGTCTCACCCTCTCTCGCAGGGTCGGCGTCCGCCTGGTCCCTGCCCTCAGCGAGGAGAGGAGCTGGGACGTCCTGCGACAGCTCCGCATCTGCTGGCCCTCCGCCTCCGGTAGCTCGTCCCTCACTGACGCCGTCTCAGCCTTGAAGGCAGCGTTGGGCCGGTGCTCCTGTGCCTCAGCCTGTGATCGGGGGCCGGGCACAGCCCAGGGTGTCATCTGTAAGGTGCACCTGAAGAGCTTCGTGGAGCAGCAGGGCTTGTTGGGTTACGACCCCAATCTAGATGTGCTGCTCGGTGAGCCTTAACAAAAATAAGGCGGGGGGGATGTACACAAATGGCTTTCCCCTCTTGTTCCCAGTGGTGGGGGGGTGGAGAACCCCGTGGCTCACTGGTGTCCCTCCTTCTTTCAGTGACAGAGGGGACACTGCAGTCCTTGGCTGAGCTGCAGGAAGCTGTGCTGCAGTGCCCAGTGAGTGACCCCATGGCACTGCCTGCCTCCCACTTCCCAAGTGACCTTCCCTTCTGCCAGGCAATAGGATTGAGCTTCCTGTTGTGCTCTACTGCAGGCCAAAGGCCAGAGCAGTTGTTGCAGCATTGTGCATGTGGTGAACTGTGAGGAGGAATTCCAGCAGCAGCAGCTGGATGTGCTCTGGAGGATTTTGGATCCAGGAGCTCACACAGCTTTGCAGGTGAGCAAGAGCAACCTCTGAACCTCCTCATGTGGGCCCCAACCTCCACCCTTGGCTCATGACTAGGTTTAGAACAGGGCTGCATTTCACTCAGTTCCCAGCCTCAGCCTCTCTGTCTTTCAGAAACACCTTGTCTGTGGGCCAGTGAAGGTGACCAACCCCTCATCGCCCATTGGGGCAGACCAGTACTTCCAGTAAGTTGGTGTGCAAGGCACCTGCTGTTTTCTCTCCTTCTAAGGCTCCCTGTGGGGCAGCTCAGCCCACAGTGGGTGGTTCTGTCTCTCTGTTTCTCCCAGGCTCCGAAAGCGCCAGATGCATGAAGCCTCTGTGATAAAGTATGGGGAGCTTGCACAAGGTGAGAGTTTGCTCTGGGGCTCCATGCGTAGATGCTGCTCCATCCCATCTCCATTGTTCCTGTTAGTCCACAGCCAGGGGTGGCTGCACCCCTGCGGGCTGCTCCTTCTCCCCTCCAGGATCAAGCCAAGTGCTGCCCTTGCTTTGGGAAGGCATCTAAACATCCAGGGCACTGGCACAGAGAAACTCCTTCCAATAGGAGCCAGGGCCAGTGGTGTAGTGGTCCACAACTACTACCTGGTCCTGGCAGGGGTGTCCTGCCTGGGTGCTGGGGGTATCAGTATATGGGAATGGAGCGAACTGTTCACGATAGCATCTACATTCTCCACAGATAAGGCCTGGACAGAAGTGATTGATACCCTGACAGTGGCTGCCATCAGGTTTGAGATGCTGAGCACTGCTCACCGGAGTCAGGTAGGACAGCAACTTGCATGGAGCCAGGGCTGGCAGGTTGTGGGAACAGCGGAGTGGATCTGTGCTGAGCAGCCTGGACTGTGACTTCTCCCTGCCCTCAGATCACCCTGGACCTGGAGAACAGCAGCATCTCCACAAAGGGAACAAAGAGCGGTGCCTTTGTGATGTACAACTGTGCCCGACTGGCCACACTCTTTAACACCTTCCAGCAGGCTGTGGAGCAGGGTGAGCACCAGCCCCACCACCCTCCTCTGACAGCCACACCTGGAGCCACAGGGGCTTCTTTGGGCACAACAGTCTCCCTGCTTTCCAGGCACATACCCACCTCTGCCACCACCATCTGAACTGAATTTCTCCTGCCTCCGAGAAGAGGTGGGTGCTGAGAGAAGGAATGGGGGGATCTGTGCACCCTCAGCTCTGGTAATGGATGCTATGGGCCCAGGAGGATCTGACACTGAGACACATGATCCCTTTACAGGGAGAATGGCTCCTGCTCTTCAACTATCTCCTCCCCTTCCCGGAAGTCCTGCAGCAGGCAGCACAGCTGCCCCCACCTTCCAAGGGGATCCGTATCACTGCCAACACAGAAACAGTAAGTACCATGTGCTATAGCATCTGTGGATGCTGCTCCAGCAGTCCCAGCCCAGGGAAAAGCTCCATGCCAGCAGGTGCTGCCCATCAGTGAGCAACACAGGGCCAGTGCTGATAAAATAGATTGCAATGCCCCTGCGGCATTCCTGCTGTGCTTGGGGTGGGTTCAAGACCAGCCAGAATTCACTGTGCCATGAGAATGTCTCTGCCTTGCAGGTGTGCAAGTTCCTGATCCAGCTCAGCATGGATTTCAGCTCTTACTACAACCGGGTGCACATCCTGGGGGTGAGTTAGGTGTCTCAGCCTGCAGCTTTGTGGCCCTGCAGTCCTTTTGGGGCTGCACTGCAGTTGGGGGGAAGTCATGTGGGGAATGGTGCCAGCAGTGTGATGGCCCCTTGTCCCATCCTCCAGGGGTGCACAGGCACCAACAGATTCAGGGCCAGCCCCAAGCTGCCGCCTTTCTCCCTGCAGGAGCCGTTCCCTCATCTCTTTGACCAGATGTTTGCCCGCCTCCAGCTGCTGGGAGCAGTCAGGGATGTGTTCCACAGCGCATTGGCAACCCTGCACCTTCCTCCTCTCAGCCAGATCTGAGCCATCCCTGAAGAGCTGTACCATGCTGTAACAGTCACCTACATACTACATGTGTGAGGAGAACGAGGCACGTTCTCCTGGCAGGGCAAGGGGCTGCCCCAGTGGCAGGCAAGGCCAAATTCAGCCCCACACAGGCCCCTTCCTTCCCATAGCCCATGGTCTTTGGGGCTAGGTCTGTGCTCTCTGCAGCTGTGTCCAGTGTGGGACATGGATATACCTCTTCACACCAGCAGAAAAGGGCTCCTGTGGCACCCCAGGAGCTGTGCTGGGAGTACTGGGGAGGTGGCACTAGGGACCAGATGCCACAAAACCAGACAGACACCAACTTCACTTCCTTCAAAACTTTATTGAAGGGTGCTCCGTGCTGGCAGGGAGCTCCTGACGCTCCAGGCCCCTACTGGGCTCTGAGCCAGGCCCCAGCACTGGGGTCCAATACACTTGTTGCTGGACAAAAAATCTGTGTGTCTGACCTCAGGGTTGTCTGTCTTTCCTTCAGTCTGACTGCCCTGGGTCCTGCTGCTGTGTCGGAACAGCCCACTTGGCCTGAGATGGGTGGCATTTGTCGTCAGCCCAGCCATCACTCATGCCACAGGGTGCTGCTGTGGAGAATCAGCATCCCTGTCCATTTCAGCACCATCCTGAGCACTGCAGGGTCAAGACTGTCATATAGGGCCCTGTCCCAGGACACACAAGGCTGCAGCCCACCATGTGTCACACCAGTGCCTGACCCTTGCTGGCCACCTGCTGCTCTCAAGCTCCCAGGGCCAGGCCATGTCCTCAGTGCCCTCCCAAGCAAGGTTCTTCTCTGAGACCAAGTCTGGAAAGCTAACATGGGTCCTTCGTACCTTGGAGAGGAAGAACTGCTCTTGGGCAGTGGGGATCCACAACCCCACTTCTTTACTGCATGGGGAAGCCCCAGGCTTGTCCAGGAGGGATCATACCTGCCTTCTTCTCAGAGACCACTGGCCCTGAGCACCACAACTGTGGCATGTGCCACAGTGATGGGCAGAGCCCAAGTGCAAGATGCCCTCCAAATGCAGGCAGGGACCTGGATGTGTCACACACCTGCCCCATTACTGGGGAGCCTCTTGAGGAGGAGGTTTGGAGGAGGCTGTGCCACACAGCATCTCCAGGCCCTGCCCACAGAGCACACAGTAGTACCACAGCTCCCCCCCAGCCTCCACCTCCCAGCAGTCCAGCTCGGCTAGGTCAGGCACATGGAAGAAGGTAGTGCTGAGGGGCACCAGCTCGCCCGGGCGCTGGTTCCACAGCGTCAGGCGTTGGTCCACTGAGGCAGAGAGCAGCAGATCTGGCCGCAGCACCCGGATCCCCGTCACATGAGCAGCATGAGCACAAGGCCTGGACACTCGCTCCAGGACCTGCAAGCAGGTCCCTGCTATAGCCTCACCCCTGCCCAGGGCAACCTCCAGCAGGCAGACATGGATGGAGCCATCATCACTGCCGCTGGCCACCAGGTACCGTCCCTCGGGTGTCTCGTGGATGTGAAGGCTGTTCACGCCGCAGCTGTGGGCCATGACGGTGACCAGTGGGGTGTCCAGGGCTGGGTAAACAGGCTTGGTCAGGAAAGCAATGCTCACCTTGGTCAGAGGGAGCAGAAGAGCTGCCAGACAGCAGCACTCACCCAAGGGCTGCATCTCTCCCTCTGCTTGGTGCAGGGCATCCACCGCATCCGTGATGGGGCCGGTGATGTCCCAAAAGGCAATGCTGCCATCAGTGGCTGCACTGCACAGGAGGTGCCTCCTAGAATGGGGGTGTAGGGGGATTCTCTGGCTGCATCCCTGAGGGTCCCACTGAGATCCATGGAAGTGGCAGAACAGCCCCTAGGGATTAACTTCTCCCTTCCCTCCTCCTACTGAGCTGCCTTTTGTGACGCCTGTGATGACAGACATTTCTCCCCAGAGCCCATCAGCTACAGCCCAGCATTTGGGGCTCACCTTTCCCCTCCTGCCCATGTGTGCAGGAACGCCTCCACCTTCAGCACACAGCGCTGGTGGTGAAATGACTCTGCTACCAGCACCAACTTCCGAGCAGCCTCCAGCAGCCCAAAGATCCTGTAATGGAGCAGAGGGCAGTTGGCTGTGGGAGAGTAGGAGATTCTGGCACCACTGCCCCATTTCCTACCATGTGCTGTCTTATGCACAGCTCAGAACAGGCCACATCCACAGCAGCAACGTCCTGTGTGGAGCCTGCTCTGCTGCCATCACCAGCTCCATTCTCCATCAGGCCCCATGATGGCTCCTCACCGGACTGATCCATCACTGCAAGCAGCAGCCAGGAACTTCCAGGATGTTGGCAGCTGCTTGGTGCTGGTCCCAGGCACAACCGACAGGGACATGTACCTGCAGCAAAGACACAACACTCACCAACACCTCTGTGGCTCCATGGAGGTGGGTGGCCCAGGAGAGCAGCCCTGAGTGTTTCCCTAACACCAAATACCCCTGGAGGCCCACAGGACACTGTACAGGAATCACACATGAAGCCACGCTGGCCCTGTCTGCCTCAGCTGAACCCGCAGCTGCACAGAGCAGGTATTCCAGTGGAGGCCCATACAGTTCCCAACACCCTCCCACACTGTGATCACTACTGACCCTGCCTTGGGCAGTCCCTGAGCATCACCTCGTCTCTGGGTCCATCTTGATAAGCTTGTGCCTGTTCTTCTTCTGCTCCCAGTGCTTGTCCAGCCGGTGGGAGGCCACATGGATGACCTGGCAGGCCACAGCACTCTCAGACGCTGTGTCTCCAGTGCACAGCAGCCGGTAGCACTCAATCTGTGCACGGCCGCCCGCAGTGAAGAGCAGGGCAGACAAGCCCTCATCACCAAAGCCCTCATCTCCAGGTCCTGTGGCGAATGCCAACGTCCTTACACTGGAAATATGGTCACTGATGCGGGCAAGGGGAACAGCTGCCCGCGAGTTCTCACTGAGCACCAGGACACAGGCCGTGGTGTCCTCACTGCCAGTGACAAACACATTAAAGGTGGGATGGCCGGGCACCTCCACAGCCCCCAGGCGCCGCACGCAGGTGATCTCCCGTCCGTGCAGGGATGCCAGCAGCACTTGCTGCTCGCAGGGCTCAGCCTCACAGTGGTACAGCATCACATCCCCAGACTTGATAAAGGCAAACATTTCGGCCAAGGGACTGCTGCAATAGCTCCAGGAGCGGTGCCCACCCCCACAGGGGATGCGGTGGATATTCTCGCCGATCCTGGTGCTCCACACTACGAAGTGGTCAGCATGAAAGCCCAGCACAAGCAGGTCTCCATCTGAGGTGAAGCGCAGCTCCTCAATCCACTGCAACCCTTTGCAGGGCCTGTGCTTCTGCAGGACCTCCAGCTGATGGTCCCGCAAGCGGAGCTGGCGGTAGACACCATCCCGGCCAGTGCTGTAAATATAGCCCCCATGGATGGTCACTGAAGTAACTCCTGTCTTCCCGTGGAGTCCAAAGAGCACTGACAGTGGGGACTCAAGAGGAAAAGCCTCTTTGTGCAACAAGCAAGAGGGCTCCAACTCGTTGCTGGAGTCCTCAACAACCGGGTCACTGCCACCATTGACAATGCTGGTGCTTTCTGCAGCCCACTCCGAGGAGCTGTTGCAAGAGAAAAGGAGAAGGGAGCCCCGGCGGTCCCCGCAGACCAGGAGCCTTTCCTGGGGCAGAAAGGCAGCACAGGTGTGCCAGCGCTGCCTGCAGGAGGGCAGCAGGTACCGACCCATGAGCCGCACCCAGGGTGCCTGGCCTGGGCGGTGGGTGACGTCCAGCCAGAGCATCTCCCCGTCGGGCCCGGAGGCCAGAAGGGCAGCAGCGGTGTTGGGGGGCACTCCGGGACGGGGGGCCCAGCTCAGCCCGTGCACGGGCCCCTCGAACAGCCTCAGTTTTGCGGCGGCCCCGGGGCGGCTCAAGGCGAAAAGGAGAAGGCGCCCGTCGCCGCCGGCCACGGCACACAGCGTCTCGTCCCATCCGTCCAGAGGGGCGGCCGCCAGCACGGCACGGGGCCCGCCGGCGGTGGGGTGCAGCACCGGCGCCCAGCGCCCCTGAGCCACCTCGAATGTGGCCAGCCCGCCCGCCTCGCCAAGCGCCAGCACCCGTCGCGGCCCCACCAGCAGCACAGCTCGCGGCCGCTCCGGGGCCCCCAGCGCCGCAACGCTGGGGACCGCCTCCGCGGCCGCCCGCCGGGGCTGCCAGAGCCGGACACCGCCGTCGTCGCCGCCCGTGGCCAGGCGGCCTCCGGCGGGGCGCAGAGCAAGGGCGCGCAAGGCCCCGCGGTGACCGCGCCGCGCCCGCCGCACGCCGCCTCCGCCGCCCCACTCCAGGCATGCGCCATCCTCCCCGGCGCTGACCGGGAGCGGCCCCCGCAGCACCACGGCGGCCACTCGCGCCCCGTGCCCGTAGCACACCAGCAGGCAGGTGCCGGCCCCGTCCCCGCCGCCCAATTCGCCCACGGCCCAGAGCCGCACGCTGCGATCTTCGGAAGCGGAGGCGAGTAGCCCCCGCGACGCCGCGTAGCAGAGCGCCAGCACCGCGCCCCGGTGCCCGCACAGCTGACGCTGCGGGGCCTTCGCTGCCGCCGCCCGCCACACCACTACGGCCCCCGTCGCCGTGCCGGCCGCCAGCGCCAGCCGCGCCCAGCTCACCCCCGCCAGCACGGCGCACCGCAGCGCCCCGGCCCCGCCACAGCTCGCCTGTCGCAACCAGCGCCCGCCGCCCCGCCACTCGTAGAGCGCCACGGTCCCGCCGCCCAGCCCCAGCGCCAGCCGCCCGCCCGGCGCCCAGCGCACCTCCCACACCCGCGCCCCGAGCTCGCGCGCGGCCCCGCCGCCGCACGCCGCCAGCCGCGGCCCGCCGCCCCCTCCGCCGCGCAGCACCGCCAGCACTGCCAGCCAGCGCCCACCGAAGACCGCTACTCTCGCTGCCGGCCCGGGCTCCGGCTCGACCCGCAGCCCCTGCACGCTGGCCTCACGCAGCACGCTCCGCCGGCCCGCCGCCGCCGCTGGCCCGCTGCCGCTCAGCCGAAACGCCACCACCTCCGGGCCTGTACCTGCGGGACATCGCGTCAGCCGCCGCCGCTGGTCCCGCCTCCCGCCCCGTCCCGGTCCCAGCGCTCACCCGCCAGCAGCACGTTCCCCGCGAACTCCAGCGCTGTCACCGGCGCCACCAGCGCTATCGACTCCATCTTAGCCGCACCAACCCCGCCACGGCTCCCCCCCAGCGCTCATTGGCCGAGTCGCACGTGCCACCGCCCCGCCCACTGCCCATTGGACAGCCCCCATCACCCCGCCCCCAGAGCACGCGGAAGCGGCGCCCGTGCCTTCACGCTTTATTGGCGCGCGACGCGGCCCCGCCCCCCGCCCTGCGCGGGAAAAGGTCACGTGCGCGCGGTAGCATTCCCGGTGCTACAGCTCCAGGTGCACCCCGCTGTAGGCCTTGTCCACTGTCCATTCGCCCGGGGCTCCGGCCCCAGCCCCCGCCTCAGACCCCGCAAAGCGCTCCATCTCTTGCTGGAACTGTTGCTGCCGCCGGCGGTTGGGGTCCACGTTGATCCAGTTGTTTGCGATCCACTTGGTGCCTTGGGTGACCAGGCAACCCCCGTGCAGAGCAAAGTCGTCCAGCTCCCCTACCCAGCCTGCAGAGCAGAGCCCCATTAGACGGTGGCAAAGGAGGGCAGGCCCCGCTGGGACCACACAGGGACATACAGCCAGCGAACACCAATTCCATCTCTCCTTCCTGCACTACCTGCTTGGATTTGAGCTCAGATACAACTTACAGGAGTTACTTTTCCTGGCACCCCTCCATTTTAGTGCCATCTCACCCTAGTGCCTACAAGGAATTAATCAGGCTCCCCAAGTGCAAAAGGCCCACTGACTCCAATTCTCCACTCAGCACAACTGGCTCTCACAATCCAGATCACAGCATCTGTTTTTCTCAGCTCTTTTGGAAAAAAGAAGGCTGTCACAGAAGAGATGGGTACTGCCACTAGAAGGCCTGTGGAAGCCAGAGGCTTGCAGCTGTTTTAGAGATTGCATTTCAGCAGTCCTAAATGACCTGTTTACAATGATCCTATCGTTTTTCTGTGGCAGACTTGCCTCAGCAGCCACTTTCCATTTAGGAACAAATTGCTCATAAAAACACAACAGGGCTCTTCTCACAGGAGAGTGATGGTCTTGATATTACCATACAACAGCCCCAACACTGGTCTTGTGACCTCCTCTGTGGATTTTCCTAGAGATGGAAACATGGGCTGCTCTCAGGGGACCTGAGATGCTACACTCCCTTCCTCCCACCACAACTCAAAATCTGCCATGGAAACCCTCTGGAGCCATACTCACCAGCAGCCTTAAAGATTCATGTCAGTTCCCAGCCTGTCAGGGAAAACCACACTGCACTTCATGACAAAAACAGCCTCAAGGACACATCATGGGGCTGCGGCTGAGCTACAAAGCAGGCATTGGCCCCAAGCATGGCATGGGGTGGCCCATGTGTCCTCATGCTGCAGAGCTGATGGCCGTGCCTTTGTCTACCTCCCCTCCCCACCCCTTTGGGCAACACCACATCAGTGACACATTCTGAATTGCAGACCAAGTTCCAGCAGGAGTTTCAGCTTGCACAGCAGGATGGAAGGCAGCTGGTGATGGCGAGTGCAGCCAAGGTCTTTGTTTGCTAGCTAGTCCTGTCCCCCAAAGACATCAGGAGCCACTGACCTACTGCCTGTAAACAAAGGCCTTTCAGAGTCAGGAAGCTCCTACTCAGCTGGTGACAAAAAGACTTTACAGTTCCCACTAGCTGGCAGCTACCACCCTTTTTTTGGCTGTTCTTTGAGCTCCCAGCTGCAGCAAGGAGATGATTACTGTCACCTACTGCAGTCCCACCCCTCCCAAAAGCTCAGTTTTAAAGTGAGCTTGTACCTTCTCCATCTGACAGGTAGTTGTACCAGAAGACAGCAGTGCCTTGCTGAGGTTTCACTCGCAAATTGCCCTTGTCACAGTTTTTCCGAGTATCTCGCAGGTCAATGTCATTTTGGATCAAAGACTGGAGAGAAACCATAGGGAAGATGTCACAAACAGGGCTGGAACCAGGCATATGCACTGGGTTGTCCTGCTCCTCACCCTTGCCTGAGAGTCTCACAGCATGGCTTAATGTTGATGCAGGGGCTTTCATAACCCACCTGGAGCAACCAGTTTCAGGCCCCAGGAGGTTCATAACCTGTTTCTGAGCAGATGCCATTTCTTAACACATTTCCTGACACCTCACACCTCTGAGCAGGGAGAGCTGAGCTGTCGAAGCCCTGCCCCTCCTCTCCTGTCCTCAGAGGAAAGACTTTAAGTGGAGCACGGTTTCCCCAATGCTCTAGCTACAAATGCTAATGCATACCAACTAAAGGCACCAGACCCCTTCTGCAGCCACAATAAACTCAAGGAGGGACTCAGAATCCCCAGGGGTAACATGTAGTTGAGGTTCATTTACCATCTCCTCATAAGTCCTGTTATCAGCAATAGGAAAGACTGTTTCACCTCCTCCAGTCACATTGTTCAGGTAGAACAGCACGGTCACGTACCTGCAAGACAGAGGCTGTCAGAAGACACACCTGGAGCAAGAGGAGATGCACACGGGCTGTCCATGCCCTGCCCCTCCACCATAAACACAGTGGCTCCTCCAAGACATCACATGGCACAAGATTTACACTATCAGCTTTTCTCCAGGAGTAACACAAGGACAACAAAGAAAACTCCTACCGAGAGTAGTGAATGAGCTTGTAGGCTCTGCTGGGGATGGCCCACCCACTCCATCTTCCATGTGTGGACCCACAGGATTTGCTCACCTCCCCTTTAAAACCCCTTCATGTCAGTGATGTCCTGAGCTGGTCTGTGAGCCCACAGAGTCCCAGGTGAGATGAGATGAGGTGAAATGGCTCCTCACACTCCTTGTCTTAACATGTTCAGGATAAAGCTTACCGGCAGGAGGTCTCAAAGGGAGCGCTTTCATTGGCAACAAGCTTTGTGTGGCTGCAGGCAGTCTCAGGGAACACAGGGCCACTATCCATGTGGGCGTGGTAGTGCCCTCCTTGGTCATACCGCACAACCTGGAGGGGCTCGCTGTGCTCCACAATCTCGGGGGGCAAGCGAGTCAGGCGCATTACCCTGAGGAAGAGCAGAGCAGATGAGTGGAAAGCCACCCTCACCCTAGTCAGCTGCTACCCCCAAGCAGATAAACCCAGAGAAAGAGAACCCCCTTCCCCAAAAGACCGGACAGACGGATGGGCTGCAGCGAGCATGCCAAGAGACAACCAGGTCCTTACTGTCTGTTGGACCATCAGCATTGGCTCAGAAAGCCCTCATCAAGGTTAATGAAAAAACAAAACAAAACCCAAGGAAGCATCTCTAATAGGACTGCTCTCAGGAAGACTTTGCTTGCTCAGCAAGATCCCTTTTGTGCGTGTCCCTGGAGCATTCATGTGCCATCTCATCACTTCTCTGGACTCCTGCACACCACCTACAGACCTCAGGGACAGTTAGAAAAGCACAGGGCCCCTGCTGAGAGTGAACGAGAGACTAGCTCTAGGAAGTCTTGTCACCTAACTCACCTTTCCCTGTTGCTTTTTCAGCAGCCTCCCCCAGGGCAGAGGGGCACTGGAAGTGATCAAGGAGACCGGAGCCCTCCTGCTCTGGGATTTTTCCACTGCTACATCTGAGATCATCCCCAAGGCAAGCAGGTACGTCTTGAGACCTGCCAAAGAACACTCAGAGCTCTGAGAATCTGGACCGGTGAAGCCCTTGGGGCAGGTGCAAGGAGAACGTGGCACCCGGGCAGGATGGCAAAGCCTCTGCAGGCACTGCCTGGTTCCAGGGAGGACCAACAGCCTCCTTCAGTGCTGTGTCTTCACATCCTCCTGACAGCAGCCAGCTGGAGAGCGTATAATCTGAATGCTGATGCCTATGTGTGCTGGCTAGCTGGCACAGAGAAGGTGGCAGCCACAGTCTGCTCTAATCAAGGCAATATGTGATCCCATTTTCCCACTGGAATGCACTGAAGGAGTGGCCAACAGCTGTTTTTCAGGGCTCAGGACAGATTTTACCCACCCATATTCTGGGTGAGGACCAGCACCACAAGAACAAGCCAGTCTCCAGTCAATTATCTGAAACTCACTACAACTACATGATTTAGCCTTCATGCTGGGTTTCAGCTCTTCCCAGTATCAAATCTGAGATGAAGGGAAGGGTAAAAGGTTCTCCCATCTGCCATGAGCTGCCCTACAATATGTGTGTTCAGAGGATTAAACTATCTTGACTAGTTTAAGGTGAAGTCGTGCTTTTTAAAAAGTCAGCTCCGAACAGCAAAGACAGATTTCAGTGAAATGCATGAGTAACTAAAGCAAATGACAGTAACTGCTGGCACACAGACAGCATTGGAAATGGGCAGTTTCTCCCAGTAAGCTCAGTTACTAATTAGAATGAATGATTTCATATACTGCCAAATCTTCCTGGTTTTATAGGGCTGTTCCCAAAAGTGAATAGAGATGCTGAAAGGCTCGATTTTTCTTTTTCCCTTTCCACAGGACAATACAAATTCTTGTTCTAATGAAAACCTCCTCTCTCCATTTTGTGTCTGTTTATTGCTCTTTATACTCCAATGACTTTTCACACAATTAGAAAGTGTGACTATTAGCAGGTCTACCACTGCCTCTCGCAGCACACAGGTGATGCTTGTGCCTACCCAAATCCAACCTCCCCTCAGCTGCCTGGCCCTTACCTTTGCCGAATGGCTCTCATGACCTGGTGTGCCCCCTCGCCCTGGTACAGCCAGGTGTGCTGGCTGTTGCGCACCAAGTCACTCATCTTCACTTTCTGGCTTCCCATGTACTTGTGGAAATCACGGATATTCAACTGCTTGAACTCCTCCAAACTTAGCACACCTATGGGAACACAGGAAAAACCACCTGAGTCTGGTGCAGGTAATTGATGCAGCTCTTGCATCCTGTACTCGGAGAAACACCAGCTGAGGGCTCTGCAGAAACTGCCTTCCTCACACACACCCCAGTCAGGGTCCAGTGTGTCCACCACAGGGTGCACCCCTTCTGCTCATGATCACGGGCTCCAGCAATGCTCTTGCCTGCAGCAGAGGACACAGAGCAACCTGCCAAAGTGAATTTTGCAGGGTCACAACTGGGACAGGCAAAACACCATTTTAAACTTTAAAAAGCTCCTGAAACACACAAATCAATATATCAAAAGAGAGAAACAGACACTATAGCTTGGATACACACAAGAAAGTCTGTGCCACCCAATGTCTTGAGGCTTATTAGTTGGACATTTAGATCAACATGTTTAAGGACAGAGTGGGACCTCAGATCACATTTTCTGTATGACCTTGCAAGGCAATTAAGAAAAAGCCAAATCAAAAATAAGCAGTACATTCTCCTGCATTTGTGTAATTGCAAAATATAAATGAGGAATACATGACAATATGGTCTTGTGTAAATAGAAATAACAGAAAAGCAATAGGTAAAATAATAGAAAAGCAGTTTCTCCTAAAACAGGTATTTCTTCTTTGCACTTAACTGGAATCAGCAAGGGATGTCCTTGCCTTTGTCAGCTTCAGGAAAATCTTCACATTTGTTGTTTCCTCTTTCTGGAGAAGGGAAGCCTTGCACAGGTCTCTGATACCAGCATGCAGTGCACTGCCCTGGGCTGCCCACCACACACCATGGGCTGGGAGAGGAGGCACTCAGGCAGCAAACCCAGTGCTGCTGGGTGCCAGCTCTGCTCCCTGGGCACCAGCACCCCCTGGCAGGAGGAAGGACCAGACACAGTGGTCAACCAGGGACAGCTCTTCAGGTGCCATGTCCTCAGGTCATGACCAAATGATCCATTGTTATTATTTCTAGTGTCTCTTTGTCCCCACTTCCCCTTACTCCCCCACAGTCTTTGATGACACAGTGCCACATCCAGGTTGTGACCTGGTCTCTCAGTGTCATGTACCAATCTAACAACAGAGGGACGCAGCACTCTGGAAGCAAGGTCCTGCCAATAGCCCTTTAACAGGACCTTTCATTTGTTAATGTCCAGAATGGTGGAAAAGCCATTGAGGACTCAGTCATACCCCTGCCAAGAATGCCACCAGCCTGGAGGAGAGTTGCACAGGGTGCCCTCCGGATATTTATGCATTCACACTGCTACTGCTTCAAGTCCAAAGCAGCTCCTCCTAGGCAGCTCTCAATGCCAGGTCACTGGAAGAGAGTGTGTAGAGCTTGTGCATTCACTTAATTTGATTAGGAAATGGAGTGCTGCTTAATTGAGGCCACTCTAATTAGAGCAGTAGAGGTTAGAGTGTATGTCCGGACCAGCAGGAGCCCTTGGGACACCAGGGGCAGGAGGGGCTGAAGTGGCCTCATGGAATACAGAGAGGTCGCAGCAGCAGAGTGAGGGGACAGCGCCAAAGGCTGACAGACAAGATCACCCCCACCTTCGCTTATTCCACTCTCCCCTCATAGTGATACAGGCCACTTGGCCTGCTGCAAAAGTCTCCCTGAAAGCAGGGGGGGAATGCAATGTGTATCTGAACATGTGCATCCCAGATAAGAAGCGCTCTGTAGTCAGAACCTGAGCAGACTCTCAGACTAGGGGAGCGGAAGCACAGCCCTAAGATCCTGTTACAGCAGTGCATGAACCAAAGCTGATGTGACAGTGGGGAGGGAGTGCAGAATTGTGGTCTGGTCCTGCTCCAGCAAGATCCAAGCCTAGGCAGTGGAACCAGTTAGCCACTACAGTGGTGATGTAGGGGCGGGAGTGCTGCATCTACTTCCCTGAGAAGATGTCTAGGGCAGTGCTACTTCCCTTCAAAGAATTCAGCTAGAGAAAAAAAGGGACAGGGACATGGCTCTTGCCCTCCCCCAACATGGCTGTGAAAGATGTCCAAGGTACTGATGGTGAAGGGATTCCCATGGAGCTGCTCTTACCATTTCCATCAGGATCAGCTTTGACTGCTGTGTACATCTCCCGGATGTTTTCAGGGGTCATCCACCTGCCGTTCCCAAGTCGGGTATGGGTCAACACCTGAAATTCATAAATGGATCAAAAAACCCCACTGGTTTCTTGCACTCCTGAGACCCTACAGATTCCCTGCATGAGGCCTGGTGGGATCTCCTTCATGGCACATTAGCCAGACAGGCATCGGCAAACTACTGCAGAAAGACGATTGGATTGAGAATCATCAGTGTCACAAATGAGTGCTATTATTTCCACTTTAGGTCATGGCAAATGACCGCTGGGACTTGATTAACCAGCCCTGAGGTAGAAAGAGCACAGCTGTTTTTTCACTTGTCTGAGGTAAGGGCTTGGAACAAAATTCTTGCCTTCAACATGTACAGAGAGATGCAGAAGCCTAAACAGCTCTCAGCAGGCTCTGACCTTCAGAGAAAGTAGCCTTGCCCTGGGCTGTCACTGGCACAGCTCCCCATACTCCTCAGTACTCATGGTGCAGAGGATGGCTCAGACTCCCAGCTTCACCTGAAATGGGAGCCTGAGGAGGGACACTGTCAGTACTTGTCCTGATGCACCCTGCCATACAGGGCAAGGGTGCTGAAGAGCTATGGACAAGGGGCTTATTATCCCCCATGGCTCATCAATAGGGGTGGCTTTGGTGGGGTGTGTGAATTCACACAGTAAGTTCCCCACAGGCTGCAGAAAGCAAGGCATACGTGACAAACTCACTTCCCAGGACACACAGAAAGAGGCAACAACCCACAGCACAGGAACATTTTATCCAGCATATTCAAAACACATATGTTCTGCCAAGGACTGTTGCTGTCTCCCAATAGCATGATAACTGTTGCACATTGACCAAGAAACTTCCATTCTGAAGGCCAGCACAAAATTTGAGGCATAAAATTAAGCAAATTGGTATATTGGCAATTGGTATATCCTGGGGTCTGGCCCCACCCAAACACGCAAATAGTCAAGAGAGCATCTGACAAGGGGATGTGCCAGAGGGTCCCCAGCAAACCTTCCCCAGTCTGTCCCACGTTCTACCTCTTTGAGCTGCAGCTTCCCATCCTGATTGTGATCCAGAAGATTGAAAATGTCCATCTGGCTGATTTCGATCATTTCCATGGCTTCCTCATAGTCCTCTGTTGGTAGGATCTGGCTCTTCTGCAGCCCCTTTAGCTTTGCCAGATGGACAATGAGCTTGCACTCCTCCTCTGTCAGGAAGTCAGGGATCTCTGCAGCAAAAATGTGAGCAGCAACAGAGACTGAGGAACTGTTACAGTGGGATCCCATGCTGGTGGCAGGAGACTCAGGAAAAAAAACGATACAGGTAGCGGGGAAGTTTAGAAATTATCTAAGTCTGGGATATTCAAAAACATCTACCCTTCCACCAGAAGGGCTCTCAAAGAGCATACACTACACACTTGAGCTGCTGGAGGCAGGTATTTTTATAGCAGCAGTTCCTAAATGTTTGGATCCTGGGGTCAAGCCCTTAAACTCTCTCACAAATACCACAATGGACAAAGGAGTGAACAAACACATGCATATCACCGCATATTACCATTTCAAAGGTGCCATGTGGATCACAGTCTGGGAACTGCTGCTTTACCGGAAGGGAGGCCAAAAATCTTTACAGGGGGCAGTGGTGATGGCCAGGGTTTCAGACTTCCCTGCTCTCATGTGGACAGGATAACACTTTGCACAAAATCAAATCCCTTTCAGGGGAGCATGGCACAGTGCTCTACTGTGAAACTCAAACAGAAAGGAGAAAAATTCTAACTTACTCACACTCATTCTCTTGATCCCCCATTGAAAGTGGTCTTCAAACGCAATATTAAAGAGGAAAATACTGGACATGAAGGATGCCAGGCTCCATACCCAAGTAGCTCCAGCTTTCCCTTGCAGCACAAACCCAGCAGCAATCAGGTAATTCCACAAACCAAACAAATTAAAGCACAGAGAAATCCACTGATGACCATGAGACTAGGAGACTTCTAGCTGCATGCTACACTGGGCACACACTCGGAAAGCACTGGCAAGGTCCCATTGCATAGCACACTTAGACTGTGGTCCAGGAGGTTCAGAGGATCCTCCTGGCTGGTGTCTGTCACACCTATGGTGACCTTGTTACCAGCTGCTGAGACTTGAAAAGGGAAAGAAAAACCATCAGTGTAGGAGTGGTTAAGTGCTCCTAGACCCAAGGTCTTTCTCTCCAAATTGCAGCTCCTAGAATTCCTGCAGGTATGTGCCAAGGACACATTATAGATCAACTACAGCAGCAATCCTCAAATGGAGGGAAAAAATTAATTACTTTCATGACCTGAAATCAACCCTATCGGCTCAAGCTATCAATAAGCAGTTGGCTTCCTGCTAAGCACAGACCAGAACCAGCCCTGTAGAAAACGAGCTGTTCCTGGGAAGCCCCAGGAACACAATGCAGCCAGCTGTATCCTTAACACACTCCGAGGAAACAATTTCCGCCACAGGCAGCACAGGGTCCTTGTGCCAGAGGATGCTTCCGAGCTGGAGCTTCTACTGACCAGTTTGAATCTCATGGCACAGCACCAGGTCCAAATGAACCACATACACTGGCAACCAACGCCCCCAGTATTTCCAGTTCCCCAAACTGGGCTACAATAATGATGGCTTATGGAACCTTAATTACGTGCTGGAGGAAGGACAATTCCACTCTTCAGAGGTAGTAACGGGATTTCAGAATGAAGCAGAAATTCTGTTAACTGGAAAGTGTGTGGCCATGCAGGTTGCAAGGTGAGAGGGTTTCCAGCTGAGTGCTGCCAATCCCGTCTGCAAACAACTTGGTTCCACAGCTGTAAATTAGTTCCTCTCTGCCCCCAGCTCTCCTAAACGGTTAACTTGTGGCTGTGAGACCATCCTATCTCCCTGCCTGCTCAACAATAGCTCCAGCTAAACAAATGCCTCCTAATTGACTTTAAGCAACACTTGATTGCTTTCACAAAAAACAAAAGAGAGGAAAACATTAGGGTTTATGAAATAATGACTAATCCTGGAGCAAGAGAAAGGGGATGGGTTGGAGCACTGGTGTCAAACCGAGATTCAATCTTCGCTGAAAGAGCTCCAAGACACATGGGCCAAGTCATTCATCCCTTCCCAACTGCCCTCATTTCCACACCTGCTGATCTAAGCCAAACCCCTGCTAAAATACAAACAATCAGGGCCGCTGGCAAATGAAAATTGGAGCATTGTCTTCCCCATGAGGGCTCTGAAAGGGCAGCACTTAATGAGGATGGATTGACAAAGAGGTGGCTGGTAGGCTATAAAAGGCATTCCACAGTCAGGAGGAGTTCAGTCTGCAGTGTGCTGTTGGTTCACTTGCTCCAAGCATGGTCACGTCCCCTCGCAGGCACCCCTTGAGGTTGGGTGGCCCGTGGCTACTGGGTCTCCTGGCACGCCTGCTGCTCTGGGGCTCTCCAGGTGCCTGGGCAAGCTACCTGAGGAGATCCTCCAGCTGCATGCCCATCCCACACCGCATGGCCTTGTGCTACGATATCGGCTACTCCGAGATGAGGATTCCCAACCTGCTGGAGCATGAGACCATGACAGAAGTCATCCAGCAGTCTTCCAGCTGGCTGCCCTTGCTGGCCAGGGAGTGCCACCCAGATGCTAGGATTTTCCTCTGCTCCCTCTTTGCACCGATCTGCTTGGACAGGTAAGATGTTTTTATGAGTTATTTCAGCTGTAACAGTTAACTCCCTGCAGGAGCACAACTACATGTGCCTCCCGAGAGAAAATGCATTCAATGGGATCTGTGCGGTCCCCAAGAAGCAGCACTGCTGCTCTCGGCAAAGGACAATTGGATTACTCAGCATGGAACAACCCTCTGAAAGCGAAACATGAGCATTTCATACCACAGGAGCAGAAATACGTTCCCTCCTTGGGATTCTACTGCTCTTTCACCCCAGGCACTGCCGTCACATGCCCTGGCCAGCCCCTCATACACTGCAGTAGCTGCTGGAAAACACCAGCTTCACCTCCTACCTCCTGTGCAGCCCCTCACCCCAGCTCCTAGCCCAAGTATATAGTTTCTCAGTTTCCCAACTGTTTCCCAACAGTTCCAGCAGCAGAAGGAAATCCCCAACTCTGAGGTGCAGCTCTCAAAGTATAGAGCTGCAAAGGAAATTTGGTGTGTAATCAGGCACCTGTAAAGGTAAGCAGTCTTTGCACAACTAGAGATCACTAAGGAGGTGAAGGGCTTCTGGCAACTTGCCTCATCCCTCCTGTCCTGAGAAATTCCTTGCATTCCTGGACTTGAATGCTCACAAAAAAGTCAAAGATCCCAATACTGCCTGCTAACCCTTCCACTCAGCCCTGTGCAGCAGCAGTGGTGCTAGGGCTCGACCCTCAGCCTCCTGCCAGGCACACAGAGGTGCTGAATACCTATCCCCTCCCCAGGCTCATCTATCCCTGCCGCAGCCTCTGCGAAGCTGTCAAGAGAAGCTGTGCGCCCGTCATGGCTTGTTATGGCTATCCCTGGCCTGAAATCCTGAACTGCAACAAGTTCCCTGCAGATCATGAACTGTGCATTGCAGCAGTCTCCATGGATGAAAATTCCTCAAGCAAGAGAAGTAAGAGGTTTTTTTCTTTATGTATTTTCCCATACGTAACATTGAAAGCTCAAAAGGATGATCCTATGACTTGTTTCTATTCTGCTTATTTCTGGTTTTAAGCTGTATTTAAAAACAAAAAAAAAATACAAATTCTAGTTTTGTTCTCTCTGGGAACTGTGTCTAGAAAATTAGCGTAACATTGACTGTGGCTTGTTCCTCTCTCTGCTGTATTCATTAGCTCCCTGGGTGCCCTTAGACCCCACAGGACTTGGGGCAGGGGAAGGGAAAGGCTGCAAAGCCTCTGGCCCAGGCACAGTGGGAGAGCTCATGGAGTGCAGACTCCCAGCAGCGAGATGTGCTTCCACTGGAGCTATGGAGCTGAAGCCTCGATCTTTCAGCTGTGTCCAGGGTTTAAAAATACAGAAAAAGAAATGTTTTGCAAGCCTTCTCTCTAAACATTAGAAACACCACGAAGGGACATAAGCCTCTGCAGACATGAGTTACACTGGAAAAAAGTCTATCTGAAGGACTCGATTAACACCCATATACTGATGAACACTGGGGGAGATTCAAGAGCAGTTAAGGGGAGAACAGACATTTCAACATAATTTCAGCATCACTGGATGGCATCTGGCCATACCACTGGTTTGGCTGTTTCATCCAAATTAGGAGACCTTCATTAAGTATTTTCACTGATGCTTTAACATGCAGCAACTCACACAAGCCCGAACAAAGCACGACAAGTGGTGTCTGCCCCAGTCACAGGAAGGAGAGTCTAACACTTCCCACCCTGCTTGTCTGAGGTATCTCTCCACAGCCTGCGTAGCTCAGAAAGATGCATCACTAAGAAACAGCAAGCCACCACTTGCAGATCTCAAAAGTTCATTGTGCCTTTTCCAGTGAAGCTTGACAAGGGTGTTATAACCTAATTTCTATTGCAGCAGTGCCCCGAGCCAGCTGCAAGGACTGTGAGCTTGAGGAGGCCAGCACTGCCAGGGAGATCCTGGAAAGCCTCTGTGCAAACGATTTTGGTGAGTACCCTCCTTTTCCTCTCAATTGCTGCCATTCCCTCCAGCAGCCAAGCTGTGGCATGGACAGAAAATAGCTTTGCCATAACATACTGACTTGGAGAAACTGCAGCTTTTACAGCAGATCCCAGGCAATTTCAGTTTCTACCTTACTTGTGAGGTAGCAGGAGGACCCAATTCCTGGCAGCACTGGAAGTGAAGACCTGGGTTATTTCTGATTTGGGCTCTGATTTGGTTTTGGTCTGTGACTACTAAAAACAAGCAGTATTCTGGTTTTCTCTTGCAGACAAACATTTCAATCAATGCCTGTAAGAATCTTTAGCAAATTCCATGTCAGCTATTTCAAACTTTAATAGTGTCATTCTAGTATTGTGACTCTCCCTCTCATAGTCCAAGCAAGTGGCAGCACTGGCTCTGCTCAATCAGATGGCACAGAGTTTTCAACATATTGTCCTGAATTCAGGCACACATACTGGAAAACAAAGACATTTTTCAATAAAAGAGGAAAGGTTACAAATCCTGAACAGCTGTCAGTCATGTCACTTCCTGAAATCCCTGCTTAGAGAAAAGTCAAGTAATTTGCACAAGACCAGGAAGGACTTTGATGCATGTGCTTGCTTGTGCCCATGATTCCTCCAGAATTTCTGCAGTGATGCTGATAAATCTTCACTACTCTTAGGAGGTAAATGGATTGAGAAGGAGAAGGAGGTCTTTTCTCCCACAGAACAAGAGGAAATGGCTTCAAACTGCAATGGAGACGTTCAGATTGGGTAATAGGAAAAATTTCTTCACCAAAAGAATTATCAAGCACTGGAACAGGCTGGCAAGGGAAGGGCTTGAGTCACCATCCCTGAAGGTATTTGAAAGACATGGAGATGTGGCACTTTAGATCATGGCTTAGTGGTGAACTGGGCAGTGGTTGAACTTGATCTTTGAGGTATTTTCCAACCGAAATAATTCAGTGATTCTAAGAACAGTGTTCAGTACTGGAAACTAACCTCAAACGAGAACTTTTATAAGTTCACTGCAATTGCAAAAGCTTGGACAGATACCTCCCCACATTACAGAGACAGCAGAGAAGCCTTGGGCTTGGCTCTATGTGTTGAAGTAGGTTAGAACTATGAAAACTAAACAGAACTAACAGCTTTTCTCCCAACCCCTGCAGCAGTGAAAATCCGAATCCTGAGGAAGAACATCACCACCACCATCTCGGACTTTGACCTGGACCCCTCCAAGGTAGAGGTGCTGAAGCATGGCCCACTCCTCAGAACTGAAATCCCTGCCAGGCTCCAGCAGTGGCTGAACATAGATGCCACGTGCGCCCACAACATCATGCGAGGCACTCACGCAGGAGTCTTTGTTGTATGTGGTGAAGTACAGAGTGACAAAGTGGTGGTGAACAAGGCCTATGCCTGGCAGAAGAGAAACAGGAACCTGCACCAGGCAGTGAGGAGGTGGAAACATCACCGCTGCCCCGAACAGGCAGGATGGAAGGTCTGAAAAATCTCAATTCCAGCAGTAAGAAACTTCTCCCTTCCCTATGGCTAGAAAACTCCTTTTCCTGGCAGGTGGCATTTTGGAGATGTACAGTCATATTTCTAGGTGATTTGAAGCAGTCATAGTGCACAGACAGGGCTTCACTGCAGATCCCCGTTTTACCAAGACAATGCTTAAGGGTGCAGGTTTAACATGTTCCTCTCACAAGGCTCTGTAGATCCAGGACGTGCTATGTTCAGCTTTGCGTAGGATCCAACATCACAACAAAACTTAACTCTGCAGGTGAGGACAAATTAGAAGAAACCTTTAATAACAGTTCCTTCTAGTTCTCAGTATCAGAGCTGGTATTTCACATTCGTTATTTGACCCCAAGACATTGATGCTGTTCAAGTGCCTGCTTGCTTTCTGTCCAGAGATTACATGCAAGTCTCCCTGACTGTGAAGCGATACTTTTTATGTAATGGAGGAAATACTTTACTCTTGAACAGACTGAGGTAAACTGATGGGGAGAGGAACCCACCCCTGCTGTGCCCAGACCCTTAAAAACTGCAGGCTGAACTCTGCTCTTGAGTAAGGCTGTCCCTTCAGCTTCTTGCACTGAGAGCTAATGAGCATCCACCCACGCAGAAGGAAACAGCCATTCTCAAGCAGGAAGGGCACAGAGCAGATAGCTGAGGGTTTCCATGTAACGGGGAAAACTATTTTTCAACATCAGAAATTCAGTCAGAAGATTCTGGTAACTGAGGATATCACAAGAACCTTGAGAAAAGCAGAGCATGAGTGAGACATCAGCTGTTCAAAGCTGCTTTGGTGTAAAGAGCAGCTTGCTCAGGACTGGGAGTCCCAGCCCCAGCACAGTAGGATATTGCAGTTTTCATATGGGAGCAGGGGAGAAACCTTCCACAGCTACCTGGCCTTCCACTTGTACATAAGGAAGATAATACATATGGGAAAACTCAAGTCTCACCAAGTTCTCCGCAGCTCACTCTCTCACTCAAGTGGGACTGTCACTCCTTGCAGGGGTACACACTGTGCTCCAGACCACACAGCAGAAAACAACAAATCCCCAAATGAGGAAACAAGTTGGATTTCTACCACTTAACAAAGCACTGTCCATGGAAAGTTTTCTATATTGGTTTAAACCTGTGGCTGAAATAAAAAAAACACACAATCAGAAAAAACAGCCTTTGGGAGGAATGCTTTCGTCCCTGTTGGTGATGCCTGCAGCATTGGCCGAGCAGAGACAGCCAGTCTGCTGGAGACATATCGGTCTGCTGGAGACACATTGCCTCCCCGTGTTCACAAGGCACACCAACAACCCACGCTGCAGGCTCCTCCTCACACTGGTGTGGGCTGAAACAAGCATTCACACACACACACTGCAATTCAGCTGCGCCCTGACATTTGTGCAGTGATTACTTCTCTTCCCCGAGGCTCAGAAGAAAAACATAGCCAAATTTCCTATTTTTATTCCTCCCCACTGTCTTCTTAGAAACTGCTGCCCAATCCACAGAATCTGCTGTCAGGTGGTCCTTGCAATGGCAGTATCTTCTGAACAGACTGCATTTGGAAAAAAGAACACATAAAAGCTCTTGAAGGTTGAAAAGGCTTTGTGTTATTTGTTTTCCATTAGTAGGGCTATTTGATTACTAGTGTTTCCCAACTGAAAACTGCACAGATGGTCTGACTTACAAGCTTTAGAAATGATGCCTTGTAGCCAGAGGGGGAAAAAAAATAGGGCAGGGATTTTTTCATAGCTCCATAAAATACACTTGGGTTCCATGCAGATGTGACTTACCTACAATTAAAAACCAAAACCTAAAGTTCCCCTATGGTGCACAGCCCATGCTCTAAAGCCCAGAGAACACAGTAAATAATTCATGAGTGTCTGCTGCTGTGGTCCCACTGCAGCCTGCTCTGCTGAAAGGAAAGATGATACACCAGGCAGTGTTTCCTTAAACTGGTTCTTGTATGCTGCAGCACTTTGTACTAAATCCCCAGAAACTCAAGAGTCTTTGCTAAGAGCTTCTGTATTCACCAAACACAACTAAATTAAATACACACTTCCACTAATTTAAGCAACAAAGATGCAATGAATTAAGTTGTTTTTTTAAAACCAGTTGAATTAGATTGGTACTGCTTGCATAGATAGAGAAGTCCCTGGAAGTCTTTTAAAGTCAGAGCTGGCTCCTGGCAAGTTCATCCAGGAGATAAAAACTGTCTTGCAACTAGCAGTTTCTAAATAAGGGACTCCTTATCGGAGGACAGAGGAGAACACACTCATGGCATCTCAAGTGGTGAAAGTGTCACTGTCTGTGATGGCATCCTCAGGGAGCAAAGCTTTCCTCAAAACCAATGGAAGTGCTGGAACAAGAAACTAAAAACTGCAGGATTACTGCTGCCAGGACAAACCTGCCTTTTATCAACTTCAGCACCTTCCTTGCTGGCCAGGACCAACCATTTCACTTCAGTGGTACTAGAAAGGCAGGGAAAGAGGAAAACAGGAGTTTTCCTGAGTGAAAACCAGAGCAATTGCCACAGACTATGGTTCTGGTAATAACAACAGTTTTGTGATGTTACGGGGTTATCAGCTCCAGGTTACTGTGTCTGTTTAGTGAATGTCAGACAGAAATCCACTAAGAAATTAATGGTGAGGTTTTCAGTGTATATGATCTATTTATAAAATGAAAAAAAATATATTTATCTCTATTTATATAATTGAGAAAGCATCTGAAAGATTCTCTACGCTGTCTTTTCAGAAACAACAGGTTTTCTCTGACTTTGAAATAGTAGGAATTTTGTAATGATTGATTCCCCCCCTCAAATTATTTAGCATATTGTCAGTGACTTTCCAGAACACTGAGTTCAATTAGCGAGACTTGACCAGTGACAGCAAAACATGACAGAAAGGTAAAGAAGAGGCAAAAATATCTGAAAGGCTAGTGTTGTGTGGTTGTGTATCAGAGAAGCCGAAAATAAAGATAAATCTAGAACAGGACACAAGATGGTGGAAGACTTTAAAACTATCAATTCTCCTGTTACTCATTTCCTCAGTGTTGAAGCAGCAATACTAAATTTCTTATTCATAATTTAACAAAGTTTGGATATCTCTTGTCCTTTCCTTATATTGAGCAGCTTCTTCAAGGTTCTTGCCAGTGATCTGCTGTCTATTCCTAGTATTTTACAGAGAACCTGAAAAACCTAGAAAGGTTAATCTTCCGAATTCTTCAAAGTGGGCCATCCAGAATACGTAACCTCTGCGACTTTTACATCAACACACCTTAAAGGACACTACACTCTTTAACGCAGCCCCAAGGAACAGCAGCACGGGGAGGTGATGCCAACACGAGGGAAATCATTTTCCCCCGAGTGGGTGTAAAACAGCGGGGGGTGTCAGACAGACAGGCACACACCCCCGCCGCTCCGCCGTCAGGGCGGAAACCCCCCCGCTACCGGCTCGCCCGGGCCCGGCAGCAGCTGCCCCCGGCGGGGCCGGTACTCACCGAACAGGAGCGGCTTGAGGCTGAGGGTGCGCACAGCGTGGGCCCTGCCGGGCACCAGCTCCACCCGCTGCGTGTGGCCCACCTGCGGGGAGAGCAGCAGTCAGCGGTCAGCGGTCAGTGGCCCCGGTCCCGGCCCCCGGTCGCGGCCTTGCCTTGATGCCCTCGAGGCGTGGGAGGGCGCGGGCGGGCGGCGGTGGCGGCGGTGGGGGGGCGGCGGGCGGCCCGCCGGGCTCGCCGGCGCTGAGGTGCACGAAGAGCAGCAGCCCCAGGACGTTGAGCACGTAGAGGTGCGCGAAGATCATGAGGACGAGGAAGTAGGGGCGGGAGCAGACGGGCCGCGGGCGGCCCCCCGGCGGGCCGGGCAGCGGGGGCCCCTCGGCCCGCGCCTCCGCCGCCGCCATCGCCCCGGCCCGCCCGGCCCCGCGTCACCACGGCAACGGCCCGGCGGGCGCTGCGTCACCGCGGGGCGGGGCCAGAGGCCGCGGGCGGGGCCAGCGACACGAGCCCCGCCCCCCACCCCTCCCCATCTCACTGCCAAGAAGAGCCAGGACACCGCCGAAGTTAGAAAGTCACAATTTATTTCAAATAAACCACGGGCACACCTCTGGCAACCGTCTCCCGGGCGGTTTCCGCCGCCCCTGCCCCTCTCTGGTGCCTGCGAAGAAAAGCGAGGGGTGGGAGCAGTCCTGTGCCCTCCCACATACCTCAACGCTGTCCCAGAACCCCAACCAGACCGAGGCCGAGAAAGGAATTCCCAGAACGAGTGCCTCATTTAAAAATAAAGTTCTATTTTTCACCTGCTTAAAAAGTCTAAAATTTAGAGTGCAAGACTATAGTACAGAAACCTCCTGCTGCCCCGTCTGTGGGCGGGCACAGAGACTTCGCTGCACAGGGCAGCAGTCATGCAGTTTATGGTGTCAGTAGAAAACGTTTTGTTACAGTCTGGGAAGCCTGAGGACGAACAGAGATGAGGCAGCCAATGCACTAACACAAGCAAAGCCCAAATTAAAAGAGTACCAGATGCAAGGATGGAGAGGTGTTGGGCTGGCGCAGGAGCTGGAAATAAGTGCAAAAAAGAAAAAAGAGAGCAAACATTCCACGTCTGTAGCAGTAATGCATCAAAGGGAAACTTGTACCTCAGAATTAATGGCTCCTGAGCCACACTTTTTATTACCTACATCCATATAACCTTGCTAACACAAAGAGGACCATGTACTTATTATGGGGGGGAAAAATGGCCTTTTCTTGTGGTGCTGAGAATCCTCATTTCCTTCCTGTCACCTGCCTCCTGAGCAGTGTCATTCACCTTACACACACAGCCAGCAGCCCTTGTGCCTTGCACATTTCATCTTGAAGTCCATGACTTTCTGTACAGAAGTGGTCCTGCCTGCACTGCAAAACCAAGTCCTGTTGTTTTCCCAAAGTATGGCAATAGGATCTGTGGGTGCAACCCAGGACTTGCACCACTTTCAGAAGGGATGTTTTGTTTAAAAAGAAATGGAACTGTTGACAAAGCTCTAGTTTCAGAAAATTTGAAAGAATTAGTGGGTGCGCTGTGCAATCCTTATTCCTGTTCCTCAGCCAAGCATCTCAGCCGCCTGTTCAGTAAGCCTGGCCACAGCTATATGGTCTGGCTTGTCTACAAACAAGGATTCATAGCAAATATTTTGTGGGGGCACAGAAGAGGGAGGGAGGGAAGGAAGGAGGGAAGGAGAGAGACAAAACCTCATTCTCATTTAGCTCAAAGCTGGACAATTACGTAACAGAAGTGAAAATTCTTTGGGATTAAGAAACTCCACGTACATGTTCTGCAAAGGCATTAGGTGTTCAGATAGTTATGTTTAGACAACAAGAACACCAGCTTTTATCCTAATCAGTACTTTGCACATTACATTTTTAAATAATAGTTTAAGCATTGGTTTTATTCACTGCAAACTGCTGTGTCTCAGCAAACCTTCCCCCCTCCACTATCCCTTCCCATGGAAGCAGCATGCCAAGACATTTGGGAAGGGGAGAGGAAGAGAGACTGACCTCTAGGATATATCATGAGGAGGGCACAGAGAGGCTGCTGCTGGGTGCAGAGTGGGAAATGAAGTCAAGAGACAGTGGCTGGAGCAAGGTCAAATCTATCTCTACAGCTCCAGCCTCAAGGGGAGCCAGAACAGGACAGAGCAGGAATGCAAGGAGCCATGGCTATGGAGATCTCTTGCACAGCAAGCAGTGCTGCTCCCAGAAACCACAGACCCCTTCCCTGCTCCCTGACTCCAGCCATCTCTCCACAAGCCTGCCCAACGCTTTTGCTGTAACACTCACTCCACGGCCAGCAGCTCCTCACAGCGCATCCCCTTGTTCCCTGAGGATAGATCCCACACCAGGGATGGGAGGGAGGAAGGAAAAGGCCTCTCAGTTTGAAATTTTCTGCTGTGTACAACAAGCATGGCCACAGGATTAGCTCCTGTGATAGCTACTCCTTGTTTAAACTAATGCATCAGTCTTGATAAAATCTAGGAGCCCAATTACACCTGCTGCAAATACCTGGGTCACATGTCTCAGGTACATGAAAGAGGTTAAAACAGCAGTTAGCTTATTCTGACACACAGGGATTTAGCACTTTTCCCCCCTCCAGTTTAATCTTTATCAAGTGACATTGCATAAGAACAATACAGGGATGCATCAAAGGCAACACTTCCAAATACAGCATAGAAGAGAATCCCAAGAGTTCCCCACAGAGGTGAAAATTTCCTCAGATCAGACTCCAGCTGCACCTTACCAGCTGCAAACAGCAAGCTCCTGGTGCACAGATATCTGAAATCCTATAAAGTGGCCTGCTTCCTGTAGCAAACAGGCAAGAGTCAGCATTTAAGTAACCTTTTTCATGTTAACCCCTACTAAGATGAACTAGGTTTTAATATTTTTATTTTAGTGTATATTTTACATTAGAAAAGAGAATGTTAATAAAAAAGCTCCACATGCTCCTAACAATCAATTTTCTGATAAGTTCCCACCAGCATCAATACTAATATACAAATAAATTAATTTTGCTAGGTAATTTTCTGCCTGGCTTTGTGCAGGCTCTGCACAAGCAGTGCACCTGTATTCAAGTGCCTGTCCACATTGCCAACACGTGCCAGGGAGTGTGTCGTACATAATCTTTTTTCCTCATAATGTAGTGGTGTTTAGTCTCACTTTGATGAACGAGATCAATTTTTCTCAGCCATGCTACCCAGCAGGCACAAATAATCTTTATCAGGCTGCATGGCACTGTTATAACATGGATTCTTTCACTCTGCAAAAGCCCCAAGCCTTGATTAACAACTGTATGCTACTACTCCCTCATCACTCACTTTGGCAATACAACATCCTCCCCACAAAAACAAGTAAAGCAAAAATCTACATGGAAGACCTAAAATTCATCAAATGCAGAATCTGATTTCTCTCAAACTCAAAGCATATCCCCCAATGTTAACCTGGTCTGTCCCCTGCAATTCCTCTGTTTGCTTTTGTTTGTATAGCTGGATTTTGCACAGCTGATTTACAAGAAAAAGAGATGTCACATGTGATCATACTGAATCATGGCCACTGTGGTTACTGTCAGGCCAGACACAGCAGCAGCCACCCTTAACACCAGCCACTCTCCTCATGCAATGCCAATGCTGCAACGTCCTGGTTAAAGGAGCATTGGAAAATCTAGCCGAGATATTTTTTAACCTCCTTCAGTGACTAGGAGGATTTTTGGGTCAGAGGAAGGGAGAGGGGGGGAAAAGCCCATTAAATTTACAAGCAGATTAAGGAAAAACACTCCACTGCCAATTTATTTTTAAAAAGGGTTTTGTGTTATTCTAAGGTTTGTCTGTATAATTGTACAACCATTGAAAATTACATAAACTGTAATGATCTAACACTATTAACAGCCATTCAGAAAAAAACTCCCTCCTCTTCTGAAACCATCAAGGGCAGGAGGAAAATGGCCCAGGATATGCCAATCTGAGCTCTGGCCTCTAGCCTGGCAGAAACAGAAACAGAAAGATAAGAGAACAAACTGGACTAAGAGGTGGTGTTTGCATGTGTCTGACTTGCAAGGGGAGGGGTGGCTTTGTCCTTGGCCGTGTTCTCCCAGAGGCAGTGCCTGCTTATCCCAGTGAAGTTGACATCACTTCACTCGCTGCTCTCACCCCTGCACTGTCACTTCCTCCTCTCTTATGTGTCATGGAAGTCTTTCAGCAGGGTCCTCCGTCTCTGCTCTGCTATGTGCATTTGATTCTCTAAGTCCTGGTAAAAGAGAAGGTACAAACTGTTAGCATAGAATCTCTGAAGAAGACCTTATTTTCCTCAGGGAGACACTGAACTCCAGCTTGAGAAGCACCAACCATTGCACACTTCCTGCACACTCTGGATTACAAGATCCCAGATCCTTTTCCTTTTTATTTGGGCTCCCTCTGCAGTTACCTCTGCTCTGTCTAAAATGCTACACACTTAAGAAACCTGCTTTTCACCAGAAGGCTGCATGCAGTCTCCTCCAGAGCTCTGTGGGGCTTGTTTCATTTTACAGGAATCCCTGAAGCCCTCCCTCTTCTCCCATAAGGCAGTGGACACTCTGCTTCTACATCATCTGCTGGCTAAAGATGGTTTCTGGATCTGGTTTCTCAGAACCCTCACTTGACAGCCTTAGTGCTCATGCACTTAGAGCTGCTCCCAACAAACAAAATCTGGCCAACAGGCTCAAGCAAGCAGAACACTCACCCCTCTGTCATAGCTGTCTGCTCGCTCCACCTTCCATGAGAGATTTTCAATTTCAGCTTCCAGCTGGGCCTGCTGGTATTCAAACTGCAAAGAGCAAAATAAGAGACATCAACAAGAAACTAATTTAGTGGAGCAGTTTCATTATGCTTGAGGAGCAGACAAATGTGTTCTGCTGACAGCAGTGGTGGCAGAGCAGGTTTGTGTCTCCTCCTTATCCACCGTCACCTAGATAGGATCACCCCTTTTGGGCATTTCTTGTGTGAGCACTCCCCAACCTGCATCACTCAAAATTAACCCAGTCAGCCTAAAAACACTGCACTTGACTAATATATCCTAATTCAGCTTATTTTGCCTTAAACAGGTCACAAAATGCTCCCGTAAGTAGCACTGCAGGCAAAATGGAGGGATTGTTAACCACTGCTGGGAGCAGCAACTTGTTCCACTGGCACAGTCAGATCCAGAAGAGAACATCTATCCACAGCCTTAGAGAACACATGATGAAGAAAGATTCTATAACAGGTTTTACAGGACAGCTGAGTCAAAGGAAAACCTCTTCACTGAATTCAAGTTTATTTTTGTACTTTTTCAGCCCATGAGATACACCAAGCCAGCAAGGAACTTATAGCAGGAATAAAAAGCAAAGCTTTTTAATTATTAATTTATTTTTATTATTTTCCTATAATTTTCCTGATCCAAGGAAAAGCTCTCCTCCAGCAGCTCTTCACAGGAAATATGACCCACAGCATTGTGATAAATCTTACCAAGAAATAAAAGCACACTTCCAGCCTCAAAACATTCTGGATAAATGGCTTGTTAGTGAAAGTGCAGTGAAGTCCCCTGGGAAAATAATGTAATGTATAAGAGGACAGAGCTGCAGGTCGACTTGAAGTGAAGAAGAAAGGTGCAAACCCACCTATTTATCCTGTTCTTACCCTAAACTCAGGACTAATATTTCAGACACTGCCCAGCTCTGGAATTCAGCCCAGCATGCTGCCAGCTATACCCCAAAAAGTCATCAGCAAAAAAAGAGCAGAGCATCTTACCAGCTTCTTTCTGGGACCAGACTCCATGTAGTAGGCATATGGATATGTGTACTGCAGGGTGTAACGACACTGTCCAAGAGTGGGAGGAAGAGAGAGAGAGAAAAGGACAAGAGTCTCAGTCTTGGAAGTCAGCACAGTCACATTTATGTGATCACTACAGGCTAAGAAGCTACCTCCTGACAACTGAACACTTCCTGGTAGAATTTCCTATACCTTCCTTCGAAGAACTTGTGCAGGTCTGTGTATTGTGGAGTATGACTTCACTTCTAGTGACCTTCTATGAGGTCACTTCTAGATCATTTTTGGTTAGTTCACATCCTAGACCAGAAGTACTGTCCCACATAACCACAACTCTTAAATTCCTTTCCTTACTTGATGTTATGAATTTAGCATTCTGGCATATAGTCTCTTCTCTGTGCTAAACAAGACACTACCTTTGCAAGTAGTTTTGCAGCATTCTGTAAGTATTGCCAATCTATCCATGTTCCCAAGTTGTTCATAACTCTTTCTTGGATTTTCTCCTGGATTCGTTGGTATGTCTGTGCCTCCAGCTGTAGGCTTTTGTTGTGATTCTCCCACTGGAAGGGGTGGGGAGAGAGGGAAAAGAAAAAAACAGCATGAGAACAGAGTACTACTGCTGTAAAAGCACAAGCACTAGCAAGCAGAAATTGGAGTGGGGCAGGAGTCCAGCAAGGCAAGACATGCTGTGGGAAAGAATGGCAAGGCAGCACCTCCAGTAGCAAGTGGCGGAGGCTGTACACAACAGACTGACAGTAGCAAGAGCAGGGGCAAACCCAGCTCCTCCAAGTGGGAATGCTCTCTGGTCACACAGTGACCTTGTGTCTAACAAGGGGGAAAGTCGTGGTGATTCCTCTACTTAAAGGATCTCTATAGGAAGGCCAAGAGTTTAAATTAACATTTGACATGGGCTGAGTGAACTCCAATATCCACGTGTACATTTTAAACATGGCTATTTCCCAAAGCCTGTTGGACTGGAGAGACAGGAATGAAGACATTTATTTTATGACAGGACTTGGCTCATGCTGTGAAGCACAAACTCATGTTAATGGGGAAACTGAAACACAGCAGTATTTAACCTCTACCACATTCTCTTCTAGAGATGCTGCTGTAGAGTTGTTCTGCACGGCCAGGTGCATGGAACCTGCTGTGTGGACAGAGATGCTGATAGCAACTTTTAAAAATGTGATTACATGAAATCTTAGTAAACCTTTGCTATAGCAAATGGAGCTTTGAATATGGTAGAATTTATTTAGTTTTTATCTGTATAAAGATGTACTGGAGAGAAAGGGAGATCCCAAGTCTTGAAAAGAAACGATTGGAGCAGTATCTATCTACTGCAGTAGCATTCAGCCTGCAGGTACATGGTACAGTGGCACACAAGTAATACTGATTTTCTCTAGCACAAGGGAATACAGGAGTGAATACAATTTGCTTTGGGTATGACATCACTGGTTTGGATGGGACTTTCAGGGCAGGATTTTGAGTGAAAAACAACAGGGCCTGAAATTTCTGCACAGATTCTCTTTGGGCAGTTTCTTGCACGGAGATTGCTGGCAATGACCTTTGCACCAGGCAGGGAGCATTAAAAGGCTACAGCAGCTCTGGCCAAGGAGATGTCTCCTACCCTCTCAAAATAGAACAAGTACTTCTTAAGGGCCTCCCTGGCCTGTGCTTGCTGACTCTGGTTTACAATATCAGGATTCTCTTTGTACCGACTGCATTCGTAGTACTCGCTGCCGTGAGTCTTCCAGTCTCCCAGACACATCCAGCAGAAGTCTGCAGAAAACAGCAAAAAACCCACTGTGATGCACAGAAAAAAACCTCTGCGAAAGAAAAGCTTCAGGAGATAGAGCCCATCTGTTTTCAGATATTTCTGCTAAGCCAAGAAACACACACATTTTGTATCATCTTGCAAAACAGAACTCAACAGTGAGCCAAAAATACCAGCCTGTCTTGAAGATTTTAATTGCACAGCCTCTCATTCAACTATGGAAAGTAAACCTTGAAGCTCTGCATCCTGTACACCAAAAACCACCGGGCAGAACTGCACTTCACCCTGCACATACTGTCTTTAACTTTTGGTTAAAGAGGCTGCCAGTCTCTTTCGTGCACCCTCCCCACCATGGGCACACTGCCCCATGCAAACCTCTCTCTGAATAAAACACAAACAATCAGATCCTAAAATGAGCTAAGTAATGCAAAAGAAAGTCTGCCTTTAGTTCTCTCCAGGAGGGAACAGCCCAGGCAATGTCAGATGTCAGTGGTTTATGATACTTCGAGTTAGAAGATGCTGAAATAGGAAGAAGGCAGAGTAAAGACAGCAATAGTAAAAATAGCAAAACATGACAATTTTCTGATTTTGGAGTGAGGCTGTGAGTGATCTGATGCGAAGGAAAAAAAGAGGGAGATTAAGTTGCTACAATAAGAATCCCTTCTGTGTTACTTATGATAACGAGACCGAAATCTGTAATTCCTGAGTTCATCAACCTTCTCAAGTGCTAAGTCACCATGGTATCTTGGCAATTGCCTGCTCCCCCTTGTCACAGAGCTCCATCAAAGCACGTCCAGTGCTGCTGAGAACCCCAAAGTGAAGAAAATGAGAGAAGACAGTCATCTTTAATAACCTTCCCAATAAGGTTCTGGTATTACAATAGTTTCTAGTGGTACACTTAACTCAGAGGGCTGAATACAGCTATCTCACTCCAAGGCAACAGAAATTAATTCTGCCATGAAAAGGTAAGTGCAAGAACATGTTGTCATTTTGAAGGGCCACAGAAAGGCTCAGAGACACTTAGGCTGCTAATTGCACAGGAGTAGACTGAGAAGTTCAACACCTGCTGCTACATATAACAGTGCACAGCTTCTGCAGTTTCATCTGGGTTGAAGCTCATTATTTCCATCACTAAGCAGAAGGACTTAAACTGATCTGAGTAAATGGCTATGTTTGACAATATTTTCAGCTGATTACAAATACAATTACATGGAAAGATCTCCTGTGATATGGATTCCACTGTTAATATTTTGGAGACTTCTCTATCCAATAGACATGTCAGGGGCAGAAGCCAAACCAGCACTGAATCAGAACACAGCTGAGATCACAGCCAGTGGGGAAAAAAAGCTATCACACAGAAATCTGTAATTAATATCCTGTTCAGCTTTTACTAGGGGGAAAATATTTCAGCCTGTGTTCACAATTTATCTTAAAATCACAAAAAAAAAGTGAAGGGATCATCACCACTTACAAACATTGCAGAGAAAACAGCTTCCAAGCCCAACTTACCATGCTTGCATTTGGAACATTGCTGAAAAAGAAGAGACGAGAAGCATTTGGTGAGCAGAAAGTGTGGGAAAAAAATTCCACTTAGAACAAGGGAGGTTTGACGTGTTCAGGGAATTACTCACCATGTGATTGCAGCCTCCATTCTTTTCAATACAGATATTGCACTTGGGACACTGAGGAAACAGACACAATTGTTAAATCCAACTCTAACAGCCTTCTGAAGAATGACAGCACTTGTGTCATTATTTCTCTCTGCCTTTTTTTCTTAAAAATATGCATTCATGTATGAGAAATATTCTCATATGAGAATATTAGCATTTATACCCTGCTTCCCACCAGTTCCTGACAGCTCCATTTAAAAGACAGCAGAAAGGCAAAATTAGGAAGTTACACTGCAGCACTGGACTGTTTCCTCAAGAGAACAAATTTACTGTTGTTACTCCTTGTAAAACTGAAGGTCTTGCTGAGTTACCACTCTGCATTTACTCAGGCACAGAGACACAATTAGTTTGTGTATGACAGTGTATCACAGCTACTTTGACGACAGATAATTGTCACTATATTCTGCCTTCAGCAGCCACTAACAAATGATGTCTCAGCTACCTGCAGAAAATTTGCCTAACCACAAGAGATGCACACACCCTCACTCTACAGATACCCAGGTGTCCAGATACATTTTTTGAGCTGCATAGGTAAAAAGGAGGAAGTGAGTTTTGCTGCTTTGTATAAATTTTCATGTCAGGCAAAATGTGTGCCAGGACAGTGCTCAATAAAATAGAGTCTTATTTCTACAAACAAGCATAGCAGGAACAATACCATCACATGCTGACATCTTCTCCCGAGAAGGAAGGGAATTTGAAATCCCTGGTCCATCTAAATACCTCCTTTCCTAACATAACTGAAGCTTGCAGCTAATCACCACTGTCACAATTGCCCCTGGCTCTGGTAGCACAAATGTAGCCAAGAACTGTTTTGAAGTCAGGCCACAAAATTCCAAAAAGACATTAAAACTTCAAATCTTGGAATAGTACTGACTTTGCACTTATGACACCCTCTCCTTGCATTTTAAATACACCTCCACTGATCATTTCATTGTAGTCACAATTCTTTTGCCTGTGGGAGGACAGCGCACCTGGCAGTCAAAGACATTCACGCCAGGTCTGGAGTAAGGACCACCAGGTCCTTACTGCAGGAGGGCAGCTGAGCTTCCCACACAAAGCATTCCCAAGGCATTCAGCTGAGTTCTATCACTGCCATAGGGACAAAATTAGTTCACATATGACAGTAGCTTCTGACAGAAGCTTCTTGACAGTCCCTAGGGAGCTGTGAGAATTTGCAGTCTGTGAAAAAGAAGAACACAATGCTATGTGTGCATAGAATTATATCCTGCTTTCCAGGCAGGGCTAGAGAACAAAAAAATAACATGCAGGTGCCTGTCCTTACATCTTTAGTGTGAGCACTGATGTAGTTGGCTGTTTCAGAGTCATCTGCACACTTGGTAAGCCATTTCCGAATGGTAGCGCAGTCTGTGGGCGCGTGGTACATCTGCCGACACTTAAAGCTTAATAGTGGGGAGAAAAAAAGAAAAAGACATATCAATTTCTACAGAAATGACTCAAGGATTGAGGTTTTCCTGACCAAAATCTGGAGGCCTCAGTAAGGGATGGAAATGCTCTTGTGTATTAGTAGAGTGTGAAGACCAAGACTGAACTCCAATTCCCCCTTCTTGTGTAAAAGCCAGAGTCAGGATGAAAGTGGATTCAGGCCTGACAAATCACGTGTCTGAGGGCTGATGTGTCCCTTCCTAGAGCCTACCTATGTCTCTTCGAACATGACAGCAGAGTTCTGGGGTAGACCAGTCACTTATAAGTAGCCTGACTCCAGTGGCAGGTATCAGGCACCTGTATTAGCATGACTTGACAACCCCAGGTGAATAAGGGCCATTTGCATGGAGATATGAGAAAGCTGAGTCTCTCTGACTCTAAGGGAGTCAAATGTTTTTAATAAACTTAAACACTCAATGCCAGCAGATAGCAAGGAGAACTCCATGTTTACTACCAGAATCTATATCAAACACTGTGTAGGAAAATCTTTAACCTAGCCAAAATGTGAGAATAGTAGATTTGTAATCTGTTAGTTACTCAAGCTCTGTGTCCCCTGGTGTCAGAACACCCAAGTTCCCAGGAGTTTAAGAAACAAGAGGACGTCTGACCACCTGCAGAAGTTAGATCACAAGCGTCCAATTACTCAGGCTAACTCAAGTTACAAACAACTCTAGCATTTCAGAGACTTCCACAGACCAAAACTGTTGGCAAGCAAAAGGATTGACTCTGAGGACAGCACACACTTTCCCTGTAATCTGTAAGCTTCTCTGTTTCTTACCAGAAGACCTCATTGCAACGATTGCACTGCACTCGCCGGGCTTTTGGCTCTTGTACCTGTATGACCATAGGGCAATCTGCACCAGGACACAGCTGCAACTGGTAATGGCTCTGTGGACACAACAAGGGAGTAAGATCAGCACTGGGTGCAGGAGACCATTATCTGTTCAACTTTAACTATTCCTATCCTCAAAAACATACAAGGCAGTTATTTTGTATTATAAAAAAGTGGAAAGTGTCACCAGGTCTTGGCTATCAAAACAGACCCTGCATCTCCTAACATGGAAGAGGTTTGTTAGTTACTTACAGCTTCTCTAGTGGGAATTCAAATGCACAGTTACAGGCTGAGTCAGCACAGCAAACAAAACCCCACAAAGACACTAAACAATTTTACTCCTTTTGAGCTCTTCCCCCATCTTCTCCTTATTTCCCAGAACCTATTCAGCTGCTCTCCTGTGCTGGCCATTTCTTCCCAAAGGGTCTCTTACTGAAGTGACACCATGCTTTTATATTGCTTTGCTGCTTTTTTAGTATTCCCTGTCTGTTCCCAGTTATCAGAATACTCCTCCATATTTAACCTTAACAACTGCTGCTTTAATTTCAAGAAAGCTCACATAAAATGTAATTGAGCAAGCCAATTCAGCTGGGCTAACGTAAGCTGAGGGACCTATTTTTCTGAACCTAAAAATATTTATGTATGAACAAGAAGGACTTAAATAATCAGATTGAAGTTTTGAAATTCTCAGCTGCAACACTCTGAGGATTTTGAAGCACCAGCCAAGGAGTTAGTGGATGACCTTACAGCAGAATTTACTTTGGCAACCTGCTAGAGCATTTTGTCAGTGAGGCTGTCTTACAGAAGCAGCCACATCATGCCTATTGAGGAAATTTTGCTGCAGCTACTGCAGTTCTAATCAAAAATGCAAGACATTTCAAACAAAATTTCTGCAAGTCGTTGGTGACTTGACCCACGGTATTTTAAAACTGAAAAAATCTACTACCTCCACATAGTCCCTGAAGAGGTAGCGCCTATATTTGTCTTTCAGCTCTTCACTAGGCAGCAATGGAAACACAAAGTCTTCTGGTGTCCGGAGTAGACAGTCCTGAGCCATGCAGGACACCCCTAAGAAGAGAAACCAACATCTCAGAACAGTGCAACTTATACTAAGGGGTGAATGCACAGAGAGTATTGAACACAGTTTCCTTGGAGCCATCTGTTGTTGTGGCAAGAGGGATACAACTGTGAAACAAATCTGGGCTGCTGAAAAGCTGAAGCCCAACTGTCTTCACCAAAAGATGACAGGGCACATGTGTATCCAGGACCAGTGAGTGCTTCAACCAGCATTAACAAGGTCAGATACTTAAATTAGAAAATTACAAGTTACTGCCATGCCAACATGAAAGATAGGCTCGGAAAAGCCCAAAGCAACTCTGGCAACTACTGGCTTCTCCCCAGCACAAAGGGAACAGATGCTTGCATCCACAAGCACTCCAGGGGCATTGCAACAGTCCATCATCACAGATGCAAATTCTATTCAACAGATTTGCAGTTTCTAACTTGTTACAATCTTGCTCTTGACTCATCATCATGGCCAGTGGGGCAAATACAGACCCAGCACCACATCCACCTTGAACTCACCAACTCCAACACCATCCTTGACGAGCACTGTACAGTGCTGCTCCCAGCAGCTGCGACAGAACTGGTGCTGACAAGCCAGGGAGAGCAAGTTCTCCTTCCGGACAAACTGCATGCACACTGCGCAGTGGTGGGAGGAATGTACCATTGCCTGGGAGAGACACAAATCAAAGTGAAAGCGTCCCAGACCTCCTAGAGCATTTTCAGCTCATCCACAGACACCTGCCCCACCCTCACGGTGACAGTGGTCTCCACAGAGGTCCAGAACAGGTTCATAAGCAGCTGGTGTGCTAAGGTCCTGCACTGCCCCAAACAGTCAGTCCTTCCCAAGAACCTCTAATCCCACAGTGCACAAGTTAACAGTTGCTGAAGAGTTTCTGCTTCTCCTCTGTTGCTACCCAGAACTCACCTTTACTTTTCTGGTTCTTACTCTCACCTTGGTTGAAATATGTCATTGTGTTAGTCCTTGCCTGGATTTACTAATATTCTTTGTTAACTGGGCCAGACTATCTCCACAGGCTCTGGAGAGCAGCTGTCACTGCAAACAGACTTAGCACTGCCCTTGTACCAGACAGTAATTCTGGGTAATGGGAGACGCAATTGTAGAGTGTTTATACAGAGAGGAAAGGGAATTCACAAACTATCACCTCCCATCTCTTATTTTCTGCCTATTCTACATTTGGCAAAATAGGCATCGTCCCTTCAGCTGAAAAGGATTGAGAGGGCTTGTTTCAAATCAGGCATAACTGCTATTGCTTCACCAAACCACTGAAAGTAGTCTGGTTTCCCCCTATGTAGTGCAAAGCTGATCTCTAGACAGCATATCTAGCCTGCAACACATCTCCACTCACCCCTGGGACCTGCAGAACTAGGTCTAGCTCAGCATCATCAAAACCAAGGCTCTACAAAGCTGTCAGCTGCAGTTTATGTTCCAGTTTTTCCTTTCACAGACAAGTCATATAATCACTTTGCAACCACTTTGCTACTCGTGGAGAAGCTGGTGTGAGCCTGCCATCAGTTTCCACACCGATCTCTGCCTGCCAGAGATGCAGAGCAGCAGCCCCATGATATGCAGCCACATGACTGACAGAACTTGATTTATGGCATGGCCACATGAAAGAGGAAGCAATGTAAATCTGTTCTAAGTGGCTTCAGTTACAGACCAGAACAAGATTCACTGAGTCTGTAATTGCACTGATTGCCTGGATCAGCTGCTCAGCCTGAAGACACGTGCCACCTCAAACCCCCACAAGCTGCCTCTCTGAGCTCACCACTGCAGTTTCTCCCTATGGGGTCAGTCCCTCTACAGACACTCGCTATGAGCATCTGTCCCCAGAATCATTCTGCATTACAAGCTGAAGCACAGAACACCTTGCTCTAGCACACACAGACTGTAATGAATCGCCTAGAAAATCAAGTTTAAATTAACTTTTTAACCATAGCATCTTTCTTCCTAAAACAAAATCACCATTTCTAAGAGACTGGAGAAATTATTAATGGCTCAAAACAACTGAAGTGTGTGTTTGGGTGTAGCCACTGCTCCACATCCCACCCACTGGAGCCTAGAGCCTCTGGTCCAGGCCCAAAGTGGACCAAGCCACTGGAACACTGAAAGCCACACCTGTGGCAAGGGATCAGAACAGATAAAAGGCTGTAATTACAGTGTGCAGCCTTGATGAGCCCCACTGCCTTGGACCTTACAGCAGCTAAGACTGACTGGATCCAAGGTGGTTACCATTACCTCTCTCTCTTTTTCTTTTTTCTTTCTTTCTTTCTTCTCCTAACTTCCTTTTCTTGAAACCTGGATGGATTAGAGTTCGCTAAGTCAGTGCCTTGCCTTACTTTAATTGGATCTTGCTTTAATATTTGCCAAGTTCTTTATGGTCCAAAGTTTGTATGTAAAAGTTTGCTATTTAACCTCCCGAGAAGTTTGTTGTCTTCTCCTGCACTCTGCCCAGGGGTAGCAAAGTAGCTAAATCCCTTTCAAGCACTTGAGAGCACTCAGGGTGTGACAATTTTTCAGGTGAAGTGAGCAGGGTGTCCTTGAGAGTGGTGAGGAGCTACTTTCTACTGGGACAACACAGTGCTGGACAAAGGAGAACTGTCATTTAGTCGAAGATGAATTTTCCAGCAGAGAGATCATGGTAACCTGGGAAAAGCACAATCTCAACTGCTACCTTCAGCTAGACTTGCTAAAAGATTATAAAACTTGTCCAGCTTTGAATGGACAGAGCTGGGCTGAAGAAAATTAGCAATCTCTGCCTGGCCTTGTGGAAAAAATACAGTATTTAACAAAAAAGAAGAAAATCAAATCAGTAAGGGAAAATCCATAGTCTGCACACTTTTGGGAGCTGCTTTAATAGTTGTTCAAAGAGATAAGCACAGAGCTAAGCAATGAGATAAGGAGGTGAATGGGTCGTTGACTGAATTGGCTAAAATACTGCAGATGACCTTGGAGGCAGAACACAGCGCCCAGCAGAAAATACATAATGAGCTAAATGCTGAAAAGACACTAACAGAAAACTTGCACGTTTGAATAAACAAATCTCTTGTAAGAGAAAGAGAATTACATTTGCAGATTGCCTGCTTGAAGGGGAAGGATTTGGAGAATGAGATGGAGCTTTCCAGACTCACTAAAGAGGTGGACCTTACTGATGATGATGTCACCTGCCTTTATCCTTGGGAGGAGCTTGATACAGCAAAGCCAGAACCCCAACCTCTCCCTAAACTCTGCCCATAAAGACCAACGCTGCTTATGAGAGGGAGTGTGAGGAGGCAGCACCCACTGCAACAACTAAACAAATGCCCTTTTCTGCAACTGAGCTGGCTCAGCTGCAAGAAAAATACAGCAGGCAAGCAAAGGAAACCAAAACAGCATGTATGGAGGATTTCACTGATGGTTGGGGGCAGACAGCATAAAGCTGTTGGAGGACAAAACACAAGGACCCTGGGGTCCCAGAGTGTCTTTCACAGTGCATAATGACAGAAAGCCCTGGTCTCTGACTCAAAGGACAGCCTATTGGGCAGGAGGTTTAGACCCCCTGGAGAGGAGAGAACCCATCCCTATCCCTACTCCAGCATAGGGTAATCTCATTGAGAGTGTGCAATAGACTGCTTGCCTCCAATTGATACACGAGAGGGGTCTTGCAACCTTTCAGTCCTCTCATGCTGTTGTTTGCTGAGACAGAGAGAATAAACTCTGATTAAAGGACTACCTGACTCATGGAAGCTTTAGACAACTCAATTGCTTAGAGCTGCTCATGGGGATGGACTCCAGACAGGACCTGGTTTTAACATGGGGGCAGTTGGTAACCTATGGCAGGTAGGATTTGCTGCAAATGAAGACTCAGACTGCTGTACAAAGGGCAAAGCTCAGGGATCCCATGGGTAGCCACAGATGCCCGTAGCAGAGAACACAAAATTAACACCAGATGGAGAGTTCTTTCTTTTGAAAACCAGTCCACGAGGGACTGGGTTTTCTTTTTTTCTCTCCTCTTACAGGTATTTCATGAGAAGATGATTGGCCATGAGCAGATGGAAGTGGCAACAGGACTGAAGAGTTACACTGTTCTTCATTGCATCAATTATTTGCACGCATTTTGTCTCAGTAGTTTTGTCATGTTTATATTTGTAATGTTTTGTCTCAGTTTTGCAGTATGTATAGAAGTTTGCCTCAAGCATTGTTTTGAGTTGCCACATTGGGCGAAAAATATTCCTATACTACTTCCTACCTCCTCAGAGCAAAATATAAAGTTACTGTAAATTAAAGCTGGGAAAGTGTTTGGTCCAAACCCAGGACCCTGACTGAAATGATGTGCCGGTGGTCTTCACCTTACCTGCCAAGGAGGTTGGAATGGCCCATTGTAGGGGGAATACTCAAGCAACAGCTGATACAAGACTTGGATAAATCTTGAAATACATGGGACTAATTTGCAGGTAATATCAATTTAGAATTTTTTTTTCTGGACTTTAGGCAGATTATTTAGCCAATGAAGCTTACACTTCTGTCAGTTTAGCTTTTGCACTATCTGCTAGTTATAAGAGAGCTCAGATGCCAAATCAAGCTTTTAACATCTCCTCTCCCCCACAACCCAGATGCAGTATTTTATCACTCAAAATCTGACACATGGCAATGTGTTCCTAGGGTAATTCTGCATTGTACCAAGACACCCACCATGAATGAAACCTATAAACATGCAACAGGAAGTTTCTATTTAAAGGGGAGGGGGGAAGTATCTGAAGATCTGTGTAGCCCTGGCTACAAAAAACAAGTAGTTGGTTCAAATATCAGCACTGACTGACTCAGCAGCAACACAACTCACTGGGAGATTTGGCTTAAGCATCCCTGAGCTGTGCAAATAGATAAAAAGGTAAAAAAAGCTAAAAGAAAAGATAAAATTTTAAAAATCTGTTCCAGACACAGACAAGCTCTGTTCACTCTGTGCTGCCAGAACTTCCTTTCAGTGACTTTTTACAGAGAACAGAATTGGAAGAGGCAGCCAAGCCCATGCACTCTGCTCCTTCCATCGTCTGCCATCACTCATGCCAAAAAATGATCCTAATTTTCTTGAAGAAAGTAATTATTGAACACTACCTGCAAGCCAACAGCAAAGCTGCTACTAAAATATAAGAGACCTCTTGAATGCATTCTCATTTCAGAAGTAAATCCAGCAATGAATCAGGGTGTAAGACCGGAGTTTATAAAGGGTTAACATTGGACAGAGTATGCTATTAGTAATGCAATCCCCGGGATGGGGGTCAGATGTGTCTGCCAAGGGAACAGACGGGATAGTTTGCATACTTACATGTTTGGATGAGGTGGGCTGAACTCGTGCTTCTACTAGCAATTGGGCAGCATTAGACTTGTGCCTGAAAAGGCAATTGAAGAATGATCAAATCAAGTTCTGAATACATTTTACATTGTTAAATTGATCCTTCTTGCCTGAATAAACAGTTGTCTCTGTGCAAATAGTAGGGTAGGTTTCAACAAGGAAAGTAGAAATATCTCCTGTGTGAGGCTCCTTCATATACTGAACTGAGCTCCCATCAACAAAACTTAATGAGAGTTTATTTGGAACCAGAAATACTACTTCTCCTGGTAATGGATTGACATTTCCCTTATACATCTTGATGAATGTTTTTCTACAACTACCTCCCTCCCCTGAAAATTATTTTTAAGCTAAGATTTTCCATCCACACTCCTAGACTAGTCCTAAGCAACTGTCCACAATAACACACACCCGTGAGGCTCCAGACTGTCTCCTATTCCTCTGTAAAATTAAGCTGTCTCTGTTAAGTCTCACTTAAACTCCAGACTATTTTCTAGTTAAGCAATTACTCTACCACCCTTTAGGCATATGAAGCTGTCTATCAGCAGCCATGGAATTATGCAACACATTTTGCTGTTTGTGATTTCCTTTGCAGATGAATGTTTGTATCTCACTGAATTCAGAAACAGCAGCATCACTGTTGTGGCCCTGCTGCAAGTCCTCCCTCCTCACCAACACTTAGTTGTACTAGGGAGCTTTCTTTTGAGAATGTCATTTTGTATCAAGAGAGCAGTTTGATAACTAGATGGCTGGAGAACAATTTGCAAATTCATCATTTTAGAAGTAAACCCTTCCCCAAATTTCCTCATGTTTAAGTCTCATCAGTTAACCGGCATGATCACCCTGAACTGCTATGCAGGAATCTCACCCTCCTTGAACCCCAGGGAAAAGCTTTCACAGGATACAGGGTAACCAAGGAGGCAATAGCATCCATACACAGGATGCATTTTCCATACATTCTCTGGATGAAGTTGCTGGCTACAGAGCCAAAAATGTCTGAGTATAATGAGTCAAGCTGATATGCTCTCTATTTTCAGACAATGTTCAGTTCTCAGCCAGTATTTTGTGGAGGGGCTGCCAGCCAGCAGTGCCTCCCAATGCACTTCTCGCATACGTTTAGGCCGAGTCCGAACCCTCTTTCTGAAATCAGTTGGAGGGCTTTGTTACAGTGACACTGACCAAACAAGGGAGCTGCAGTGCTCAGTTCTCTCACATTATCTTCTCCTGGTCTCCAAGTGCTGGCCAGCTTGGAAAAAAATATCACTTAATGTCAACAAAAACTTCAGTGTGAATGTACAACCGAAGACTACATCAGTATAGGGCCAGTGCTCCTTTATTATTTATGGCTCCTATGTTCAAAGCAGAATATATTATCTTTATGTCTATTAAATAAATACAGATGCAGCACTTTCAATCTGTTACCTCAAAATTTAAGATAAATCTATCTAGAGTGTTCCCAGCATAACAATAATTTCTAAACTGAAAGACATTTACCACTACTACCCTCTCCCTGTTTAAAAATTTCTTACAGGCAGTGCAGCCTCAACAGATCAGTAGTTTTCCTCTGCTCCCTAAAATGGACTGCATGTCCTGCTTCCAGGTCCAAAGATACTTGCCAGAAAATACACCTATGGAGCACCCTGAGCATTTTTGCAAAGCCAGGGGGGAAAGCACTAAGCAAAGACGAGATAAGACTATTTACACTTACCTTTCCAAAATCTCTGAGATTTGCCAGTGGAAACTAACTAATACTAGCTTTGCAACAGCATGTGATACCTAGGTGGAAAATAAAAGAAAAAAAAAAAAAGGTCAAACTTTGCACATTTTGAAGCCACACTCTGCTTAGGAGTACGATTTTCATATCAAAATTGTACAAACTCAGTAAAATATCCCAGTTATAATCAATGCACATTAAATTGCTAGACATGATACTCAGAGCCAGTACACCTGCAATACAAAAGCTGGAATGAAGAATGGGTGTACCAAAAACTAACTCACATACTTTGTTACACCAGCACAGAGAGGAAGGAATCAAGATTGGATTGGACTGGATTAATTTAATGGCTCATAGAAGCCCCACATCCAGTCCTGACTGTCACCACCACTCTGGAGAGCCAGACTAGACTGCCATTGTGTCCTCACCAAAAATGCAAAGTAGGAACTCCAGGGCAGACAGATACCACTTACTGAGGTGGAGAAGAAGCAACAGGCTGCAAATACAGGCAAACTGTGACAGCAAAGGGTATGAGGAAAATACAAAACATTTTGACAGTCCTTCACTGTAGAGAAGAAAGTTACACACTGGCGTGGAGAGAAGACAGAAAACTACTATGACAGGGTCTGTTTCCATGCAGAGCTGCTTGCATTACGTGGACTCTTGGCAAACACTAGCACAATCCGTCCTAGCCTGAGCACCATCAGAGTACTGCAACATGACATTTAAATAATGCTACAAGGGTACAAGCAAACAAGTTCTCCTTCATTTTATGTATTAGTTTATTTCAGAAGAAAACAGACTTCTCTGCTTGCACAAGAAGACTCCTACCCACCAAGACGACAGACATCTGCTGAGCTGATAGACCTTCACCTTGCTTCTCAACCCTTTCAGGTCCTAAAGTTCAAACAAAGCAGGTGTCCTCCAAACAACAGACCTTTTCCAGGGGAATTCAGAGGGCTGGCAATGCCTGTCTCCCACTGCTATTTGTGCTAGGAAGCACGTGGGCAAGTTTGTTGTCTGTACATTCTGCATTCAAACCTCCTCTGACACTAAAGGGCTCTGCCTCCCGCACTCCAAGACGAGCTATCACCAAGGCATCTTTCTACTTTGCTCACAGAAAACAACTCCTTCTGTTCTAGGTGTAGGAAGAGTTTTTTTTTTTCTCCTAGAAAAGCTGTCAGTCCAAATCACTGGCTGAAATGCCATAGGCCTTCTTGAACGCTGCTACAGGTGAATCACAGGATGTGATGCAGTACAGACAGCACACCAACACTATCCTGGAAGGAAAAACAAGCAATGGTCACTCCTACAAAAACAGTCAGGCTCTCCACACCTAGAAGCAGCATATTCATTACTCTTCTAAGTCAACCTTGCTGAAAAGGTACAGTTTCACAACATAACTGACCTATTGCTGCCACATGATACTGCCCTGGTCCTGCACTGACATTTTTCAGTGCTGGATGGTTGTGTCAGAGAATTAAACCAGGGCAATACCAACACACAAAGCAGATGTGGTCTTTAACTGACTCTTACCCACCTCTATATTCTGATGTGCCCACTTTGCTGGCCACTAAGAAATCCCACTAATAAAACAGTAATTTTCAATATACAAATAACCCTTTTTCTAGGAGAACCAAAGCTTTAGTTCATGCTGTGCAAGATCTGGCATGTTACCTTCCTCAACTTTATCAGCAATGTGATGTGACCCTCTGAAAACAAAGGCTTCCAGGCAGCACTGCCCTCCCTCCCAGCACAGAAGCCTGTGATTAGATGAAGCGTGGCACACAGGGCTGCTGCTGCCAACACACAGTCTGCATGGATGAAGTGACACTGCCAGCCTGGGATGGGTTGTTATGTTAAGCCCCCAGCCTGGCAGACCCAGACAGACACCTCTGACTTGTTTGTACAAGGAAAACATCTGCATTTGAGTCTGTAAAACAAACAAGCATCAGGAATGTGGTCTCTACAAGACTGGCTTCCTACAAATGCAAACCACATGCTAATGAATCATTCTTTAGCAGTAATGAAACTATTTCTCAGTAGCAGTAAGGAAGAACTGACAGAAGAAAACAAACCCCTGGACTTAAATGGGAAACTAATTTGTAACATAGGAAAATGAATATTTTTCAGTTGGATTTTCAGAGCCTGAGGTATAGCATTTGTTGCAGCATCACGATTCTATGGAGTTACTTGTTCCCTGAGGAGGAGTCAAGTACATCCAAGACTGAAGACGTACAAAGAGAAAGACAAATACCAGCAGACATTTCTGAAATCAAACAAACTCTCCTAACACAATCAAATGCTTTTGAGCCAAACTTCATGTCAGGCAAAGTGTGGAATTAATGCTCCAGAAGGATGCCAGACTAACAGATCTAGAAGAGTAACAGTTTCTTGTGACTATTCCTATTTAACTCCAACTACAAGTGTCGACTGGATCAGCTGTAGTGCTAATTTCAGTATTTTCATCATAAAAGCACAGAAGAATATAAAGCACACAAGAACTAACAACTATAAATTTTCAATTCATAAAGCCTGATCCATGACATTAGATCACTTTCATAAAAGCTCTGAAGCAGAAAAGTTTTTGATACTACCTGATCGGAGCGCAAGTGATCTTGTGAAAGAGAAGTTCCAGAGTCAGTCAGTTGCAGCAACATAAGCACAGTCCCCTTGGCACAGAAGTACCACATCTTATAGATTAAAGATAGGTAACATTCAAACTGTAAGAAAGAGGGATGGGAGAGGAGCAAGCAACTGATGACGCTGGGGCTGTGCCTGCTGAGTGGAGTCTCACCACATGCTATGTCCTGCTAATCAACAGCAAGGCTGGGAATTCAGAAGACAAATGTAAATACCATCAGGGGCCAACACTACTGAGGAGATTCCAGAAAACAAATGTGAGAAGAAAAACAAATGTTTAACAAAAGCCTACTTCTATGGATTAGCAGCACTCCCCAGCCTCTCTTCAATGACTGTACACTCACAATGACTGAATGATTGTACCAAGTCAGACAGTTTTTCCACAGTAACATCCCAGAAAAGTTAAAATATTTCTTTGTAAGCAGGAGCAAAACCATGCTGAACACAGAAAAATACCAAAAATTGCAATCAGAAGTTTGGTCCATGTTTACATAATACATTATCTTGCACTACTGAAGAAGCAATGTACAGAAGCTGATACTGCTGGCACACTGTCCAATGAAGCATTTCCTGGACAGTGAGAAGTTTCACCCAATGAAGTACCTCAAACTTTTAAAACACTTCAGAAAAAGCACTGATTCAGTCTCCTACCAGTCACTGGGTGCCACAAGATCTCAGGAACAGTAATGCTTTGTCTCAAACACAAAACACATTTAAAAAAACTTATGCCTCTGATAAATTGTCTGCTTTGTTTAAACTTTCCTATTCTCATTTTAGAATCCCAAGAACCAAAAAAGGCAGTAACACACCCCATTTGGCGTCTTGCTGGCAGCAACTTCCTTCAGTGAAATACTTCTACAGACTCCAGTGCAAAGGGGAATGCATATTCTATATGTTGCACTATTTAGTATTTGCCTGCAACCCATCAATTATGCCAGTGCTTCTACACAGCCTGATTTCTCCAGAACTCCTCTATCTGGGATTAAATTTATTAAAATTTAGAAGCTGAAAGCAATAGTCATGCTAACTTTTTTCTTTTCCTCATTCTCATTTCTCCACAACCAGCTTAAAACTTTAATATCAAAATATCAGTCCAAATCTGACCCCAGAAAATTTCTGACTGAAGACCAGACTTCCTTCTCCATGATGTGGCAGCAAAGCTGAACAGACAGAATCTCATCCAACCTGCCATTTCTGGTTTTATTTTAAAACAGGAACTTTATCACCTCCAAAGCCTCTTCCAAACCTCCAGTTCAACTCTGATTTATGGAGTGCTTCTGATTGCCAGAAATGGGCATCAAATGTTGACCAGTGCATTGGAAAAGGGGCACAGCACAGAGCAAGGGTGCCAAAAGGAAACTGCTCTGCATAAGGAAAAGTAAGGAAAAGACTCCACAGGAGTTGAAAAAAAAGTGTAGATTTTACACAGTGCTGAACAAAATCAGATGTTTTGAAAGTGGAACAAAATAGTAATGCCACTGCATCAAACACAAATCCATCCATTTTCTGGAAGAGTGCACAGTATTTTTTTTTTCCATTTCCATCTCCATTTATCTCCTAGGTACTTTAGTCTCTAAGATAAGCAAAATTCTTGCACTTCTGAAGTGTGAAAGAGAGTCTGGCACTCTTTAGGACAAAACAGTATCAAAAGAATTTGCAAAGAGTCCCTGCAGGTACCTTGCTGTGTTCAGAGGGCTCAAAACAATTGTCTCAACTTGCTTCCTTAGATAAGCCAAGGTGTTTGGAGAGCTGATGTTTCATCTCTTTACAGAAAATCTTTTCAACCATGCCTCCTTGACAATTGCTAATTCAGACAAAAATGTTTCCTAAAAGCTAAAACACACCATCTTTTGTAGAGATTATATTCTACGGAAATTGCTCAAGCATATTTATATGGCATGCATATTTCATGAGTTCATTTCACTTTTCTCAAAAGGAAGGCCTACTTTTTTGGAGGTGCATTTCAATCCTCACTTTTGCAGAGGTATGGTATGAGGAATTTAAAACAATGATCATCACATGATTCTCAAAGAGATTCAATTCAGAACGAGTTGGAGATTATAGGGTCTGGTTGGAGCTGACATCTCATGGCTTTGCACCAAGCTGACAATTCCTGTTAGATCAGAATTGCACTGAAATGTCTGCCCAAGAAGAACACAAATCTGGCATAAAGAAATGTAGCTTCCATTTATTTTATTTTCCCTAATCAAAGGTTTTTATACAAATAGATTTAAGCAGATAGGATTAATCTTGAGAAACATTTGTTTTAATCCACAAATAGTTTTTGTTAGTTCTACAATGAAAGGATGAACTTCAAAAGATACTAGTTTGTGTATTGCATCCAAACCTCTAAAAACACACTAAAATTCTTTACAACAGGAAAGGCACACACAGAAAAAGCCTCTGAAATTGTTTCTGTTGGTGAGAAATTATGGCAAAATAGAGACTGAGCTGAGCTGGCAATAGAGTAACACCTTAGAAAGAAACCATCATTTGTATTGAGTAATTTCACTGAAGAAAAAAATCCCTTCACACATGCTTTACTTCAGTTTGCTGAGGTAAGGAAAGTGACCCATAAATGGAAAAAAAATCCTTTTATACTTGTTTTTCTTCTGGAAAGTAGATCTGACTCCCTCCATGCTCCATTGGAAAAATTATGTGGCTGTCCTGTTTTTACTGGAGGGCTTCTCAGAAAACTGCAGAAGTATCAAAAATTAAGAAAGGGCAACCCAAAGCTTTTTTTTGGACCACATTTTGTCCTTTGATCTACCTCTTATAAGCAGACTTCCAATATGTAATCTAGTAGAAAACTCAGGAGGTTGCAGGGGCTTGAGATATGATTCACATCACCTGCTGTAAACACCCGAAATGTTCAAAGTCTTGTAGCAAAATCTTTCATATCAGTTACAGGTTTCTGAGCATAAGAAGATTGTTTTCAAAATTGAACTAAAATTAATTTCATCTAACAGGAAAACCAGACAGTCTTACAACAAAATCATATATATTGCATTTCTTTTTTTTTTTTTTTTTTTTTTTTTTAATTTACTTGACTGAACACAAGAAAAAAAGTGAGAAAAAAGCCCTCCACCTTTAGGTTTCACACAGAGGATTGGTTATGATTTGTCTGATATTTCAGGCGCTCTCCTGATTACAGACTGCAGGATGCAGCAGGTAAGAAATGCCACTTAAGAGACTGTAGCTGTACTCTCAATACCATGGAAAGGTTCTGACAAACAGCACTTTGTAAACTCTGCTTCATCACAGGGTTTTAATCTGTACCCCATCACTCACCTTCTGGCATGCAGAGACCTGGTGGCAGTCTGCAAGATTAGAAACATATTTAGGAGGCAGACTGCAGTTTGGGAATGACAAACACTGCTGGTGTCACACCAGGGTTGTGAAGCTGTCAGTGCCTAACCTAGTTGGCCACATACTGAAGAAAAGGGGATCTGGGGTTAAATTCTAGCTCTTTCCCCACATTTACACATCGCTTTAATCCATCCGCTCTCCTACACAAGGACAGCAACAATTTCAGCTGCAGCTGCCAACAAACAGGATCAGTAGGACTCAGCTAGGAAATCTCAACATACGTATTTCTCAAGCTGTTAGGCTATTCTTCCTGAGGAAATTCAGAAATAAATATTAAAAGAACAGAAACATTTAAGCAAGCTGGTATGCCAGAAGGCATTATTACAAAACAGCTATGAGATCCCTTCTTTGAGAGATTTAGAGCGAAAGAAATGCAGCAAGAAAGCTGTAAAACAGAACACGGATATAAGATTGACATGAGATTCCCCAGCTGTCCTCCCTGCAGTTATTCTTTCCAAAGCAACACAGTGTGAGAACACCAGTGCCCAGCACTTGTGCTTGCTCCCTGAATGCCGCCAACACCCAGCAACACGCCCCACTGCATAGACCCTGCTGAGGTGCTTTCCCTGCAAAACACAGGAAGAGTGGACAATTCCTTCTGGTTGACAGAGAGGATGATTCAGAAGATGCACAGGGAAGAAGCAAAGGTCTGGCAATAACCTGAAACCACACAATTGTGACCAGTGGCTCAGAACACTGCGCAGCCAACCCAGACTGGGAGCGCTGGTGTGCACAGAGCCACAGTGGAGCAGGGCTTAGGTAACCTTGTAATGAGTAATACCTGCTCAGTCCCAAATAACACAGTCCTTCACTCAACAATTCCAGCTCTAAGGGTGTTTTACTTTTGTTATACAAAGATGAAGAGGAGGAACATCTGCTCTGCACAGTATTTCACAATGCACAACACAGCTTGTTTCTGCTGCACCATCCTTAATAGGCACAGTACAAATTTGGCAAAGTGTTCAACTGCTTCATGCTGCTCCTGTGATCATGATGTCCAGCTTTAAGCTTGCAACATGAAACAGTTACTGAGAGATTGTTTTGGCATTTTTCTTGACTTGTGTCTTGCCGCTACCTCCCACCAAGATCACACTCATCAACAGCTGCAAACAGATTTCTTTGCTCACTGCAGTCATATTGGCTGTAAGATACACTTAAGGTGTGAATCACAAAGAAATGTGTGGGCTATAATCACTTTCCACATTTGCAGCTCATTTTTCCAGTCAAGTTGAGAATTTCAGCAGTCCTGGGCAGTAAGTAACGAAATTGTTTTCTCTCCTCAGATGACTCCAGGAAGGTGTCACAAGGTTGTAAAGTTTGGGTGCTCCAGCCAGCTCTTATTCTGCTGACCAGAAGTCTACAAAAACTTAATACTTTTCACAAAACAAAAATACTTTTATGAGCCAAAACAAAATACACTAAAGACAGTTACACTGAAGTTAGACACACTCATGTCCTCTTGATACCACTTAAGTACAGACATTGTGAATGTGTAGGCAAAAACGAAACTTTTGCATTGTAGAACTTCCAGGATCTTTCTGTTTGGGAACAAAAAGCAGGTAAAGGACAAAGGTATGTCTCAAACCTGAGTGCTCCTAAGGGTTACAGCCTCAGACTGGATGTCCCACATAATGTTGGCTTGGTGTTAAAATACAGAACACAGTATAGATATAAACCTAAATATGGCCTGACTAATCTAGGGGTTTGCAGGTACTTTGAAGCAGTGTGTAATCTTTGCCAAATAGCACCACAGGGGTCCTGTGAAAAAGTCAAATTTGCCTATCAGGTTCTGCCATTTATAAATAATTATATTTAAATATTTACTGCTTACTAAGACTTTTCAATGTTGGTGCTTATGGACTTGAACTTTGAACACATATTTTTGAAACCCTGTTTTTAGTACATGCATTTTAATACTTCAAGGGGCTTTAATCCCTCTCTGCACCTGAGGTACCCAGGGCAGAGTGAGGCTTTAACACTGCCATTTTGAATTACAGGAAGTTCCATGAAGTCATTATGGCACTGAAAGGATGACACTGCAGCACTGCAGGTTAGTTCAGATAAGCAGCACCCTATAGCACATTCTGGGCCATGGTTTGAACAGCAATACAGCAGGGCACAGACACACCAGGGTCCTAACATATGGCTCTTTACAGACACTTTTGTGATTGCAGGGAACAGGCTCCTTCAGGAAGGGCTGCTCACACAGGCTGCCAGTCCCCACACACATGACCCTGGGTCTGCTGGAGATGGTATTTGCAAAAGAGCACTGCCAGCTCTCACCATGCAGCTCTACAAACTAACTGCTCTGTGTCAGCGCAATTTGAGTGTGTGGAGCAGCCTCAGAGGGCTGTGTTTTCATGAGTAAATACTAATCTGGTTCCATGAAAAGATGCAACATCAGTCTGGTGAGCCAGAATATATGCGAAACTGGTTTATCTCTGAAAGATCAGTAGTGATGACACAGATTAACAGAATTATATCATGATATCAAATACTTTTTGCATCTACTAAGATTTACTCTTCAAGGGACAGAGCTAAAAAAACCCCACATCACAAGGCGTAATTTCAGGAAGCAAAGAAAGTAAGCTTTTTGCTCTCTGATAAATATTAGCAGATCACTCAAATTAGTGAAGTGAAAAGTATAAGTTCTTCAGTCTTACAATTCCTTTGGTTTTAGTGGAAAGACATCAGTACCTGTAGAACAACTTGACTATCTTCCCTTGCTAGCTTGCATATGCAGAAAGATCACAGCTTCCTCATGACTGACAATCAGCTAACACCTAAAGTCAACCTAAATTTTTTTTCATACATTCTAATTGCAATTGTTTTATCTGGTGGTTTATATCAAACACATAACAAAACAAAAAAAGAATAACACTAGAAAAATCTGCCTTATCACTGAAACAGAGAAACCATTGCCAGTTATTTGAAACATTACAGATACTCCAGACATGTATGGAGACCCTCAGCAGAGCCAGGAAGCATCATTAACAAACAAAAACAAAATGACATAATCATACACTTAATTGCTTGCCAGTGACAGGCTCAGCTTTGTTTGTACAACTGCTGAGGATCACACTGTTTGCATGTACTGATAAGCCACTCCAGGACCCACAATCACCCAATGACAACTGACAGAGTTATCTCAAAAGCAAAGTTACTACTATACTGTTTTAATTCATTATTTTTGAAAGATACTGTATCTTATAATTGTATGTATTTCTTAAAAAGAACCTTTGTGAATTCATTTGCTGGTCTGAAGGCAATATGAGCTACTCTGCTTTTGAGAGCATTGTCCTTCACAAGTGCTGACTGTGGTCAAGTGACCTATTGAGGAATTAAAAGTGACCTACTTCAATTCACAAGCCTTTTGGTCAGAGAACCACAGTTCTGGGTATTATTTTGAGATTGTCTTCTGGTATGCTTCAGTAGAGATAGCATGTCCTAATTTTAGTCAGGGTATTAACAGAACCTTCCTTAGATCTTCATATTAACAGCGCTAACCAAGCAGCAAAGACTTCATTTTCTTTTCCTTGAAAACCAATGAACTCACAGTTCTTACTAAAACCAAAACGAAGAAGAAACTTTCAGAGTAACACTTATTACATCTCTCTAGCTTCTGTATGGCTCTGGAATAATCACTAATGTAGTGGCAGGCCTGTCACACAGCACAGCTGGTTTAGTCTACTGCTGCCTTGCTTGCACTAATGTTTATATTCAGGTTTTCACACCTGACAAAAAGCAAGTCAGGAGAATTTGAGGCAAAAGTTTCCCTCAACAGTAAGAGATACAAGGACATAAATTTACCTACATGTAGGGTGTCACGCTTTTATCAGACTTCAAATTTTAACTGTGCTGTTTCTAATTGGGATAAACAAAACACAAGCATTTTGTTGAAGAGAGTTTCTCTTTCAATGTTGCATATAAACTTTTAAACATGTGCAGGGTGTTCACACCTGACCTGACATTAACCAGCTAGTGCAAGGTTTGCTCAGTTCAGTGCCTTCAGCAAGAATGAGAATAAGGTCAGCTATAATTCATGGGGAATACAAAAGCCAAGAAGGTGTCCAGAGACCACTCTTTATGCTACACTTTAAGATAAAATAGGAATTTAACAATCAGTCTGAAATAGCTGAGCAAAGCAGTTTGAAAAACAAATGCTGAGGGTTAATGTGCAGAACAAATTAAATACTATCTATTTAAACTGTTATTAGCCACTAACTGCACAGATTGCAAATATAAAAATGTAAAGCTCTGAAAATCTGTTTCTGGTCTTTCAAGTGTATAGACAATATGTCACAAAGAAAAAGCCACTCAATACACATGTATGTGTCCCAGAGTTAACCTTCAGAAAGTGAATCAACTAATGAGAACAGACAGTGGCAGAACATTCCAACACAACTTTAAACCCATTCACTGCATTTATTTTTTATTTGCTTTAGGGAATTGTATTCATCTATTAATTTGTGATAGTATATCACTCAGATACCAAGTCATCCAGTGGCTTCAACTTTGTACCTCCTGAAGATAATCTTTAATTTACCTTCAGCCTTCCCTGCTGGGGCAACCATTCTGCTTTAAATATGAGCTAATGCAGAAAAAGCACCACATAATCAGTACCTACCATAAAGGATTAAAGGAGAGAAAGGAGTAAAGGAGATGAAATCAAAATTAACTAGATGCTCCAAAAGAACAATCATCACTATCCAGACATTGTGAAAGGTAGTTTTAAAAAGAAAAAGCAGTTTTTACAGCTCAAGGAAATGAATAGAAAAGGAGGTTATATGACTCTTTAAGAAGTCTACCCCTGTTTACTCATATCCATTAAGTCCATGGAAAATAGTGATTATAAATAGCTCAGCATGCTCCATTCAATTTCTTTCTTCTCTGTGCTCACTAATTCAATACTAATTCTTTCTATTCCATTTTGTCTCAGAAAACTAACAAAATCACAAGTTTCCTTGGTGGGGAGAGAGGGGAAGGAAGACAGGTTGTTGAAGAACTGCAAGCAAGTATGCCAGGAAACAAAAAGCAAATGCTGCAGATACACAAGAGATACCCAATAGAAGTGCAACTGTGAGAATATTGTTGCTGGAGAAAAGAGAGTTAATGTGGCACTTTGAGGGCCAAAGCGTGAGTGTGTGGCTTACAAGACCACATCTTTCCAAACCACTACTCAAATTCAATTTCATCTTCTTATGCATAAACCGAAGTGTGTAGCATTTAATTTTAAAAGTAAATTTACAGGCATATTCTTGATATAAAAGAAAACTAGATTTTCTCTCCTTGGGTACTACTTGGGATGAAATTTGAGCTAGCAGGTTGGTATAGTGTGGGCAACTATAATATATGCTCAATGAGACCTTCAGAACTCCTGAAAATTTTATTTTAACACTGGAAGCCTGATTTTAAAGACTAAAAATATTGCTTTCTGTAATTTAATTCAAGAGAACAATATGGCAGGGGTCACCTTTTAGGAGGGTGTTCCATTTGAAGGCAGACAATAAGGTACAGAAAAGCTGTTCTAAATCTTAATTGCTAAGAACCAAAAGCAACTGGCAGCAGGATCAGAAGTGCTGACCAACTATTCTCATTTGTACTTTTCTGTTGCCTCCAGTTTCTGATCATCTGTAGGGAACTGCAGGCATTCAGAGCTCAGAATGCACATTTTGAAGTAATTACAGAGAAGTTTAAGAGCAAGAAAAAGTAAAACTTCATTTTCTGAGGTGGTAAATGCTGGGAACAAGCATAACAGATAGCAAAACCATCAGATTATGGGTACCCTTTAAAGCCTGTTGTTTATGGTGCATACTCCTCAGGCTTTATGGTTATACTCTTTCTACACGTCATTAATGTGCAAATAAAGATCAAGAGATCTCTCTCATTTTAAAAACTAGATTTGATTCAGACAGAATGAATTGGAATTAAAACCTACCCAAGACAGTTTTTTTAATATGCTGCAGTCACCACCTGTCCTGCCTTCAGAGGCTGTTCCAGAGAAGAGCAAGCACTAGAAGATCTGGTTTGTTACTAGGTAGAAGCAGCGGCAATTTCAAACCACTGTCCACATCTAGAGCTTAGAAAACTCTGCTTTCCCCTGGCCTGTCTCCTCTTCTGACTGACAGTAATTAGTTACAAAGAGAAAGAAAACTTCACAAAAGTCTTATTGAGCATAGTAACCATAGAGCTGACTCCGAATGTGACTTTTCTGTGATTAATTAAGTCACACTTGCCCCAAGAGGTGGCAAGTTCACTGTACTTGAATTGCTATCACTGCAACAGTAGGGTTAAAAATCGGCATGACAGCTAACCTGTCTTTGAAAGTCCAGGATTATTCTCAGAACCAACCAAGAAAAGTGTTTTTGTTAGAATTACAGAGTTTTAGCATTCCTATTTGTCAGTTATCTTCTCAAACACAGGTGTACCAAGCTGCACCATTTATGGTTTGATTTGTTTCTTTTCTACATGCCCTCTTTGCATTGTGTTAATACAAAGAGTTATAACTCAGGAATTTTGGTCATGAAGCTCAGCTCTGCAAAAAAAAAATTCAACATTCAGTGAGGAAGATTTTTCAGGCCCCAGTATGTAACAATTGTAAACCTTTGAGTCAGTTTCAAACAAGGGACCTTCGATAATGCTCCTCCAACCCCCCCGTAACAGCAATGTCGCCACAGCTTTCATTACAACTGTATTATCAGCATTTGCCTGTTCACAACCACAGACTTGTCTTGCACCTGTGTTAATGCAGAAACCTTTCCTCACCTTTAACGTGGCAGCCAAGCTGGCCATGTGTTCATTCAGAGTGCTCTCCGACTCCTTGTAAGTCAAGCAGGTGAACTGATATTCCTCTGGATCAAAGGCATCTGCTCCCTGCTGCTCCACGTCGTTAGCTACCCCATCATAATAATCCTCAATATCCCCAGGATCCTCATCCTCTTCCTCCTCCTCGCAATTAGGGTCATAATCCTCTTCATTGCTGTCAGAGCCCTGGCTGTTCATGTCCACGGACATCTTAATGCCCTGCCAAACTGCAGACCAGGGAAGCAAGCGCAGCTTCTTTTTTTTCCTCCAAACTTTATTGTTCTTTTGATTTCATCTGAGCTCTGTCTCCTAAGAGAGGAAAAACAATTTTTTCTGTGCCTAAGAAATTGTAAGAGGTGCCAAGTCAACAACAAGTAGATGATCAAACAGCTAGGAACAGACCAACCCAACGGCCCAGTAAAGAGGATTCTGCTGTGCATGTCCCTGGTTTGGATCCACTGTGACTGTTGCACCTCCAAAGCCAAGGCTGCTCTTACAGGACAGGTCCAAATCCTTGGAGACTGGGTTATTACACTGCATCCTAGTCCCCAGTGCAGGCCCCGTGACTTCTGACATTTGGAAGCTGGCTGCATAACCTTCACTACAGATCTTCTCAGAGATAAAACGGAATTTATGACAAAGTTCTTTACCAACAGCCTGAAATGCTTAAGAACAGCATCCTATCTATTTAATTAACAGGAAAAACACAAACCTCTTACCTATGACCACAGCAGCTAGAAAGGCAACCTGTGATATCCTGTACAGCTTGTAATATTCTGAACAAATCCATATTACTTCAGAACTACAGACATTAAGCGGGACTTAGGAAAATAAGACCAGCAAACAGATCTCTCACATGCACAATTTTACAGTCTTCAATACCATCTCAAAAGAAATTGTGAAACTAGTTCATCCCTTTAAATTGGTTCTACTGGATATGATGTGGCTTGGGCCTTATATCTGAAGGGGCAAATAAAATTATTATTTATTACCTTCCCAATATATATACTTATTACTTTTTGAATGTAGAAATTTATGCTCAGGTGTTGACAACTGTTGGAAGAAGAACAGCTAACTTTTCTTGTTTTTTAAGATTCTCACTTGTTTTGGAAAATTCACACATCTGATACTTATCTGAACTACAAATCTTCTGTTTGTGTAATGGAACCATATGAATTTGAGTTCTAAAAGATTCAGCAGTAAAGCATGAATCAACCTTGAACTATGGTCATCTCATATCTAGTCAAAAATTTCCATTTAACTGAATTATTTAGTTTAGAGAGACTATATTAAATACAGAAGAATTAAAACAATGCTGTAACCAAATTTTACATATAAAAACATGTATTGAAATCAAAGCTCTATTTTCCACAAGCAGCACATATTCGGTTCCTTAAATACACTCCCATTCTGCATTACTATGTTGTCAGCTCTGCCACTCAAATATATTCCCTCAGTATTGCAATTTGTAGCTGCTGGGGAAACCATAAGCAAGCTTTGATAATCCTGACTTTACAGTACAGGAAATCTTAACCACAAATTTTAATTATTTTTCCTCAACTCTTGTTTTTTTTTGTTTGTTTGTTTTGGTTTTTTGTTTGGGTTTTTTTTCCCTGTTTCCAGTCACCTGACCAGGCAGCAGAGAATAACCAGGAAGAGATGGGATGTACAATTAATTTGAGGGGCTTCAGTGATTTCAGGAGATACAAACCTCCAGAGAGGCTGAAGACTAGTACCTAATTACATTACCTCCTGAATTCTGGTCTTCATTCCTTTCACTGCCTCTTGATTCCTTAGCTATCCACAGCACACGTAGCACACAAATAATTTATAGCACTGCTTTCCACAGGACTTCAGAGGAACAGACACACAGTCCCTCCATACTGGAAGGAGACAGATGTGAAATCTGATTTGGCAGATACAAGGCAAACCCTCATCCCTCCCTCTACCCTGCTTAGAGTCTGGGCTTAATCTGCATTGACACTGAGCTCTTGCATAAAAGAATGGATCTTTACCTGCTAAAACTTATATTTAAAGAATGACTTATTTGAGCCTCTAACCCCAGTGTGGACTATCAATAGCCCAGTGTGCGACAACTTTGTTCAGCCACCACAAAGCCTGATCAAGTTTCACAGGCCAGGGAACTTCTCAAACTCACTCAGATCATTCCACACTCTAGAAGGAGAAAAAAAAAAAACAAAACCAGGAGAACACTGGGTCCTCTGCTCTTCCAACACATGGTAAGTCACATTCAAGCAGTGAGATGTTTGTAGATATCCAGGTAGAATAATGGGCCTGCCCAGTACCTCCCAATTACACACCAGTCACTGGGGAGGGGGTGAGAGGAGTGCAGAGATGTCTCTCTGTGCCACTAGCACATTTTTGTGAGCAGAGGAACTATTTGCACAGGCAAATGGACATATGAATTTATCAAGCTGGAGGACTGGGTGACTTCTGTGACTCCTGTCCCAGCTTTCTAGGAAAGAGCTCATTTCCAGTATAACTGAACATCACACTGACACAAGTGAAGGGAGAAGAAGCACAAGGCACAGGCTCTGTGGACAAAGCAAAGGAGGATACTAGGAAAACCGGGAACAAAACTCACCTATGTTCAGCCCAATGCCCAAATCAAACACTTTGAATACATAGACAAGACAGCCACTACTTGATAGCACTAATTTTTAAGACATAAAGATGTTAAGTTCAAAAGATAGGGTCAAAAAAGCAAGGATTATTTAGATTAAATAATGACCATAACTCCCAAGACCAAATTATAAAATTTTAAACCATATTTAGATCACTTTCCTACTTAAGGGAGGATGATCTCCTCCTTTATCACCTTTATCCAAGATACTCCTGTATCTTCACTAACACTGATACAATTTAGTCAGCTCCCTTGCTCCAGTCTCTTGCAGGAACTCCTAAACACACCCACCCCTACACTCTGCTGTCTATCATCTCCAACCGTGTCCTTTCCCTGACTCCTGCTTTGCAACACAATTCTTAACAAGGTCTTTTGAAACAAAATGCCTTCCATAGTGCCACCACATTATGTGATCCCACCTCATTCCTTGTCCCACTACATCACTTTTCTTATTTCCTGCCAACCCTTGTTGGATTCCTCTAATAACTCTCCTCCAATTGGAGAATGCTCCTCCTATTTTTTTGTTGATATTTCACAACCCTTTCATACGTTTTTTTCTTCTTTCACCTCTTTATTTATGTGAAAAAGAGAACGTGCGACTTAAGTCTATCTCCTAGACTCCTTATCCACATAACCTTTAAACTGGCTAACACTCTCCCTTTTCCCTCAAACTATCCATTAGCCTCAGCTCCATGCTGGCTATCGATGCTAATTGCATCTTCATCTATGTCACCCAAACCCATAATTCGTGGATCATCCCCAACTGCCTCCTCACATATGCAGGGCACACCTCACCGTTTCTTCTCCACTGTTTTTAGGTAGGAATTTTTTCATCCAAGACAGAGAAACCAGAAGACACCCTATTCTTTTCACCACAGACGACCCTGTAGGAACCTCCTTGCAGCTGTATCACACTCCCCCGGGAACACACCCTCTTGCCTTTCTCTTGCCTGTCTTGGTTCACACTATCACGTCTGCCTTGTCTTTCCCACTTTCCCAACTCATCTGATCCATTTCACTCCTGTCCTTTCTAACCTATCGTCGCTTTTAACAAGTTGTTTTACGGATAGCTACGTATTTCACAGCACCTCTGGCTTCGGGCAGAGCGGTACCCATCGCATTTAAATTACCTCGGGTCCATTCTTTTGGAATGCGTGAGACCAGCCCCTGCGCTTGTCCCGCACAGCCAGAGCGCCGCAGATTCGTGGAGGGCGGAGCAGGAACACCGCGGGAGAGAAGCCGTGCGGGGAAAGCCCGGGCGGCGGCAGGGCGAGGAGGGGCCCCCGCACGGCCGCCTGGAGCCCGAGAGCTTCGGGCTGCGGCTTCTGCCGGGGCGGAGCACCGAGCTCAGCACCGGGCACGGACAAGCGGCCCCGCATCCCCCCCGCCGGTCTCGCCCCAGTCCCAGCAAGGCCCCACCGAGACCCCCAGCACAGCACGGCCGGGCCCCGCACTTACCGGGCGGGCAGGCGGGCGGCAAGAACAGCGCCCCGAGCTCCTCCTGCGCGCCGGAACCGCCGGGCCCGGTGCGTCACCTCCGCCGGGCGGGGCGGGGCCGGGCCGGGCCACAGCGCTGGAGCGGGGGGGAACGGCTGAACCACTGCGGATGTGCGGGGGGAAGCGGCCCCGCGCCCTCAGGAGCGGCCCCCGGGCCGGCCTCGACCGGTGACAGCACCCAGTGGCCGCGCGCGGTGGCAGCGCCGGGAGCGGCCCCTCGCACCGCCGCGGTCCCGGCCCGCCCCGTGCCCGCCTCCCGGCGTGCCCCGCACTGGGCTAAAGGTCGCGGCGCGGAGGGGGCGGCATTGGCTCGGCAGGGACGCAGAGCCCCGACCCCGGTTCTCACCCGCCGCCGCCATGGCGAAGCAGCCGCAGCCCATCAGCCCTTTGAAGAACTTCTTCGCTGGCGGTTTCGGGGGCGTCTGCCTGGTGTTCGTGGGGCACCCGCTGGACACCATCAAGGTGAGGTGGCCCGGGACGGCCCGGGACAAGGGGGGCGACCGGTACTCGGTGTGGGACACTGGAGGGTGGACTACAGCTCCCGGCAGGAACTGCGCGGGAGCGGCGCGGGTCCCGGCAGGTGCCATGGCAGAACTACAGCTCCCGGCAGGCACTGCACGGGAGGCGGGACTTCCGGTATGCGCCGCGCGTAGCTGCCTGGCTCCCTGAAGTGCTGTAGGGCGCCCCCTGGCGGCGCGGCGGCCGGGCGTCTCGCAGTCCCGGTTTTTCGTGAAAAATCGGGAAAAGAGCGTCCGTGCTCCCGGTGGAGTTGCGAGCTGGGATGCGCCCGCCAGCCCCGTCCCGCGACGGGACCCTGTGCCCCCGCGCCACGGGGAGGCCAGGAGTGACCCTGTAGGGTCCAGGGAGCTGGGGTCGTCATCCGGACGTCATCGCCGCAATTAATTATCTAAATACATAAACAACTCATTACATTAAAAATCAACCCCTTCCCTTCTGCAAAGGGCTAAAATGATGTCAGTGTTTCTATCAATATCTTCAGGTCCGGTCACAAAACATGCTTCATAACAGCCCGAACTGTTCTGACAATCAAAGTTTAGATTGTAATATTTAATAAAATAATGTTTTCCTCTCCCTCTTACTAGGTCAGACTGCAAACCCAGCCTAAGCCACAGCCTGGCCAGGCCCCACTCTATTCTGGGACCTTTGACTGCTTCAGAAAGACTCTTGTTGGAGAGGTACTGTGACACCTGCCACATCTACCAGTTGTTTCTGTACATTGTAGGAATGGAATCGTGTGCCCCTCAGGGACCATACAATTCCTGGGTTATCGGTTAAATTGATTCTAATTAACTTTTGTAAGCAGATTACAAAGCTTGGGGAATACTTAGCATGCACATGCTCTGGGTTCATGTATCTTTGTTTTGCTAAGAAGTGTTTTTGGTTCAAAATGGCATGATATTAATGTCTGAAGTTATAGACTGGAGTGAATGTTGGCAGTTGTTTTTTGGCTTTGTTGTAGTTAGTGAAATTTTGCTGGTATTTGGAGTCATCTCTGGAAATTCTAAAATGGGTAATAACTTTTGTTGATACAAGCAGTACTTTTACTTTCTTCTGTAAGATGTTATGCCACCTATAAGAGGGCAGAGGATCTTTAATTTATAGATTTTTTCTCCCAGAGTGTCAATTATAGGAGCTGTTCAACCTTCTCTAGAAGGTGGACAGTGTCTTTTACTCCTGAATCATCATGATCATGTTGTTGAGCTAGTCTGTTTTGTTTTTACAAAAGCACACAGCCTTGTTTTAAAGTCTTTAATTAAAAGAGAGTCCAGTTTTGTGCTTTTAAAGTTTTCTCAGCAGCTATTTACCATTTGGAAAGAATGGTTGTAAAGCCCAACTGTTTATCTGCTTGCCTGAAGTCTCATTTCTAGCTGCTGGATCTTGTTAGGTAACTCCCTGTTGAATGAAAGATCTGCTTCAAATCTGAAATCTACTTCCAATGTGGTATTAACAGGTTGTTATATAACCAAAGCAAATCTTGCTCCCCTGGTCTCTCCCACAAAAGACTGGAATGCTGTGCCAGCTCTGAATCCCTGGCAGTTTTTAACACCCCTGCTGCAGCACGGACGTCAGAGCTGAGCCATAATAATAGCCTTGTGATGGGAAGTTCAAAAGCAGTGCTGCTTCTCTACTCCTACTCAATACTCATCCATTTCTGTAAGGAAAACTACTAAACCTCTCTGCCAAAGCCTTTTGCTTTCCAATGCTCATGGGGAGGTTGAGCAGCAGTGGTTAATCTCACAGCCAGGTGTAATTTCATGGCAGAGCCAGTTGTGCCTGTAAAACTTCAGTATGTTCTGGGATGCACTGGTTTATTGGGGCAGGGGGAAGAAGGGGGTGCAGAGACCAGCAAATATTTAATTGATGTGTCTAGCCTTTATCTAGGAAGCTCTCCTTTTTACTGGGAAAAGTTTTTATTGGAAAAAGTTCAGTTTAAAGGCAAGAGAAATGAAATAAACACAGCTGCTGGGGTATGCATTAAAGCTCTTTCATATGTGTAGTGTATGAAATCATATATCAGGAATGTATAAAATGTGATGTGTGGGGAAAAAGTTTGGATTTAGGGTAGGAAACAAAAAATTATTTGCTCTTGAACCTTTTCCAAAGTGAATTCATGTGGGGGGTGAAGGCATTCCAGTTGCTCTCCCTGGCTCTTCCTTTAGTTAAAGAGTGAATTAGTTTCAGCATTCTTAGGTTCAGTGTCAAGATTTTACACTACTGGATTTGACAAGTTACCAATAAAACACAGGTGCATTTCTGTGTGTAGGCTCAGAGTGTTCTCTCTTGACATAATCTATTAAGGCTCTTACTCACATGGCTTTTAACTTCACTTGCTCATACTTGAGATGTACATGCAGGTGATGGGTATTGTTACAGAACGGTATCAGTGGTGCCAGTGTTTCCCAGGAAGGATAACTTTCCTCTGCAGCAGTCCCTGAGCCTCAGCTAAACATGTATAACTGCAAATAAACAACAAACCATTTTATTCCTCTGATCAATTTGACTGTTAGATGGATCCTATCCTGGATTGTTGCCTTTCTCTTCTCAACAAGTTGAAATGTGTGCAAAATTTATGCAAAGCCAAGTAATTCCTGTGATAATGTTTCTTGCAGGGAGTCCGAGGCTTATATAGAGGAATGGCAGCTCCTATCATCGGAGTGACACCCATGTTTGCTGTGTGCTTCTTTGGATTTGGCTTGGGAAAAAGACTCCAGCAGAGAAAACCTGACGATGTTTTGACGTGAGTTCCTGGTTAATCAGACGGTTGGGAAAGGCATCCTGAGGCTCTTACTGCATTGTCACACGTTGAGTTGTGGTGTAAATTTGTGTCTTCTCCTAGGTTATAAATATAGTTCTGAAAAATAAAACACTCATGCTTTAATGCTTCTGGAAGCGTGGGACTGATAGCACAGGTTAAAAAGAGACATTGTGTGGGCAGGTGCGATGCAATTCCCTTTCTACGCAAGAAGGAGCCATTAAGGAACAATTCCGGTTTACATGAGTACAGTGAGAGTTATGTAATGATTGCTGCCAACACTCTTGCTGTTAACAGAAACTATGGGAACAATAAATTCATGGTCAAGCAGTCTTGACAACATTGACAGCCCTGATTCTCTTTTCCCTGTTAGTTATGAATCCTCTTGTGTCCCTTCATTAGGATATGAAAACAGCCAAAAAAAATGTTCTATTGTTATTTCTGAAAAGAGGTTTTTTTGAGCAGTCCTTCTCTCAGGCATGTCTGATCTTCAGAAACAGCAATAGGAAGCTGAGAAAACTTGGTGGGGCTTTCTACAAGCCAGCGTGTGCATGAAGAAAGCCCCCCACCCATGAAGTACTCCTGCAGTGGCTTTGCCAAGCTGTGTTTTACAGGGATCTGATCTGCAGGGACTGGGCAGTAGCTCAGCAACATTTTATTCCATTATTTGTGTGCTAGGTAGGAGCTCTGTCAGAAAGTAGGAGCCCATCGTATGGAGCCAGCTGTTGTGGGGTGTTTTGGTTTCTGTTGGAGCCTTCCCTGCACAGGGCTGTTGTGAGCACACCTTGCCCTGCAATACAAGCCTCTGCCAGCACGGCTCCCATTGCTCAGAGGGAAGCAGTGAGGTGCTGGGGAACTGCTCACATGCCCTCTGTTATACCATGGCAGTGTCCTCACGCAGGCAAGACTGAAGGGAAAGGCCAGGGGAACAGTAGGGACTGAACAACAAATGCACCATTTACTTATTCCCAGCAGCCTGATCACCTCAGTGCCTTGTGTTTTATACACATGGTGGTACCAAGAGGAAGTTTTAAAGAGCAATCTGGAGAAGGACAACGTAGCTTTTTGAGTCTTTATGTAGAATTCCTTTCTAGAAGAGCAGTGGGAAAGAACAAATAGTGTATGTACTGTCACTGTGCTCAGCTGTGCTGTTCTGTGGGTGCAGACCTGACACAGTGAAGGTCCAGTGGGCTTGGGATATGAGACCCAAAAATAAAGATCAGACTCCTAGTGCTGTGGTTTTGGGCCTAGAGGCAGGCCATGCTGATTTTGAGGGGAAGTTGTAGAAAGAAAAAGATGGGGAGAAACCTGAGGAGCCCATCCTGCCTTTTCTGGGGCTGAATAATCCCAAGGTGAGCTGAAAACCTCAAAACCTAGTTTGAGTAGGAGGTGCATGTGGAGTGGCGAGGGAGGTCTGGAAGATATAATGGGAATTTGAGTAGAGAAAGCTGTAAGAAGTGGAATAGAATGCCATCTCTTGGGCAAGTGGAGAGAAGTGGAAGGTGTGGAATTTACTTGAATCGAGATGTTACGTCATCTCACTAGGGGAAGTAGCAGGAGGCTGGATGTAAAGATAGTTTTGTGATGGAGAAACTCAACTTGTTTAAGGGATTTTTGTCATGGAGAGTTTGCCACATGAAAGCAGGTGCAGAATGTTTGGGATCATGGCAGGTTGGTAGGACAGACTCAGCTTTGGCAGAGAGTGAAGGAGTGAGAGGTTATGGAAAGGAGGCTTCTGTCTGCACAAGCAGGAATATGTGTGGAATCTGGGGTCACTGAGGAGAGTATGGGAAGAATGGAGGAGGAAGAGATTTGGGAATGAAAATGAATGGGGAATGCTATAGCAAAAAATGCAAGTAGGTGGAATATTAGCAAATAGAATGGATATGAAGAGCTGAGTTGTGGTTGCTGTAGGAACTAGTGCTTTGAGTCCCAGAGGTCTTAAATGTTTAGCTCTGCACTGACAAGGCACTTCTGCACTGATAAAAGCAGTGGATGCATTTCAAGTTCCACTGCCATGTTCATGTGGAACAGCACCATCTGGTGATGCAGGGGTATTCTGCCCTTCGTTTCCTGTGTGCTGTGTTGTGTTAGGGTCTTTTCTGTTTCCTTGGGGCAGATATCCTCAGCTGTTTGCTGCTGGCATGTTGTCAGGAGTGTTCACAACAGTAATCATGGCTCCAGGAGAGAGAATCAAGTGCCTTTTACAGGTAAGGCATTGGATGGTGGTGATGGGAATTTAATTTTAGGGGTCTTGTCTTTCCATAGCAGGAATTTCTTTGGTTAGTGCATTTACTCTGTTCTGTTTTTTGACAGGACTGAGACAACTGTCATTTTATGCAGCTGTGTCATGAAGAAGCATTAAACAAACTCAGCATGACAGTATGAGTACACACAGCATTAATTACTCTATTCATTTTACAGAGCTCAAGCCTTATGCTATGGGACAGTATATGAGGCATCCATGGATGCCTCAGTCTACTTCAAAGTATGGAAAAGTCAATTTTTTCTGAATGAAACTTTTCATTAAAAAAAAAAAGTGTAAACATGCTAGATCATGAGATACTTTCTGGTGTAAAGAAGTTCTGTTACCTTGACAGCTCCTCATGCAGAGCTAAGGAATGCACTTCAGAAGAGTGTTCTGACATTTGTGTGGCTGTTAGCTCTGCACCTCCTGCGGGAGTTTTAAAGTATTGTTGGAAAATGTAAACCTGAACAAATGAAATACCATCTTTAGCAGGTGTTGGAAGCTCTGCTTGTTTCAGACTGTGTTGAACTCTGTTAATACGGTGATGGGTGGTCACATGTTAGTTCTGACAGACAGGATATTATCCTGGGAGCTTTTATACACATACAAATGGTTTGAATTTCACTGAACTATTTGAGGACTACTTTTTGTCTGGAATTACCTAAGTGACTCGAATTGTTTCAGACTTACACTGTGGAAAAATAAAGGAGAATCTGTCCTCTGCATGAAACAGTAACCACAGCCTCAGCTTCAATGTGAGAGCTGCTTGAGGAAGTGAGGCAGAGGTTCCCTAGGCAAGAGCATGTGCTCCTTCCTCTCTAAAAACACATGTGAAGCTTTCTAAGCCTTGGCTGAACGATTCTGCATTGACCAGAAACCTTCACTGGTCACAAACTCTCACTTTGATCCTGCAGATCCAGGCAGCTACAGGTGAAACCAAGTACAGTGGCTCCCTGGACTGTGCCAAGCAGCTGTACCGCGAGGCCGGGATCCGGGGCGTGTACAAGGGAACGGTGCTGACCCTCATGAGAGGTAAGGGACAGTCCTGGTCCCTGCTGGGGCGGGGGGACTGTAGGATAAGGAACCAGACACAGTATGGGAGATCTCACAGTCCCTTTAGCCAATTGGAGGGGCTGTGTCACCCATTTTCTTTCTTTCTTTTTTTTTCTTTCAGTCTGCAGAGCTACTCCAGTGCCTCAAAGGGCCTGAGAAATAAACATGAGATTCTCAGTGAGTGAGGAAGAGATTAGATGACAAGGATCAGAGGGATATAGGAAGTAATTAAGATCTGAGAAGCCAAGAGGAATGAGAGACTTCAGGAGAGGAGCAGAGAGAACAAAGAGAAGAGAAAAATACAGAAGTGGGCTTTTTTTAAAAATAATTTTCTTCTTTTTTTCTTTTTTTTTTCTCCTTGAGAGAAGGATTGTGCCTATCTGTGACTGCTTTAAAATATGTGGTGGCAGCAGTTATGCTTTCTACCCTTTTGAGTCTGGGTTATTTTGGACTGGGATGTCATGACCCCTCTCTCAAATACAACAACAACTAACAGACCCAGAACCCTTTATGTATTTTAGTAATTCCCCTTTGAAAAACTGAAATTTCTGTATTTTGTTACTTCAGTTTAGGAATTTGTTCTATCCTCTGCTTCTCACACAAGTGTAGCAGCCTGCAGTGTAATTCTGGCAGTGTCCCTAGGCAGGGGCTTGTTCTTTAGTTTAGGTATGGGATAAGAATAGGCTGTGGGAATAGCTTTAAAAAACACAGAAAAAAATCCCCAAATAGAATCATTAGAATTAATAGTGTGTAAAATTCATGAAGTTCCTGTGCTGCTGTGATGTGCTGTGCAGAAATTTGGACAGTTTAGAGCTGTCTCATCATTAGTGTAATGCAACCAGATTACAGTCTGGTTTGAAAGGCTGCTGACAGAAAAGTTATTTTCCCAGTTCTTGCCTTTAGCACCTGCTCTCCATGGGAAAGTTCAGACTCCTCTCTCTAAGGCAGCAGAAGATTTTTATTTTGTTTGTAGAAGAGGTTCAGAAAAAGAATCTGTATGTACTTAGTGGTGTTGCTGAGCTGGCATGGAGCTGGTGTGTCTCTGTGCTTCCTTTGGTTTCCCACCCCTCACAGCCTTTGTTGTTTACCCACCAGACGTCCCAGCCAGTGGAATGTACTTCATGACGTACGAGTGGTTGAAGAACATTCTGACCCCTGAGGGAAAGAGGTCAGTGAAATCTCACAGTCATCACTTTCTGGACTTCCCAGACACTGCTGATTAATCTCCCCAGTTACGAAGACATTTAGAGCAGTATCATCAAAACAAATTAAAAAAAAAAAAAGAAAAATGGTTGCTCATTGAGTTGAGCTGGTTTGGTCTGGAGTTAACTGACAATTAAAACAATATTCTGAGTTTCTCTCAGATTCCAGTTTGGGCCAAGTAAGGAATACTGAAAGGACGACTTCACTTTCAACCCTCTATGTGCATAACATGCTGCGGGGCTTTTTTTGATTTTTTTTGTGGAGGTTTGGTTGGTTTGTTGGTTTGGTTTTTGTTTTTTTTCACAGAGCATGTATGTGTGTGCTGCTGAATAAAAAGATTTGAATCTTTAGGATGGAGTTGGTCCATCTTGGAAAGGTTGCTCAGATACTGCACTCTCATATCACTCAGATACTGTCTGCAGCATTGTGCTGCCTTCTGGCTGTCAGCCAGGCTATCTTTTTGATTGTCACATTGGTCAAAACAGTGAGTTTGACTTTTTTTTTCCTTTTAAAATATTTTTTTTCACTTTTTCCTCCCACCCCACTCTGATCCTGCCACAGTGTGAGTGACCTCAGTGTGCCTAGGATCCTCTTTGCTGGGGGCCTGGCTGGGATCTTCAACTGGGCAGTTGCCATTCCACCAGACGTGCTGAAATCACGTTTCCAGACTGGTGAGTTGCATTCCAGTGTGTCACTCAGTGTGGTGCTCCTGGGAATGAGCTGGGCACTGATGGAAGATGCCTTCTGGGAGGCAGCATGTCTTGAGTGCTGCTTGAGACAAGTGCATGAAAAACCCAAGGGTGTTCCTAGCGTTCCAGTTGGTTTCCTCATAAATTTGTGGCGCATTGGGCTGCACAGCTCTGTTTCTGCCTCCTTGATAATATAATGATCCTGACTTGAGACATCTGATTTGAAACCTAAGCATAGAACTCATAATAATAGAATTGTCATAGCTGTTTTGTTACAAATGTAATTCTTTGAGAGGTTTTATTATTTCACTTCAGACATAATTGTATAAATTGTAGCCTATCTGCAGTTTATAGTAACAGGGTGTGACTTGCTGAGAGCATTGCTTTCAAACTGGCAGCTCTGCTCTTTAATGTCTGTGGCCTAATTACAGTTAGGATGGGCCCAGGTCTTGTGCTTCAACAGAGTTTGTCAGGTTTTCCCTTGGTTTCTCTGCCAGTCCTGACAATGAATAATTTTGTTAAGGCTCCCCATTGTCTCTGTGGACTCAATTCTCCACTGGACAGTGACCATTTTTCTTGAGTCACAAATTATGATAATCAGTGAAGGAAACCTCATTTCTTTTTCTCTGAGCAATGGCTGCTGTAGTTGTTTGTACCATACCAAGGGCTGTGGGGTAAAACACATCACAGCTTTGATCCTGTTCCACTGAGCCAGTCCCCAGTGCTGCTGTGTGGATGACGTGGGCTCATGGTGGTTCTGTTTAGCTGGGCTGATCTGTGGATTACTTCTTCAGAGGGCTGGCAGAGGCAATATTTCCCAGGGCAGTGTCAGGAGAAGAAAGAAATTGTTTTTTGAGTAGAGTAGCTTTTAAAAAACACCTCAGCATATCCATGTAACATCAGCATTAGAACATCCTGTGCTTTTCATTTGAAGTCTGTTGCTGTTCTTGGCTGGGGCATGTGATCATTTTCTTATTAAACAGCTTCATCAGTTTTTATATCTGACATTTCTATCACCTACGTGCAGCTCTTTGGAGAGCTGTGATCAGCAGTGCAAGTAACAGCTCAGACTTCCAACCCTGACAAAAGTTACTCTCCTTTCTTCCCTGCCTGCAATGACTTGATGATGTAAATTCTTTGGTCATGGTGAGCACCTAACTCCTGTTCAATGAGCCTTTACTGAGCTGTCTTCTTTGTTTGCTGTAGCAGTGTGAACCTGTTGAAAATCCTGGGCTGTTATATGGCACATCCTTCAGCCCTTGTCACTGCCACACATTTGGGCTAATGCTTTGTGCATCCCTTTCAGCTCCTGCAGGAAAATACCCAAATGGCTTTAGAGATGTGCTGAGGGAACTCATCAGAGAGGAAGGAGTTGCATCTCTGTACAAGGGGTTCACAGCTGTGATGATCAGGGCCTTTCCTGCTAACGCGGTGAGTACATTGTGATTCTGGATGGGTTTTGGGGACATGGCCGCACTCAGTGAGTGTTTGCAGTCTGCAGGGGACACAACTGCCTGTTTACTCTTGTACCATTTCAGTGAGGTTCTTGTCACTGCAGGTACTTTTGACTGTTGGTGTCTAGATTCTAAAATGAATGCTCTTTAGGAGCAACAAGTAAATCTTTCTTCAAAGCTTTGCATGAAAGCTCTTTGTTGGCTTTCTCTGATAGTTTTTATCTACTGGTTGTACATTCAGCTGTAGAAGAAGGAATGAGTTCCCCTTCACTTCACTTCCCCTTCAATAAATAAGGAGCCTAACAGAGCCAAAGTTCAGCTTTTGTGTGGAGGGATACAGTAGAATTCTTGCCTCTGGTTCAAGACTTTTTATGTCCTCTTCCTCCTTCCATGTAAACCATGTTAGGTTTTCATAGTGCAGCCTTGTTTGAAACAGATTTTTAGAATCCTTATTTGTTCTGTGTTCTCTTTTTCCAGGCATGCTTTCTTGGTTTTGAAGTTGCTATGAAGTTTCTTAACTGGGTTGCACCTGGTCTATGAAGACTAGGAAGCCTGGAAACTAGAGAGAAGGAAGAGAGTGCAAGTCTGCCTCAAAGGAATAAATTAATTATCACTTAATATTTCAGGAATGATTGTTTGCCTAATACCTTTCTGCCTTTCTCATGTTCTTTAGGTGGTGCTATATGCCAGTCAGAAATGCAAGCTGTAACTCTGACAGAGTTGGTGAGGAGTGAGGGGTGACAAATCTTCTGAGCCAACCATAGCAGTGACACTGCTAACACACAACTGTCACTATCACGTGTGCTACCTTAAGTACTTCCTTATGGAAGAAGGGGACACATCTTAAAATGTAATTCTTTATTTACTGAAGAAACATGTAGCTATTAACGCTGAAAAACTTCCTTAAAATATTTTTTTGCCAGCCTGTACTTAACTCTCAGGGCATAAGTCAGCAGCTGCACATGGTTGTGTCTGCAAGAAATGTCAGACAATGTCCTCATCCTGTAGTTTTTCAGTTGTGGCTGTTTCTGTGTTAACACTGGTTTTAATCTCCTGTGCATGTACAGCAGAAAACACAACTCAGCAGGGGTGGCCAAAGCTATGTCTCAGTGGGTTGAGGGGTGTTGCAGGTACCATATCAGGTCTTGCACACTCATCTTTTCTGTGGAACTAGGACACAAAATGCATTATGTTTAACATTTGTGCTAAGCTTTACTGAGGGAGCCAGTGGGGAAATGTGTTTGATTAACCTGAACTTTTCTCTCAAATCCTTTCTGTCCCACTGAAAAGAGCCCAAATGTGATTTCAAAAGTACAGCACAGCTCGTAGCAATCTGTGATATATTTGATTCATCAAATACTATGTCCTGGGATTCAATCCCTGACACTGATGTGAGAAAATTTAACAGCACTTCCAAGAACTGAATTTCTCTGACATGAGGGGGACACATAAAGAGGACACTGGCTCCGCAGTCTTGTCTAATTTTATTCTTTCTCCTGTTCCTTGGTTTTCTCTTACTAGTATTGAACATAATCACATTTTCATTTGAGAAGTGACTAATACTGAGAAGCAAAAAGCAAATTTTGTTTGTGATGCAGTGTTACTGGAACTCAATAAAATGAGGTGCTGCTTGGCTAGAATCTGTGCCTTGGTTCATTTACTTTTTGCATGGTCATGCATGCTTAGTTTTGCAAAAGTTTTCCAATTCTTAATTCTAAGATTGATTGGGAAATAAACTGTGCTGTGGTGTCTTTGCTAATCCCTTGCTTTTTAGCTTTTCAATTTATGACATGAGCTGTGGAAAGGAATATTCTGCACTTGGCATGTTTGTCCTACAAGTCCTTTAGGTGTTGCATTGTGGATGCAAGTTTTTAACTCTAAAGCAACACAGTAAATAACACATCTTGAAACAAATAACACATTGTGGGTAGTACTTGGTGTGGTCTGTTGACCTGTACCAGGAGGACACTGCCTTCACCCTGCCCCTTCCACAGGCAGGGGCAACCCTAAAGACTTCCCACTCCATGCTGCTGAGAAGCCTTGAGTCCTACTTTCCCAGTTTTTATTTTGGAAGACCAGAAGGGAACCTGTCTTCCTCAGAGTCCACCTCTTGTGTTTTACAGGGCAGGAGGAGTGGCCCCTGGTGTAGGAAAATTTGAGTCACATGAAGCTTCTTCCACCCTCTCGCTGTGCCACCAAGGGCCTTCCCTGTTCCTCAGTACTCAGGAGTGGCTGCTGTTCCTCCTCAGATGAATGCAATACTTACAGTGTGAACACTGAGTTAGTACTGGTTTGGGGGAATGATTGCAGGATAGAAACCTCTCAAATGGTTTTAAACATAGTTCTGGGTTTATTGAGGCTAAATCCCAGCTAGTTTCAAGCTGATCAGGTTTGCTCTGTCTCTGTTCTACCTCACCACAAAATGCTGCCCTGTGCTGCTTTGGTGGCTGCTCTGGCCTCTTTCTGATCTTCATGCTGGGCTGTGGTACCTAGAAGCAACTTCCAACTTTAAGAAGTGTTATAAAGCTGAATTTTTATTTTCAATTCTATTTATGTGCTCAGAAATACTGACACTTCTTGGGAGGGACAGAAGTGCATATTCTTTCCTAAAATTCCAGAAGGTAATGCTTAAAGCTGCCTGTTGCAGCTGCCCTGTCAACTGCATCCTCTTGACCTCCTAAGCCCCCAGAAAGCTGTGAGGAGCTGAAGCAGAGGAAGGCTGAGATCTCCAAGGCTTGGTTATGAGCTGTGCACTATGGTTAGTGCTCTCTCCCACCCCAATCCTATTAATCCTAAGTGTTCCAGACTCTGAAGAGCATACAATTCTTGAAGACCAAAACAGGGATGAGAAATGCCCCGGATTGAGCTGCTGGGTTTAAAAGCACAGCTCCTGCATTTGAGCAGCAAGGAGCCCACCCTCAGTCTGTGTCTGGCCTCTGGCTTGGTGCTAGCACTTTACCTTGGCTCTGCTATCACCAGCTGAGTCTCTCCAGTCTGTGGCCTTCTTGCACTGGAAGACTGAAATATTCCCTTCACTCTCTACTGCTTCAGTTGTTACTAATAACTGTAGACTCTTCTCCTTCTGCCAAACTATCCCTTTTAACATTTTTTTCTTAAACATTTCAGATCCTGACTTATCCTAATTATATTCTATATTCTCCCATTCTAAAGTTTTTGCAGAGCTTTGTATTTTGCATGATAACCTTCTGTTGTTTACCATGGTTGATGTCATTTGGTGCTTTTAGCTAAGTAAAATATGGCAGAAGATAATCAGGAATGAGGGGCTGCTTTCCAAGAGCAGTGGCAGGAGAACAAGAGCTTTGCAAAGGCTCATCAGACACATCTGCTTGCTTATTCAAAAACTGAAACCCAGGCACCCTGGAAATATTTTAAAAGCTGCTCATGTCTCTAAAGATTCTGCCATACAAATTTTGCCAATTCCTTGCCTTTAATGCGTGCAGCCTCGGAAAGAGAGAAGGATTTTAACACAGGCATAATTTCCTATACCCTGAGGACTCTTTTGCTTTCAGAGGCCTAGATTTGCATTCAAATGTTTTTTTTCTAATTGCCCGGCTTCTTGAGGGAATTCAGGCAGTGTATCTGCAGGTTTAGAGCACACAATAGCAGCTGGTACACTGGTGCCAGCCACTGATACCGATGATATTTTTCTTTATGCTCCTTCTGCTGGTAACATCTGGGTTTGCTATACCAAAATCAGCATAGAGTGCCTCCAGACTCTTGTGCTGTACATCCTCCTGGCCCCTTCTGCTTTGGTGCAAGTGATTTTTCCAGTGGTGATTCAAGGTGTCTGGAAGCATTCCAGAAGTAATCCATGATAGATAAATCTTTCCATGCTTGCATTTCTCTGCCCATTGTGTACAATGTGCCTTTTGTGCACACTCAGCATTGCTATACTGACAGAAAGGTCCTTGGAACACCCCTGACAAGTCAGTCCTGATCAAATTTGTCTAATTAAAGGAAGCTGCCTGTGGGAGGCACATTCAGTACAGACTCTCCAGTTCAGAAAAGGGCATTGCAAGGTAGATCTTAGAAATGGTGAGCAATGTCAAGGGGGTGCATTTGCTCATATTTCTCATGGGACAGGATGTACAGTGAGGAGATCAAGCAATATTTAAACAGAATGAAAGAAAACAAAATGAAACAATAAACCCAAATCAAAACAAAAAAAACCCCACAGAACAGTTCATCAAGATCTACTGAAAATTGATAGGGCTGCAAAGCCTTGGCACAGGATGTTCCTGAATTGCTGGTAGATGGGATTTGGAGGATGTGCTAGGGAAGACACAACTAGTGTTTTATTTCTTGTGTTATTTCTGTAAGCATCTGCTGCTGGACACTGTTGGGCAGAGGAAGAGACTGACTTCAGATCTGATCTTCATCAGTTTGGCCAGTGTTTATACAAAATTATAGGCAAACTGACTAATTTTGTGGGATCTGCACAGAGAAGGGTGGGCTGGCCAAGTACCTTCAGGTAATGACATACACTAGGACACAGCACCACCTATAGCTTTGCATGTGCCCAAATGGCCTCTAATGGTTGTTTTCCATTTCTACATTCTTTTTATCTGCTGCCTCTCGGATAAGAGGACTCCTATGTCAATATCCTGTGCCAGTGAGAGAACAGCCTTGTGCACAGCTTGAACAAAGTGGTTTTCACCACCACATAGTTGAGAGGATGACAGAGCAGTTGAGGCTGGAAAGCACCTCTGGACACAGTCCAGTCTAGCCCTCCTACTCAAAGCAGGGCCCACTGGTGCAGGTTGCCCAGGACTGTGTTCAGTCGGGTTCTTAATATCTCCAAGGACAGAAACTTCACTTCTTGGGGCAACCAGTTCCAGCTTCACAGAAAACCAAGTTCTCTTATGTTTAAGAGGAACTTCATGTATTTCCATGTCACTAGATACTACTGAGAAGAGCCTGGATCCACCTTCTATACCTTCTCTGATCAGGCATCCATACACATCAGTAGCCTTCTCCAGGCTGAACAATTCCATCTCTTCTGGTCTCCTCATATTGCAAGTGCTCCAGTTCCTTCACCATCTCTGCAGTGCACACTGGACTGTCCAGTATGTCAATGCCTCTCCTGCACTGGGGAGCCCACAACTGGACCCTGCCCTCCAGCTGTGGCCTCACCAGTGCTGAGAGCAGGGAAGGTTCATCTCCCCAGGCTGGTGGCAATGCTCTTCCTAAAGCAGCCTAGCAGCTGCTGGCCTTCTTTGCCACAAGGGCATATTGGTAGCCCATGTTGCTCTCCTCATGACATCCTGCTTCCAACCGTAGCCTGTGACCGCAGTGCTGGCTTGTCCAGGCAGGCTGAAATGCCTGCTGAGTCAGTGGCACGAAGCCATGCATGCTGTGGCACTGTGACTGTGGCACTGAGTGTGCTCTGCACTGAGGGGTTTTGATGGTGCTGCCCAAATATCCCAGCTGAAAATAGATCCGGCTGCCCTGGCAGCTGCATCCCGGGGACTTTTGCTTCTGACTCAGATGATGGCAGGGAGATGCCTGCCTTGCAGTCGGGGGCTTCCCAAGAGGGTGGGTGTAGGGATTGCTGGCATTCCTGTCTCTTCTCAGCTCTCCAGGATGCCTTTTGGGTGGTTGGATCACAGGAGGCTGTGCTCATCCACAACCTCGGGCTCTGGACGTAGCTCTGCCTGACCCTATATTACACCACACTTTGTCTTTCTGCCCAGCAGACCCTGCCCTGAGAAAAGTGTCCAGTGAAGGGGAGAAACAGGCTGCCTGATGCTGGATGCTTGAAATGGAAAACCATTTCTAATTTAGGGAGATTTGTGTATAAAACTGGGGACATTTTCCATTACCTCAGTGTATTAGAATAGTTCTGCAAGTGTATCTCAAATCTGGTAAAAATGTAAACGTTAAGGAGACATTGGACAGGATTTTTACTAACATCTGTCTCTGAATTCAGAGTTCAGACAGTTCAGTTTAAGCTCAGACAGATCCATTTCAGCACTTCATGGTGCACAGGTTGTCCCTAGGCTTACTAGAAACACGGCCATAAAGATCAGTATCAAAGTTTTAGCAACAGGCCACAGATAAGCTCCACTTCCCTTTGCAGGTGACAGTTTGAGTGTTGCTTTGCTGAAGGACACAGTGCTGCTGCTAACCCTTGGCACGGAGGGTGGAAGCCTGAGATGTTTGTCCGTGCAAAGAGCTGACTTCCCTTCTTCATCGGAGACCTGAGCTCAGGCTTCTCCCTCAGCACTGCTGCTGCTGCTGCTCTGGGCCTGAGAGAAGCTGCACGCAAGCTCTGGATACTAAAGCAAATGTTGAGCTGTCTGGATATGGATTCCCCAAGGCTGAAAGCATATCCCAGCAGCGACATTTCTCCTTGGTACTATTTCCTAATACTGTTTCCTAATAGTTATTTATTACTGTCAGCTGCTGGCTCCTTCTTCTCTCCACCCATGTCATCAAAAAAATTCTAAACTGTGATTTAGCTTTGAATGTTTGTCCGGGAGACCAAAGGCAAGGAAATCAGCTCTCTGTCCCTCCCCATCTTTAATCCCTACGCAGATTTCTGCAGAACCAGCTGAAATGCTAAAAAGGTGTAAAATTACAGCCAGTCCTCCTTCTCCTGGGGCTAAGCCCATGTGATTCAGAAAAGCTCCTGAACGCCTGCATAGACAAATCCTAAAAAAATACTTCCCTCTGAAACATAATCCTCCCGCTCATCCCCCGCCCCTCCCTGCCCGCTCACCCTTGCCTCCCTATCACTCCCTGCCAGGCAATTATCTGCTTCGTTTAGTGCCTCCTGGCCGGAGCCAAAGTTCAGGATCTGGCAGTGGGTGCTCGGGGGGAACTCGCTGTTCTCCCGGCCGCACCGCCCATTTCCCATCGGAGCTGCGGGCCGGCCCTGCCTCCCACCGCAGGGCTTCTCCTGGGAAGGAGCCCGAAGCCGCTTCTCCTGGGAAGGAGGCCGGAGCAGGGTCTCCTCTTGCTCTGCCGGCATCCCAGGGCCGGCATTTGCCGCTGCCGAGCCGGGGAATGTGTGTGGGCAGAGCCCTGGGTCCCCCTCCCGATCGCCGCCCTTGCCCACCGCAGCCGCTGCGGCCGGGCTGGGCTGTGCCGGGTCCCCCAAAACTCCATCCAACCACGGAGTTGAGTTTCCCTGGGCTGGGGAGGCTCCTGGGGGCGCCTGCCAGGGACAATGGATGAGGCACGGTGACACGGCACCGGTGTGCAATGTCTGTCTCTCCCGACACGAGCAATTCCTTGTGATGTGGATGAATCTCTTAGGTGCTGATGACAAATTGTTGGGGGTTTCCCCATTTTCTTCCCTATGGCTCCAGCTCAGAGGATGAAACATCCACACACCGTTGGCCTCAAAAGCACAGACTGTTCTTGGCATTTCTCTCGTTAATGCTCATAAAATGCAGCTTGCAGCTGTTCTGCTCTCCAGTGTGGGCATGTCCAGAGATGCCAGAGCTGCCTGCTGCTTTGGGAGAGCAGCCCTTCCCAGGAAAGCAGCCCTTCCCTAGGACAGGTCTGTGCTGACCTCTCCTCTCTTCCCCTGCTTCATTCCTCCTCCTCCGGGCACAGGGGTGGGTGAGAATGTCTGTAGGGACCTGTCCCAGAGGGAACCGGCTTGTGAAGCACAACCCTCAGCAAACAGAATTTAACACAGCTAAGGGTACCCTTTCTGGAAAAGACAAAAGAAGGCTGTGTCACTAAGAATGGGGTTTGGGCCTCAGACCGAGGGTCTCTGCCCAAAGCTCTGCCGGCAGTGAGGAGAGCAGAGGGCACAAAGCCCCGAGCTGTGCCTCCCCAGGCTGCTGCCACCAGCTCTGCCACCCACAGCCGCCAGCTGGGATTTACTGGGCTGGAGCCTGCGCCCACACCCAGAGCTCCAGGCCTGGCTTTAAACACAGTTACCTTTCACAGTTACCTTTCTGGGCTTGGCCTCTCCGGTATCTGCTGGCTGTGAGAGGCACTGTTTAATTATGTGCTGCTTTGTTTCAGATTGACTGCATGGTTTCACTGACGTCACTTAAATCTTGTCTTGTGAGAAATAATAACAAATTGTTCCCCTTCATCTTTCCCGCAATAGTTTTTGACTTTCTCCTTTGGGTTCTCTTCCAACCTGATGTCTTATTTAGCTATCCTTATATAATGCCTTTCCCCTTATTTTGTAGTTCTTCTGAATACCATTTCTAAAGAAAAATACAATAGTTTCTATCAGCCATATTGATATATTCTGTGCTATTCTCTATTAGTTTCCTCTTGCACTGGCACATCTGGTTAACAAAATGGGTATTGATTTCTAAATATGCTTAAAAGTTTCTTTATTGAGTATCTGGCTGATAATGTCTTCTATAGGTTCCTCTATAATTAAATTTGACTGATCTGGAATAACCCCCCAACTTTTACTATATTCACAGAGCATTCTTTGCTGAAGGTGGTGTACACATTGGGAAAGGATGAGGGGTTTAATTTAATCCATATTGCTTAGCAACATTTACACCATCAATAAACAAGCACTGTTTTTCTGAACAAAAGACTGCTGGGACTTTCTCCATCCTGACTGTTGCTGGCAATGGCAAAACTGACAGTGTCCAGCCTGCTGCATTTGGGGTGTTTCCTTCTGGCTTTGTGTCCCTTTTATTCACTCTTCAACTCACCTGCTAAAACTTTGCTCAGAATAATGGTAAGATCTTGAAGTGAGGTGTCCATGGAAAAGGCTCATCTTGCTTCTCATGTCTAGTGTTACTTGCTGACAGAGCTGCTAACCACATTTGTCCCATGGCTGTTTTATACTCCCTGAAACATGATTGCTAGGAGCCTTGAAAACTGTTGAATGTTTTCCCACAAGTGTTTTCCTAAGTAAGATCTTGGGCAATTGTGTGTCACTTCAGAAATTTCTTACGATTTAGCTTCTAAGGGAAAGATCTTTCCAAAGGCACTGGTATTCTGGGATGCATGTGTTCAGGAATGTGAGGGTGAAATGCAGTGCCAGCCCCACCTGAGCGACCTGGTGATGAAAACAGGAAATTCAGCTTTGCTATGTATATAGATGATTTCAATGGGACATGAATAACTCTGAGATTCATAACCCCTTCGGTCCACAGAAAATCTGGCTGAAGTCTTGTCAACCAGTGACCCACTTTGTCTGCATCATTTAATGATGGAGAGGCTGAGGAGGAAATTCCCTGGAGGGAACTCTGCCCACAAGCTCTGCCCCAGCCCTTCAGAGCCTTTTCTGTGTCAAATGTCAGAAACATCCTTGGTGATGTTTCTCTTCCCCTGTGGGAAGGACCTGGCCCCTGCCAGCTCTGCACAGCCAGGCTCAGCGTGTCCAAAGCCAGGTCACAGATTGCAGCTCCTGCAGGGGAGATGTGACCCCTCGGCATTCAGCTGTGGTATTTGACTCTGGCAGGACACAGCACTTTCTAAGACCCCAAAAAGGGCTACAAGTAAATAAGGAGGTTTCATACTTTGGGGGAAAAAGGCTCATTTTCATGTGTAAGCTTGCTTCGCACAGGATGCCAACTCAAGTGCCCCTCAAAATTTAAAATGCTTGGTAGAATCCAGCTGGGAAGGCACAATCCAGAACTTCCTGTGTTCTTATAACATTCTAGATTTGTTTTTTTCTTATTTGCCTCTGAGATTCTTTATTCTTTGTACATTTGACTAATGTAACAGTTGACAAACTGTTACATCATTTTTGTTTATGTCAAAACATCTCAAATATAAACTTTTTTTTGAGTAAGTAACCAACACCAGTACGCATTTTGCTACAACATATAACTATCTTACTGAAAACACTGGTGCTCTTCAATGTTGACAGTAATGATCCTTACCACTTGATTTCCATTTTCATAAGAGAGCAGATTTTCTTGTCATATGCCACGAAGCTCAAATTAAATTAATTCTAAATATACTTTAAAATATTTCTGATTTTAAGAATTTATTTACTATTTAATTCTTCTTCTTGATTACTCTTATTTTTTCTCTAAAAAAAATAAGAACCTTCTTTGCCCTAAATATTGCTTAAGCAATTTTTCTTCATACAAGTAAATAAATAAGTAGGTTTCCATTTACTGAAAGCATGGAGCAGCCATCCTTAAATTCTCTAACTCCTTCGAGTGACTGCAGTATTCATTTCCAAAAGAATCTTCCCTGAGACTTCATCTGACAAACAAATACTGCTTCTAAGGTTTGGCCATGATTTTCCTCCTGTTCCAGCAGCTCTTGCCTAATCGGTTTGAATATGAATTTAGAGATAAATGAGAAATCTGTTATTCTATATATGTCAGAGGTAAAGAATAATCTCAATTCCCTTGAGGGCAGTTTGTCTCAGTCTGGGAGCCTGAATTGCTGATACAGTGAGTGCCTGCTGCCTCCTCTATTTTTCCTTCTTTATTGGGCCTTTTCCTGTAAAAAAATATACTGCTCAGAATTCCAAAAGGAATTTGACCTTTCCCAAAGTACTGGCCTAGTTTAAAGTGTATTTTAAACTATTTGCTTTTGACTGTGAGCGGAATCCGAATTCTATGATAGGGATAACTGGGCAAGCAACTGTCCTTTAACATGTGATACCATCACTTCCTATTCTTACACACAGCTTCATTCTGAAGGCCACTACTACAGTGCAAGTCTTTCCTTTGCTCAAGCTGCAGAAAACAGCAACTGGAGCAGACCTTCCATGTCTGGCACTTCATCAAATACTTTCCTGAAGTAGGGTAACAGTTTTTCAATTTTGTCATTTTTGCCCTCATTGTTTATTTCTTTGATCTTCAACTATCTCAGTTTAAAGGTAACTAATAATTTTTATTTATTTTTTTTTAAGCTTCAGATGTGCGGTTTTGGATAGAGACAACCCCTGTGGGGGAAGGGGCTGCCCCATCCCTGTGGTGGGGTCCAAGGAGGATTGTGACAGTGGCAGGATGCTGAGCAGCAGAGCTGGACCTGTGCCCCCAGCCACACCTCAGCCACGGCCACGCTCTCTGCTTGTGCTCGGCTGCAGCAGGACACACTCTCACTCCCAGCACTGGCCCCTACTTCCATTCCATTTTATCCTTTCCATTTTATTTAACTCATCTTTCCTGGACTCATAATGTCTGTATTTCTCCACCATGGGAATAGCCTCTTTCCTGTTAAACCAACCTTCTTGCAGCTTTCCTTCTAAGCACCAGCACTGCCACTGTGCAACCTTCAGCCTCACTAACTCCCAAGAAATCCTCCCATATAACCTTTTGTTTATTCCCCACATAGTCAAATCTCGTGTTTTAGCTGTGCTTTTGCTGCTGCAAGAACATTTTCTATTGTTTTGTCCTTTTTTCCCCTTCACTTTACATTCCCATTGAGCTCCTCATTTGCCATGGCTTTTTTCAGCAGCTTCTCCCTCTGGACTAGGCTTTGTGAGTCTGAGACTTGGATTTTGATCCCAAGCAACTGGAATATATTTTCCCCTTGTTTAAAGCCTCTCTGTAGGTAAAAACAGTTTTGCAAATTGAAACAAGATTTAAATCAGCATTTTTTCTGTAGCAAATTTCTCTCTTTTGAGTACTGCTTTGATTTCCACAGCATTTCTTCTAAACTTCAGCAGCAAAGTCTTGAGAGATTAGCAGCTTATTGCTTCTGTGATAAACTCTTATCTTTTTTATGATTTACTAACCCTGCCACTAAGTGGAAAACTTCTCTGTCTCTGTGCATGTTACATAGCCTGGGAAGCAGCAATAACACTTACCCTGTTGGCTCTTAGGAAAGCTCAGAATAAATAACTTTGCAATCAAAGTGTTTACATATTAGAGCCTCCTCCCTCCTTCCTCACTTCAGGCAATTTCATCCATCAACAGCCCTCTCACTGACTATTTTTCTGTGGCTCTCTGGCAGGGTTCAGTCAGGCCTTGGATGTTTCTCCGTGGTCTGGTTGAACACCATCCCTCCCATCAGGATCCTGGACCACCTCCTCCTGCTGCCTGCCCAAGGCCTCAGCCTGGGGTTGGGTGGGTCAACTCATCCTCCTCTGCCCTTTCCAGTCATTTCTTGTCTTTGCTATTTTAATTTCAGCCCAAGGCCAACCAAAATTTCAAGCTTGAAACACCCTTTTCAATGAGACATTTCCAATTTTCAGGATTCTTCAGCACCAAATCTTTCGTAACCCTGTGCAGGGCTTTAAAGCTGTTGGTAGGTTTAGAGCACAAATGAAATGAGTTGGCCTTGAGATACAAAGCTGAGCAGACAATAAACAGCTAAAATAACTAAATAGAAAAAAAAAAATCTATTTCTGAGACAAGACCCCTTTTGAATCTTGCATCCTGAAATCTAGTAACTGCCTGAGGGTGTTTTCAGATAAAGAGAAACCAGTCAGCTATTGAGGGGGACAGTGAAGCAAGCTGGGCTGTCAAAGGTGCAAAGAAAACCAAGAGCAAACAATGTGCTTCCAGCTTTGATCAGATTTTGGTACTTGCAGTGCTGTTTCTAATGGCTATGTTCCTTCATATAGGAAACTGCTCAGAGGGAAAACGTCGTCAAATGGAAACTGTGGAGTGATGGGGGCAGAATCATTCCTGATACGCTTTGGGCTGCACTTCACTGTCAGGAAAAGCTCTGTTTCCTTTATCTCAAAGGGCTGAAATACTCTGAGGCAGGGAGGAGATTGAGGGAGACAGGCTTTAATTACACTCTTCTTTCTTGTATGATTAAATATGAACAAAAGAACTACTGCACTGCACATCCCCTGCACTGAGATCCTACTGCAAATGCAGAGACAGAGCCAAACTTTGCCAGCAATCTTCTCATTTCATCAACAAGCTTGTGTTCTGCATGTCAAAGTCTGCTCAGGATGACAAGAGAAATAAACTCTACAAAATCCAAAGAAAGGCCTGACAGAGCTCAGCCAGACAGGGGATTTTATTAATAATTAAAAAGAATACTTTGAACACTAAATGGTCTTTCATGTTCCTCTGAGCCGTAGTATAAATCTAGACTGAATCTTTTCCAAGAAGTTTGTGTTAGCTGTGACTCAGAAAAACCAGTCCCCTTTAAAGAGGTGTGAAGAGAGAGAGGAAACAGGTTTTTTCTCTGAGTGCTGCCTACAGCTTCTTGCTGACTGCAGGTTAACCTCAAGGACCTGACATTGCTTATGTGAGTTTGAAAGGGAATCCCCCCACACATCAGCAGATAATGTGGAACATCAGTGTGAGGACTGAGTGGCTTTGAGGTGACATCAGGACCTGAAATGTGTGGGTTTGGGGTGCACTCCTGGCTGTCATTTTTCACTTTCTCAGAGTGCTGAAGCAAAAAAGGCATTTCTCAAGGCAGTTCACTTTAAGTATAAGTGAAACACGGCAGATGAATCCCCTTAACAGGAGGGAGCATGTGGTACCGTGCTGGTCTTTGTGCCCCAAGCCCTCTTTGCAGATGTTTCTAGAGAGCTCTGCCCAGCTGTGGTGGGGAGGTGTGGCAAAAACACTGACACATCTGTTTGATATGGTGTCAAAATGCTGTCAGAATTCTGGGGACAATGCTGTCAGAACAAATGCTGATGGACCTGGCTGAAGATTGGTTGTAAAGGATGTCAGTGGAGAAGATCAGAAATGTATTTGGTGCAGGAGAGGAGAAGAAAGACTGAGAAATTCATAGAAAAGTAGAGTGGTGGAAATGATGACCCAGGAAAGTGGCAGAGTTTATTTGGGACAAGGGTGAAACAAGAAGCCGGAAAAAGAGCTGGTGTGGTTGAGCCACAGAAAACAGGAGGGACTGGATATGTGATTCTGCTGAGAAAGGGTAAGGAAAGGTTGGATCTTGCCTAGATGTGAAAGGAAAATGTGACCCCCAAGGCTACTGATGCAATTACCAGAGTCACTGAGAAAAAACCAACAAGAGGTCAGGGGAAGCAGCATCCTTTCAAGGCTAAATGATGCAAAACCGCACATTCTGAGAGACATTTCCCACAGTTCAGGAATCCTTTGTAAACACAATTAACCATAGCTCTGATTGTGAGAAGGAAGACAGCTAATGTTGTGTGGAAAATGCACACAGAATGGCTCAGAGACAGTAAGGCTAATGTCAGAAATACAAGGATAGAGCAAGTAGTAGGGTGTAGCTGCAAGTACAGACAATATCTTCTTAAAGCCAGATATGTTAACACCATTGAGACACAGTTCTGCAGTATATGGTAATATTTCCAGGGGCAAAAAGTAACACCAGACTCCCTGGAGCAGGTTCTGCTCTCCTGCAATAATTAGTGTAAGGCTGAAAAAAAGGCAAAGCACTGCGAACTCACAAAATCAGGACAACAGAGGGTTGTGTTCCAGAGATTGTGTTTATTCAAGGGCTAATTACAGTAGGCAAGAGGTTTCTTAATGCAACAGCGTGAAGGGAGAATAGATTCCTACAGGAACAGACAAATTGCAAGGAATTTACCTGTCTTGTACAAATTTGTCTGTCCTTTATCATCTTCCTTCTTCTCAAATAGCTCTCCAAGTGCTGTGGATAACTGATGTCCCTAAGTGATGTCCATGCCCTGAGCTTTGAACCCCCTCTTCTTACTGGCACTTATACAGAGGGCTCCAGTGAATTCTACAGAAGGTCTGGTGCAGATATCCAAAACCCCTCTTATGACAAAGGGTCTGGGGGCTCTTGAGATCCTGTCACTGCTTTCCTGTGGGTTGGGGCTGGTCGCTGGAGTGCCTGCAGACACACAAGAGAGAGGCTGTGCGCTCACAGCATTAACACAGGCATTTGCCTATGTAAATTGATCTTTAATCCACTGCCTACATGGTGCTGAGTACTGGATGTGACACAGTGAAAAGCAGCACTGGACTACCCTAAGAACAATGTACAAGTTCACCTCTGTTCACAGAAGGACTGTGCACCAAGAGGCAATGACTTCTAATGTTGTGTTATGTTTGCAGGTTCTGATCATACGAACCAAGGACAGTGGCCCCAGCATTTGCTCCCTTCAGCAAAACCTGTTCCACTGACATTGGCTTCCCTGCTATCCATCTGATTTTACCACACTAGATGTAGTGTGGCCGTAGCCTTGTCTCAGTACCTAAAGGACCACACACATGGGTCACCCTTTCCTGGCCCAGACCCTGCTGGGAGTGCAGGGTCCTACATGTGCCAGTCCACAAACCTCTGGGCTCCCAGGTTACCGGAGGCCAGAGCTGTCCTGCTTTCCAGGGGGCAGCTGCTCTCAGTCGATTTGATCCACCGGCATTGCCCGCCCGATGTCGCCGAGGCAACATGATCCCCAGGGAAGTGGGATGCGTTGCCATAGCAACACGATGCTCTTGGCTCCTGCCTCCTTCCATTGACGCCATGGAGGGAAAATCTGGGGCTGCTGGAAGCACTGAGTCCTATCGGGGATGGAAAGTTGGGGTGGCCAAAAGATCATGGCAAAACCAGGCATAAACACCTCTTTGTAACCCTAATTATGAGCAGTTATAGTTAAAGGCTCCGGCTGCTGTTGCAGAAGCTTTGCTAGTGCCTGCATTAATGCACTGCTCTGAATGAAATCATTTATGTCACATTCCTTTATTACTCATGATCACATGTTTTGCTTTATAGTTAAATTATGAATAATCTAAGCAGGATACATCTTAATGATGCTGTCATTCTTATTCTGGATGTATTGATTCAGCAGGTTCTTTCAACACAGACTCTCTGACAGTTAATGTAATGAGCATTTTTAAATAACAGAACACTGAAAGGAGAAAGAGGGAAAATATGTGACTGTCCATAGAAACTGATGACTGCTCCTTTTCCAGAAATGATGGAAAATACTGATTCACTCTCCTCTGACCTTCACAGGAGAAGTTCAAGGCTGTTCTAGCTCTTTTACAGCAGGTTTCCTGCTGTTCCAAGGCAAAGACCTATTATTTTCACACCAGTAACTTCCACCGGCTGGCAAGGACAGGACCCCACTATGTCAGGTATCACCAGCTCAAGAGAGAGCTTACCTAGGGCTTATGAGATATTGAGGAAAGGTTGGAAAGGGATGAATCATAAAAGAGTGCCAAGAAATGATGGAGTCCATGAGGCCCCTGGATACACAGAGTCTATCATGGACAGAAGCTGTGTATGGTGTGCATCCTTGAACCAGCTGTCTTTTCCTGAAGCTGCAACACAAATATTAGGACAACATATCTCATTAAGTTTCTGTAACATAATTTATTTAGAATAACTGCCTTTGTGAGCAGATAACAATGGAAATGATCCAGGTATGAATGTACAGGGTGTTTCCAGAGTAGGGAAGGACTTCACATTAGTCTAGGACCAAGCATGGTGTGGCTGTGACTCTGGCACAGCCCCTGTGTGCACACCCCAACAGAAACACTTCAGGCTGACTGAAGGAGCAGGAGGAAGTACTGCAAAGGAAGAGCTGCTCACAGAGCAAAGTGTACAGTAATGACATGATTAATTGCTTGCTGCCATTGTTCAAGTTTTTACAAAAGCAGAACAACAAATCCTTTTGGAAAAGCTTAGGATTTCTACAGTATAAATAAATAAATAAATAAGAAAATATCTCTCCTTGTTTGAAGAATAAAGACACTTCTTTATTTATCTTTCAGTGATAAAATGGAGTGTAAAAAAGAGATTTGTATCATTGAAAAGACTCTTCATTAACTAAATTTAACTAGAATGTCTGACTGCAAAGTACAATACTTCATAAGATCCGTATTGAACATTTATTGGTTCACAATTGTTTGTATGCTCTGAGGAAAGAGATACAGATTTAAAATATTTTATAGGTATTTACAGAAAGAAATAGAAAGGGATCATATTTTTGCACTGCAAAGCACTGAAAAGGGTTTCTGGAGCCATGTCAGAACATGGACGGACATAGATGTCTCTGATGTCACTGTTAGGAGTAGGGAGATTGCTGTGTTTACACACTCAGTCTCACCTACTGGCTGACCTGGTATAATCAATAAGAGCTCTTAATAACTACACAAGGAAAAAATCTTAAAAAATTTATAGATAAATATTGCCAGCACGGCTGTGAGGAATCTAAAGATCTTCCTGTACGGACACTAGATGTCAATGGAGAGACACTTCAAAGCAACTGCAACAAAAGGCAGTGCTGCTGCATTCTCTAAAATCAGATTCTTCTTTTCCTCTCTTTCTAATGCAACCCTTCTGGGCTGATAGCCTTGAGAATTAAAGTCAAAAACTCCCTCAGGAGCAGCACTTTACACAGAACACCCATTCAATTAGTTTCCTACACAGACGTGATTTAAGTCCTAGTTGAAGGCAGCAAGCATTTTTCAGCTCTACAAACCAATCATTTTTTGCAGAGACTGACAAAGAGGGATCTGGACATGGTGAGGTGGCCTTATAATCCTCTGCCTTGGATGATAAGATCACTTGTTTCCTTGAATGAAGACATCCAAGCTGCAGTCAAACATCAAGTACTTACATAGAACTTAAGAACCTAAAGTGAATTGGAAAACCAGACTAGAAGTGAGAAGTTTCATATCTCCATTATCCTCCCCTGAGATATAGAATCCTCTTCCAATATTTTCATAATGTACACCAAAGCACAGGATGTGAAGAACGACATTAAAATAGAACAGGAATTGCTTACTAATTTTCTCTGGAAACTGGTTAATTTGATCTTCATGCTGCACTATGAGTTTAATTAAAACAAGTGCTAACAGCTATAATGAAGCCAATAAAAGGGTTTTCAGAGGGAAATATAAAAATTTGGGGATTTTGTGGATAAAGCTAATTTTTACTGTTGCAATTTACATTTAATACTGCAATTTCAGCACTTGGAATTACTTAATGCACCATGCTGACCTGCAAAATGAGCCCTTCATCGTGGTGTTGCCCAATGTTTGTGTACAGCACTTCTGTGCCTGGGATGGATCTGTGAACACCAAAGGGCAGGACACAAACACTGACAACAGTGGAATGTGTCAATGGCTTCTGGTGGACCCCAAAAAACACGGCCAAAGAGCAAAGGCACTGTGGCTTCTGTCTCAGCAAGGGATCAGGTGCTGCAAGAGGAGAGAGAAATTGAGTCTGGAAGGAGGCTCGAGGTGCCCCACCAGGGGAGACAAGCAAGATGGGGTGAGGGATAGATTGAGGATATAGGGTAAACCTTGGAGGTGAAGGGAAGGGCAATTGTTATTTGACATGCATCTAGTGAAGATACATGACAAATGGCCAAATGCCAAGTGTGAGAAATGGTTAATACCATTCAGTCTACAAAGGTGACAACAGAAGATGTGAAAACAGGAGCTGTAGCAACAGTGACAGAGCCATACGTGTCTGAGTAGTAGCAGATTGGGACCCAGTACAGAAATGCTCATAACCTGAACTGTGTCAGGTGGAAATGTGAGAAGATGGGGAAGGGACAAGTTTGTACATACAGCAAAAGACAATTTCAGATTTGCAAGCAAAGGCTCAAGGAAGAAATAAATTTCAGAGCTCTTTGTATGGCAAGCCCCTCAACATCAACAAACTTGTGTTTGAACAGGTTCTTCTGGAAAACACAGAGAGCAACTGATAGCTTGGATTCAGATTAGTCTTTGAACAACTCACAGAGAAGATAATTTTCTTTCTTCTCTTAAAATGAAACAATCTGAAAACCTTCTACTTTTATCTAGTAGCAATGTCTGTGTACCCTAACGTAGCCCTCCAGTAGGATCAGGGCTACCCAATGGGTGACTGGCTACCACAGGACACACACAAAAGTCTGTTCCCACCAGTTCACTCTGCCCAGAATTCATACCAACCTCTGTGGAGAAGGTCTTAATGTAATGTTTTCAGTGCTGGAGCCAGAAACTAAAGTACAACCAAAACGGGTACAGCTTCCACTTTGTATACAAAAGAACCAAGTGCTTGTCTAAATCCTTATTTGAATATCCCCTGTTTACACAGCAGTGCTGTTGCTCAGGGCTTCTCTGACGTGGGAACCATAAACTCTACATCTGCTATACAGTGTTGCTCAGGGTAGTTTAAACAACGTGGTCATCCCACACGTCTTATGTCACAGATACTACTTTTATCTAGATTCAAACATGTGCCATTTTACATCACAAGTATGACACAATAGTCAGAGGTATTTATTTTTACATCTAGGTAACACCTAGGTCAAATGATTAAAAAAAAAAATCAGGTATTTTAAGGCTGGTGTTTTCTACTGCCTGAAAATTTTTAATTGTTACCAACAGAATCAGTGTTTTCTGTCAATGAAAATCTGGGCATTTATACAGATGTTTCTTCCAACTTGATACTTTGGCATTTATCAACAAATGCAGCAAGGTATATTTCTGAGAATTATCCAAAATATTTTTGATGGACTAAAGGTAGTGTAAAGGCAAAAAATTTCAGCTGATACAAGCATTTATTTGTATTTATTTAAAAAAAAAAGTTGATTTTTTTCTCCTGTCTTTGTACTACTGACAGACACTCCCATATGATTTGTTGAAGTTTACAGTACTCAAGATATTCACTCTAAAGGTTAACAAAAATACATACTAAATCTTGCTTACTGTCACAAGCAAACCAACTGGTTAGAGCACCAAAGTTTGGTTTCTGAGGTTTAGCACTTTCCTGAGGAGGAACCAAAGAGAGGCAGGAGAAGCAGTTTCATCTTGCACACGGTGTTCAAGGATCTCCACATCCTGCTTGTTAAGCTCAGGATCACTTGTTTGTTACTATTACTCCTGGTAAAATGCAAACTCAGAAGGTTTGTGTACATTATGCACAAATTTATATGATGTTTATGCACATTTGCAGCAACAGGAGCAAGCAGTGGGCAGAAAAATATTTGAACGTTAAACATAGAAAACTTAAAATGCAAAACTCAGCATGTTTTTTACAATGAGGGTGGTCAGCCATGGGAGAAACAGAGCAAGAGAAGTGGGATTTTTTTCATCTCTTTATATCTTAAAATGAAGACTGGATACATTCAGTTCATAATGATGTGGCAGCCAAAAAATCTAAGGAAAAGTGTTAGAGAACAAAACAGACAGAATAATTTTTCTGCTGTGTAAAGCCAGGGTGAGCCCACATTTTGGGAGGAGGAGACCAGAACAGCACACAGTGCTCATGAAAGACACAGAGAAAGCAGCTCAGAAAGGAGCAGCTACAGAAAGAAGCATCATCCTGGGGAATCAGCTGCTTTTGGAGGAGATGCTGGTAGGACCGTGAGACCTTAATTTTGAGAGGGCTGTGGTAAGATCAAAGTTTAAAAAAATCACAAAGCAGTAAATGAAACACAGGCAGAAACATAATTTGTCAAATCCTGCGATACCAGGAGTAGGGGGCATTTGGTAAATCTGGGGAGAGTGCTCCAGAGCTTAGAAAAAGAAGTGCTGCTTTTATCTAACAGGTATTTAATGTCTGGAACTTGCTGCTGTGACAAACCTTGGTCACTGGCTTCAGCACCAGGGGGATGTTGAAAACGTGAGGCTGTGTTCACTAATAACTGTCATCAGAATATTTAGTGTTTTCTTGCATGATCCATGTACGGAATTTGAAGGCAAGTGTAATTAATCCAAGATGTACATATGTTTATATAGTGTCTGAGCTCTGGCTGGTGCTGACAGGTTTATGAGAAGTGAAATATTACTCCTTATAAAAGGATTTATTTTACTTTTTAAGGAGCCAGTCGGGAAGTTTAATCTGATTATTTTTCCCCAGTGCAAGACTACACAGACTGTTTTGCTTTTCCTGCTGGCAACTTTGCTGCTCCAGCCTGAGCAGGACAAGCACTGAAGCTCCACAACAGTTTCACTAATGACACAACAACGATCTGGGTAGAACAGGCAAAGGGAAGACACTTCACCATTTGGGAGAAAAGACACATAGTATATATGGGAATAGCTTTCAGCCACTAAGAAATTATTAGGAGAACTATATATTGAATATATATATTGGCAAGAACATGGGGACCAGCTTCATCAGCTACACAAGTCTTATCTAACTCCATACTGGGTGCTGAACATGCCATGGAGCCAGAGGAAAGAAATTGCATTGGTTATGCTGCCTGAATTAAAAATGTCATTATAAAGGGGATGAAATTAAGACTGCAAGTGCATTTTCTAATTTATTTTCTACCATTCTTTTAATGTGAATGCTTATTATAGTAATAATTTTAAAAGTTATGCAAATTCAGGGAGAAAGAAAGCGTATGATGAGCTCTATGTATGCACAGCAGGCACTGTAACAATTAACTTGATCGCTGACAAGCTTCTCACATATTTGTGCCTCCAATTCTGATGTTCACTGAAAAAAAAAAAAAAGGTATATAAAGAAACAAGATAAACTGTGGCATAAATCACCTTGAAAATGCACTTTGTGTGACCTTGGATGCTTTTGATTTTGTCTGTTGACCTTCAGGAAGAGGATAAACAGAGCTCTGCTCTTTACTTTCCCCTGAAGCTGATTAGTTGTGTGTGGATATATAAATATCAGGAGGCCAATACAATGTAGCCCTTCAGAGACTTAATATTTATTGGTAACACTTTTTTTTCAAATAAATAATCAGATTTATATTCACAGACACAAATGACACAAAATTATCAACAAACATTAAAAGTTAATACAAGAGCTGACTAATGCCAAAAGTGGGAAAGAAAAATAAGTGTATTCCCTTGGAATTAGACTTTCCCTTTTTTTCCTTTGAACCTTCTTGACAGTGCTTTTTACTGGTATTTTGTTTTACCATTTTTACAGAATTTTTAAAATATTATTTTTACTTCTTCATCCCCAGCAATATCTTCAGCACCCAACCAACAAAAGGAAGATCTCATCAGAAATCTTTATTTTGTGGGTGGACTAACCATAGTTTTCTCATTGATCAGAATCTTTCACTGTATCAGTTCTGTCAGTAGCTAAAGTACATATACTGAGCAGTGAAATGTGCTCTTGCAATTTTTGAGACCATCAGACAGGTAATAATGGTAGGAATGGCAAATGAAAAATCAGTGTCAATTATCTTTTGAAAAAGGCAATAGAGCAACTGTTGTTTCTGCTGTAAAAAAGAATAGAAATTAAGAGAAACAGCATTATACAAAATATTTGGAGAAACTGATGAGATGTGGCAAAACTACCTTCTGTGTTTTCTAAAAATTTTTTTCACTTTGTATGGATGCACATTGTAATCTTACTCGGTAGGAAAATATGGGAGCTGTGTTACAAAGAACACCTTTATGTGCCATGAGATTTGCAACTGGCCTCCCTCACTGAGAACAGTCAGTAAAAGCACTGGATGTGGTGTTCTGGGATCCACTGCCGTGCCCTCTGTGCAGCAGCGATGAACAGGCTGCCTTTATCTGGGACTGCAGTCAGAACCATCTGGATGAGCGAGGGGACTCTTTGGCACACGAGCAAACAAAACCAAAACATACAGTACGCTGCCTCAGCCAATTCTGAGTGAAATTTTATATTTTGAGTACGAGTTGATTTCTGCTCTTTTATTGTTGAAACAAAAGAAGAATTAAATAAAAATATGTACACTGACAACACGCAGCGGCGTCACTAAGCCAACATCCGTATTCCCCTGGAGTCATGTTTGCACAGGCCTATTTTCTCCCAAGATGAGTTTCCCAGCAACGTCAAACCTTAAGGGCCGATGGCTCCACTCCACGCAGCCCTTGGGCATCTGCCAAACCTCCCTTGAACACACAGATAACAGGTTTTGTACAACAAACACAAGCAAAAATCTGAATAAAGTGCATTAAAATGAACGGGTATCTCCAAAGCTCATGCATATGAGCAATTACGTGGGTGACGAGGCACTGGCACGGGTTGTGAAGAGTTGTGGATGCCCCATGCCTGGAAGTGTTCATGGCCAGATCAGATGGGGCTTGGAGCAACCTGGTCTTGTGGAAGGTGCTCCTGACCATGGCAGAGGGTTTGGAACTTGGTGAAATTTAGGGCTCCTTACAACCCAAAACATTCTGTGATTCTGTGTGTAATTTTTCTGAATTTCTTTAATGCTTTATTATTGTCAGACCAGTACTACTGCCATCCTTTCAGGCTATATCATGGCTCTATTCAGTGTTTACCAAAAGGTGTGAAGACCTGCACACTGCTTCTCTTGCATCCACTTAAGAATTGCTCCTTAATAATTCTGACAAGAACCCAGGGAGTCATAGGTCCTAAATCTAACTCCAAACAAGAACTGGATGGAAGTTCGATTGGATCCCACCAAGGTCAAAAAAACCTCATTCTCCTGCTTCTAGGGGAGCTTTGAAACACCCTTGCATGCTCCGTGAGCAAGGAGAACCTCTGTCCTCGGCTCTGATGAGGCCACGGCTTGACTGGGTCTGGTTCTGGGCCCCTCAATTCAGGAAGAACACCGAGGTGCTGGAGTGAGAAGGGACTGGAGCTGGGGATGGGTCTGGAACACAAGTCTCGTGAGGAGAAACTGAGGGAGCTGGGAGTGTTTAGCCTGGAGAAAAGGAAGCTTGGGGAGGATCTTACGGCTCTCTACGGGTACCTGAGAGTGTAGCCAGGTGGGGATCGGTCTTTTCTCTGACAAAAGGACAAGAGGACGTGGCCTCAAGCTGTGCCAGGGGAAGTTTAGGTTGGACATTAGGTGTAATTATTTCAGAGATTAGATATTGGAACAGTCTGTCCAGGGAGGTGGTGGAATCGCCGTCCCTGGACTGGACGTGGCCCTCAGTGCCATGGTCTAGACACGATGGCGTTTGCACTCAAAGATCTGACACTCGAGGATCTCAGAGGTCTTTTCCAACCTAATTGTTCTGTGATTCTGACAAGAAACGAGTGGACGGGATCACTGATGTGAAATCAGAGAAAAACAAAAATGCAGCAGCACCGGCTAGAAGGCGCCTGCCTGACCTCCATCCCTCCCCACATCCCGCCGCCAGCTTCGGTCCGGAGGTTTCCCAACACCGCTTACACCCGGCCCAACCCGCCGTGACTGGGGTTTAACGACTCCGGCGGGCGCACAACGGCGCCCGTCCATCAGTTTTCCAAAGACCTGAACCACCTAGGCAGGCCCGCAGGAGCCATCCCATCTCCTGCCGCGCCTCCCCCGCTTCCCATGCCCGGTGCCCGCTCCCCGCTCCCGCCCCGGCCCCGCCGCGCCCCCCCGTGACGCACGAGCCCCCCCGCCCCCCCCCCCCGGGCCCGCGCACGCGCGGCCGGAGCCTCGCGCCCGCTCCCGCGCCCGTTCCGCGCCTGCGCCGCGGGGCCGCTCCCGCCCCGTCCCGTCCCTCCCCTCCGTGCCCCGCGGCTCGTGTGACCGGAGCGGCGGGAGTCGGTCCGCGCCCGTCTGGGAGGCCCTGAGCCTGCACGCCACCGGCACCGGCGGCCGCGGCCGCGGGGAGGGACGGACGGAGGGAGGGAGGCGAGGCGGCCTCCCGGGTGTCCGGCACCATGAGCATCGAGATCCCGCCGGGCCTCACCGAGCTGCTGCAGGGCTATACGGTGGAGGTGCTGCGGCACCGGCCGTCCGACCTGCTGGGCTTCGCCGCCGAGTACTTCGCCCGCCTGCGGGATGCCCGCGACCAGGAGGCGGGCGGTGGCCGCAGGGTGGTCAGCTTCGACGGGGAGCCCATGCAGACCGAGTCCAACGGCGACGAGGAGCCCGACCGCGGCGACGACGAGTCCGACTCCGACTTCGAGCGTAAGTGCCGGCGCTGCCGCTGAGAGGGCGCCGGGGGCGGGGGGTCCTGCCGGGGGGGCGCAGCCCAGGGCCGCCGGCCGCCTCCCCGCCGTGGCCGGTGCTGCGGCCGCTGGGCAGAGCGGGCAGCGAGGAGGGATTGAATGGGGGGGAGGCTCCGGCGGCTCCCGCAGCCCCGCGGTGCCGCCGCTCCCGCTCCCCTCGGGCTGCCGGCCGTGCTCCGGGAGCCCCGGCTCGCCCCGACACTGCGGCCGAAGCCCAGTCCCGGGGGTGTCCGGCGCTGCCCTGGGCGGCCGAAGTGCCCCGGGGTCTGACCGGGTGTCGCCGGGCTGCGAGCGAGCTGCCAAGCATGTGATAGGGAAGATCATGTGTTATTGTGCAACCTCTTCTGCACTTATCTTTACATTTCTGTCTTTAAATCATTGTAGACGAGTGTGGTTGGGATTTTTTCGCTGAAACTGGGGTGGTTTATTGCCTCTGTTGTGTATTTAAAGTGGCTGTTATAAAGCACTGAAATAACTTTCGCTATTCAGCAACATATTAAAATTCAAAGCCACCTGTATATTGCTGTTTATACTGTCAGTCTCGAAGAAGGAAAAGATACTTAACCTGAGCTGGACAATGAAATGCCACTTGTGATACGGAAATTTTTATTCTGTCAGAATTGTACGGTGTGTTTTGGGCTATGCAGAGTGTTTGTAATTGGGGATGTGATTGAGCCTCAGTGTGAGAAGTTACTCAGAATGCCTGTGAACGGTGGTAGTTGGCACACCCAGAATTGTAGACATGAAATCACGGAATACTTTCTTGTTATTAGTAAGTATCTTAAAGGGGAGGGAAAGATTGGAAAAGGCATGCTTTCCCTGAACTTTCAGTGCCCTCGTTTGAAGGTCTTGTGCCCTTGACCTATAACGTAAAGGTTTCTGACTTTTATTGATTGAGGATCCTCTTTTAGACCAATTACTGGATGTCACCTTGTGGATGAAGTGTGCTCTTAACATCTACTTCCTCGTTAACAGTTCTAGAGAAACAGGAAGAAATTAAGCTATGGAACAAATAATTTTTTTAATTAAGGAAGCATTGAGATGCCAGCTGTTTTTGCAGCCCTTGTAGGCTAGGAACTTCACAAAGTAAAACATGTCTTAAACTGTTGAAAATAGACAAAGAGGATGTGGAATGTGCGAGAGGACAAGAGTGAAATGTACAGTCAGAATGAATTAAAAACCAGTTTGCAATCAGTATCTGAATTTGGATGTTCTTTCTCATGAGAGAGAAGTTCTGTTTAAGGCATGAAGAAGAACAGATGAAAGGTAAAGGGTAAAGATGTGGACACACTGGTGGTGACTGAATTGAAGTTAAGGAAATGTTCAAGTATGAGCACATACTTGATTTATGGAAATTACAAGTGATTTTTTTGCCCCCAAATCAGAAGTATTCTCAAACATCTCTAAATGTGAAAGAAGTTAGAGTTTCTTGTGGAATGTATTTTAAAATTAAACTCCATGCTGGAAAAATTTCAGTAGATAGTTGGATGTAGTTTTTAAAAATATGCAATGTCTTTGTATTTAATATTTTCCTTAAAGAAAAAAAGGAACCCAAACCAGAAAAAACCCAGCTAACAAAATGAAACAAAAAACATACTCCACCAGAACATCTAATGTCTTTGAGTGCAATTTTGCTATTTTGTGATCAGTTTACCTAGATCTGGGGCTTGAAATACCATCTTCAGGGAAGTAAGTGTTAAATTTTCTTTCTGAATGTCTGCAACTGCAGCTGGAGGGATCCTCTGAAGTTAAATGTTTTCAGGTAAAAATGTAAAAATTCAATGGTGGCATACAGCTTTTCACACGTCCATAGTGAGGCTGTCCAAAGCAGAAGGGTGGTTCCTTTGCTGCATGTTTCTGCTTATCATCTTTCTATCTTAGTCAGAGAGAAAATTAAATTAACAAAGTTGGGCACTGTCACTTGTAGTAGGGCCCTTTGGGCAAGTGCCACTGTCAGTAATGCTGTTTTGCTTCTTATCTGAAAACCCATGCTGTTCCCCCTTTGTGGTTTCCCAGGAACAGTGCCATGTTCTCTGCAACAGCAGGTGAGGATCCCTCTGGAGGGTCAGAGAAGTGATTCTTTCTTGCGTTTAACAGTGTGGGTGACAGTCAACCATGGCTATGTGTTAATTAGGTTTCTATTGTAACTGTTGTCTCTATCAGTGAAAAATGTTAAGTTAAAGGTTCTGATACCTGATGGCTGTCATGGGTAGGATGAAGACAAGGTCCTGGGTGCCTCTATCTGCTTAGTATTTAAAGTACATGTGTAGATAGGGAAAACACACAGCGAGAGACTCAGATAAAGGAGAGACACAGATAATAGCATTGGATGGACCAGAGCAGTGTTTTTTAAGACTGCAGTTTTTCATTTTAGACAATTTAGGAAAGACTTCAGTGAATTTCACTGTGCTTTCCTAGGTTATACTTTCTTGAGTTGATGTGATAGGTCAAATGGGTATGTTTCCATGTCTGTTTATAAGTAAGACGAAATTGAGCAGTTATTTTTGTAAATTATTACATTAAGGAAGCTTAAAGCTAGTTTAAATAATTACCCTTACTGTATATGTTAGGAGTAGGAAAGATCTTGACGAATAACGTGCTTGTCTTCATGTGTGTGTGTCTGGCCCAGTATTTAATCTGTGCATGTCACTAGGCACACAGAGAACATTTTAGATATGTTATGTGGGGTTTTTTGTATGCTGAGTACATAGGGTAACAGTAGCAAGAATAGGTCAGAAGGAGGTCTTGGCCTTTGGTGTAAACCATGTGGCAAAGGTCTTCATGTAGTCATAGTGGTGCCATAGTGGCGCTCCATCCATGTGGTAAAAGTCACTGAGACTTGCTAGGCTACAAAAAAACCAGCTTTTATTCTCTTAGGATGATCACTCTTAGGTGATGCTTAGGAAATTATTTCCAGGTTTGTTTCCTGTCTGACCCCCCTGGAGTTTCATCCTTCATTTTAACTGTTTATTGTACGTGTGATCAAAGGACATCAGGATGTCGCTGTTCAGCAGAGTGCATTGTAAGGCATGTGTGGAAATAAAATGATGATAGTAGTGGGGGAACCTCAGAAACATTTATGCATTGGGCTGTGGCAGAGAATTTAAGAGATACAAAGGCTTTATTCGTTTGGTATAACTGCAAAATTGAGAAGTTGGGGTGGTTGGGAAAGGTGCAAAGCAAGGCCTTCAAAAGTCAGGCTGAGAATGTAACCAAGGACAGATAAGTATTCTTGAAGAGTGTCGTTGACCATGATGCTTGTACTTTTAACAAGTAGGCTGTGAATGGATGTGTTTGGACTGCGAAATTGACGCCAGGGAAATGGTCTGTTCAGTGTTGGAGTTAGTGCTTTGGGAGAGCTCCTGTTGAGGAGCACACCTGAAGGAAGGCAGAGGCTCTGCTTCCCTCTCCCTTGAAGCAGTTGCACAAAGGTGCAAAGTGCTTCACGATTAACTTGCTATTTTGTCTTACTTTCTGTAACAATAAAACTACTTGTATGTGTTCTCGGAGGTATTAAGTATAACAGCTGGGCTGAAATATTTTTTGAGTTACACTAGCTTGAACAACATGTTTCAACTAATGAAAAGTATTTTTGTTGCAAATAAAATTTTTCCTTCTCAGGATTTCACTTTGATATTGAAGGAAAGATGATGTGTTTTTCAGCTGCTCCCTGAGCATAAGAGAGCCCTTCTTAGTATTTTGCTTTTGATATAATCCTCTTCAGTATGCTCTCTTGTTATGATGGGAAGTGGTGCATATGAATCTGGATGGACAGGTGAAAAGATTCTTTAGCTCTTCATTGAGCTTCTCAATTGAAATTCAAGGATTTGCTAAATGTCATCTTTAAAACATCAGTAGAATATCTGAGCAGAAGAGAATAGCGTTAGATCTTGAATGTGGTACATAATAAGAGTTCAGTGCATATTTGAAATATTTAACCTTTTAATTGTTAATGGAAATACTTGGTATTGAATTAAACCTGTTTTAGATTGCTTATCTTCTTATTTTGAAGCATCATTTACTTATGCTTTCTTACTCTAAACTGATGTCCTGTGGAATTCCTCAGAAATCACTGTTATATCACTCACACAGTGTTTATGCTCTGCCTACATCAGTTCACAGGTTAGGCAGAACTCCTTGCTATTTCCCTGAAATAATTCAATGAAACTTACTGCATTATAGGAGTTGGATGATGTTAGAACTTCTGCAGTATAGCATAAGAAGAATAGTGGTCCTTTTGAAAAATAGTGCTGAAGTTTTCAGATGTAATTCAGATTCGTGGGATATTGCACATGTTGCTGTGAGATACCATCAGCTTTAAAATTAAAGTACTTTGAACTTTTTACTGGTGCTTTCACCTACCTACTTCATCATTAACTGGCAATAAAGCACAGTAGCTCTCTCCTCAAATGTGCAATGCAAATTCAGTCCAAAGAGTAGCTACTGTATTTAAAATCTAAGTAGCACTCTCATCATCTGATAATTACTAGTTCTGCATACCTTTTTTTTCAATAGTAGTTATAACAAAGGTGTTTTATGCTCTACTTAAGTAGTCTCTAGATTTTCTGGTAGGTGGAGGGAAAAGCTGGGATAATGGCTGGAGTTAGTGATCTTGAAGGTCATTTCCACCTTAAACAATTTTATGATTTGACTGCATTAAACCTTTGAATTTGGTATACAAAGAAAAGAAATGCACGTTCTTGCTTTATGTTTTAAACGGTATGTTCAAACAAGCCTAGTGACCAGAAGGTATAGAAGAAGCTTTTGAGTTTTATTTGTTCTTTGATCTCCATCAATGACATGAAATCAGTTGTTAAACAAAGTATTAATGATGCATCTGTGTTTTAAGAGGAATATATTTCTGCATTTAATTTTCTAATATTACGAATTTTTGGCAGCACAGTATTTTGAATGTGTTTAATGTAAAAACGTGAAGGACTACTGTTGTGCAGCTGCTATACTTGCACATGTCTTTGCTTTTACAGAGGCAGTTCCCCATGACTTAAATCTAAAGGATTAAGTAGAGTAGCTGCTGTTAGTACAAATGGAACTTCACTCCCTATTTATCTTGTTCTCATAGGGGAATTTCAAAGATAAACTAAGTATTAAGGAAGACTGATTTTACTTCTTTTTAGTTGCTTAGTTGCTTGGACAGAACATGTAAATACCTTTTTTTCCTGAAGGCCCTTTTACTTCTGTATTTGTTTATCACAATAAAATTGCTTTTCAGCATTTGTTCTTAAGATTGCAATTACTGTATTATGAGGTTATACTAGGCATTTTTTGAACTAAGTAATGCAAATCTAAGGAAGCCAGCAATTGTAGCTCAATGGGGCTTGGAGGAATGTTTCATCAGTAATCCTCTGTACAAAGGAAAGTTAATCAGAATGTGTCTGTAATAAGTCCTTACCTGAGATAGTAAAAGAAATAGAAGTATTAAGTAAAGGGATCAAAAGGTACTGACTGGCTGAGAAACAGAATTATAGATGGGTTGAATGAAATTCAGATATCCCTGGATATTGCTAAGTGTATATTGGTTTACATCAGGAAGGATGAATTTCTGTGTTACTTATCAAAGCTAAGTTTCTTGCAATTTTGACACAGTACACTTAGAGTTATTTGTAATGTCTTGCCCTCAGCACTGTTAATGTTCCTGTAGCATCTATTAGATATTCCTTACAATCTCTTGAGAAAGATACACTCTTATTTCAGTTTGCAGTTACTGGCTTGACATAATTGCTCTGCTTTAAGTGATCAGTATGCTCTAAAATGTGAGGAAGCATGCAGTATTGTTTTTGTTTAAAATTGCATTTTAATCTGTATTTGTAGTCTGTTGCATGCCAGTAAGAGTTTTCACATAACTCTTAAGTTTATTTTCTGAAACAGCTTTAGATAGCTGCTATAACTGTACAGATAAATTTTTGACTTTTTCTGCTCTGTTGATATCCTGCTGTTACTCTCTGTACTAGCTTGTAAAAGAGCATAACTAACTATGAAGGAAATGGGTAACTAGCCATTATAAATAATTGCTGAATTCTTGAAAGCCTGTATTTCCACTTTGAAGAGTTTATTGTAAGAGAAGTTGTATGAAACTTCTGAAATTATATTCTTCTAGCTGGTTCTAAAATTAAGCTAAAGGAAGATAACGTCTATCAGTACTAGATATTGTACTGAACATTAGCTTCAATTTAACTTTGCTATTTTTGTTTATTTAATAAACTAATATTAGAATGCTGAGACAGTTTTGTCAGAGTTCCCCTTGTGCTAATACTGAAGTTTTCTTGTACCCTCTTACCTAAAATAGAACAATGGAGATCTCGGAGAAGAGGAGGAGACAGCAGAGAACAAGCTCACTTCAAGCTATTCACCAGTCAGTCATTAAAAACGTTAATGTCTGACAGAGCAGTTGCTCATTATTCAAATGAAGACTGGAAATGTAGCCAAGATGAGCTGTGAATGTTTCCCACTGGCTTTAGTAACGTTTTCAGCTTCATGAATGATCATTCATATTTTCTTGTGAAAGAAGAAGGAGACAGTAATAAATATAACTCACAAATGTACTGGTTCCTCTTTTAGAGGGGTGTTATTCCTTCCTTTGTAATGGTCCTTTAGATTCCTTTAGTTATGCTTCTGTGTGTTCCATGCTTGTCTTTGCATACTTCTTTGGTATGTAACAATTGTTTGGTGGTTTTTGATGGATCAAGATTCTTTGATTCATGTAGGTTTAATTTTTTTCCTGAGGTACTGTCAGTTCTACAGGCAATGGCGTGTACTATTCTCCAGTCTGCAGTTTTAATGTCTGTATGTCACTGTAATACGAAACAGACAAGGGAAATAATAAATCATAAAAACATTAGTTAGAAAAACGGCTGGGGAGGGAATTTGGGAAATTTGAGTGTGGACAAAATGCTCTTGTATAAAAGACTTGCACAGTCTTACTATGATAGTAATACTTATAAAGGTTGTTTGCTTATGAGATCCTTTAATGCAAAAGCATATTTTTCTTTTAAAAATACGGATCTGAAAGAGGGGCCATTGGATGGAAATTCCAGAAATGCATTGTGCAGAACAAGCATCTGTTTTGTGGTCATTGGTGTTTTGCCTGTGAGAATTGCGGAGATGATGGCAGTGTTTGCTGCTGAAGTGGGAAGGATACTTAGAAGAGAGAGGAGATTTAGAAGAAAGCACCCTGTCTTACAGTTTTCATACTGCTGGGATTTGGCTTCTGCTTCATAAATACACAATAAATCATTTATAATAAAGGCCAGCATTTTATTAGTAGCAGTTTTGCTGGTAGTACTTTCGATACAGGGGCATTCATTTTCTGTGTAGAAATGGCAAATGATTGAGAGTGGCAGTTCTCTGTGCATAGATGTGGAAATTCCCTTTAGGGGAGAAAACATCTTTAGGAACAGCCTCTCTTCAAGGCATGAGGTAGGGACTTCCTGCTGTAGCATTGCATTTATTGTCATTTAAAACCAACAACAACCTTGGGGTTTATTTTGTAAGAATTGTTATAGCACTCTCTGTTCTATCCTTTTATTTCCTGGTGGCTTGCAGAACAGCTTTGCTTCTGTTCAGAAATGGTCTCTAGCCTGCAGGGCCTGGCATGATGTCAGCTTTTGGTGTGAGGTCATCTTACAGAAGTCTGGAACCCTGCATTCCTTTTTGGGTATTAGTGAAGTCCAGACCAGTATGGTCGGATCAGGGGCCTGACCAGCAGAACTGAGCAAATGGTCACAAAATTTCACTCAAAACTGTTGTGTGAAGAAGGGTTAGGATTGCAGATTGGAGGGCAAGTACATGTTCTCCCGCCACTGACTGACTGACTGTTCTGTCCTTCTGGATCCTTGCAGAACATGTAAAAACAAATGTGGAGTTTGTGTGGGGAATGAAATGTGTTTTTTTGGATGAAGGTTGAGAAACTGCTTTGTAGTTTTCCTCTGTATTTTTGAATCAACTGTAGTGCCAATTTCCTCATTCTTGGTGATTGCGTATTGACAAACTGCTATAAAGCAGGATGTCACAATGGCTCTTCATTTCCATTTTGGTTCTTCCTCCCTTGGGACAGCATATTGTTTTCTGCTTCCTATTGAGAAAACTGTGTTCCATAGAAGAAATTAAAAGAAAAAAAACAGAAATATTTTTTGTTATTTTTCCTGGTGAGGCTCCAGTAAACACTTATTTCTGTGGCAACACTTGTGCTAATTATGATGGTTCAGGAAGAATTGCTTCCTCAAGGACATGTGTAGTGAAGGAGCTGGTCAGTCTCTGGTTGTCGTGGGTATGGGGAATACCCCTCTCTGAAAGATGTCTCCTGTACAGCCCTGGAATGAAAATTCTAAGATAGAGTTACCTCTTTTTTTTAAAAAAAAAGTTCTTTTTTTTTTGACAGTAGTTGTTCAAAATAATTTTTAAACATTTGATGTTATCAGTGTTTCTGTTAAAATTTGTAAGTATCTGTAAGAATTGAAGGGTTCTCAGGTTTATAAACTATGAAAGATGGCTTATTAGAATAGATTAACATTTAGTCTTCTGTCTTTCACACCTTTGGGGAGGTGTGGGGGAAAGATTCCATGCGTAGTTTTGTTATAAAATGCTAAAAGCTAATTCAGAGTGGTGATATTTGGAGACTGATTTCTCTGGTGTTAAACATCACTGGATACAGTGTTTTTAATTCTAATCTTGAGATGGTATAACTTTATGATAAAAAGCCATAAACATGACTTGTATTTTTTATGAGCATCTCTTACATCCCTGTGAAGTAATTTTAACTGGAAACATGTAATTATTAACTGCTTTACCAATTTTTTCATAGTACTATGAAATAATGTAACTTTGCATGCACTGATTTTGCTAGTGGTTTTAGCTTTTCTTAGCTTTTACACGCAGACACTTCGCTTTTCTTGCTGGAAGATCTGCAATGTGTACATTTGTTGTGAAGCACTGTGCGACTCGGGGGAGTTGTATCCTAGAAGTTTTGCTACTGAAAATCAGTTCATCTGGAGGCTGAACCATGTAGCACTTGCCACCTGCTGCAGCTCTTTTTGGTCAAGGAATTTTTGATCATTGCATACAGATATTGTCAGAATGAATGTTACTTGTCCAAGGCCCTTGCTGAGACTTCGGACATCCATGAGCAGGTTTGGCACGGTGCTCAGGGACCTGGCTCGGTGCTGGATTTTGCAGTGTTGTGTTTGTGGTTGGACTCAAACAATGATCTTAAAGGTCTTTCTAACCTAAGTGACTCTATAAAAGAGGATTTTCTCTGGCCTGGGTAGAACACACTGATGTTTTTTACTGGTATCCATTCTTAGGATACAAAACATATGTCTGTCTTCACCCTTCCTCTTTCCTAAAAGTCCTTTTCCTGTGAAAGTGCACAGGATGCAATTACTGGAAGTGTGTGTGGGGGGCTGTCTTGTCAAAATAAGTTTTCACATGGAGATGATTCTTTTTTCAGCTATATGTTGTAAGTAATCGTTGAATGTTGATATAATGTTGTTAGAAGTGTAAATCTGAAGGAAGAAAAGCTATAAAACACTTTCGAGATGTGATACAGAAGTTGTTTTTGCTCATTAATTTGGTTGTGTACCACAACCCAAAGATTGTCCAGATTAGAAGATTAAACAGTTTTAAATTTTAAAACATACGTATTCATAATCCACTCAAATTTATTTATACCTTATTTACTAAAAAGAGCTGTAACCAATTTATATTTCAATGAAGCAAGGTTCACTTGTGAATTATTGATGACTATATTATACTGGCAGTGAAGTAGTACTTCATGTTCTGCACACAAAATTGCTAGAGATGTTAATGATGGTTCTGTAGAAGCCCTCATACTCTTGTGTAGGTTCAGTTTGTGTCACCCCTCAGTCCTCTGGCTGCCACCCTCCTGCAGAGCTCAGGCTGTGCTGCCTGCTGGAGAGACATGGAAGCACTGGGTGCATTTCTTATTTTGTTGTCACCAAAAAGAAAAGCACCAGACAAGAAAATGATCATGAATTGTAGAGTCAGTTGTGCTCATGCAGAGGATCCTGCACCTTAGACATGAGAGAAAGCAAGGCAGAAAATCTGGTGTCCAGTGTTGTGACTCTGAAGTTCCTGCTACAGCATAAAATCCTGTAAATCCAGTGTGCCTCCTCTATCACTACTGTAGATAAACCTATATGTATCAAGGACAGAAATTGTGGGTTGGTGTAGGGGTTTTGGTGTGGTGTTTTTTGTTTTGCCTTTTTTTCTTTTTTAACTGGAAAGCAAGTCCCTTCAGTTCCAAATATATGTAGAACTTATTAGCAACTGACCAACGTTTTCTGGTTTATTAAAAAATGTGGTGTGTTACATTACACAACTTTTTTCTGCAATTTTTTTTAACATATCACATATGGGAGCACTTGTTATGTGAATGTTTTTTTTATAATTTCACAGATCACCAACTCGTCGTCAGCCTTTTTTAAGCGCTTAATACAAAAAAACCCAAAACGGTAAAAATTAGACTTCCAGAAAAATTGAGCCAGCTTTTAAAATTGTTGATCTTTTGAGAAAGAATGGTTTGAGAAAGGTAATTTACAAATTGTTCAGGCAAGAATAAGTCTTCAGAGGTGATTACTTGTGCTGGATAGAGTGCTAAATCCTAGAAAAGTCGTAGTTCATTGGTTGATGATAGATTTCTTTTGTGACACTGGCTAAGCTGGCTGATACTCCTGCTGAGGTTTGTCCAGGATGTGGATACTCTTTGACTTTTATGTGGCATTACTATAATAAGAACTAGTTTGGTATATTGCAGTAGTGTCAACACTGAACATTTAAAAAAATGCCCAAGAAAGTGCTCAGTTTCCAGTTACAAGGAATGTGGCCATAGTAAGAACCAGTAGAAGCCCAGGCTATTTCTCAGCCTTGCTCTTCCACCTTTCTCCCCTTAAAAAAACACAGCCAAACAAATTAAACCCCAGCAGCCCAAAATCTGTGCAGTGGCTGTGTCAGAATTCGCAGTTACCTACCTGGACACAGGATGTCTGAAACTAGATGCATCTACCTGCAGATGAATTTTACTTCTGTTTGCCTTCTGGCCATTGGAACTTAAACTGGAAGCAAAACATGAATTTTCATGAGCTGTTGAGGATTTTTGTGGAATTACAGAATGGTTGAGTTTGGAAGGTGCTTCTGGAGGTCATCTTGCCTGACCCTTTTTGTGAAGCTCAACTGCCTATAGTGATTGCCTAGGACTATGTCCAGATAGCTTTTAAGTATCTCAGAGAATGGAGACTCCAGAACCTCTCTGTGTAATTTATGCCAGTGTATTGTCACCCTCACAGTAGAGAAGTGCTTCATCATGTTCAGGTGGACCCTTTCTGTATTTGATTTTATGGCCATTGGTTCTTGTCCTGTCACTGAGCGCCAGTGAGGAGAAACTGCCTCCATTATCTTCCAGTGCCTTTCAGGTATTGATATGAACTCCTCTGAGCCTTACCTTCTCTAGGCTGTCAGTTGCCCCTCTTTCAACCTGTCCTCACACAAGAGATGCTCCAGGTCCCCTCACCGTCTTTATGGCCCTTTGCTTGTCTCTGTCCAGTATGTCTGTGAGTGTTTTGTGCTGGGGAGCCTGGAACTGGATGCAGAACTCTTCCAGGTGTGACCAGGTGGAAAGGACCACCTCCCTCGACAGCAGCGTTGCACCAAAAGCTGTCCAGAATACCCTGGAACCAGTGTGCCTTGCCTGGCACATACAAGTGTGCTTATGCCTTGAGTTAAATGTGGATATGTGAGATTAGGCTCTGAATCAGCTTGAAATAACACTTGATTGAAACTCCTTGTGCTCTTTTATTCAGATCAAATCAGATGACAGCACAACCTATTGCAGTTTTGTCATATGTAAAAACACAGTATGTTTCATCATTCAGTTGTCAGCAGGAATTGGTAATGAAATGTGAAGTGACCCGGGCAAAGAACTGTGGGCTTTTATGCGCCTCTATTACACGTAGGATGCTATTCTTAAATTCTACCTAGATACCTATAATTAAACAATCCTGAACTCAGGTTGACCTAGCAGGTATAGCTGTGTAACATGCCTTCTGGGTGTATGAAACACCAGGCTGTCTCCATGTTGCTGGTTGCTTCTGCTGTGCTTCGAATCTCTTGTTCTGTATTTTTTCTTCTAAATTGCTCTTTTGTAGAAGTAGTTCAGTTATAGTTGTTTCATACCATCTGTCACATGAGATACACCTGACTCTGAGAGTGATTCCAGCCTATTTGTCTGAGACTAAACAGCTCAGAGGAGAAAGGAAAAGCTTCTTAGGCTGCATCTCATCTGTAACTGCCCATGTTAATTTTTCCTTTCTGTTGTAGTCCAAACTTAATCAGCCCAGCTACCTATCACTGATGAAAAAGCCCAAGACCAGCCCTTTTTTTCCTTGGCGTCGACACAGATTGGAAGTGCTGCTGCAGTCAGTGGTCAGTGATAGGTTTGTTGTGCTCTCAGGTTTGGGACTGAAACCTAGCTCTGTCTTCTCAATTTCTTTACTTTTCTACCGTTCCATCATAATGTGTTCTGAAATGGTGGCAGATCCACAAGAGCAGGCTTGAGACCGAGCATGTATGTATGTCCTGAACACAAACTATTGTGTCTTCCCCTTCAGTGTAACTCCCTTTTCTGTGTTGGCAGCTGCTCTGAAGCTAAGAGGATCCAATAATCCAATTAGTCTATCAGAGGAGGGCACTGGATCATGATGACTCTGTTGTGATGTAGCCTCTACTTGCATAATTATTTTTGTGGTGGCATAACTGTGTACCTTAGTGGCTTGTGTCTTGAATTTAGGTTTGATTTGTGTTTGTTAAAGTACAGTGGCAGAGTTGGTGGAATATAAATTCCCCAAGGAAGTGTGTATTTCATGTAAAGCAAGTGTTGCTTTAGAGTTCCTTTGTCATTCTTAAATACTGATGAGACTGAAATTTTTTGCAATGTACCTAAGATCAGTTTGTTAGTGTAACAACTAGTTGCTTGTACTGGACAGAGCTTTGGACTGTGTGTATATACCTGCACACACACACACACACACACAATTCTGTCTCTGTAGATTGCTGCTCACTGCCCCATTTGTCAGAAACTTACAGCGGAGTACAACAGAAAATATGCAGGTGACTGGGAAAATGTAATTTTGTGTTACCATGGTTTGGCAAGAATTTGAAGCAAATGATAATGCTGTTGACTCAGGGCTGTTTTTTTTTAAAAAAAAAATTCTAAGAAAAGGTAACTATTGTTCATTCTAGAATAATTAGTCTGACATTGTAGGAAAGTATCTTAATTCACTGAGTGCACCTGTTAATTGAATTTTTATTCAGGTGCTCTTATGTCCTTAGCAATGTTTGAGTTTTAGATTTTTAGAAATGCCTTGAGCTTCATTGCACCATTTCAGTTGCACTGAAGTTCAGTTGTCATTGTCCCCATTTGTGTACAAGTTAAATTTGCTTAAGTATCTGTGATAGTGAAAGATACGTGTTCAGTTTTATCAATTTGTTGTCTTTCTTTGAAAATTATAGCTGAATATGAACCATATTTTGCTTATAAGTAGTTCAGGGTGCTAGTAAATTACATTAGTTATGGATATGATAGTCAATATTTGATTTCTCAAGATAGCTTTTATATCCTGATACCGCATTATTTAAAGACACTATCAGTCTCAGTAGGACTTTATGCTGAGCCTGCCAAGCAGCTGCCAAGTGCAGATAGCCAACATTTACATTCAGTGTTGTGTGATGGTAGCTGTGACATGATTCCAATTAAAAGCTTGGACTGCACACTGCAGATGTCTTCTGAATATTAATGTGCACTACAAACAGAGCAGATGGAATCTCTTTAAAATACAATGCAGTGAATGTAAAATTAAGTTTGTATTTCTGGTGAAAACTAATAGGCAGTCAAAAATTTCATTTTTTCTTTGTTTTTCGTTGCTCACCCACAAGAATATCTGTGCATCATCATCTTTCTTTACATATAGGAGGAAATCAACTCTTCATTATGCATTCAAATAAAAATACAGCATTATTCCGTACTGAAGCTTTCTCAAATGCCAGATGTACCTAGAAAAATATTAGGAGCAAATGCAACATTTACTGTGCCTTAAAACATGCCTCTGCTTGAGGATAGATAATAGTTGAAATATAGGATGTCTATGAGTTATTGGAGGTGTTCTGTGCAGTGTATTTATTAGGAAAAGTGCATCCTGCACAGGTGCGTAGAACAAAACTGGGTGATGCAGAGAATGACAAGAACATCAGTGGTGCACTGCAGCCCCAAAGTTCACTGTCAGAAGAGAGCAGCAATCCAGCTGGGAAAGTGTGTGTTAATTGCTGAAGTATTTACCATGCTTCTGTGGCAGTCCATGAGACATGAAGTAAATAAAGCCCTGGTAGTAGGAATAGGTTAAGGGCCTTAAAATCAAACAGGGTAAGTGTGGTATTGAAACAGAAAGTAGAAGACTTTCTGTGGGAGTGGGAATTGTAACTCCTCTCTGCAGCTGCAGTTGTCTTCTCCCCTAGGGCAGAAAGGAGGTATGTGAAGGGAGTGTACAGGGAGAAGAGGTTATAGAAAAGGCAGAGACAGGAGGTGTGGAATACATGGAGCCAGTGCACAAGTGCACTGCTTCACTTGTGCCATTACCATAGCTGTGACATGCTTGTCTTCCACTCTTCTCAAACTTAATTTTACAACTGCTTATACCTGAGGCTGTATAAACACTAAAAGCCAGTGTCAGTGATAGCATTTTCCACTTAATCCCTATTAGCATATGAAGATTTCCCCCAAGATCTGTGTTTGGATTATATTTGTCTATATATAGTTATATTGCCTAGCTAATACTTCTCTCAAAGCTACTGGCCAAGCTGTTAAGAAAAAGTTCCTGGCTTCATTGATGGTATTTATTTGATATCTGCTTACTTCCAGAAAAATTGACTCTGTGCCATTCCGGAGGATAATATTAATTTGGTAAGAGTATTTTTAAGATCTAGACCACATTGGGACTGAGAACAGAGTTGCACATGAGGTTTGGGAGAGGACAACACTGTCAGGGTGAGAAAGAGCTATGTCTGGACCTTGCTGAAGCTGGTTTTGATGGTGATGTCCCAGTCTGCTGATGTGGGAACCATCTCACCTGGGGATGAGTTTAGGAATTGGCTGATGAGTCTAGCCTACTCTTGTGAGAGGTCTCTAGTGGGTTGCTTTTGTTATTTTTTACAATGTTTAATGCATTCAGATGTTCAGAATAATGGTGGGACTTTTAATTAGGCTTCTGAAAATGGAAAAACAAGTGCCCATGACTGATTCCAGTGGCAGATCAGATCAGGACTGAGACTGTTTTCTTGGGAGCAATGCCTTACGTACCTCTTGTACTTAGCAGTGGCTCTGTGCTGTGATAGAATGCAAATTTAATAGTAGTGAAGTGTACAAAAAATTGACTTAGGTTTATTGTGGATCTTTTTTTGCTTGTATGCATATTTTTGCTTACTCAGATTGCATTCACCTGTATACAATTCATTATTTCATAGAAAGAGATATATGCAAGAGGCACAGCTGGAAATAATAAAAATACACTGCTGTGCTAGATATAGCTAAATGACATTTTTTTATGACTCATTTAGGAATTATCTCCAGGATTTCCAAATAACTTTCAAATCAGCTTTCCAAATAACCCGAAAGAGGTTTCAGTGTTGTTAGTTTGCAACATAGAACAATGACTGCACCTTACAACTAGGCACAGGATAAAAATATGATCAAAAGCCTTTGGGGTTTGATGTTTTAAAAGGCATGAGGATGTGGAGTTAAATCTTAAAATCAAAACCATTGTAAAAAACCAATCAAAATACAGAAAGTGTTGTTTTAAAAGAACTGTGTTTTTCAGAGCCAAATGTTGCTTTAAACAGCACTTCTGAAGTTTCTAATGACGAGATTTGAGACAAAATTTGTCTTTGTTATGTTTCAAAAATTGTAAGAACCCTGAAGTATTAATCCTCCTGCCTCATCCATCTCTGATCCCTGGTGGATCCGGAGACTAGTAAATAAAGAGGTGAAGTTTGAAAGCAGAACTGGTAAGATAGGAAGGGTTAGGCAAGAGCCTTGAAAAAGGAAGGGGCTTTCTATTTTCTGCCACTGATTCTGTTCATGGGGGTGAGTTGTCCATGTTTCTTACTGATTGGGGATTACCTCGTGGTTCCCTAGATAAGATGCCACTATATTTTTCTGTATGAAGTATTTATTTTAAGGAAACTTGCAGTTATTTCTTCTTGATACGATGCTTTTGTTTCTATGTGGCCTTATTCTCATGTTCGACCCTTTCTTGCTTTTCCATTGTCAGACAATCCCAGTGGAACTCACATTCAAATATGTGGAGGATATTTTTTATCATCTACTTAACGTTGGGTTTGTAAGCTTAACTTTTCTGATATTACTAATGTGGCTCCTTAGCTTCCCTGTCTCTGAAATGCCTTCCTTTCTAAGCCTACTCCTAAAGCCCAAGCAAATTTCCCTTTTTCATTTGCTTTTTTGTACCTTCCAGTGTCTTGCCTGTTCTGACAATGCTTTGCAGATTTGTCAGCTGCTTTTTTAACTTTCCTGGATTTTTGCAGCATCTTTCTTTCTCTGTGCAGTGCACAGATTTGTCTTTTTAATACTTGAAAACATTCCCAAGTCTTTTCATTTCAGTCCCTGGCAATCTCTGTTGTGGTATCAGCATATGGTTATATCTTTAATCACTGTGAAATGTGTTCTTTTAGCTGAGATTGTACCTCAGCATGGAGAGTTTTTCTAATTGCTTGTCTGTAAAGCAAGTGCATGCCTTGTTGCTATCTCTTTGATCTTCATAATATAGATTACACTCATAAAAAATAAACACACACCAAAAAAAAGTGCTGTGTTTGGCTTTATCTGAGATGCGTCAGCAAGAAATAGGAGAGGGCTGTGTGGGTCATGCCATTGCAATGTCAGATAATGTGAAGTGCTGCTTGATAGGTATTTGTTCTCCTGTACTCAGGCTTCAGCCAGGCTGTATGAACTCCTGAATTCTGAGAGCAGGTTTATGGTCTTTCTCTGGTGAGAATGAATATCTGCTGAGAAACGTAATGAAAATAATACCATGCATGACTGTTCAGGTTCAGTTATGCAGAGGGAATGCTGAAATAGTGATACATTGGAAAAAACAAAAACTCTAAAGCCTTAGTCAAGAAGTGCCATCATAACCAGAGATTCACCCAAATTTCTTTCAGTTAGTCAACAATGATTTCTTTCTTGAATTTATCAGCTGTTAAAAGTCTGTCCATTCCAGAGTGCATATTCATTTTTCTACTGTAATGAAAAAAGAGCCAACTCAAAATAGCTCAACAGTTTTAACTTTATAAACATCTTTCTTTCACTAACATAAATGCTTTGCTTGTTGACTCAACTTTTCCCTTCAGAAGTTATTACATTCTTTCTATCAGAGGGGTTCTAGAAAACTTGGAAAGCAAGGGTCAGAGACTCTTCTAAAATGAGGTTTTCAGACAGTGTTTCTCTATTTTGTGTTAGTAATTTTTAAATGCAAATTAAAAAGAAAATCAATTAAATTGGAGACCAGGATGTGTTACGACTTTGTTTTTATGTTTTATGCTCTTGGTGTTGATGACAGCTGTTTTTCAATACCAAGAAATAACAAGGTATCTACATCTCTGTTATTTTTACAACAGCAGACAGGAAAACGATGTTTAATAGCAATGTAATTTTTTTTTATTGTTTTCTGAATTAGTAGATGTAAAAGTCTCTTAGAGAAAAGCAAAGCCTGTGTGTACCCAATTGTAGATCATGGTTTCTACTTTTCTGCCTTTTTATGTTTTCTGTGCTCCCTCTGTTCTCTGAAAAATCACTTCTTCCCTAGCGTTCTCTGACCTTTTGTCTTCCCCCAGATGTCTGGCATGCTTCAGCTGACACCATCAGGGTCTCTCCTGCCTGTCTAACTGGGTTCTGAGTTTCCATCCTCCTCTATAGGGGGTGAGTGGGCAGAGGAATAGAAGGAAAAATAAAAGGGCTTCTGTCTGTTTTGCTTTTCTGAGAGAAGCCTTGAGGAGAACTCAAGGTTCCAGAGCTGCCTCTGAAAAAAATCTAAGTAGTTTGTAGCCCTACCTGTCCACCTTATAAAGCAGAGATGTGGAAGGGATAGGATGAGAATTTCCCACTATCCAGCAAGGGCATCCTGAAGGAAGTCATGGATACACAACTGTTCTATTAGTAGCAGTCACATGGATCTCTTGTTTTAGTTACTTGTTGAAAAAAAAAAAAAAGGTTCAGATTGGTATTTATTGAAGTCCAGTTGCATATCTGATGATGAAACTACTTTCTGCTCTAGATTACTTTTTAATTACCAGGAATCCTAAAAAGCCGATACTCGAATATATGAGTTTTCTCAGAGCTGTGATGGTTCCTATTTATGTAAGTCCATTAACAATCTTGGTGTGTAGAAAAACAGTTTGACAGCTGTAGTCTGGCACTTCCTTATCGTAACTTGATATAACATTCCACAGAGACAGTCATGCCTCAGATTTATACTCCTCTCTGCTTCTGGTATTTCAGCTTTAATGGTTTATAGTGTCAACTCATGTGTTGTTTGGAGAAACTTAATTGACTTGTTAAATTAGAACAGTTTACATTCTGTTTCTCTTTTTGTCTCTCTTCACTTAGTATGATCTTGTGCCATGATTCAATGGGAAAGTACTCTGTAAATCTCTAATTTGTGCTACTTGGTTTTAATAAAGCTAGTGTTTTGTGCCTATGCTCTTTGAACTCTGAGTACTCTACAATGAGCTTTGCTTCATCATTCATCAGGAAACCTTCAAAAATTCTTGATTAGAGTTACACAAAAGATCTGTATTAAATATTTATGTGCAAAATAGCTTAACTTAGTGTGCTGCTGTAAACTGTATTCAGAATCACAAATAGTCGTGGGGATTTTTTTAACCCTAGCTGAAATCAGGAAATGTTCACAGATCATAGTAAAAAGCAAAGTGCTTCTGAAGAAAGAAGTAAGTTTTCAAGGGACATCCCGTATAGAGCAATGACACCTAAGACTCTGCTGTCATGCCTGGAATGCCAAGCATATCCCAGTCCTTTGTCCCTGAGATTTGTTTTTTTTCTTGTAACTCTCAATTGATCTTTTGAGTTTTATTTTGTCTTTTTCTATAAGAATTTAATGTTCGTAGGATGTGTAAGAAGTGGGTAGCAGTAGCTGGGAGAGTGATGGTTGTACTTCTGTTCATTTCAGGCTTGTGAGTAGTCTGGAGAAACAGCTTTCCCTGTTATGGTAGTAGTAGTGTACATCTAAAAAAGCCTGATGTTATTTTTTTTTTACCAGTCACTTTTCAAAGTCACTGACAGAGAAGGGAGCCCACACACTGTAGGAAAAGCATGCTTTTAGGTCTGGTTTTAAAGAGTGGTTTTACTGTCACTTGTTTGCCTTAAATCCTGTAATTGTTGGTTTGGTTTGAAAACAGTAAAAAAAGTAATATCTATGTCCAATTTTCACCTATGGGACTGTATTTTATACCTGCTTATGACCAGTCAGAACCCTTGTAAGTTAAACATAATGAGCCACAGTAGAGCATCAGATACTTCAAAATAAATCTCAGTACCAAAGCAAACTGAAGGATGTTGGAGAAATTCCTGGTTTGTCAGTTATGGAAATTATTAAAAAAAAAAGAAAATTAAAAATCCCAGTATCTGATTTACATCCCTAATTTTTCACATGAGAAAGCCCAATGAAATGGAGCCACTAGCTAGTGGCAGTATAGTTAGTTTTAGCCACTAACTGTGTGGCAATACTGCTTTTTGATGTAAGGTACATTTTTGAAATAAAGTAGTGGAATGTACACTATTGATCTATTTATGCAATTCATTAAAATATTTTTTATTAAATAAATATAAAGACATACCTTTACTTTGAGGAAGAAAGGTTTTTCACTCTGAAGCAGCCCATTAAGTGTTCCTATCTGGTGCTTCAGTCTGTGCCTCATCACAGTATGGGGAACACGTACTCGTTGAGCAGACATTCCTGATTTTTCTTGAACAGTGGAGCAGGATAATTGTCCTGAGTCAGTTCTGGCAAAACTGTGGAATGCACAGCTTGATCTGCCTTTCCACTGCCAGAATCACTTGCCTTTGGCTGCCAGGGAGGAAATTGGGCCGTTTTGCTCTCTTCTGGTACAATGGTTTAATTTACCTCGGTTTTTGCTGTGTTTACCCAATTACTGTGTCTTGGTTCCCATGAGCCAAGTAAGAGCAGGAGCTGTGCCAAAGGTATGAGACATTTTGAACTTGAATATTGCTGCACCTGAGGTTTTGACATAATGGAGAGTTTACAATGCAATCATCTCACAACAAAATCTTTTAATCTTATTATAGTTTTTGCAATTAACATATAATAACATTCATATCATTAACAGAGACATGGCCCATTGTTCAAGCTGAGCTGTGGCCCATTGGTGTGCGGCAGTGGGGAGTTCTAACTGGAGATTAAAAAAAAAAAAAAAAAAAAAGAATAATAATTTTTTTATCTTTCCAAGCAGCAGTTTAATCTTGTTTCTGTAGATCCCAGATCTGAGTGGTACCAGGTCGGTGTACTGGATTCACAGTGTGGGCAGAGTTGAGCGCTGAGGCTACTCTGGTGTAGGAGCTTGCTCTTGGTGTGTCCATCACCATTGCTTTCAATTAGATGTCCTTTAGTGCTTTGTCTAGGAAATAGGCTGTGTTAACAGTAAATGTTTTATTCTTTCCTTCCCATCTAATGTTTTGGAGTCTGTCCACAGACCAACGGAGGTGTATGTGGGACCTTCAGGAGTTGTTTCTCTTAGCAGTGCTCAATGCCAGGCTTTTCCTTCATGTACTTCTAATGGCAAAACACAAGAATGCCATAGGAGTGGCAATACTGACTGTGTAATACAGAAAACAGTCATAAGCAAAGAGAGCTTTTCATTGGTAAGCCAGAAGGAAAAAAAAACACTAATCTTCTCTACTAGGAAATGTCAGATTTTATCTCTTTAGCATAAAAATAGTCATCTGACAACACATAAAAGTGGATTTTATACATGTTAGAACTGTCACTGGTGTAAGAGATGCAAACTATCATTTTAATCTTAAAAGCTTTGTGGAGGCAGAATAATAGTACTCTCTTAACTGCCCTTAAAAGGGTATGTGTTTTTCTCATTTTTAACACTGGAAAACTTGATGCAGTTTTGATGACACTGAACCCTGCTATGGGATAAAATAATCAAGATTCTAAAAGAAGCCATTGTTGCTGGATTTTTTCTGTGTTACCCAAAGTACACCAGAGTGTTCTGTAGCATATTAATTCTGTTCAAAGACATGAAAATATTATTCTTATTTAAGAGCAATAAATGGGTGTAGAAATCATAAAGCAGAGAAAAAATTCTGTATGTGCAAGTTAGAGCCTGAAGTAATGTATTTACTCACTAATGATGTTGATTAAAAGTATCTGAATCCATACATGGGACTAGTTAAACATTAACTAAAAGCTATTATGACCTTGATGAGGTGCTTGTACAGCAAATTTACCAAGTTATGTTTTGGATTTAGTATTTTCTTTTGTAATAAATCACTTTGTAGAGTAAACTGAACTAATTTGTTTTGGTCTTCTCATTCTTCAGAACCTTAGAGAGCTGGTAGATATTTGCCTGGGTCTCTGGACAAAAGTAGTGAGTTTTCCTGTGTCTTCACGTCCAAATTGTCCAATTTTGAGATGAGAGAGTGTACTGATGCAGGGTAAATTACTGTCCAGAGCAGTTCTGTATCGCCACAGGCAGACCCATGAGGGAAAGTTATGAATAAGGCAAAATGTATGAACACTTTCAGATGAGGAAGTTGCATGAGTTTGTTTCATAAACCTGAATGGATGTGTATTCCTAATGCCTGTTTCCCCTTAAGGTGAGGTAAACTACTCACATCCATGGTGTCTTTTGGCAAGTGAGATACATCCTGCCCTGATTTGCAGGAAGGGTTGCTGCTGTCATAAATTGTTTGAAGAGAATGTTGCTTGAATTCTCAGGTTTGTTATTCAGTGTTTCTGAACCTCTTCAAGCTTGATGTATGAAACACTGCTTTAGTGTTATTTTTATAAGGATTATGTCATATTATAGAAGTGCAGATCTAAACTGTAAAATTGAGAATAATCTTGCTTTTAATCCTCTAATTCTTTGGAGGCTGAGCATTGTCTGCCTGTTCATAGAGTTGGCTGAAAACTATGGAATTAGTCTGATTATTCTTTTCCCCTCCAACATTTTCTGATTTCCTTTATTTTTTAAAAGAATACACAATAATAACTTTTATATTGTTTTTGTGGTATTATTCTCCATTTTGTGTTTTCATATAGATGCAGGGTGTCTGTAAATGCTCCAAAGAAGCTGAGCTGTTCTGTCTTTGCTAAGAAATCATTATTCTCTGTATTCTGGTGGTGCTGAGATGGTAAAAAGTTTCTAAGAAATTATGGGGTCATTATGATTTTTGTACCAGGAATTTAATAAATCTGTCTTTGTGATGCATGTGCTTTGATGGGGTATAAAGGCTCCTCTAATTCTTAAATATTTAAAGAATGGAATAGAAAGGTTACAGGTTATATCAGGAAAAATAGAATTACCTGTTGGAGAGAGCAAAAGTGGGAAAACATGAAGCACTCAGAATAAAATGACGTTGGTTGTTAGAGGTGAAGGAGAACAGAATGCTTTGATTTTGTTCTGGGCAAAACTTTAGAGGTTGATTTTGTTTTGTTTTGAGACTGAAGCAAACTCTCAAAGACAGTACAAAGGTGCTGCTTACTGAACGTTGGCATAATGTTGAAATGTGTGTGAATAGTGGAAGTCAGGCAGTTCATTCCAATCCAAAGTTCAAGTACCTTGTGCAGCTACAGCATGAACAAAGAAGCAATGGATCCTCCATCTCAGCCTTTTCCAATTCCAATGTGTGTCCTTGTGGGAGGCAGCTTTGGTCAGGGATGGATGACTGGAGTTCTTGTGGGAGCTCTGCCCCAGCAGTTCCACAGCCTGTGCTGGGTAGGAGCACAGAATAGGTTGGCAAAAAGTTTTTTTGCTTTTGATCCATGTTAAGTGGGTACAGCTGACCTAAAGAAACCCATCCCCAAACTACTTACCATCCATCCATCTTAGCATGTAATGGCCTTCAGGAATATGAAGTTTAATTTTGAATAAACACTTACTGGCGGGCAGGTAAATGGATGAAAGCTTTATACTGAAGCGTTTTTAGAAGAGATTTGTATGGGGTTTGTGTATTAAAAGTATATAGTGATTATTCAATTAATTATATTTTGTAATAATAAATACAACTGTGTAATTTTGATTTATTTTTTTTCCAGCTCCAGTTGTTAACCGATATAACAGAAGAGTATCAGGTATGGATTCTTTTTAAGTTTAAAGTATCTAAAATTATTTTGAAATGTGTATCTGACTATAGGAATTACATGAAAAATGTAATTTTTCTCTTATTGCCTTATCATAATTCTTGCATTATTTTTGTTTGAAATAATGAGAATTGTTTCTTAATTTTCTGTAGATGTCAATGGCCAGCACATTAAGAACAATTAGAAAACAAATATGGGGGAAGGGTGCTCCCTTTTTGTATTGTTTTAGTCCCTTGCTTGTGCAAATTATATTTGTTGAATTAGTGGCTGTTCACTTGTTCTAGAGACACTAATTATACTTGTTTATTTATTTCTTTGTTTGTGTTCTGTCTCAACCAGTATGAAATACTTTAATGAGAAACTGTTATGCCCAAAAAATTCCTTTATAATTTGATTTTGAAGAGTATCACATGAACAAAATATTATGTGTAAGTGAGAAGGTATTGCATTGTTTTTTCATTTGAGGTGCAGTGTAAATTGCTTTGCATGTGGTAGTTTTTCTGTCTTCAAATATTTTATTAACATTTAGCTGGTCTAGAAAGTTGTGATTCTGATTTGACAAATATCTTTATGAAAATGCCAATGTACTCTAGTTTTGAGTTCAAGTCTACTCAGTTTGTAATTTGTGTAGATAATCTGACAGTGGGTATGTTAATTATGGTGGGGCATTGTTGATAATATATATATGTGGTATATAAATAAATATAAGATAAATACATATTTATGTGCAAAATGTCCTTATACTCATGCAATTCATTTACTTTTCTACTGGTTGCTTGGATATGATTAAGGAAATGATTGTGTATTTATGCCACTACTAACAAATAACTGAGTATAATGAGAATTTCATAACTCTTAAAAATTGACAGTACTGTAGTTTTGAAATATGATTACATGAGAAATGTAGGCAGGAATAAATTCTATCTTGAATGGTGGGGTGATGCTCTGGTAGTAAATATTGAGAATCATGTATTGCAGAGTATCTTAATTTGGAGACACCAAAGACACTTCAGTTTCTCTGCTAATTGAACAAGTCCATTCTGGAACTTGCTTATGGAGAAAAACCTTAGAAATGAAGAGTGACTACATCTCAGATTTAAATTTAATTAAATAAAGGCTGAGTTATTCCCAAACTTAAAAGAATTAATCCTTAATCAGAAAGCATTTGTAATCTTTTTGACTTTGCAGTACTGAAATGCAATGTTGATGCTCACACAGTACTGAGCTGCTCTTAGTTAAAAAACAAGTTCTCTCATTTAGGAGGTCTAAAGGTTAATGTGAACAACTAAAAGGCAAATGTATAATTGAATTGCTAACTTGTGCAATTAGATTAAGGAGGACTTTAGTTGCTTAATAATGTTCCTGCTTCAGGAAGAGCTAGAATAATTCAGAGTTACAGTTCACATTAGAATTGTCATGGTGACAAACAATAATAGAATATGTGTATGTTACTGCTGTGTGTTAAATACTTTCCATAATAAAAAAAATAGCCATTTTCTCTCTGTATACACTGTATAGGTCATGATCAGTGTGGGATTTGTTAAAATGCAAAGGCGATGCAAAACCCATCCATGTGTATACAAAGAGATACAGTTTTCCTTCTCTTGGCAGGAAAAGCAGAGAAACTGCTGGTTTGGGGTAGGGGGTGTTTGGTGGGTGGTTTATTTCACTCCATTCCTGCTGTTTCTGTCAAGACCTCCATAGGAATGAGACTGGCTGGGCTCTGCTGGGTTACTGAGCTCAGCCCCCTGCCACCATAGGCAACCACATTTTACAGTCTCTTGCATAAAATCAGGGACTGATTTGCTGGGTTTGTTGCTCTGAATTTGGTTTGATATGTGTGTTAGATGCATTATGTTTTAAACAAGTTTTCATTCTGCAATTTTGGTAAGATTTTGTCTTTATAAACCAACAAATAACAGCAGTCACCAAACCAATGGTGCTTTACAGATTGCTCAGCATAGTAGCTAAATGTTTCTGGATTTAACTAATAAAGTAAAGCAGAAAAAAATATGGAGAAGAAAAGCTGGCACATAATTCTTTATTGAAATTGCATTTAGTGTATTCTTTTATGGTCTTGTCTTCAGGAGAGCTTTCTGCTAGTCCATGTTGAACCTTGTCAGTCCAACCAATATTTCTCTGTTTCCAGTGCAGTGTGTGTTTGTAAGGGGAGTGAAGAGCAGAGCTCAGTTGCTTGCTGCTATCAACATTTACACACACAAAAGCACAGATTTATAGAGAATTTAAAAGCTTACATGGGATGTATTAAAGAAAAATTCAAGCAAGAATTGTTCAAGTATTTGGCTGCCTAGGGAATTACAGCACTGTCCTCGTTCACTAGGTCAAAAATAAAAGAAAAATTAAATTTTAATTAAAGGAAAGGTTAATGAAGTGCTTGTCTCCATTACATAAAGTTTATGACAGGCAAATAATTGTTCTGGTAAACCATTCAACTGATGTGTTACTGAAGGCTAACAAGTGTCTTTAGGGTCTCTTACACATAGCAGTTAAAAATTTTCTTTTTAGTTGCTTTATTAATTTATGAATATTAAACTTACAGTGTTTTCTATTCCTTGGTTGTGATTAGTTGCCTACAGGTAACAGGATAATCATGGTTCTTTTGGTGCACTCCTGCAAATTCTAGAGATACATTAACCCATAGAATAAATCTGTTCCAATGATTACTAAATTTTCATTTAGGTCTTTATTTCTAGCTATGAAACATCTAAACAGTTTTGGCAAATACTGCCAATGCTGGAAATATTTAGCTGTCACTCTTTAAATGGACTGTGCAGGAGGGTCATCCTGGAAGAGGGGGATTTATCTAATCATGTTCATGTAATTATTTATAGAAGTGCAGAGTGGTAGTGTTCTCATGAAGAGAAACATTCTTTTCCATGGAATGCTTGGAGGGAGAAGGAGAAATGAGAGTTTGATGTTCCCCTAAAAAATTATTCTAGTGAATAGCTGGCTAGTGTGTGGCCATGGCCATGTAGCATGTTGAGATCCATGGTGTCTCACAAACAGTTGGTCAGCTCTAATTTGTATCTGAGGCGGTGGCTGACTTCATTAAAATAATCCTGTTTGCACAATCATAAGCTATATCGGTGGTAGAAACTAAAATGGAAAAAGCTACCTCAATAATTTGAAAACCTTCTGGCTCTAGGGTGCCATGGACTGTGATGCAATTTCAGTGCTATTACCACCAGAGCAGTTATCTTGCTGCTGCTGCTTAAATGGGTCAGCAAAGTCTGAGCCTTGTGCCAGTGTAACCTGTGGATTGCTGACTGATTCCCTTTGCCCAGGCTTGGATGGACAGGCCTGAAACCCTTGTAGATTCATTCTTCCCAAGAACTGGACTGGGTTGAAATTCATATTTGCTTCATTACATTCCTTGAATTTCCTCCAAGCATAGGGGCTCCTGACAAACTTAATTATGTTGGTCACTTCATTTTCTGTAAATGGAAGGCTGCAGAACATGCCAGTGCCTCTGCCCTTGGCTGGGGACTGACTACATGGTGCAGGGAGGTGGCAGAAATCAGTGATACCTCCTTTCTCAATTCTATCAGTGCTGTATCAGAACTAGAGGAAGAGAGCATTGATATTTGTCCCGCTATAACAAATGGTACATAACACCAAGGAGAATTTTGCTCCTGGCAGGATATGAATGAGAAGTTAATTGTGTTTTTGGAAGGAAGAGTGTGACGCCCACTAGAGTCTCTCTTGTGCATAGTTTCTCCTCTTTTAGTTTTAGCATATTTCAGAAAAGTTAAGTTTTTCATTAGATTTCTGTATTGCCATTTCTAGACACTTTTGATACATTCCACAGAACACCCACTCTCCAGCAGATTTGCTGATTTCTTCTTGGGATAGGAAAATCTGACAAAGTGACACCCGTACCATACATGTGTCACTAAAGGTTTTCATCTTTTTTTACAATTTTTTCTATTTTTACAATTTTTTTTTTTTACAATTTTTTTACAATTTGTTTATGTGAGCGACCTGGTATAATACATGTCATTTGCATATGTCTGTACTGCCTCATGAGCCTTCCTTTGGCCTCAGTGGGATAAGATTACTATTTTTACATTCAACAACTACAAGTGGAATAATTGACCTGTATCATCTAGGGAACAATACATAATAGTTATTTCCTTAATAGTAACATGGCTATCAGGATCTGTGCCTGTTTTCATGTTAATATAAAAAAATAATCAGATGAAACAGACTTACCTCAGTTGGTCCCTTCGGTGGGGCAGCTTTCGACAGAGACTCAGTGGAGTGAGAAGGGATAAAATCTGTTCCTGGAGCTGGGTGCTAAACCCTCCCCTAAGATGAGTAAAGGTTTCACATGTAGAGGCTAATTTTGTTTAAATGTTACTGAATCCTGATTTCCTGGGTATAGCAAACATTAGCATTTTGTGGAACACTGACAGTTGTGAATTGTCAGTGTCCCCAGCAGATGCTGGGTCCAGAATCAGGGCTTTTTATGTTTCTCTTGTCTCTAGCAATCTGATGTTGACACTATGGCTTGGTGTTGTGGAATTGTGTGGGTTTTTTGGGCTTTTTTTTTTTTTGGTTGGTTGTTTTTGGGGTTTTTTGGTATTTGAATAATTTTGTGTTTTGAATAATGTGTAAATCAATATTCCCTGACAGTTTTTGGCTTTTTCTTTCTTATCACATAAGCTTCTGTAAGAGGCCTTGACTATTGCTTGTTCCAACTCACTGATTCTTCTCTGTTTTGATGGTGATGGGGACTCTTTACCTTGAACTCTTCATTAGTCTGGTTTCTGCCAAAGATGAGCAGTCATAATGTACATATGTTGCTAAAGTCTGATATTCCTCTCTGCTTTCTAGTGCAATACAGCATTTTCTTCACACCCTGGCAAGTTGAGATATCAGAATATAATAATATTGTACATAGTAAATTCCTTTTAGTAGCTTTTAGTGTTTTAAAATGACAGCTTTAACAAAAATAATTTTCTAATAAAGCTTTTCTGTTAATTATTGCCACACGGTGTGTTGGTATGTGGCAAAAAAAGCTGTTTTGGGACCCTGTTAAATTAGGATATCTAAATGGTAGCAATGAAACAAGAGGCAACCCTTCTCTTGGGAGGTTGTTTTGAGTATTTTCTCTTGCAGAATGCTATCTACTACTTCAGTGATAAAAATCTCAGCACTTGAAATCATCGAGGGAGGAAGACTGAGTGATGACTGACTTTCTCTATGCTGTTCTCTTTGCTGTATATTTATCTGATTATCAGAGGTTAACTTGAAAATCATGATCTGGTTTCTTCTCTTGAAGGTATTTAATTAATTTCTATATTGATTATTCACCATCTTACAACACTGATGGCATAATAACTTCTGCTGAAAGTTTTTCAGGCTGGTGATAAATGATAAGAGACTTTCAAGTTCAAAAATCCACATTTTGACAAATGGCACAGTTTTCCTGTATCAACAACCTGAAGTTTCTATGATTTTTTGCTAGCCCTAACGATTGCAAAACTGATATCATAACTAGAGTGAAAAGAATTAATTTAAAAAAATGTTGATATGAGCAAAAGCCAAGCACGTGGGATGACAGATGAAAGTGGTGATAAATTGTGTGGGTGCTCTCCTGTAAGAAAGTGTCTGAATCATTATTCGTTAAACAAAAAAAACCTTGTTTTCTCTGTTTGCAATATTGGGACTTATTTAAAAATTCCTGGCATGTGATTGACATTCAGTGAATAATAAAAAGCTTATTTTTGGAAATTAATAGTCATGACTTCAAAATTACTTGGATTTCACAGTGTTGTGAACAATTCTGCAGGATTTTTTTTTAATGACATAAAGAGAAATGCAGCACTGTGAGCATCCGTAAAATTTAAGTCAGTGCAATACCTGGTCAGAAGAAATCTGATCCAGTCTGCTTAATGCACATAAGTGCTACAGTGGAGTAGAATTAATTAATCCTTCATCTTTTTATTTATTCTTTCTTAATACTAGTTCATGGCTAGATTGTTACATAAAAATTAGAAGTTGTTTGTCCAAAGTCAAATGTTTTAACTGAAATTAACCCTTAAGAGTTGGGAGCATAAGTATAGCTGTGCACATTTTTAGACAAGTAATGCAGTATGGATCAATTTTTCAAAAGTATTCAGGTAGAAAAAGGTGCTAGTGATTAACTTCCATTAATTGTTTTACATTAAAGATCTTTAAAAAGCCTACATAAATGTTCTGCATCTTTGTATACATAAATATTTTTGAAATTTCAGCCTTCAGCTGATTGTTGAAATAAAATGTAATTCTCCTTTTGATAGGTTGAAATTTAACTTTTCTCTTTCATGTGATAGAGATTTTTTTTTTTTTTTTTTTTTTCATTTCATTCAAAACTCAGGATGGTTTTTAATATGGGAATTAAAGCCCAAATGAAAATACTCCAACATGGTTTGTTGGTCAAACACACCTGAGGAAATCTCAAAATGCCTGTCACAATACAGGCTAAAAAAGGCAGTTTTATACTTGTTGCAAAATCTGGCGCTGTGATGTATCTTTAGAGTGACATCAGAATCAGATGTGATTTTAATTTTTCTGGTGAATATATAAGGCTGCACTCCATCCCTGTTTTAATATAAAATTTTAGACAAAGTCACAGATGTTGTTGTGCTCCTATATTGATTAATACACTCAATCAAGTTTAGGTAACTTCAGTTTAAATGTGAAATATGTTGAGTAGTCCATCTATGGAGAACAGAAAAGTTGAACAGACTTGATTTAAATATGAAAGGATGTACTTTCAGAAACTTGGTTGTTTTTAACAGCAGAACACCTTGCTGACTGTGTGTAGCCCAAAATAAAAAAACCCAAACTTTATAAGAATACTAAAAAACTCAGTATAGGGAATATAATGGCAAACTCACTACAGGAAATATGAAAGCCATCTCAGGAACTGCTGTGAGCCCTCATTTGAAGAGAGACTTGAATCAGGGCTTGACTTTGTGAGGTGTGGGTGCTTGGCTGCCTCAGGCACTTACCTGATTTGGTGTTTTTACCATGTCTCCAAAATTCGGGAGAGGAAAAACCCTAATTTTCTTAAGCTCACTAATCTTCTCTAATGGAAAACCGCAAAACTGGTCATAAGTAAGGCACACAAGTTACAACTGATGAAGTTCCTTCCAATATTAGTCCTTTGCCAGACCATTTCAAGTGTGTGTTTCCTGTGAAGGCAATCTGTTTATTCAGTGGGATGCTGAAGTCCAGAGTTGGCTCATGAGTGAAGGAGTTACCTTTGCCATGGCTGGTGCTCAGCAGGAAACTGGAATTGCTCAGTAGCCACACAGGAATGGGGGGAGCTGCCAGGTTTTTCTTCAAGGGGTCCGACAGTAACTTGGCATATTTCCTGCTTTTTCAGCATGCCAGGAAAGGAAACAGCAGTTTCCAAGCACAGGGATCTGGGGGCTTCCACACCATTCCTCTGCACACAATCCTTTTGTGTCAAGCCATGCTAATTTTTTATTGTTCCCTGTTGTTACAGATAAATAGGCGTTAGTTGTTCTATTCGGGGTAATGTGGTTTTTAACATATTTGGACATTCACTAGAAATCTTTGAAAATTATACCATATAATAGATTTCAGAAGTGCCTTCTAACACTTCAACATACTTTGGTTCTCTGTTACGACAGATGTCAGAATGATGTGGGTAATCTTCATTGCTAAATGAAATTTAAGGCAAAAAGTGCTTTACTGCACTTTTCTGTAGATGATTTAAAGATATTAATTGCCTTATTGCAGGTTTAGCAGTTCATATAGCAGAATTGCTAGTATAAAACCAAAAAAATGCCTTGATCTGTAAATTGAAAGAAAATTTCCTATTTCTATACTAGAAAAACACTTTTCCTGTTTTATTTCTCAGCTAAATTCTCTCTTCTATCTACAGTTTGCAACTAAAAGCCTTTAAGCTGCATGTCTTTTTTGGGGGGGAAGGCATATATTTGAGCCATTTCTTGAAACTTGGTGTTCTGATGTAAACTGAATGGAAAGTGAACATTCTCTGTGCTGTTTTTAACTCAGAGAAAAGTGTCACTGTTTCAGGCACATAAGCATTATTGGTGCTGAATTTCTGGTTCTAACTGCCTTGCTTACGTAACACATTTGGAAATGTGTTAAGATTTATATGATGAGCTAAACCAGAAGATCATTAAAGCAGAAGGCTTACTTCTACAATTGTGAATCTGTGTGCTCTGAAATAGTAGTAGCATCATGTTTTCCAGGAGACCTTTTTTATGGATGACTATCTCATCGGTAAGGCTCTCTTAAAGGGCTTGAACAAGGTCAGCAGCATGTTTATCCATTTCAGTCTTCTGATTTCTTAACTTGCAAGAATAAAGCTTGCTCCATTTGAATTTCCCAGGCGTCACCACATGGAACAATGTGTAACTCCAAAATATCCTGCTTCCATTTTAGATTTCTGTTTAAATGTAGTAAAGGGAATTGGAAACAGAAGTAACAAATTGTATATTACTGTTTTAAGATTGAAAGGGCAGTATTTTACTTTCGGTAGTTACTGTGCCAGAGCTGTTTACTCCAATGATCAGTCACATGGAAAATTTTCTTATTTTTGTTAGTCCTCTACCATGAGGGAAGTATTTTTGTTGTATTAATTTTCATGCAGACTTACCTCTTACTGCAAGTCCCAGAGCACACCAGTGTCTGATGGGATGCTGGGCTCTCTTGTTGTAGATTGAGACATGGAAGCCCAAAGTGCCGGAGTCTTAGGTGTGGCTTAGTTAGCAGATGATTCTGTGGAATCAGGCAATATTGTCCCTTGACTACTCCAGCTGTACAGGAGAGACTTGCAGAGTGTTTATCACCAGAGTGATTTCATCATAGGTGCTCTGGAAACTAAATTTTCAAATTATCAAAAAATTAGTCTAGGAATTACAGCCTCATGAGTTTATCATTATTCTCCTGCAGCATGTGACTTCAGTGAGGTGAAAGAGTATATAACCCTTCCACGTGTGTGTGTGCAGAGTGGAAGGATAAGCTAAAACATTTGGCATAACTCATACATAAGGGCATTAAGCAAAAAAGTAAAAGTTGTGCCTTGATATAATTAAATAGGCAACTATATGAAGTAAATACAGTGATAAACACCTCTTAGTTTAGTTTTAAAAAAAAAAGAAAAGGCAAATGTCATGTTCATTTGGTTATGCCAGAGAGGTAGGAGAAGTGCTTAGGAGAATTCTGTCTCTAGTCTTACATTGGCACAAGTTCTTTGTTTTAATTGCTCCTGAGTAGGAGGAGGATTTAAATAAAGATATCCATGCTGAGGATTGTCTTCTGAAGTTTTGTTGCAGTTCGATAAGACCCCAACAAGTCGCCTCTTAGTTTGATAGGGAATGTCATTTCCTAACAGATCCCTGGAGTGGATTCCCAGGTGCTGTGAAGCCTTTGGTCTCTGGGTTGTCTGGTGCTGTGTCCCTGAGTCAACCTGGGGCTGATTTCCAGGCCAGATCCTGCAGATTGCAGAAGGAGTTAGGCAAAACAAAACAAAAAAACAGCCCTTAACAAAGCCTACCTAGGAATAATAATTAAATAGGAACGCATTGTATCTTGTTAAAAGTGCTTTATGCTTGTCTTTAAAGTCTTGTTGAAGCAGTATTGTCTGCTTGTAATGCTTTCATTATATGTGTGTAAAGATACGAATCTGAACCAGACTGTGATTATTTACTTTCCGTTTATTATTCTACTTCTTTCATCATGAAAGTTCTTGTTTGCCCTTAGGGAAATGTAATTTTAAATACTTTGCCAAATCTTGATGCAGTAGGAGAAAAAAAAAGCAAGGCTACTCTCCTGTAAGGCATTGTCTCAACTGTTTTACTGTACATCTGATGATAAAACCTTTTAAAGAAACACTTAAAATCAGATTTTTATTAATCTGTATGAATGTAATAAGATAAAGCAAATGCACATATGGAAATAGTTGTCAACCAATTGCCATAATTTTCAAGAGCTTATTATGTTGCCTGTACTTACGCATCTTGGGAGAAAAGGTGTCTGTGCATGTAAAGTTGGATTTCCTGCGAAGAAAAAAACCCCATTATCATAAAAGGTGGCATTTATAATTGATTGTGCAGTCTGTTCTGAACTTGTGACTGAAAAGTAATATGAAGTAGGAGTGTGTGACAATGGTGTTTCAGTTTTGTCACAAGCCATTGTTGCCGGAACTGTTGCATTTCTCTCCTGATGGAAAGGGAACAAGCTGGAGAAATCTCATTTAGATAATGCTATTGGAAAGTACATAATCATGCTGAGGAAATGGTTATCAAAGATTTCTAAAAGCAAGGTTAGCAAGCACTGTAAAACATCATGCACTTCCTTGGCAAAAGTGTTTATCCAGCTGTGAACTAGAGTGGGGTCTCTGCAAGCTCTACCTTGGACCTCAGTTTTGCTACTCTTGACCTTGAGGAACATAGGTAATGTCCACATCAGAGCTGGCCATCTTCAAGTTGACTCTGAGCTGTAAGCAAGGCTTTGGGTAGAGCCAGGTGAACACTTCAGCCTGTTGAGCGAGAGAGGCAACAGAGGCTTTCTGCAGAGCGAGGTGAACCAGTGCAGCACTTGAGAGCCTTACAGGCTCCATCAGTGTCTTGTAGGCTTCTTTGCCTGACAAAGTGATTTGTGCAGCTTTTCAGCCTGAGCAGGCTTTGGGACCAAGTGTGGAGTGTGCCTGAACCTGTAATCCTGACTGGACTGAGCTGGTTTGGCACAGCCTTGCTGAGTGTGAGTGCCTTTGGAGTTAATCTGTAACACAGAAGAACTCTGCCTGTGAAGAACTGACTTGATTTAGTTTCCTTTTAACATGGTGACATTTGAAGCTGTTTCAAGAATCAAAAATCCATTATTTTCCTTTCCCCCTGAAATGAATCATTTCTAAATATTTCTCCACTGAAAAAAATCTTACACTTGATTTGACATATATGGCCATGCAAGTGGTTGCATATTTGAATATTCTGTTTTGGTATTTGAAAAAGGTTTGATGGGGTATTTTTGGCTCAAATCCTGGTTATTGTAAATCATGTCTCAGTTATGCCTCTGAGAATTAAGAGTGAAGTCAGGAGTTGGTACTGCTGTGGGCTAGCCTGCATCTGGAGATTGCCATGTGGCACATAAAGTGAAAGACCAGTCTTCTAAGACCCAAGACCTGAGTTCTGGCTGATGCAACAACGTTGGTTTTAACAAAAAATTTACCCTTGATTTCACTCAGTTCTCACTAGTGAATTGAAGGCTGAAGCAGCTGATTTTCCTGCACATATTAACTGTTCTTTGGGTTTCAGTGTTGCTTTTCCTTCCAACTGTCATGAATGTGAAAATGGTTCAGGTGGTGCAAATGGTTGCAGGTTCTGTTTCCCACATGCTGGATCGAGGTACGAATCTGTCGTCTGCTTTGACATGGTGAGATCTTTCACTTGAGAAACAAAGTGCAATTTCTGAACCAAAAAGTTCTGAGCTAACCAAGCAACAGAAGTGAGAGGGAACTTGAAGTTGTTTTCCAAGTGTGGAAAATCACATTTATCTGTGCCAGCAAAGACCTGTGTGTAAGTGCTGTTCAAGCTTCCTAGTTCATCTGACTGCATCGTTTTGAAGTGCAACTCAGCTGTCAGAGGGAATGACAAGCCACTGGAAGTGGTCATCGTTCCAGCTGGCATAGTGCTCCCAGAAGAGCCTATGCATCTGTCCCTTGAGAGACAGACTTAAAAAATGCTTGAAGCCTTAACAAATTCAGATGCAAAGAACACTGCCTTAAACATAATTTAAGATAACTCATCTGAATAAGTAACTGGGAAGGTGGTTCTGCATCTACTGCTCTGAGTGGATTTTTATTAATGGGTCTGATAGGATCAACTGGAGGTGACGCATCCTCATAAGTGAGGAAGAGTGAATAGAATTTCACTCTGCAGTGCAGAAGGTGGGATCCAAAATTGAAAAGAGAGTATGACAGGGCATCCATTGTTTTAGTAGGAACAGAAATATTAATAATGTATTCACCTTACATAGAATATCAAACTTAAATTTTCTTCTTTTGTGTGTGTTTGAAGGTGTTCAAGCATCAGCCTCTTGGCTGAAAGAAGTGATCTCTCGGGGACAGGGATGGTGTGCATTTCTCTTTGAGGCTGTATTAACTTGCCAGATCTAAATGCTCAACTGTTATTCATTCGCATACAGATTTGTATAGAGTGCAAGGACTTTGATCTTGACAAAACACATATTTTGCAGAACAATATTATCTTGACAGTGATTAAAACTTACATAAACAAAGGTGATGTTTGTACTGGCAAACTTGTCTTGCTACTTCTTCTGTCCCCACCCCTTGCTTCCCCCTCACCCATCCACTGCTGATGTCATTGCTGCAGCTACAAAGATCTCTGTTGCTTTCAGATGCTGTCACCTGCATAACAAAGCAGTGATGGAGCTGTATCATTTCTGAGCCTTCAGAAGTGTTAACAGATGTTCTTGAAAGCCAAAGAAGGTGCAGCATGAGAGCTGCAGAAGCTAAGAGAGACTAAATGTAGATGGTAGGATAAAAGCCTGAATTTCTTTTTATCTCAAAGCTTCATAAAATTGAAAACCGTTTTTTGTGTTCCAAAGCTATTTGAACTGTGTATGGGTGGATTTGGAAGGAAGCTTGGTCTGCATGGTGTGAGCTGATAGAGCTATAGATGTGTCACACTGGTGTGTAACTTCCACTGATGGATTCTTGCTTAGCTCTTGCTCAAGGGCAGAGTTATGCTGAAAATCCCAGCTAGGCAAGGTGTGATTTCAGAAGTCATTTCAAATTATATGAAGATACTGGTGAGCTTTAGGTTGTATATTAAGAAAACTTCTTCCCCTGAGGGTGGTGGAGCATGTTAGCAGAGAGATGTGCGATCTTCACCCTGGGAGGTTTCCACGTCAGCCCCAAACTAGCCCTCAATTCCAAGTATCTGCCCTTGGACGGGTAGGTTGGGCTGGATGACCTACAGAGAGAGATCCCTTCCAGCTGCCATTTCAGTGAGTCTGAAAAACAACGCTTTTCAGGAGAATCTTGTGAGGACAAGCTTGCCTCTTGAGTGTCTGTTTTGTTGGGACACTTAAATAGTTAATATGTGAATTCAGTCACATGTGAAATAATGGGTCAAGGACGTTTTCAGTCAGTCAAGATGAAAGATCAGATGTTTTTTCATTAGGACTGGCTGTACTGTAGTGCACAAATGAATAACCTTCAGGAGTCCTGAAATTCCCTAGATTTCTGACAGGCATTGGCAGAGTTTAGGGTAGTTATGGGGAACCTTTACAGCCAGAAGAACAGCAAAGCAGCAGACAGCATGAAACATTTTGAAGGTAAGACTGTCACACAGGTGACAGTTCAGACTTCAACAGTTCAGACTTCCCCAAATGATTTACCAATTAAAAATAGTGGCAAGAAAAATTTGACATACTGCACCATAAAACATGGGATCGGTTGATGTAATGTTGATTTTTCTTCTCATTAGTCACATTTTAGAGTATTTGAAAAGTACTGTTGGTTGTTGTGAGTAGGCTGTAAAGCTTTCCAGCATATCATAATATTAATTAAGCTTGAGAATTTTGTGTCTCTTCCCTTTTTTAAGCATACCACAACAGGTATGTTATATTAAGTTTTATAGCTCTGCCTGCAAGTAAATAGTACTGTAAATCAGCTGTCCAAAGCTGATGTCAAAGCATCTGGCCTACTCTTCTCCATGGGAAAAGAAATCCCAGTAGGAGATTGAAGAATGAGAAGCATAATGGGAAGGCATTCTATGTGACCATGGGAAGAAGTGGTATTTTGCAATGTTTTTATTGTATTTCTATGGTGCCCATTCACGGGCATTACAGAAGTGATTTCCATTTTTAAGGGAGGGGTACTAAGTCCTAGTCTGTATCCATGGTGGACTTTGGGAGCTTTTGGGTAAGATGAAATAGGGGAAACCTACATTTACAAACCTTAACCAAAGCCATAACCATTTCATACTGAAGTTATAGATGACTGTTGCTTTGATGTGTGTTTTAAGATAAGGTTTTGCTCTGATGCCCTAGTTTTAGCTGTGGTAATAAAACTTGTTTCCCCTAGGAAATCTTGAAGAGGATTTCCTGAATTCTAAAGCATTTTTAGCAGTAGCTTCCCTGCAGCTGAGGTGGGAACAAAATCAAATTTGCAGCTTAATACTAGAATTTGAATGATAGAATGGTATAGTGGTACAATGATTTATGAATTCATAGATGTGACTTGAATGTGCTTATACACCAGGTACTTTCAAAAATGTACAGAAGTGTATTTATAGTATGTAATGTTGTGCTTAATAGAGAATTGGACTCCAACTGCTCATAAGATACACCAGTTGTAAAAAATGAAGAGTTAATTATCACCATACTGTTTAAACCACAGAAACTTTCTTCTTAGTAACTGTTCCGTATTAGAAAATCCAAAGCTTTCACAATAGATTTTGATCTTTACTGTAAAATGGAAGGAGGGAGGAAGCTTTCACACCAAAATGCTAATAATGTTTTCTTTGTTAGTGCCTTTGTATTGCATATTATGTGCATCAGCATATCAGTCCAAGTTCTGTAGTTTTGTAAGCATCCACCTTCCCATAAACCAGTCATCTTTGGAGTGGTCTATACTTTTTTTTCAGCTGGGGAGGAATGCTGTTTATCCTTTGAGTATCTGGCCTAAGTGTGGGTGGCTCTGTTAAACTAAAAGCATGTGTGTGGTAGGTACACTGTCAATACACTGTTTCTGTATTGTTAAACAGGTTTATTGTATGAACAGTACTTCATCTCTAAATGCCTGATGCCTAGTGATTATATGATTGTGTTTTTAAATTGTGGTTTGGTAAGTGGAATGCTTGTTGTTGTATTTGAGTCTCCTCACTCTCTCCGGGAAAAAAAGGAATTAAAATCCAGTTTCCTAGGGAAAACTTGTATCTTTTAGGTAGGGAGAAAACAAATACCAAATAAAAAAACCGAGACACACAAAACCAAACAAATCTTTGCTAGTAAATTATGCTAGAGTTTTGCATTTTTATAGTCCTGTTGAGTGCACGATGACAGGGTCAATTGGCATGTGTGCATTTTTGAATTATTTACATGTTGCTGAATTCTAGACTTTCTGGATTTTTATTTATACTTTCTCAGTCCATTCAGCAGTTAGATGTCATTGCAGTAAGCTTCTGGGCATTCTGCCAAGTCTTCACTATTGTCACAATGCTGGATAAAGTACAAAGGAAAATGCTTGTCTATGTTTCCTTGTAAAATTTTATAAGTAATGTATAACCTCTGATGTGAGACCACTGTTATTAAAGAGCACAGCTAGATGAAAACAGGACTGACTCTCACTTTCCTTGACTTTCTGTACAGGTGGTTAGAATGTGCACATCACTTCGACATGCAAGGACTGTAAATATCCATGAATTAATAAGAAAATCTAAGCTAGAACTGTGGGCTTTTGGCGGCCACGGTGTCTGTGTTTAGTATTGTGAAACTCTGTAATAGCGTAATTAAGATAACTGAAGAGACACCTTTTCTGAAGAATTAAAACTGAACAAAAATGGTTTGAAATTTTGGCTACTCTTCATTACTATCTCTCTTTCAGTTGGTCCTGTAGGTATAATTACATGTTTGGCAGAGCCTTGTCCCAGTGCACTGTAGTATGTAATTTTTCACAACTGTTCTCATACTTTAAAAAAAAAAAAAAATCACTCTGTAAATTTTAGACTTGTTTTCATATCACCAGTTGCCATTAATTTGGTTAAAATGTAGCAAGATAGAGGAACGTGTGGGGGATGGAACTGAATACTGTTTTTTCATAGACTGTACTATGGTGAAGCTGATGGTTAATTTCTCAGGTTAATTTCTGTGAAAACATGATTTCTCCATATCAAAAAACCTCCAAAAATATAGATACTCACTTGCAATTTGGAATTGAGGTGGAGGGAGTGGCTCATCCTTCCTTGTGCTCCTTTTTCTCAGTGTTTTGCTCTGTATATTGCACTGCAAAGAACAAAGCAGTGTAGCAGCAGTTTTTTCCCCCTGCTTTTTAGAGAAGATGCTTGTAAATGAATCTGAATGGAGATTGTTATGCCTTGATACCAGTTGAAAGGAAATCTGTGTCCATGCTTGAGTACTTGCTAGGCAAGATTATTTAGTAAGTCACAGACTTTTTACATGAGAGTGTGAGAACAGCCATGCTGTGCCTGCTCAGAGAACAGACAGGATTTGAGCCTCTGCCACTGTAATGACAAAATGAAAAGTGATTCTGTTTTTCCTGTAGGAAAATAGAAGAAACATATTTAAACTGATTTATTTGCTGTTCTCATGTAATTACTTCTTTTACTTATTTCCTCTCTCTTTTTCTTCCAAGTTTGTGCTGAGGCTTTCAATCCAGATGAAGAGGAGGAAGATACAGAACAAAGGGTAAGAGTGAGGGAATCACTCCATGCATGGTTTTCTCTACAGATTGACAGGCAGATGTACATTGCCTTTTCTTACCACTTGTGCATTTTGTGCTGGGCGTGGTGTGGTGACACTGGCAAAGTGACATTGCTTCGAAATTTAGAGCCACTTTGTCTCATGGACTTTTTTAGTCACTACAGCTTTAATAAATACAATTTTACTTCAAAGAACTCAAGAGCTGTGCTTAAGATCTTTAAAATTTTGGCTGTTTTCCTTTCTTAAATCTCTTAAAGGCTTGTTGAGGCAATTCCTAGATCATTGATGCTGTTGAGAAGAATTAGTTGAGCTTCACCACAGCTGTTTCTTCATGGGTGCTTAAAATTCCTCACATGCTTTTTACTGTCTTTCTTGTCAGAGCGGTTCTGCTTGGGTAGAAGTGCTTGGTTGAAATATTTTAAGTCTGTGGCCACCTGTTTTTTCTCTTGTTCTTGAAAGTCGGGAATTTCTAGGAATTGAAAATCCAGATACTGTAATTGTATTTCTTTGGAGGTGGGTTTGTGTGAGCAAATCTTGTAGCCTAGTTGTTGAGAATCAGTGTTTTCTCCCTGGGCTTCTGGTGTTCCTTTTCAGATTCCATTGCAAGGATGCTTACACTTCTGCAGTGAAAATCTAATATGATTTCTCTTAAAAAAGAACAGATACTTCATAAATATTTTTATATGCTATTAAAAAAAACCCCACTATAAGTGTGTCTGGTTACCCAAATATTTGTGAACTTGGACATATTTATTGCATCAAAGTCTTAATTTTCTTGACTGATGATTCAATATTCTGTTTTCTCTTAAAACAAGGATCTGAGACCTGTTTAACTTTGGAAAATAACTTTTTAGAAATGCCTACTGATATAACTGGTTTTTGGAATCCTTGTTATTCCAGAAATAAGAAATGTTAATGTGGTGCATGTCAGGTAATTAATTTTTTTATATATTTTCATAATTAGCCCCTAACAAGCACATGTATAAACATTTCCATGATACAGTGATTATTGGTTCCTTTAACCTGATGTTTATAAATGGGAGGTAGTAACAAAATATCTCAAACAACAAAGCTTTTATTTAAGTAATTTTGTTATTCAATAACTTCTTATTGGATGGGCTGAGACTCCTATGTGTCATATAGGATATAAACTGCCTGTGAGCCAACAGTAATTATACTGGGACTAATATAGCCAGAGGTTAGGAAGAAAACCGTTCATTTCTTCCTCTGTTTCATATGTTCAAGTTTTGTCCGTGGCTATGGCTGTGTTAGAAGGGAAGGGAATGGATTGGAAAAGGCATCCTCCTCTCTCTTGTCTTTCTTCACTGTTATTTTTCATATGTTAATTGTCAGCATAATGTTTTTCTTATGTGTTTTTCATTCTGTCTTGCATTGTATATGTTTATATATGAATACTGTTTATGCAAACAACAAAAAAGGACTGTGTATTTTTGACACTTAAATTGTGTTTTGCTTTTTCATGCTGAAGTGAAGGTTTAGTCTGAAATCATATTTCTTTGTTGTCATGACTGTTCCATTCTACTTTGTTTTAAAGGTAGTTCATCCAAAAACTGATGAACAGCGATGCAGACTGCAGGAAGCATGTAAAGATATCTTGCTCTTCAAAAACCTAGATCAGGTAATAACATTTTAAGGAAATCTTAAATGAAATTAATTTTTTTTATGTACAGTTAATATGATCTAAAAGTCCAGACACAGTTTTCAAGGACAAGAAAATAGAATTCTGTTTAAAAGATAAGGAATATTTTCAGTGTAGTGGTGCCAAGAGATACTGCAATTATAATTCCCAAATTCAGGAGTGCAGTAAATATTTCAAGTGTATCAGCAGCATGAAGACTGGCTTGCGTGTTCATATAGTGTATTTTTAGAAACTCAGCTGTGATCTACATCTTCAACTTTGAACACCAGGTCATTGAAAATGCAGCGAAAGTATATTGTTAATGGGCTTGGGAATAGCAAAGATGGTAAAGCAGGTCAGCAACAAGGCAAAGCATTTATATGGTGTCACCTTTCTTGGTTTTGACAGTTTCCCTGGCTGTGCTGCCTGCAAAAAAAGGAAGTTTTGTCATGAGTCAAGAGGGAAATCCAGCTGGAGCCTGCTGTGCAGACCAGCATTATCCCATTTTCTGTGTGGGCTCCACATCTGTACCTGTCCTGTCTCATCTGGGGCTAGGACTGCAGCTTCTCTAAGACAACAGACTATCCAGGGAAATAAGTCTATGAAGAGTCTTGTTCAGTATAGTCCTGATCATGACTGGGGCTCTTAGATGATGACAGTACAGATAGTTTACTGATAGATCATGGTGCCATTTTTAGACATACATACAACGAAATACATGTACTGTTTATATGAATTGATGTGTGTCCATTGTAGTGGAGCTGTGTCAGATTATACCAAACGTTTTTGTGTGCTTTGGCACTGACTGGTATGTGAAAATTGAGCCATTTGGACATAAATTTGAGATAATGGCTCTTGTGTGCTAAAAGTCTGGCTCTCTGTATTACTGAATTTATTATTAATAATCTGGAAAGGAGTGAGCTGCTAGTGGAAACCAACATATATTACTTGTATTTTTGTACAGTAAAACGTACAAAAGTGTGATGCATATTCCAGTTTACTGTCCAGGCCAAATGAAACTAACACGCCCTTGTCCAGCAGTAATGCTAAGGTGTGTTTCTGATAGTTGGTTTTCCCCCACCCCATTTGATTTCTAGGAGCAGCTGTCTCAGGTCCTTGATGCCATGTTTGAGAGGAAGGTGAAACCTCAGGAACATGTGATTGACCAAGGTGATGATGGAGATAACTTCTATGTCATTGAGCGGTAAGCAGCTGTGCCTGTGAAATGTAGAGGATGCTTCTTTTCAGTTTTGTAGAAATGGCAGGTAATGTTTACTATGGGAAAGTTTCTGTAGGAAAATTATTTGCTCAATTTAGTTTTTGTGCCTGTCAGCATAAGCACAGCTTAAAACCAGCCATATTACATGTTGTCTGTAGATCAGGTTATATTTTGTTCTGGGGGACAAGGAGGGGGAAAAGCAGCAAAAGTAGCTCTGTGTTAGGGGGAATGGGTAGGAGATTATTTTCAGGAAGGAGAATATCAGAAATAAAAATCCATGGTAGTGGCTACCATGGGAAAATCTGGACTTTATTCCGTTAGTTTTGATGATTGACTTCAGAGAGAGTTGGGGTTGCTCTGCCTCTGTTGGTTTTGATTTGTATTTGCAGAGTTTAAGGTGCCATTTTGGAATGTCTTCCATCAAGCAAATGCACATCATAATTTTGGGTATCATGTATATGTGTAACAGGCATATAATACATACATGTGTGCATGGACATTTTTAGTATCTTTTACCCTTTTGGAAAAAAATGTGGCTAATGTTACTTTGAATAACCATATCTAAAGAGTAATTAAGAACATGGATTTGTTTTCTTCTACAAAGCTGTAATGTTAAACAGAATACTACTGAGTGATTTATAAACATCTGTTGGAATATGATCTTAGCAAACTGCTTTTTTGGTGCACTGTTAGCTTGTTTATCACTGATATAATAGCACTATTAATATTATATGAAATGCTTTCGAAGCAGTTCTTCAAGACATGTTGTTGCCTTTTGAATTGCAAAAGAATTTCTAGGTTAGAAATTGCTCGTTTGAAATAATTCTTGTTCATTTTAAGGACATTTCCCTTTCTGGTTAGTGAAACTGCAGAACATAAGGCTGCATCAAATATATTCTGACAATATGGCCATTCCCCTGTCCTCTGCTGTACCAACCCCTTAGCCTAAACCAGTGCTCCATTTTTACACTCAGTTATCTTCCTCAACTGCTTTCCCTCAATCCAATCCCAGGTCTTTGGCTAGGCTGGCTGAGACCCTTCTCTTGCCACATTCACCAGAGAGATCAGGCTGTTACAGATAAGGGTAAGGTACTTCAGATCAGAACTTGAGGGAGCCAGAGCCACTGGCTCTGCAAAGATGAGATCCGTGCGGAGCAGTGGTTCCTAATTTTGAGGAAACTTAAATTCATTCTGGGGGCCTCTCAAAAATGTTAGATACCATCAGCCTATCTTGATTTGTTTCTGTGCAAGGCTCTTATCCTGTTGGTTATTAAAAACTCTCTGCTATGAGTTTTAACCTAAAATGAAGTGAAATGGATCCTTACCTTAGATATTCAGGTAAATGCTTCTATAGTCTCTGTTCAACCGATGTAGTGTTACTCCCCGACAGCAGGTTTTTTCTGTCAAGAGATAGTTGTGTTGGAAGTTTTCAGGCGTTTAGATTTTTGTTTTGTTTTATTCCCAAGTTAAAAGTATGTGTAAGGTATGCACATTGAAGGAAATTTAACTTGGTGTTGTCTAGTGACACCGTGGCAGCCATTGCTCTGAACAGTAACTTGGCTGCAACGCTTTTGTTGGCTGTTTGGTTATTAGGAATAACTTCTGCAGTTAGGAATTTTCAGTCCTTTTTTCCCTTACCAGCCTTCTTCCACCTCCCACCCACTTATTTTTTCATGCAAAAGAATAGTAGAATACTGGTCTTTATGGAAAACCGCAATATTTCCACTTACTTGCAAGTGCAAGTTTGGAGGACTCTGGCTCTTTCATGAGTGGGCATGCCTTGTTACTCCCAAGTAACTAATGCCTAAATATTCCTGAGGATTAGTTTCTTTCTGTCTACATGAAGAGTGACTTTGTGTTCTGGCATAGGCCTTTTTTTCCTAAAGTCTTCTGCTTGCAGTACTTCCTCACCGATGGCTCGTGTCTGAGCATCACCATGCCCAGAGGGGCAGTGGGCAGGGGAGGTGCAGCCTGAGGATGCAGCAGGTGTTCGGTGCCCTCTGCGTGGAGGGGAGAGCTCAGAGGGATGTGTTGTGTGACTGAACATGGGATACTCATTGCTGCTGAGGAGGCACCTGCTGGGTCACTGCTGATTGAGAAGTCATCACTCAGGAGGGGCAGCACTGGCCTCTGCTGCCTCTTGGCACAGACTGATCCACAATTTTGCTGAGCTGCCCTCTTCTGCTTTTTTGCTTTTTTTTTTTTTTTTGCCTGAGGGTTTTATATTTTTTCATGTCAGTACTTTTCACTTGAGTCCTTGGGCTCGTAACGATTACCATCTCAACAATTACACTTCGGTCTGTTTTTATTCTTCTTATCTTGCAGGGCTTTAGCTCATGGACTCTCTCACAGCTCAGCAACAGTTTTCTCAATAAAGCTGAGCCAAGGTCACCCCGTGTTGCATCACCAGTTTAGTCCTTGGGCCAAAGACAGCTGAATGCTTGACTGAAGGTTACGTGGCTATAGTTATTTGGAAATAAATGACACTAGTAAGTGAGTTTCAGGCTGAAAGATGGGAAGAAGTTGTTGTTGCTTTTGTTTAAGGTGTTCCCATCTGGCTCTTCCAGATTGAAAAAACAGCTCTGAAGACTGTTGCCTCTGGTGCCTCTCAGAGAATCATTAAGTAGATATCAGACATTAAAAGAATTAGTGACACTTCCCATCAACACTAACCCTTTTCTAGTTTACTTTTAGTATGCTTCTGGTTTCTTACTCTCCTAGGTATGAGTAAGCAGTAGAGTATAAGGTGTCTGGTAGGATTGTTACGCAGTCTCATGTGCCTTCCTTCCTCACCTAGTGCCATTTGTTGTCACTCATTTTCTTTTTTCTTTACGTGTCTAGTGATGTTGTGGGATATAATAACCATTTCATCTGACAAAAATATAAAATCGTCTGGAAAATTATACATGTATTCAGCTGCTTAAAGCCAGGAGGTTGTTCCCTACCTGCTTTTCTCCTGCACATGATATATTTTGTGAAGTGTCTTAGGCCAGTGGGTAGTCCCTGAACAATCTCTGTTGCCATAGCTAAGAATTAATCAAGCACATTCCAATTGTATTTTTAAATTATTCTTTAAAGCCCCAAGCATGACAGTCCTGAAGGTGTTACAGTTGTTTGACTTTAAAAGGGCTACCTTTCTCTGCACAGCTTTTTTTTTTTATAGGCAGTTCCTGTGGTGCAGTTTGATGCAGATTTGTGTCTTGACGTCTGACTTGCTGTATTTGTACCTGCACTTCATCAGTGTTTTGATTCTTTGTAAATTCTGGAATACTGTTCTCTTAACTTGATTATAAGTGTGCCTCATGGCTAACAGGGTACAGGAGGCCTTTTGAATTTAAACAAGTTACAGCTGGGCAAAGTGCAAGGAGATTTCTGGTGGCTGGACATATACTCTTGATCTATTCAGAGATCTTGGCTAGGTATCAGTGGGTTTAGAGCATCTTGGGGTTATGATATGAAGCTGGAGTTGAAACCAACCCATAGTAGCAGGTGAGCAGCTGGATTGAGTGTGTCCCAAAGGTCCTGCAGCAATGCTGGCACTGAGAAAATGGGTAGAGATGGATCTGAGTCACTCTAAAGAGGCCTCACTGGGTAACACACATGCTGTGAAATGTCACTGTTAAAAATGATGAAACTACTTGTCACCCTGGCCAGAACAGCAATGGCAAAATATTGTGCAGAGGAAACCAAATAGATCCTGCCCATATCTATCAGCAGTAAAATGCTTTGGTAAAAGACAATTATTGTGAAAATAGTGTAGATAGAAGTCTAAAAAAAACTGAAAAAAGTTGAGAATCAGGCAGTTGGAAAGCTCAAGAAGTTCCATCTCGCACAGCAATAAAAGGACTATTTGTATAACAGCAAAAAGCTGTTTTCAAGATTTGTACTGGGATGTTGTCTAATAAAAAGTGTTTATTCCGTTGTTTTCCAGAGGATTGTATGATATTGTTGTAGCAAAAGACAACCAGTCTCGCTGTGTGGGCCGCTACGATAATCACGGCAGTTTTGGGGAACTGGCATTGATGTACAACACTCCTAGAGCTGCCACCATTGTTGCCACAACAGAAGGAGCCCTTTGGGGACTGGTAAGGAAAGGAAGTTGCTCTCATATGCATAATATTTTAAGCAGTACCTCACTGTGTCCAGAGCGTCTCTTGATATGGCTCCTCTGCTCATAGGTATTTTATCAGGATCTGTCATCTCATCTCCTGGCATGATAGATCCATTGTGCAAATCTTTTTGGCTGACTTTCTGGAACAACTTGTCTGTAAAAACTGTATCAACTAGTTCAATCTGTCCCTTTATAGCTTTGCTTTTACTGTAATTGGGGCTTTTGTTAGGGGGGAAGAAAAGTCGTCCTGGTTTTGTTTTCATCCTGCAGAGGACAGTGGAGGCATTAAAGCACTTATTTTTTTGGGAGGTGGAAATAATATCTCAGTGATGTTCTTCATTTTCAACTCACCTTCCTACCATTTTGTCTCATAAGGGAATGGGAATGTGTTAAATATTTTCTTGAGGATATTAGTAATTTGAAGAGGTCAGAAAATTGCCCAAAACTTTGTTTTTCTTCACAATAAACAGTCATTCTGTTACCTTGGAAGATGTTCTCAGGTCATCATGACCTATGGGATACCAAGCTAAATGATGGTGTTGCTTTGTCTCTAGACCAGCAGTGCTGAATGTGAAGCTGTAGCCATTACTTTCCTTTTTTAGTTCTTGTCTCTGCACTATTTGGATGGGGTTATTTTCCCAGTGCTCTCTTACTCATCTGTGAGGGTTGGCATAACAAGTAGATTGTGCGGTCAAGGGAGCCTTTGAAGCCACAAGTGTTGTGTGCTGCCTCTATGCCCTGGGCTCCTCAGCAACTATTGCTGGGGGCTGGTTCTGTGTTGTGACCTTGATTGTAGGACTGATAAGCTGCTGCACATGGCTGTTTATGCAATCTCAGCGCTTGCTGGGAGATCTGATTTCCCTTTTATTTGTGAGGTGAAAGAAAAGAGTTTGGTAAATTACCAGGGAATAATGTCAGAATCTCATTTCTGGAGGAAGACAGAACAAAGCAGCTAGCTACAAACTGAGCTCATTCATAAAAGAAAGAAAATGAGAAGATGGTTCTTTGTTCCAGTTTGCCTTCGAAAAGAACTGCACGAATTGGGTTAATTTTGGATTTAGTTTCTCTGTGATTATATTCAATTAATTAGCAAGGTGTAGATGAACAGGGACCTCTTGCTGATCATGTCATTGAACATTTTATTAACTAAGGCTGCATTTTCCTCTCAAACTTATTTCTTGTAGTTACTCTGTTTGTTGCCATGTTTTGTTGTGCTATTTTGTCCCTGATGTAATTTAAACATATTGTTATTAGTATGCAGAAGTCATTGCTTAAGCTCTTTGGTTATCTGCCATTTGGGAAGTGTGGATTACTCCTGCTGCATTGCAGGCTTAGGCCAACAGAAATCTGGAAGGCTTAGGCACAAAGCAGTTATCACAGTGGTTCCCTTCTGGAGGAGGGAAATGTCCTCAGCTTTTGCTGCTAAATGTGTCTGGGGGAAACCTCATGATCACACAAGCTGCCTTCACAGCTCAGCTTTTTTTTTGTTCAAATATTGGTGCTTCTCCTCCCTCAATGATACTCTCAAGCAGGTGAATTCTGAGTTTTTATACTTTTACATTCACCCCCCCAGTTTCTGTTCTTTCTGCTTCTCTGAACACAAACATTTCACTTTTAGCACTGAACAATTCCTTTAAAAACAGAAAAATCCCTTATGCTTTATCTCTTTTTTCACCTTTGGGTAACAGTAACACCATTCTGCCTTTCATCTTCCTCATCCTTCAACTTTGATGTTCCATTGGTATTGTCTCTGTTAGTCCTTGTTACAGGTATTTTCAGCCTGCATCCCTTAAAAACATCCTCTTACTTGAAACTACCTCTTCACCTCAAAATGCTGCTGCTTAGGTTAAAGCAGATGGTTTTAGGAACCGGAGGCGTGTGTCTCAGGATGTTTCTGCTTCTTCACCATTTTCCTGACCAAATTTCTGCTTGCTGTCCTCCGACTTTTTGACTTTTACACTGGCCGACCCCCGGTGCTGCAGGCCGAGCTGCAGCGGCTCCGCTCGGCGTGTGCCGCCCGCCGGCAGCGCCGGGCCCGCAGCGCCTCCCCGTGGCCTCCCCTGGCAGCGCCGGGAGGGGATTTTGTATTGGCAAACAGGCAAACAAAACCCCAAAACGCAACCCGTAAAAGCAGCGTAAGATAGAATAAAAATTGAATCCCTAAATGGGTGTCTGAGAAGGATCAGGTCTTACAGCTCCCTATTTTTTAATTTGTTATCGCCAGAAGTACTCTAATGAGAGCTGTTGAGTCACCGTTGTGGTGGATATGGTATCACTTCAGCAGCTGCTTTTTCAGCTCTGGCGTTTGCTGTAAACACTCGTTCACGTTTGTCAGTTCTTGAAACAGGGAGGATTTCAGTGAAGAGGAATAATGTATTTCTCTGTGCTGTTTCTTGCAGGATCGAGTGACGTTCAGAAGAATTATACTGAAAAACAACGCAAAGAAGAGGAAGACGTATGAATTATTTATTGAGTCTGTGCCCCTTCTTAAATCCTTGGAGGTAAAACCTCTCAGAGACATATACATCAAATTCTTGCATTAGCAGTAGCTCCAGTCAGTGTTCCTGCTAAATCAGAAATCTGTTGTTTTTGTTTAGAACAAAATATTAAGTGCAGCTTTCGTATCACATATACTACACAAATTAATTTGCATTACTGAAATACTTTTGGGGTTTTTTTTTCCCCCCAGATCTTTTATTCACAGTAGCGATTTGCTGATTTTTATCTCAATCGGATTTTTTTAAAGGTTCTTTATGCAAAAAACCCCACAAAACAGAAAAACCACTAACATGTATTTCTGGGAACAGGTATCAAAATGCAGTTTGTAGTCAGAGTTGTGTTTTCCTGTGAGGGTGTGATATTGAAGTAAGGACACAGTTACTGGGATATTTGGCCTTCATCAGCCAGGAATGGTTTTAAATTTGAGACAAAGGTGAGGGCTATGGTAGTCTTGCTTTAAACATAACTTTATATTCAGGAGTTAAAGTACTGAAGGGAAGCACTCTACCTGGGAACACAATGACATTGTCCTGTTGGGGGGTGTGGTGCCTGAATTTAGGAACAGTGTAGAAATTGTCAATTCTGTTGATTCACCCTGTATTGTCAGAGGGCTTTTGGAACTGACCAAGCTGCTTTTGCATTAGTCTGTCTTTGCCTTGAGCCATAATTTAACTTTTCTTATAATAAAAAAATATGTTCCAGCATTAATCTTTAGTATTTGAGCTCTTAATCCCTTTGGGAGAAAATTACAATATTGCAAAGTATCATTAGGTGTGAACAACAACCTCTCCTATGTATTATTTTGGCTATATGTTGTAGCTGTGAAGAGGTAAATTACACAACACCTTCTCTCTCAGTGCCTGGCTTAAACTGGTTCCATCAATGTGACTTTTTTTGAGCATAGAAATGACTCAAATATTTAAAGATACAGAAAAATAACTCATTAGCACTGGATGGCTTTTTGCATGACACATTGCAGTTGAATCACGCATGGACCAGAATTTGATTTCTCAAACATAGGCAAGATGAAGGTGCATTTGGGGAATGAATGGATTGATTACAACTGAATCATCTGCTGAATTTTAACTGTTAGGATTTTCTTCCTTTCTTGGTATGATTTTTTGCGCTGCTCTGAAGCAATGAAATAGTTTTGTGGAGTTCTAAATGGGTGATGGGAAACACGGGATATCTCATTTCTCCCTTCCTGTTTATGAAGACTCAGGCATGTTTCCTGGCATGCCAGGTGCTGCCTCCTCCCACTGCAGGGCCTGCTCAAGGTTCACAGCTCTCGTCCTTGTCACGTCACCTTCCTCTTCACTCTAGGAATGAGTTCTTAGACACAATTCCTTCCACACACGTTTACATATATAGTGGTTAAAATATTTCTTAAATGTTTTGCTGGTATTTCTCATAAGGTTTGCTCTTAGGAAGTTTTTAATATTTTTGGAGTGTTTTCTTCAAATTTCAACTGAATCTTAAAGAAAGTGATTTTTTCCCTGTCTAAACCAGCAAAAATCAGGTATTTGCTCTAAACCAACCAGATATTTTTTAACTTGAGTGGTAAGACAAGCACAGGGATAGGACACTAGATAATTTTATTTCCCTGTTGATTACGGTAGTCGTAAGACCTGTGTTGCAGTACTACAACAATGTCATTTTGGGGCTGTATTTATAAATTGTGTGTTTGTGTGTCTAGTAAATGTCTGCTCATTTCAGGAGGGGTCATAATGATGCAGGAGAGTTCATAGAGATGAGCTAGAATTGATTATTATTTTTAATTTTCCTCTTTGTTCTAGCCATCAGAGCGAATGAAGATAGTGGATGTTATAGGAGAGAAGGTGTACCAAGATGGGGAGCGCATAATTTCTCAGGTACTTGAAATCTAAACTTCTCTTTATCATTCTCCTTTCTCTGCTTGTTTTTTCTATTTGGAATTGATTTGCAAAATTCTATTACTTAGGCCAACTTGTCATTTATTCTTTTAATATTTCTAATTTATTTAACCACTTCTTGAATGTTTGGGGAATGAACAGTATGTGCTTTGCTGTAAATTATTTTATTACTTTAGCTTTTTGGTATTTCTTCTCTCATCTATGTTTTATAATTAGTCTTTGCAAGGATTCAAGATGAGTGTGCCTTTAGAAGCTGAAATTAAATGTCTATGCAGTTTTCCATGAAATCCCCCATCTAGAGTTTGCCTAGGCCCCTGTGATCAAATTAAACAAGGAGTCACTAGCTCTAAGAAATTGTCAGGATTAATTGAAACCACTGTTTTTTCTTGTGCTTTCCTGAGGTATTTTGGTGGTCTGACTTCAGTGGACATCCTTTAGTGGTTGGTGAATGCTGCAGTAGATCAAGGCCAAGGTGGTGGAACATTAAGTTAATCAAATTTGTGGTTGCTGTGTTGCAAAAGTGCTCTAGTTCAGGTAGAAGTTAATGTAAGAAAGGCTTACCCAAAACTGCAGATTTTTGGTTACAACATTGTTCTTGTATAGACAGAATACAACTCCTTAATAGTGTCCTGAATAATTGATCTAAATTATCTTGAATGTCAGATAACTGAATATAGGAAACAAGTTTGCTGATAACTGTCAAATTATTTCACTCCAAAAATACCCTCAGTTTTTTAAGTTGAAATTCTTTTTGCTTAAGACCCTGAGAAAACGGAACTTAGAGCAAAATCAGAGCTTATAAATCAGTCTCAAAACTGGGAATTCATACCATTAATGATCCAATTACACAGTTAATTTTATTCTTTTTTAATAACTGAATCAAGGACAAAGATGTAATTATCCTTAAAAGGAGGATTAATAGTTTGGATAGGTCTGGGTGATGGTAGTACACTGCTATGGACGATGAAATTCTGTGCTTGGAAAAGATAACTCTTACATTACAGCAGTTGCATGAATACCAGGGACCTCTTTTCCCTTGTGAGTAATTTTAAATTTTAATTACCTTTCTGGAATTTGACCCTTCATTTAAGGGCAGTAAGCTTGAAAGCATTTGAAAATTGTTAGTAGTGTTATAAGAGTGTCTCCTACTCAGTTTGTTTCCATTCTTCTTAGAAATAAAGTACTCTTTCAGCAGTTACTCTTTCAGAAGTTAGCATAGAGCATTAGTTCATGCTGTGTTGGTTGGCAATGGTGAATGAAAAGTTTGCACTGGATGGCTAATGACCATCCTCAGGAAGCTTAGCTAAAGGCCTAATTCCTTCTCTAACTCCATGTTTAAATCTTGCATCATTTAAACATGATGAGGTTGAGAGAGATGTGAAAAATGTTGTAGACACTCTCACAGGATGACAGAATAGTTGAGGTTGGAAGGGACCCCTGGAAGTCACCTTGTCCAACCCCTCTGCTCAAGTGAGGTCATGGAGAGTTTAATGGCACCTTCTTCCTGCTGGAAGAAACACAGTTGCTAAATCCCTGTTTTATTAAAATTTACTTCTGAAAATTCTATGTTCTGCTTAATTTCACTAACTATTGCTTACTTCCATTAGGATCAGAAGATTTGCATTTAAGTGGTTTTGCTGTATATCATTAATCTCTTTTGTGTTTTCCTTTCCTCCTGCCCTCTTAGTGAATGATGTGCACTAATACTTCCTTCCCTGTGGCTTCTCTGGTGTATTACCCAACCAGTCACTTTTTAATGTTAAGAATCTGAGAGTTTGTTAATTCTAGCAACTTTCTGAAGAAGGCCTAGTTCAAAGTGAATGCATATTAATACTCTTTATGCATACTTTCACAGTCAAGTAAAAAAAAAAAAGAAATTATTTTACCTTTTCTTCTTCACAGGGTGACAAAGCAGACTGTTTTTACATTGTAGAATCTGGAGAAGTAAAAATCTTGATTAAAAGCAAGGTGAGTTCAAATTGAGTGATTAGGCTTTGTATTAATCACTGATTTGATTGATTAATACAAGAGATGTGAAAAAACCCACCCTGAATTATTTTAGTATATTGTTTTATGATATTGATCATCATTATTCTTGTGATGTAGGTTGTAAACCCCCTTACCTCTTCTGAAGCAGCCAGAAGCCATGTTACTAAAGTGCAAAGGTCTTTTGCTCCTGTCTGCTGCTCTGCAGACTAACCTGATATGTGACTGTGACAGCCCACAGCTCAACTCCAACCCATCCCTTCCCTCCCTGATGCACTTTCCCTGGCCTTAAGGGTGGAGATGAAACTTTTCTTCCATGATTATAGAAGACTGCACATTGCAAAATGTGTGGTCTGTTATCTTTAGTGACATACTAGATGTTGGCAAATTGAACAGATCTCTGTACATCCTGAAGCAGCCAGGGGAGCAGCATGTGGTGCATGATAAAGCCTGTGTTAGGCCACATAGCAGCAGTTCCCAAAGCTGTAGCAGTAGATACCTGCCCATGTCAAAACTTGTGGGCTGGCACACGTTTTTGTTACCAAACTTCCAACTGAATATGGTATCAGGGTGTTCTACCATGACTTGGGAGTTGCTAGTTTAAAGGCGTGAAATCAAAGAGCTGTTGCACAGAGTATCTGAGATTAGCTGTAGCCTTGTACAGGACAGAGCTGTGTGCAAATAATGAAACTGCACTGTTTGACAGACTATGACGAGTAAAGAAGCAAATCAAGAAGTGGAGATTGCCCGGTGTCACAGAGGGCAGTATTTTGGAGAGCTTGCACTTGTTACCAACAAACCCAGAGCAGCCTCTGCCTATGCTGTTGGGGAGGTCAAATGTTTAGGTAAGCAGATGGTCTGTGTTTCTAGTCATCCTTTTCTGCATTTTGCTTGTCTCATGGACCCTACTTGAGTGAGCAGCCATTCAAAACCCAGCAAACTTTTGGTAACTGGCAGTCAGATTCCAGAAGCCAGGAGCATGGGCTGGAGTGGAACAGGAAGCTGGAGAAGCACTGCTGCTGACTCATAGCAGATTTTCTGTTTTCTGTGTGTGTGGCCTGTACTTGTTTGTCACACATAGCCTTCAGGTCATCTTTTAATACTACTGTGGGGTGTATTTTGCTTCTGTATTTATCCTTGAGATGAGGTTTGTATTTCATTAATCTTGTTTTTTCAAATAACAGTACAGAGAGAAATCAGAAACATGATTTCTGTGGTTTCTTTTGAAGCCTCAGCCCTAAGTGGGTTGAACTGAAGGTCTGGGTTCTGAGTTCAAAAACCAGATTGGTATTTGGGGTACTTTTTGACAAATGGTCTTGTTTTCACCTCTGTTCCATTACAGTCATGGATGTGCAAGCATTTGAGAGGTTGCTTGGACCCTGCATGGACATTATGAAGAGGAATATAACACATTACGAGGAGCAACTGGTGGCAATGTTTGGCTCTAGCATGGACCTGATGGATCCAGGGAATTAGGCACAGGGTACCTCAATGCCTTCTTAGTTCAAGACACAGAAAAGCCTCCTATCAGCAACACAACTCACAAGGACAACGGACACTATGGAACAGTTACTGCTGCTGTTTTCTTGGGCATTTTAGAAACCATAAACAAGTCTCAGCACAGATGGATTGCTCACTCCTCCCTGCCTCCACTTTGCTGCTGATACTTCATTATTAGACCTAGATTAAAGATGATTCTAACCCTATGTTCACTTACTTGGTTCAGAATGGCGTCTGTCCAACAGTTCAAGTGCCTGATACGAAACCCAAAGTGTACAAGACATAGAAGCCTCCTTCCTTCTGGGTGTTACTGTTGGGATAAATTGTCCCATCAGATTTTGTAGTGGGAGGTTGCCTGTTCTGCAGAGGCAGCCTGTGGAATACAAGCCTTTTATGGGCTGATTACCTTCATCTGATGCTTTCCTTATACAATGTCAAATTTGCTTTTAATTGTAGCATCTGGGTTTGAAGTTAAAGTATCAATGGATCCAATGAATAAGATGGCACTGAAGTTTTGGTCCACCTGCTGAAAGCAGCAGGTAATAAATATAGAGAGCTCTTTAAACCAAGTAAACCGAGCTGGGGACATGGGAGAGTCTGCTTAGCAACCAGATGCAGAAAACATATTTTAAGTGTTTTCTGAGCAGCAAAGAAAATTGGTTTACTCTATGCTGTCCAACAAAGTGCAGTGGTTCAGATCAAATGGCCTGAAAGTGTCATAATTGTCATCTCCCCAAATATGCTCCATTTTCCTGACACTGACTACATTTTATGGTGGTGAGATCACAATATATGACCTTCTCTTGCTTACAGAGATCCTTTATACTGCTACATTTCCCAGGGTGCAGTTGTTGACTGGGTCAGTTTTAAAGCTTTTTAAGGAGGTGAATGTTTTGTAATTTAAATGAAGACTACTTCTGTACTTGTTTACAGGAGCTTCCCCTAGTCCTAACATTTCACAGTATTTTAACTTCATTAGACACTTGAATGCTTCCAAATACCACATTGATTTGCTAAACTTTTCAAAAGTTGGCAACATTTGACTTAGTAAAGCAAATGTCTTTGCTAACTACGCAGTTGGTGTGTTTGAGGAGTCTTTTTGGTTTAGGTGATAACTAAGCTAATGATGTTTATCTAAAATACCTGTTAAATTTGCAGCATTTATTAGGTAGAATCTGTTTCTATAGCTTTAAGGACCTTAATTGGCATATGGCTGAGATTTTATCAGGGTATTATCTAAATAAGAATCAGACCATAAGAAGGACATTTTTATTGTGTACAAACAGAATATATATATTAAGACATTGAATTTGGAAGTAATAAATCTAGTGACCCTTTGAATTTGCATTCTTCCACAGCTTATGCAAAACATACTGGTGTTTTATGGGGTTATAAAATTTTAATTGTGAATAGTAGTGTAAGAGAACTTGTTATTTTTATTCATGGCCATGTAAGCAAGAATGGAAGGATGCTAATCTTGAATTCCTGCTTTTAGTTATCACAGTGGACATTTCTCTAAGGCATGAGATGCTTAGCAGCAACTCTTAAGTTGATTTCTGGACAGTTTTTCCCCATAGTGGATGAGCTCCTCCCATTTCCTGCAATATGAGTAAGATGGAAAGTTGATAAATTTGAATGGCTGTTGTCCAGTTACTGTAATTGCAGTCATATTTTTATATAATGCAAATTATTTGTAATGGACACCACTGAACTTGGTGTTTCCATATTATTAAAGTCCTGGTCGTGATGTCTAGTGGCTGTTCTAACTGCATGTATTTTAGAACAGTGCATTTCACTTGCTTTCCTGGGCTGTTTCTTTGTCATAAATTACAGACAAAGAAGCAGCAGGTACTTTTCACTCATGCTTCCGAGGTTTAACACCAAAGACAGAAATAATAGTTTTCATCACAGAATTTAAGAAACCAAACAAAATCCAAACCAAAACAACAACAAAAACAAAAAAAAAGAAGAAAAAAAAATTTAAAAAACCCCACTCATCAATTCCTTGCAGTGATAGCAGATATAACTTTAAAATACTTTGGGCTCCATGACAAAGAGAGTTTCTGAAGCCAACTTGTGACTGTCCTGTGAGCCAACATGAACTGGTCTCTGAGCCAGCCTGAGTTTCTGTGCTGCCTAAACTGTCATATGAGCTAAAGAGAAACTTGCTGTGAATAATCACCAGCTGGCCTTTGTTGCTCCCAGGCAGAATATCCTCTCATTTATCTAGAGGAGCCTGGCAGGTTGGGCTGCCTTACAGATGGATTCTGGTTCTTAATGCCTTTGGTTCTGTGCAGGACAGGACTGTAACCTCAACACAGGCAGTTGTTCCAAAACTTAACTGAAACCCAGGCAAGGCTGATGTCAGATTCTTGAGATATTTCTGCCTGGAAGGCAGGATTTGATGGCTTCTAAAAGTCAAATGAAAATACGAGCATATAAAATCAAAAGATTGGGATCCTGTATGAACAAAATCAAGCTTTTGAAGTTTTACTGTTCTCTGGGCTCCCTGGAGCAATGGCATACTGGGCAATGCCATCCTGCATCCAGGGTCTGTGCAGCATCATTCTGTGGTATAGAGGCAGCTGACTTTGAGCTGAAAGAGAATGAACTGCTCAGAAGGCTCATCCGTTTAAGAACTATAATGTGCAATGTGCCTGATTAGTTTGTCTAGTTTAACCAACCTGTTTGTACAGTTTTGGAGCATGAAGGTAATGAAAGAAGCTTTAGTAAGATGCTCAATATTGCCAGGAATCTGGTTAGAGCACCAGCAGAGAGCAAAACTGGACCATGTGCGAGTGCTGATACCGAGTTCAGGGAGCGACTGCAGCACCTGTTTGTGACCATCTGCCCCATCCCTACATCTCAGCTCGTTCCTTTGCACTCTGTTTATTGCACTTGTTGCAGAGGGTAAGCCCAGGTGTTTTGTTACTGCTCAGTGTTCAGTTAATCTGCTACTGAGTCTCTGAAATTGGCACTAAAGAGAGATTTACTTTTAATAAAACAACTCAGCAGCAAAGTGGGCACAGAGGATCCTGTTTTCGAGGCTTAGAGGAAGACAAGTCTCCTGTTTGTGATTCCCTGCTTGTGATTGTTGTGAAGTCAGTGAGAGGAGCTTTCAGTGGTTAAATATCCTGGCACTTGGTATTTCTGTCTAATGTCACAGCACAGGTTTGAAAATGTAAAAACAAAAAAGAGCAGATGTGCTCTCTTCTTAGAAACAGAAGTGCAAAACTTAAAACTTTAAAATAAAACTTTAAAAACTAAGTGCAATTTTGCACAGAGGGCAAAAAAACCCCAAAACCCCTTTGAATGTCACTTCCATTCTTTCTTTTCCATTGGCTGAAAGCAGACTCTTGTTCTTGTATTTGTAAACCAGTCTTGCCAAAATACAAACACGTTGGGTTTTTTCACTTCAGGTAATTTTTGTTGTTACAGTTGTTGCTAATCATTTAAACTTTTTTCGAACCATAAATTTTATTTCAAGAGGCCTTCCCTGTGGATTTCCTCCTGGCGTTCTGCAGCACTACACTGCTATTTCAAGAGGCAAGAGAAAGTCACCTCACAGGAGACACTCAACGCAGCTTAGCTGGCTGGAGCTAATAATGTGCTACTAATTTTCCTCTGTGGGGCAGGAGGGGAATTAAATTCTGCATAAAGTTGCTACCTCAAGGCTCCAAGTGCTTTTAAAGGTCTTTCACTTGGGAGAATTTAATAAGACAGTTCTTAAAATTGGTCTGTTCTTTTGAGTTAAATGTTTTTGTTTTTTTAAAAAATTGATTCATTGAGGGACCCTTATTTTAATTCATTTTACTACTTGATTCTCAAAGGATGAACAGCTGCAAAGTTTGGTTCTTGCACTGTAGTGTTGAACATGAAAGAAAAATATCTGCCATATATACATATGGTTTTAACAAGTTAAACCACTCTGGGGTTCAGCTTCACTTTTGGTTAATAAAAAACTGACCTGTTGTGTCCAGCCTTCCGGTACAGTCCTGTGTGTGCTCGTTATTGACTCGCTGCAGCTGACACAACCCCCAGCCTTACAGCAGCTCCCTGGATACACTTGGAAATGTCCAAGTGAGTTCCTCTTACCAGAGCCTCATGGAGACCAGCACTTGCCCTACTGCAGTAACAAAAAGAGATTCTATACGGCACCTGACTTCCAAGTTTTGCTGCTTGGTGATGAAATTTTACTAATATCTTAAAAATAATACTAACTTCTGTAGGTATTGTTAGTCCAAATAAAACTGGCTGCTCCAGTAAGTCTGCCAAATTATTGTGGAATTGATTTATTGAGCACAGCAATAATTGGTTCTCAATTCCCAGGGTAAACACTATTTCTGAAGATGTCTTGTTAGCCTACTGAATTTTATGTGGCAAACTGCTTTTCTTTAACCTAGCTAACAATATGAAAATTACTTTGGTACATGTGAAATCATATTTGCTTTTGCTGAAGTTTTTTTTCTGAATGTTCAGCAGTTTATGTACCATTTCTAAGTCAGCCCAGGAGTGGAGTTCAGGTGGATTGTGGTGGTAAGAAGCATGAGAAAGCTCTGCTGGAATAATACAGGACCTTTGCACAGCCTGAGCTGTGTGAAGGTGCAGGCAAAAGGTGTCTCTTGCCTGGAGTCAAGCACAATATGCACTTTGGCCTTACTGCAGTGTTACCGTGCTGGGGTCGATGCTAATTCCTGGATAAACCTGGTAAAAGAAGGAAGATTCTGTGAAGTTCTTTTGTGGATGTTTATTTCAGTGGAGCAAAAACATATTTCCATCCTTTCAGCTGTTTCTGTGGTAAGGATACGTTTCATGCCAATCTTTAGAGCAGGTATAAGATACTAAAGTTGTGTTATTTTATCATCTCAATTAGCTGTTGGCTGGTAAGGTGCAAAGACAGGCCTCGACCTCGTTCTGTGCACTTCCCAAATTTGTTTCGGCTGTGTGTCCTTGCAAAACCGAGACAGGGGCAGCAGCGTCTCCTCAGTGTTGGTTACCTGGTGCCAGGCGGCACCTTCACCAGGAGCTGCACCGGGACTGACACATTTGCTTGGAATACAAGCGGAGGAGCATCTCTGCGTGCCCGTCTCCAACAGCACGTTTGTGGTGCAGCGCTCCGCGTTTGCCGTAGCGAAGCTGAAAGCTTGCGTGCAGCATTTGGGAATACGCTCTGCCCGCAGCTTCCCAGGGATTCGTCTCAGACTCCCAACACTGCTCTCGCTCTCCTCCGTGGGTAGGGCCCTCGGGCCGGGCCTGTGCCGGTTGCGCGCAGGAGGCGCCGCGCGGTTGCCATGGCGACAGCGACCCCGCGCGGCCGCCGTAGAAGGGGCGGATGGGCGGCGCGCGCGGCCCGGCGGGCGCGGGGAATGGCGGCGGCCGCGTTCGAGCGGCGCGTGCTGCGGCGCGCGGCTGAGCATCATTATCTGCGCGTGCGCCTGTGAGCGACACCCCCGGGACCCCCGAACCCCCTATCCCGAACCCCCTAACCCGAACCCCCTAACCCTAACCTGAGCCTCCAACTGAGCTCTCCTGACCCCCTGCGCTCTCCTTCCCGCAGGGAGCTGGCCGACGGCGGGGCCCGGCCCAACGCCGCGCAGTTCAAGCAGCTCGTGGTGACAGCGCTGAGGGAGCTGCACGGAGAGGTGGGACCAGCATCGGGACCGGGATTGGGGTCTGGCCTCGGCTGGCGGCTCCGGGTTGGGCCGGGAGAACCTTGCGGGAGCGGGTTGTTGTCCCCTGGAACAGCCGCTCTGGCTGCAGAGCGGTGGCCGAGCGGGGCCGAAGGAGCAGGCCAGGCAGGGTAAATGTTCTGGGTTTGACCCTCCGGTAGCCGGTTGCCCGCTCGCCAGCCCCCGTTCTGACTTGCTCCTAGCGAAGCTATGCGGTTCAGTTCAGTGCCCGTGGCCAAGTGGCTTCAGCCATCCCTAGCAGTGCTCAGGTTGGGCCGGGTTTGGAGCAGCCTGGTCTAGTGGAAGGTATCGCTGAGCATGGCAGCGGGGCTGGAACTGGGTGAACTCTGTAAGTTCATCCAGCTCAAACCATTCTTTGATACTTGTTTTTAGAATATGTGGTATCGATGCTTTTGCTGTAGAGAGGTTTTAAAAAGAGAACTATGGGAAGGGAACTTTGTGGCTGGGAAAGTCCACAGTACTGTTTTCACTCTGTTTACTCTGTTGCTGGCTGACTTTAAGCAGGTCACATCACCTCTTGGTCTATGTTTCTCTAGCTGTAATGTGGAAAAAAAAAGTGGCTTCTAAAGAACTATGAGAAGAAGGGTGCTGTTTAAAGTCCAGCGTTGTAATTGAAACACTTCTCTGAGATTTGAGTGTAACTATAACACCTTTAATGATGGGGGTGAAATCAGTTGCTTCTAAACCATGATAAGAATATAAGGTGATACTAAATAACATTTTTTTTTCATAGGTTGGAGCAGCTTTGCCTGTTGATCTCTTAACATATGAAGAAAAAACTCTGTCTGCCATATTAAGAGTAATCAGCAGGTAAGATGCAGTCAGGACACGCTTCCATGCCATGAAAGAACTTTTCGTAAGAAAACAGAACTCTTAAACTAAAAATGGCCTTTGAAGAATTAAGCCTAACTTGCAGATATTTGCATACAGCATGCAGAAAATAATTACTGAGTCTTGGTAACTTTGTGCATCAGTACATTATTCCCGCTTTAAACCAGAGTGATTTTAACAATTTTAAAACAGGAAGTAAGCATAACTGAAGTATTGACTTTAAATGTCTTTCTGTAATAAAGATGAGAATGGTTACTCTAAATGGTGACAACTGCAGCTGATTTAGGTGAAGAACGAGCTTAAATGCACACAGAGAACAAGAACAGTGCTGGTAAAGTGAACTTGAAGTTGCAGTACATCTCTCTGTGTCAAAGACAAGAGACTGCAGCCACTGCAATAATCCTTCAAGATATAGTTTTGTTACTAGAACTCTTTAGTGAAATTACCTGATGTTAAACTCTTAAGGGTTCATTACTCTTTGCATAACATGCTTTCTGTTTGAGATGTCTATGCTGCAAGAAAACAGAAACCCCCAAATTTTATTAATATATTTTGTTTTCTTTTTATTTAGTGGCCTTGTCAAGCTGTGGAGTGCTCTAACCTTACTGGGCTTCTACCAGAACAGGAGGTGTGCCTTCCGGGTGCTGCAGGTAAAGCCCTGTGGGGCTGGGTGCCTTCCCCCAGCTGTCAGCTCTGGCTCTAAGCTTGGCATGCTGCCTAAGCCTTTTCATAGAAAGATGGCCTAGATGTAAAAATGCCTTGGTTTGGGAATTAAGTGCCTTTCAGTGCAGGTGTGTGGGCCCGTGTTTGAGCAGTTATCATCTTAAAATGAGTCTTGTACAATGTGACAATAGTGGCTGTCTCATTACTTTATGGTTTCAGTCCAGTAACAAGTCTTGATGCCATTAATACATTTGCAAGAGAATAATTTCTGGCAAATGTTGTTCATGACCCACATCTTGGTCCAGGTTTTATTTACCCTACCGTACTTTTTGCCTTTCTAATGATTACTGTCAACTGACTTTGTTTAACAATGAATATATGGACATGCACTTCCAGACCTTATTTTTTTCCATAGGATGCTGTTTAATAAAGTGAGTTCTGAGAATTTTTTGTTTCTGAAGCCATGGCTAGACAAAAGTCTGCTCAGGCATATCTCTAAATTTTTAATCTAGCATGTAAAAGGAAAATGGAAGTATTTTCAACTTTAAGAGCATTCGATTATGGGGTTTTTTAAGGCTTTAGTTGTTCAGTTCTTGTCTGTTTTTTCTTTCCCCAAACTAGACATCTCCATTTCTACTTGCGTTATCTGGCAACAGTAGAGAATTAGTCTTGGACTGAATGCAGTTGTTGGTTCGGCTGCATGCCGGAGAAGTTCCTGGAAATGTTGCAGCCCTTCAGGCGTGGAATTTCTGGAGGGATTTTCCAACAAAGAGCCTTGACAAAGCCAACGTTTATCAACTCACTGCTTGGACATCCCGTATTTCAGAATTTACACATAAAAGTTGGAGACAAAGCTGAGCTTAGCAAGGCTTTTACACAGAATGATGTAGTTACTTTTTCTTGTTTAACAGGTGACACAAATCCTTTGCATTTAAATGAAGAGTTTGCGAAGAAGTCTAGGTTTGGGAGAACTGTTGTCCATGGAGTGCTGATCAATGGACTTATTTCTGCAGTTCTGGGTACAAAAATGCCTGGTCAAGGATGTATATTTCTTTCCCAGGAGATTCGTTTTCCAGCTCCTTTGTATGTTGGTGAAGAAGCCACAGCTGCAGCGGAAGTGAAACGACTGAAGGGTTCTGTTGCACACATTTCTGTGTCATGTCAGGTCAGAGAAAGTGGAAAAACTGTAATGGAAGGGATGGTGAAAGTCATGGTGCCAGAGAGTTAGGGCTGTTCAACATGTGCAACCTCAGTATAAAGGCCAGTGTACACTTGGTTCTGACTCTCTTTTTATGTGACATCACTTAAACCAGTAAATTTGCAACAAAAATCTTTCAAAATGTCTGAAAGTGCAAAAATTTAACCTTTCTAGAACTGCATTAAAAGTAGAGTTTCTCCTTTTTTCATTGTGATGGGTTTCACTGCCAAGGTGAAACCAACAGAAGTAGGCACTTGCTGTGACAAAGTGGCACATTTAGACAAGCCTTTGTGCTGCCACAGTGGGAAGCTTGGACTGGTGGGGCTCACACTGAGGTTATTCTTTCTGGTAAAATCACAGTCCTCACCAGCAAAGTTCAGTTAAAACTTGTTCCTTCTGTACAAAGCAGCTGTATTGCCAACAAGCATCAGGGGAGGGGACAGTGCTGTGTTTAAAAGTGGAACAGAAGTGGAGGTACTGACACACAGGTACTGCAAGATGTGTTGTGTGTACAGCAAGTACAAGTACAGTAAGTACACTTGTACTTGCTCCTGAGGGCAAGACAAGCAAGGGCAGGTGATTTGAGTACTGACTATGTGGCTTCTCTCTCCTTGCTTGAGTGTGTGAACATGGATTTTGTCCATTCAAAGTACCTTGGTAGTGTAGACTTCTGGCAAATTAATAAATAAATCATCTGAGTTAAATTATTTTAGTACTGGCATAAGATTATGATACACTAAGAAACTTTTTTCAGGAATGATTGAGGCCATCAGGAATAAGGTCTCCAGTTGGTGGCTCATATGACTTTATGGCAAAGCATCTGTTTTCCCCTCCTCTACAGCAGAAAGTTTGAAACTGTTTGAAAGATATGTTTGAAACTTATCTTGACTGCAAATAACCTCAGAAGTTGTCTGCTATGAAAAGAGAGTTTCTCCTCAACCTGTGATGAACGCTACTGGTAAAACAGCTGCACTGCCTGAGTGTGCTGCACTCTAACCCTGGTGTTAAGTCACACTGGAGCAGAGAGAAGATATGATAATGTTTCAGGTGTTTGACTTCATGCCTTCTCTTTCCAAAGTTTGGCCTGTTTGCAACCTGGAAGCAGTAATTAGGAAGAGGTTTCCTTATCTCTTGTCTGTAGGAGCCGTTTCACTTCCCATTTCCTTTCCTTCTGCCTCGGGTCACTGCCTGTCACTGGCTTTTGCTGGACAAAGCACTTCATCGAAGCAGGCCCCCTCCTTCCCCTGTTCTTTGTTCACCTGCTTCTCCAGGTGGAAACTTGTCTTCTTAAGGCCTGTTAACAAAAGGAATCAGGTCTGTGCCCAATCTCCTGGGTCATTGCAGAAGTAGTTTGGGGAGTTGGGGTTGCTGCTCCAGCCTGGCTGCTGAAACAGAAACACAGCCCATTTTCCTCTCGTCATGGAACTGCAAGAAAGAGATGAGGCTCTTCATGACACCTGCTCCAGGTGTACGACTCCAGCTCTGCAGTCTTACAGCATCCTAAGTGAGAGTAATTCCTGTGTATGGTGTAAAAAGAGGAAATGCAGACAGGTGTCAAACTTGTAGGTTCTCAAGCTCGAAGTAGTATTCAAATGCAAAGTTTCTTATGCTGGTGCAGTCAAAGTCATGCTGAGGAACTCAATCGTTAACAAATTTAAATCTCTGTTTTGAAAAACAAACAAACCAGAAACCAAAACCCCACAAAGGATCAACTCTAAACCCTAAATTCTAGAAATTGAGTAAAATATACAGGCTATTCTGATTATTATTATTATACAAAACACCCCAAAAGGTAAAGAGCAGCAAGTGTATCAGCCCTTATAGTTTTCCCGGTATGTCTGGGAAAACCAGCAGTGCCTTGGGGCTGATCCCCCCCGGGCCTGCAGCTGCTACTGCCACTGTCGGTGCCACCGGGAGCACCGGGCGCGGAAGACTTGGGCGACGGGGCGACTCGCCTGACTCATGGCCTCCGCTCCAGCCCCTTTCCCCGTTATTGCCCGCGGAGACGAGCCTCCTCGTGTCCCCCGTCCCGGCCGTGTCCCCCATCCCTCCGTGTCCCCCGTCCCTCCGTGTCCCCCGTCCCGGCCGTGTCCCCCATCCCTCCGTGTCCCCCATCCCTCCGTGTCCCCCATCGCTCCGTGTCCCCCATCCCTCCGTGTCCCCCATCGCTCCGTGTCCCCCATCGCTCCGTGTCCCCCATCCCTCCGTGTCCCCCGTCCCTCCGTGTCCCCCGTCCCTCCGTGTCCCCCATCGCTCCCGGGGCGGGACCCGCGCGGAGCGGCGCCCGCGGCGCCCCCTGGCGGCGGGCGGTGACGGCGGCGGCGCTAAGGCCCCGCGGCGGCGGCGGCGCTGCCGTGTTGACAGCGGCGGCCGCGCCGGGAGCTGCCCCGGGAAGCGGGTTGGCGGCGCCGGTTCTCCGCTCCCAGCTCCGCTATGGCCTTCATGGAGAAGCCGCCGGCCGGCAAGGTGCTGCTGGACGACACGGTGCCGCTGACAGCGCAGATCGAGGCGAGCCAGAGCCTGCACTCACACACGGTGAGCGGGGCAGGCCGGGCCGCGGGGGCAGGCGGGAGCGGCCGGGGCGGGGGAGGGAACGGAGGGAGCCGGTAACGGGGGGCGCCGGGGGGTGCTCGGGGTCCGCGGGGCCGGCTGGGGCACGGCGGGAACGGGGCTGGGCGGGGGCCTGCGCTGAGCCCGCGGCAGCGGGGCCGGGGGTGGCGGGAGGTGCGCCGGGGCACCGTGGGCTGGGTGGGGGCGAGGGGAAGCGGTGCGGGAGGCAGCGGGGCCGCGACCTCGCAGCGCGGGTTGCAGCGGCCCGGAGCCCCTCGGTGGGATGCGGCGCCGCCTGGAGCCGAGGGTCGTTCGGCTTCCTCGCCCCCTCTCTGCCCGCGGGGTTCCCGGGGGCAGCGGCAGCGCCCCCGGCAAGGACCGCCGGGGGTCTGCGGGGGCGGCCGCTGCGGGGTTCGCGCTGTCTCGCGTCCGCTCCGAGCGAGGCCCTGTGAGTGACTGTAATTCCTGCTTTCCTCGGGGTATTGCAGCCTTTGGAGCAGAGAGGGGCTCTGGCTGCCGCGTTCCAGTGGCTGTGATGAAGTTACACGTGAATGGGCTGCATTTGCCTCCGGGTCCTGGCTGAGCGGAGGCGGTGAAGCTGCAGAGACCCCGCAGCCCCAGCCCCTCTTTGCTGTGGGGAGCGGGGACACTCAGCAGAACAAGCCCTGCCGTGACTTGGTGTCACAGATTAGTTCTTTTGGGATGCCTAGGGCACATGCACAGTGCTTCCATAGGAACTGTCTTTGAGCATGCAGTAACAATCCACGTTCTGTAATGTCCTGTTTGCAGTTATTTTCCACTTTAAAAACTGGGTTTCATTATGGTATGACCAAGCAGTAGTGTGAATCAGAGAACTGGCTGTCATCTCTGACATTTAGTTGAGAGCAGGGTTGCTGGAGAGGAGGCCAGAAGTACCTCAGCAGCAGGTACTCTAGTGGGAAGCTTGCTTTAAATGGAGAGAGGGTTTCCTTATATGCTTTACATAGCTCTCATTCCTGCGTTGTGGATCGCTTCCTGGTTCCTTGCATCTGTTGCATACCCTTAATCTGAATGAGAATAACCATAGGTTCACCATGGGGCATACAACTAATTTACAGATTGTTTTATTAAATACTCTTAATATAAATAATTCACACCTAAGAAGTGGTTTATTTTTTGTCTGAGGAATTCACATTTACTGATGTTCCAGTCTTTCTCTGAACAGAAGTTACCTATGAGGAACTGTCTAGAAGGTCTTGTGAATCTTGTAGGCTGTGGCTCTCAATTGTTGCAACTCTTTTTCTTATAAGTAAGACTAGAGAGGTTTATTTCCTGGCATATGTGATGCCTTTTACCTCTTTCAATAGCTGAAGGATGGGTGTGCCAAGTCCTGTGAGAAGTTGTGTAACTCCTAATACTCCCCAGTTAGTAGACCAGATTAAGTTTCATTGGTAACTTGTTTCCTTATTATGCTTTTTTATAAGTGCAAATGACAATAGTGTTTTGTGTTCTTTCCTTTGGTTTGCATGATTCTGGTTAGAAAAGAAAAAGTCACAAAATTCTTTTAGAATGATCACTTGGAAGAACTTTTTCAATCCAGACTCTTTCCTTGTGTCATCTTGTCTGAGGGAGTGCGATAACAAATGTTTTCCCCCCACCCCCCCATCTTTCATCTCTGTATTCTGTTACTAATGGGTGTGCAGAAAAATTCTCTATTGTTTTGTTCTGATCTTTTCTTAATAACAGAATGCTGGAGCACCATGCCTTTTAATTTAAAATCTGTCTCTAAGATACATCTATTAGTAATTGTTTGTTTTACTGCAGAAGCCCTGTTGATAGCTGAAAGATGGCTTGAAGTGTGTGTAGCACAGATGGTTTATATAGAGGCAGTGTGGGCTAACAAAATACAGGAAGCCATTAACAGAGACTTGGTTTCTTATTTGATATAAGTGGACTATTCTGTCATTTTGGATACTTCATTTTATGTCCCTGGTGTCTGAATAGTGTGTTTATTGGTGGGTGATGCTGTCCCTGATTTGAACTTTCCTGATTCAGAGTAAGCCGAAGAAATAAATAATTGTCTCTGAAGAGGTGTGTAAATGAAGCCCCTCTAAGAGATAAGGCTTGCAGTGTTTTTGTGGGGCCTGAAGACTATATTTTATTTTGTTAAATTTTAGTTAGAAGAAAGTAGATTATCATTAACTGAATGCATTTTAGTTTTGTTCCTCATTCCATCTCAAAGTGGTATCTTCAGAAGATGTAGATCTATAAAATCCTTTATCCCAAACTAATGTTTGGAGAACCTAGGCCTGTTCTAAAGCAAAGGCAGCCATGAAAGAATTTTCTGTAATTGTGTCAGCAGTATATATTAAGTTTTTATAATGCTGTTTAGCATTGCAAGAGTTGTTTTAAACATGGGTTTGTACTTTTTTTCCTGTAGATAATAGCTTCTAAAAGCATTCCCATGAAGATGGCTTAGGCTGAGTTTAGGTGCAACCTCAACATGGCAACTGAGCTAGTAATTATGTAAACCTTCTGTTGGTGCTGAAAATAGCCAGTCTTCTGAAAAAACAGCTAAGGAAAAGGTAAAGAATTTCAGGAAAAGCTCTGTAGACATGGTGAAATATCACACAGAAGACCAAAGCTTGTGTCTAATGAATACTTTGCTTGTGTATTGTTCTAAGCAGTTTCTGTTAATTTAAATTTAGTACAACAGACTGGGTAAGTGTAAACTTCATAGCGTTGAGTCAAGGGCTGTACTTGGCAGAGGCTGAGTTTCTGTTTCCTGAAGCTGAAGGTAAAACTGAAAACAAAACCTGAAACTATTACGATCTTACTTGAATTCTCCAGAAACCTAAGAAGGGATTAAGCTACTCTTGAAATTGTACTTTTGAGGATTTCCAGTTTTTCATAGTAAGAGTATGTCAACCCTCTATAAATGTGTTTTTGGATTGTTAGGGAGCCAGCTGCAAAAATATCTGATAGGCTCACAGGCTCAGCATGCTTTGTTAAAGTCAGAAGAGCTCAGAAGTTCTTACTGGACTTAGTACATCTGAGCTGGAACATAATCCCTGTGTTTTTTGCATTGCAACAAAGAAATTGTTCACTGAGGTTTTCTTTCTGTGTATTTATTTCCAGTCATAATAGGGATAGGAAAATGATGTCTTTCTGTGTTTGCAAAAGTTGTTTCCCCAGTTAAGTGTGTTACAAGCAGTCTGAGTTCTGTTGGAATGTCCACTTAAATGCAATTAATTCTATAGTGTGGTGCTTATGGAGTCCTTTTCAGTTTGAGAGCCAAAAAAGTACATATTCCAGGTGCATTCCAGTGGCATCTCACCTAATAGATTTGAAATTACAAAAGCAAGTCCAGTCAGCTTCATTTTGTCTCCTTCTTTATGCTTCAATCACTAGCACTGCATCAGAGAGAGGGTAACTGTAATTTCCAGGGGTGTGTTGGGCACCTTTCCATAGCCATGAGTCAGTCTCTTTGTAGGTCTCTGTACCAGCCCTTTTGTAGAAAATGAAGTTTTCTTGCTGTTGTATTCATTGACTTCAGTAGGAGCAGGATTAAATCCAATATATTAAGCCATTTGCAAGTGTCTCGATGCCAAATGTGTTCTGACAACAGAGGCAATTTCAGCACTAGAGCTTTAATAAATTTTGGCTGTTAAACTTGCCTCATATTGCAATATTTCATCTGTGTGTTCACTACTTAATAGTGGCTTCTTTCTAAGCCTTAAAATAGAATGCTATTTTTTTCCATTATAATCTAGACATTTTCCTTATTAAGAACTGCACATCTCTGTACCTGCAAATATTTTCAGCAGTAAAAGTACTGGTGAGTTGTACATGTTCTTCTGAATATTTCTTAATTCTTTTCTGAAGTGATTTTCCTTTTTCATGTGTTTCATATTTTGAATTCGAAGTAGTGAAACAGCCAGCTTTGATACAGTACATTGTTGTCTTAAAGGCATATGGAAATGAACAGCTGAAATAAATCCCACTCCTAACAATCTTTCAGAGTTTTTAGTTTTCCTTAAGCAATGATGAATGTTGACACTCATGGATCTTAGATTAGAAAAATGTTTAAAAAGCATTTATATTTTTCCTATATTGTTCCAGATAGAAAAATGGAGCCACATACTTCTAGGACTGTAGGGTTTAGTTTAAAAGCTTGTAAAAGATTTTGCACATCTGCTTTACTAGGAATTCAGTCTTTTCAAGGCTGAGTTCACTTTGCACAAAAAGAAACATGAAGTTACTTAGATATGGCTTTACACAGGGAACTGTCATAGTTCACTTGTTTGAGGTTTCAGAAATGCAGTTCCTCCACTGGACATTGTCATTAAGCTTGATTACCTCTCACCTCTCCTCCAGCTTGAGCTCATAAAAGATGTCTCTTTCATTGCACCTAATTTTAAATATTCCAAACTTATGGCTTCCACTGGTGATCTTACTAAGTTACTATTGCATTTGTAGGTCCTGTGAAGATTGTAGTCAAAATATTAGTTTCCATTTTGTACTTTAGTAAACCCTAATTAGAATATTTTTGTTGGCTGCTGAATATTTCCTGAAAAATAGTGAGTAATTTGCCTTTCTGGTGAAGATCACAGTAATGCAGAGCACTGAATATCTGTGATTTCTCATCGCCAAAGCTTTTCGTCCTCACTAAGTTTCATTACATGTAAATGTGTGTCCTATTTTTTCCCTGCAGTTGTCCTACTTCATAGCTTTCACTTATTGAATGGCTGACTCATTACTACAGAAGGGATGTGTATGAATGGTGCAACACAGGCACACACACACCTGCATTGTTTAGAAAGTAGGGAAACACCAACCACTGCTGCTGCTCCTACCTCAGATGGGCTTAATGGCAGGTTGTGCAATAGCAAATAAATGCTGTGTCCTATAACAGCCTCTGAGGCTGAGCAGCTCTCCTGATGTTGTTGCTACTTTTCACATGGGAGATTTTCTAAATAAACATTTAAAAGAGCTTCTTACTAGAAATTGTTCCAATCCAGCCTATTTAAGCAGGGATTGTATTCACGCTTAATTAGGCTTTCCTCTCTTTAATGCTTATAAAATAAAGCCCTTTCAAACTTTTAGTTGATGTGACCTGAAGGTGACCTGGATCTTTATAATGGTTGGCTTTTCAAGCCTGTTGGATTAAACAGATGTAAAGCAGAAATCTGTGGAAAAAGGGACTGACTATCCTGAGCTGGAAATTTAGAGACTATTTGCTTGGGTGAACAGAATGTATTACTCAATATTGTTGAGACTCTACATTTTATTATAAGAATCTCTTAACTCGCCACTTTTTTCCCCCCATTTTTGTCTCTGCAAAAGCCTTCTTTCCTGTCTGCTTCCTGTTTCAGAAACTAGGAATGGTGATAAAGAACAATTGTTAAACATTTGGAGTGCTTTGCTGTGCAATTTTTACCCAGGAATGTTAACAAAATTTTGCTAAGCAGCTCTGAGGTGCTGATGATAGTGTTTTAATAAGTGCTGGAACACCAGGGACTAATCCTGGTGAATTTTTTGGGAAAAAACCCCAACAACAACAACAAAAAAAAGACCTAAATCTTGGCTCTGCATGAAAATGGGTAATTTCAGGATAACATTAATCCCACACAGTGAGTGTGAAACTGTTACTGGCAAAGGGCTGGAGAAATGCAGTGTGGCTGTCACTGATCCATGTGGTTATTTGGAAAATATTCCTTTTCAGAAAGTCTATCCAGAACTCTGTAGTACTAGGAAGAAGATTTTAGGAAATGACAGTGTGCAACTGGGATCATCCATGTTTCCCTGGTCCTGACCTCCTCTGCCCAGCACCCATTTCAGCTTTTTTTGACGAATTGGAGCAGCCAGGAAATGATCCCATAGGTAAAACTGCTTTCCTTGGCATCTTTAAAAGTGTATTTTGAGCTGTTGCAGGAATATCAAGGTTGTGTCATGAAGTGGCTTGGCGGTACTGATAAGAAGAGCAGTGGGTGTACAAACCTTACCTGTGTGGAGAGACTCAGGGAGGTTGTTTTGGGAATGGTTTTGTGGCCTGCCTTGCTGGAGGCTCCTGCTGACGGTGACCTTGCTGCCCGTGGGCAGAGCAGAGCGGGAGGTTTTCACTCTTCTGCAAGCTGAGACCTTTCTTTCCCATCCAGCAGCTGTTAGGGCTGCTTTGAAGTTATTTGGTAAACTGAGTCATAGGAAAAATTCTGAGCTATTCATGTAGGAGTGAAAGATGCCATGAGAATTTCTACATGAGTGTAGCTAACATAGACTTCCCTGAGCCTGGTTTTTGATGCCTAAATTTGTTTGCAGGAGTGAACTCTGGTAATTACTAGCTTTTTCTGAAGGTATTTCCACCTTCATTTTCCTATGTTAGATGATGCTGCTAAACAGAAATCGTCCTTATGCTTTCATTTATTTCCTATGGGCACAGTCTCAGTCCCACTATCAGCCTGTCTCAGAAGAAGATTGTTGTATTTCAGGTTTTTTTTCCTAACTGAAACAGAATTTGGCAGAGTAATAAAGGCTTTTGTGCATTTAGACTTGAAGAGTTGAAAGCTCTTCTCTGGTCCTATGGGAAGCATATATCAGTGGTGCTAATTATAACCCCACGACAAGCTTGTTGCCGCACGGAGGCAATAGGAAGTATCAACTTCTCACTAGAACTCAGCATACTGTGGGCTGCTGATTATGTGTAGCTGTGGCAGATACTGGGAGTGGGATTGCATTTCTTATCCTGCCTTTTCTACTATTGCTGTTCTTTGACTTTCAATCCCCAGCTTTGGGGGAAAAGCCCCTCAGCCAAGTCAGAAGATCATTTAGGCTTTTTCATTAGTTGTATTGACAGGGTAGTGCTGAGTTGAACAATAATTCATTATGGTCAGTGTTGATGGAGAGTGTGTGGTGGGGGTTTAGCTTTTTCATACAGACAGATTTACTGGTCACACCTGGACAGTCTTTGCTCTTCTCTTTCCAGTTGCAAACCCTGTGACATAAAAAAGGGACTTGATTAGTGCATTAGGCCACAAAAGCAGATATGGATGGGATCAGAAAATGCTCAAGTTAATGTGGAGAAAAATAGTTTTGGCCCAAATATGTTTTTTTAAAAAATACAATCTTATTTTGAGAATGAGTTCTGAGTCCCGAGCTGTTTATCACAAGGCTCTCCAGAAGAGCCGTGTTGACCAGTGTGATTGTGTGCAATAATAAGATGCTTTGATGGTTGTTTAATGAGTTTGTGTTCTGCCTGTCCTGGAGCATTTTCTCGGGGCGCAGTAGAAAATGACAGTCACTGAATAAAGAGCAAGTGCTACAAGGGATTGAGCAATAACTCCGCTTCTTTAAAAATCCTAGAAAAGATGAATGACTGCACGTGGTGAATCATCACTGGCGTGGTTTTTCAGAGAAACAGCCAATGTTCCTTTGAGATTTGATGAGTAAGCAGTTGCTGCAATTTTTTGTCTGTGTTTGAAGTAACCTCTTCCCAAAATGCAGCAACAGTCACAAAAAAAAAGAAAAGCCACGTTAGTGGTGAATGTAGGTTTCCAGGTGTTCCAGTAATTGATTTCTGCCACACAGTTTCCAAAGATAATTACACTGGTTGAATGTTTTCAGCTCTGTGGATTTATGTTACTATTTATGAGGATTTGGGCTTCTTGTTTTGAAGGAAGATACCATAATCATGATTTCAGATGGGTAAGAGGAAATAATATGAAGGGACCATGTCAGGCTGACTTTCTGAAAATAGACACTTAATTTAACAGTTATGAGTCTTGGTTTGTGATATCTTGGATTTCTGTCATTTCTAACTAAGCTGCTAGGACAAGAAGTGTTTTAAATCACTCTGGTTTTCATGCTTACTAGTCTTGTTTCTTCTGAAGGCTAAGTGGTTCCAACTTGCTACAGATATTTGAGAGCTCTGATAATGAAGGATATTTTAAATGAATTTTAGATAATAGAATATAATTTTTGCCTCAGCAGCACTGGGTTTTGGAAGGAAATTTCTGAAAATAAAATCTGGATTAGGTACAGTTGAATACACACTGTAATGCCAGCTAGTAATCATTGCCTTTGCCTCTTGTCTGGAACAGTCATAATTCTTGATTTACACTACTTGATATATGTTAAATGAGAATTTAATTCTGTGGAGGGATTCTCTGATATACCTCACTTTTTTGCATCTGATAGTATATTTATGTTTTTCAGTGTAACAGCTTTTAGTTTAATTTCATTTGAAAGAGGGGAATTAGTTCTGTGAGGTTCAGAAGACAAATTCTAAAACCAGAAGACACTTCCTAGTACCTGAAAGAAGTTACTTATAACTGAATGTAGTGGATTTTTAACTATGCAGCTGAATTGAAAATAGTTAATGAATTCAACACTGAATTGAATTATCTGCTTGGTTTGCAGGTACATGTCAGATAGTTATTGTTACAGAATGGACAAATTAGGTGTTAAACAGAAGTTGCTGGAAATAATTTTTTTAAATTAGTTATTTCATTATTGTTTATTCATGATCACTTGGAATGCAGCATTAATTTTAATAACTGAAAAAATGCTCTGATCATTCCTTTTTGTTTGTGTAAGACTTGTGAATTTTGTTCAGCAAAATTTTGGTGGCATTTGAAATTGAAAAGTTATTCAGCACTTCACATAAACCATATTTGGTAGCTTGTTCCTGGCGGGGTTGGTGGCACTCCTCATTGTTGGAAATTTCTTTTTCTCAGGCAGCACTGTACTTTTTGGTTCTCCATTTTCATGTTTTTCAAAGTAAGTTATGTGGCCATGGGATTAATAGTAATACTAATAATAAGACTTGACTACACAGATAAAAAGAGCTGTGTTTGTAGAGTTTTATGTATACTAATGACAGAGAAATATCTATTACTATGCTTAGCCCAGATTAATTTTATTTTCATAATAATTAAATATCTAAAATGGAGATTATGGGATCCTATAGGATTATAGGACTCTATATATCTATATTCTAATCTACATATGTAATATAATCTATATTCTAGTATATGTCTTTTATAGGATTCTATATATCTATCCATAGGATCCTATAGGTCTATAGGATTTCCTACTCTGGAAAGAGGACTTGCCTTGTTTATGATCTTTGACATATCAGAAGTGTTTTTAAACTGAAACAGAGTAGGGGTAAGTCGGGTAATTTTTTGAAGTATGTCTGAGTAGGTGTAGGAAATACTTTATACCTATTTTTGAGATAACTGGATAAATATCAAATAGTGATATTGCAATATTGACCAGATATTTGTGACTAAGTATTAGTCTACAAAAGATACAGTGGAACTTGACATGAAGAGACTGAAAAGAATTGTGATTTATGAATGTAAGTGTGGTGGGAGAATGATTAATTCTTAAAATTCAGAAGTGTCTCACTGAGATTTAGATATATCTGAATAGCTAATATATAAATATTTAACATTAAGTATGCATTATAAATGAAGAATTAACATAATGAGAAACAGATAGGTTCTAGTTACTCAAGCATTTTGCAAAGCTTTTGTGGTGACCATCCTAGTACAAAAATAATGAGAGGCTGTGCAGCTGTGGGTATTTACTGGCATTTTACTTCATTATGGTGGTGGCAGTATTTCCTGGGGGTATCTATTGTTAAATATTGGAGGCAAGGAGAGAGAGGTTTCTTCAGGTGTTGTGGGCAGAGATGTGTTCTGAGTATGCTTTTGCTGGCTTTTTCTGTAACTATATTAAACTGCTCAAGTGCTGCACAGGTGTGCAAGCTCCTGGAGCTCTCCTTGTCTTCTATGCTGGGGAAGCAGAGCAGAACAACTGTTAGGGATGTGTCTGAGCAAACTCAGCTCTGACCTTCCCCAAGGTTCTGGATCTGAATTTTCTGTTTTAATGTTAGCTGTCATATTTGAAGAAGTGCCTAATAACTTACTTCAGCTCATTAGTTCTAATTTCTAATGACTTTTTCCTTTTATTAGGAATACATAATCCGTGTCCAGAGAGGAGTTTCAACAGAAAACAGTTGGCAGGTAATTTCTTAAGTTGTAGTTAATGTAAGCAGGATTCTTTTTTTAGGAAGAGTTTGAAAATTTTCTATTCCTAGCTTTTAAAATTTGAGCTGGAAAGAGAAATGTTGATTTGGAATTGAGAACATGAAGTGCTTGAATTCTTTTGGTCAAAACTTAGAGAAAAACAATATTGCTGCCAGCTACAGAAGGCAAGTTGTCTGCTGCTATTCTGAATATTCCAGGAAAAATGCCTGTCATGTGTTTCTACAGTGTGTTGGTACAACCATAATTTTAAAATCTCATCTGCCAGTTTGCCTTTCTCAGTGCTAAAATCATAGCTCTGCTTACACAAGACCAATGAAACCAAGAGGTAATAATGAACATGAGTATGAAAAGTTGTTACATCTAATAGGGCAAAAATGCCTTGTTTGCAGACAACTTTGCTCACAAGTACTGTTTAAGATAATTTTTAGAAATACGTTATCTGTCTGATCGAGGTGTGATTAAAAAGTCTTTTTTGCTCTCTGGCAGTGTGACATAAATCCAGCAGTTAGGCATTTGTACAAAAATTGTGAAAAAAGATGATTGTAAATGGGAATTACTTTTCTTGGATGGGATTTTGAGGAGTAAAATGCTAATGAAAAAAGTAATTTGTTTCCTGAACTTTGTATTTTATTTTACAGATTGTGAGGCGATATAGTGACTTTGATTTGTTGAATAACAGCCTGCAGGTAATTTTCACTCTTCACATATAAATAAAAAATGTCATTAGAAGAATATATTCAAAATTATGATGTTTTTGTCTTGTGATATTTTTATCTATTGTGGTGAAAAAAAAAAGAATTTGCATAGCTGTAAAGAGAAACTGTGACTTCAGATGTAACGTGAATGTGTACTTATTCACCGTTTTCTCTTGTAAAATTTGAATTTTAAATTTGAATTTTAGCATCAACAGGATCAATTTATATAAAATGGAGGAAATTGGCAGAATCTTTCCCTTCAGTCCTGTGACTTGTTCCAGTTTTATGCATTTTTATTTGTTCCTCCTTTGATTTGGAGAAAGCCAAGGCACATACCAGCCTTATAAATTCAGCATTGAAGTGCTATGTGTCCCATTATTTATATTCGTCTAAAAGCACTACCAGATGCTGCTTCTCATGTGATGGGTTTCTGTGTCACTGAGGAGTGTTCCTTGGTCAGACACTGGACTTACTGTGTGTTTTCTTCTGCTTTTTAGGACAATTATTTCTTTTTAGTTTGTGTGGGAAAAAGCAGGGTATGTGAGTGTGTTTGGGAACAGGGGCGAAGCAGCAGTGATTAACATCTACAGGAGACAAACTCTTGAGATTTCCACACCAGGCAAACAAGATAAAAAGTGAACGACACGATTTGAGGATAGATTTTTGTGACTTTAAAATTTTTCCCTTGTTAAACGTTTCAGAAATTCAAGAGCTTAATACTGCTTCCACTTCCTCCCTCCTTCCCAAATCAAATCAACTATCTGCTTGATGAACCTTGGTGAGCAAAACCCTGTAAGGGTGTTGATTTGTGTGTTCTGAGAGCCCACTGCTGTAACTGCTTATTCTGCTACAGGTGGATGGGGGTAAATCAGTCATAATTCAACAGATGCAGCATGGCTGCCTTTTGGACTTATTCTCTTAAATGTGCAGTAGCACATAGAAACTTTTATCATGACCTAGAAACCTCTTCTGTGATGTGCTGAATAAATGCAATACAGAGGTGTCTCCTGCTCTAGAGACATCCAAGATTTAAAATTAGACAAACACCCATGGGACCACAAGGAGCTGAGATGGTACTAGTCATCAAAGTACCCTGGGGTCATTGTGGTCTTAACCATAGTTTTGATAGAGATCACAGAGAAAAAAAAATTGTGGAAGTTTTAAAAAGAAGGAGGAGTTCACTTTGCAGCCACCTTTAACAAGCTCCTATTAACTGTGAGGGAATAGAAGTGTTAAAGTGTGAAAAAGCTTTGTTGCCTTCTCATTTACCTTTCAAATGAGGCAGCTTTAGTAGAGAAGGCAGTTGGGACCTTTAAGATTTAAAATCCAGAAATGACAGGTACTGCAAAATTAGGCCTATGTAGAAAATCTGTTAAGTGAAGGTAAATAGGTTATGTATGATGGAGGTAGAAAGAAAAAGCCTTTGTATCTGAAATAGAGGTGAATGATAAAAGTGGAGGATCCAGGAAATTATCTGACAGCAACTTTGCAGAGTGGGACAAAGGAGAAATTTGAAACAAGAGAAACTTAGATCCAGGACAAAAAAAAAAAAAAAAAAAAAATCAGCTGCTTGGATGACTGGAAAACATTAAAAAGAATTATGAAAATGTACCTCTGACTTTAATGGGAAGATATGAGAGGGTGGCTAAATTAGCAGGCCGTGTGCTTTAGGAGTTGGTCTCCTCCATTGGCTCTTTTCTCCCACTGGTGGAGTTTTTTATAAATTACTTTGTGACGCTGGAGCTGAACTTTCCTCTTCAATTAAGACAACTCAACACTTTCAGATGTTTCTGTCTAAAACTCTAAGGAACAATATTCCATCACAATACTCAGGTCCCTTTACATGTTTTAAAACTCTTTAAGCTCTCATCTTGTGTATATTGAAATTAAAGTAAACAAACTAAACTCCAGACAAATAAGATACCAAACACTAATCTTTTCCCTTCAAAGCTAAAAATCTGCTGGAAGAACTGCTGGAGCTCCTTTTGGGTGTAAAGCCCAAGTTCTCCTAATTCTTTTGGCATACTTGTCCTCTCTGTGTGTTTGTGTGGATGTGTTTGAGCACAGCTGCAGTTGAGTTGGAATGCAAATTTTCTGTTCTTAATCTGGTACTACCTGTGTGATAAATGTAAGGATTGAGAATTTCAAAATTGTCTAGGCTAGGAATGCACAGTTCTGCCAAATACCTTGGAAAATAGTGAAGTGTATATATATGACCCTGATTTGTATCAGAAAGTTTTAAGACAGGTTCTCTGAACTCTCAGTTATATCAGATTGAAAAGCTTCTTCCAGATGGTTCTGCATTTCTTCCTCTTTACTTGTTTAACAGAGATCAGTGGAGATCATTGACTCTTCTGTTTTGTCAAGTGAAGTGCTGGTACTGGAAGTACTGGAATTCACAGCAAGATATCTCTGGCTTTTGTGAAGCATTTTATTGCAGCTTTTGAACAGACATTCCTGAGCAGGCTGTGGTTTGAAGATAAGAATGTTAATTCCCAGGTTCTTCCGTGGCAAAGCCCATCCTGGCTCCAGTGGTGAGCTGGGGCTGCTGAGAAGTAGTGTCTGAAAGCATGTGAGGTCTCTGCAAGGTCAGGCCCTCAGTGAGGTGTTCTTCTGTGGTGGAGTGTTCTTGCTGTGCTGTGTGTTTTGGCAGATTGCTACAAAAACCTGGGCCTGAATGCTACTTTCTGTTGAAAAATAGTAGAAGTCTGATTTATAAGTTTTAAAGCAAATAATAGTGGTTGGAAAACATGTAAATTAGTTTCTCTCTGATGGTAACTAGCTGTCAGGTCAAGAGGATAAAGGTGATGATGATTTGACATGCTTTTTAAGTGAGTAATATTAGAAAAGTATTTAGTTCTTGTTTAGAAACTCAGTTTTGAATTGAAATGAGTGGTATGCCAAAGGAGAGTTCTGTTTGCTTCTGGTGCTAAAACTAATTTGGTGAATTACTGACTGTAAGTGATATATGGTTGCTTTTGGTGTTTTTTACCCTTGGTTTTTATTAAGAGCTTCTGTAATTCAGACTTAGTTATTAAAGTTCTTTTTCAGTCCATAATTTGAAGTCAGAAAACGAGAAATAGGAGAAGTGCTAAAGTTAGCAGGGGACAACTCCTGTGTTCAAGTGAAAGAGGTAGAAAGGAAGGGGAATGCTACTTCTGCCCCAGTTTGTTGAACTAATCCGTTACTTTTTCCACTAGTTTAAATAAAAGTTGTTCAAACACCAAAAGTCCCAGTCTTTTCCCTGGTGAACTGTTTCCTTTAGAAATGAGGTTATTGCATTTGGTGTAACTGATTCCTGCAACACAATTCTTAAACATAACTCCCATGGAGATTCAGCTTAAGGCAGGTGCTTTGATCTGCAGGACAATGATGTGTTAACAACATGAAAAATGAATTCTGGCAATTCACATGACGTAATTGAATCTGAACACTAAAGTTGATCTCTTTGATCTGATTTACACAAAGCTTTGACTTTTTTTCATTGTCCTATTTTGAAGGATTTCTCTGATTCTTTTCCTGAGGTTTTAGATCTCTTGTGTCAGTATAAAACAATTAGTGTACATCCCCTGGTAGATTGCAGCTATTTCTGGGTTGAAAGATGTATAAATGTTTAAAAAATGTACAGGAAAAAATTCAGAAGATAAAATGGAAATCTGCACTGTATTTGAAATTACATATTTAAAATACTAACAGGGAGGGCTTAACATTTCCTAAAAATACATAGAGGCAGAAGAAAGTTACTAATCTGCACTTGATGAAATAAGAAAGCATAAATCTTACCCAGAAAAAATGGTAAGGTGTGAATTGTTTATTTGCTGTGGCAGAAGTACGTGATAGAAAGAATTTGGCTGAAAACTGTAGTCATTTAGTATCTGAAAGTTTTGGGTAGTGATCTTAAATGTATGACTCACTAGCAAAAATTCATCTCCTTGTATTTTCAGTGTTGTTCCTCTTACTAATCTCTTCACAGTGGGATGTGAGCTGTCATCTGACTCTGATAATGGTGCTTAGGAAAAATATAAAATACACACAGTACAAAAAGAGTTATCCAGTAGTTAGCGTGCTGCTGAGAGACTTTTGCTTTCTGGGTTGCTAGTTTTATATCTTTTAGGCATTTTGAGAGCAAGGTTAGTAATCTTTCCTCTCTTTTTAAGATCTCATCTCTAAGTCTACCTCTTCCTCCAAAAAAGTTGATTGGAAATATGGAGCGTGAATTCATCGCTGAAAGACAGAAGGGACTCCAGGCCTATCTGGATGTAATCACTACCCATCACATACTGTCTAATTGTGAACCGGTAAAGAAATTCTTGGACCCAAACAGCTATTCTGTAAATTACACTGGTAAGTAGAAAATACAAAACTGTGCTTCATTTTGACTTCAGCATGTGCTGTGTATCTTCTGTGAATGCTGGCCAGGATCTACACTGAAGCATGGAGGGAAAAATCTTCAAAATTATCATACTATGCATGTGATTATTTATGATAAGGCTTCTCCAGCTCTGTGCATGGATCCTGCTGGGATTGTCAAATATAAATATTTGAATTATTTCACAGAGGAGTGAAGAGAGTCAAGATCTGTATAAGTAGAACTTGGAGGAGGGGAGTTGGTGAGAGTGACATCTATTTTTCACAATTCATAATAAATTAAAAGGGTTGCTCTTGGGAAATAATTTTTCTGTCAGAGTGTAAGGTGGAGTTAAATTTGTCAGCTTAGTATTCTGTTAAAACAGCCCATTTTCTGAACACAGAATGTTTCAAGAATTGTGGTTATTTTGTCCAGCTCTTACCCTTGCTTTGGGGTGTGAGACTTTTAGAACTAATTGTTTGAGCTAGGTTGAGTACTTTTTCAAGGCTAGACTAAGCCAGACACCCTCTTCCCACAGATACTGGAAAGTCACTGTATTCCTTAAAATTATATCCCAGTGATTAGTTTCTTCATTACTAACTCTTTGAATTTGTCTTGCTTCAGCCATTAGATGTCAAAAAATATTTGTCTTACAGACAGAAAAAACTTCCTCTTTGTGATGAAACCCACTCCACAAATTTAGTTCATAGGCAAACCAACTCTGCAAAATGCAAAGCTTGTTTTCTTAGAAGCAGAGTCTACTGAAGCAGGAACTCGCTGCTTCCTTTTCACTTGTCCTTTTTTCTCTCCCTTTATGTAACATTCTTGTGTCTTCAGCTTCAAAGTGCAAAGAACATTTCCCGATGTGATAAGCTGTGCAGGAGTTGCAAATTATTAGTAACTCTTTAAGGATGCAGTTTGTCTGGCTAGTGTTGAGCAAGCAGTTTAAATTCTCAAGGAGGCATTGTGACTTCTGTGTTAGTTCTGAGCACTTTCATCAAGATTGTTTTTCCTGCATGTTGCTGAGAAGCTGGTGACACATGTTATTGTCTATGATCTTTAGAGACACCATCAATTTGTGATTTCTTAAATACTGGAGCAGAGACATTATATTTATTATAAATTTTTTGTAGCATATTTCTAAAGAAAGAAGACGCAATGCAGAGAGATCAGTGTATCCTTACCTTTTTGCTATGTTTCTGTGGCATTTTAGAGAAAATTCTTTCTTGGCATGATTCCCTCTCTCCCCCACCATTTCTCATTGAGATTTCCCCTCAAGTCACTTCATGAATAAACTGGTTGTGTTCCCAGCTGTGGGAGAATTCACTAACCACATGGGTGTCCTCCCCCTTGGCCCCCCAAAATGTATGAAGACTCATGGTAGCTAGCCAAATAACTCTGCCTGCACAGGAAAGGGCACAATAACATATAGTGAAACAGAACTAATTAGTTTACATAAACTACACTTAGTAATAGCAACATAGATGGATGTCAAAGAGATAAAAGCACTTCTACAGATGTAGCAGAAACACTTGATGTTCTAATGTTGTGCACACCTAGTGTGGGAAATCCGAGCTGTGATTTAGACTTGGAAATGTAGATCCAGTACGGATAGAATGGAGATCGGTAAGCTGAGTTTTCCAAGCAGTGATTTCTGTTTTCTCTCTGGATTTGAGTTACCAGGCTAAAAATACAAATGCCCTCTGTGTTTTTATCTGATTTCCCTTTGAACTGATTTTGCTGACTTTAAGACTGAATTCCTGAAGGCTTCCTTCTGGCATTGGACCATACCTCATATGTGGATAATTACATTATATAATGTCTTAAAAAAATTAATTTTTTTCTTCTTTTTCTCCATCTTTGTCTCCTTTTTTTCTTTCCAGAAATTGCCTTACAGCATGTTTCAATGTTCTTCCGATCAGAGCCAAAGTGGGAAGTAGTTGAACCATTAAAAGACATAGGTAAGAATGACATGTGTGCATGAAAACTTACCTGATTTTTTTCCCAACTATATGAGTTGTCCTAAGATTCCAATACTGTCTTTGCTTACAGACCTTGTCCTGCCTGTAAGCTGTGTGATTTAGCAGTGTTTAGTTAAAGCCACTGCTGACTTTCTTCTTTACTTTTTTTGTAGGTTGGCGAATACGTAAGAAGTATTTCTTAATGAAAATTAAGAATCAACCAAAGGAACGTCTAGTGTTAAGCTGGGTATCTATGCTTTAATTTCATACTTAAATCTTTCTCAGTTTCACTCAAAGTTTGATTTTGACTACTATGTGTGAGTGATGGGTTGAGAGATTGAGCTCAGGCTTTGGGAGAGCTTTGGAAGCCCTTAGGTAGATGTGTGGTGTGGAATTTCTTGTATTTCTTTCCTCTGGTGGCAAATCCCATTTGGAAGTTCCTATGCCTGGTCATTTGTTCCCATACCTACACCTCAGGATTCTTCAGTTGTAATGATGTGGCTGTTGACCGTAATATAAATTTTCTCCCTGAAAATAACGAGATGAACCTTTTTAAAGTCATGGGTTTTCCCACTCAGATCTTTAGTTGTCCTGACAAGCAAATAGGTGAGAGGGGAATGAATGGCTCCCTTAACAACAGGTTATTTTTCTCCTGTGCTGAAATATGTTGCCTGTTAGTTGTGTGAGCATAGCTGTTTGTGAGGTTTTAGTGGAGAGTGGAGGTCACTAAAGCCTGTGGGAGGAGGGAAGTTTTTATTGCTGCAGAGGAAGAAGGTGCCTTATCAGTTCCTAATGTACACAGTCCCTCAGTTTGGGGTTGGCAAAGCTCATTCAGGTCTGTGGGAGGAAAGAGGCAGTAATACTTATTTATGGTCAGACTGTTTGTATTGCAAAACCATGGTCTCATTCAGCTTCTTCAGGTTTCTTTTTGTATGTGTAATTTCCTTGCTTGCTCTTCAAAATATGCCTTCAAGTATCTGTCCTAATTTGCCAGGGTAGAACATTGATCACATTTTCTGTATGGAATGCAACATGTATTATGATGCCATTCTTTTCCTGTTTACTTCCAGGCTGATCTTGGCCCTGATAAATACTTGTCTGACAGAGACTTACAGTATGCTGTGAAACTTCTTTCTTCCTGTTCTGTGAGTACTGAAGATTTTAAAATTGTGTTAGCACAAAAGTGTGTGTCAAGGGCTGATCTTGGAAAAGCAATGTAGCCTAGTTGGCATAGTTTGTAATTTTAGAATTGCTTTCATTAAAGGTTTGCAAGCCTTTTAATTACATTTCCTATATACTATGAGGTAACGTGTTCTCAGCACAAATAATAATCCTGCAGGATTATTACAGGAGATTCAGTGTTGTGGTTGATTTAATTTTTTTCTTCTTGTGCAGTATTGTGAGATCATGAGCTTTTCTTTCATCTCCTCAACACCTTGAGGCTGTTAGCATAGTGCTATTTAGGTGTAATTGCTAACCCATGAGCTGGCATATTCTCAGGCAGCAGTGGATGAGGCAGTGGAATGAGTATCATTATTTTTTCAGTTCTTTGGGCTCAAGACAGGAGCATCTTAGTAGAGCTGCAATGGAGGGTGTACAATTTAAGCTCCTGTGCAATGCCACATTATAAGTCCAATAGGCATCTTTGCCTGAAAAACCGGCATTTGACTCCAAATGGAGTCCCTGGAGTCTCTCTTTAAGGGTATTAAGCATGTGAAAGACAGGCTGAAATAGTTTTATTTTTTTTTTTTAATTTATATATTAATTGAATAATGTCTTTGTGAAGTTTTCTTTGCATTTACTCCAGGTTAAGACTAACTTGAGTTACTCCGTGTCACTGACAGAATCAAATTTGCTACTTTAAATATACAATTCAGGCTGATCTTTTCTTACTTGTGAATTGAACACAAATTATTTAAAAATCCATCATCTAAAATTTACCTACAGTTTCTTCTTTTGGTAGCATCCCTATATTTACAAAATCACTTTTGCCACTGCCAATGAATCTTCAGCGCTGGTTATTAGACCGTTCAGTGAAAAAGGGACACTAAAGGACCTTATTTATAAGGTAATGTCTTTCCCCTACCTCCAACCCAAATATCAGAACATAAGCTGGAATGACCATACATGCTTTTTCTAAAAGTGTTAATCATCAATTGCTAAGAAAACAGACAAATGGTGACTTTTCTTGGCATTGATATGTGTGTTTCTTTTAAAGGCAAAGCCAAAAGACCCATTCCTGAAGAAGTATTGCAATCCTAAAAAAATTCAAGGTCTTGAACTTCAGCAAATAAAAACATACGGAAGGCAAATATTAGAGGTACTTCTTTTTTTCTTTATTTAACAGGTTTTATGATTTATTTATTTTTTTTTGGAGGCCAAGTGGTCTAACTACAGAATGTGGACTAACTTTTGAGCACACAGGCTTTATATCAGGAGCAGACTTCAAAGCTAAATGTAAATTGAGATACACTGCTGAGTTGAATTTAGATATATTTGTGTGAGATCATTTATGTCCCCCCCAAAAAAATGCAGTTGGTGTGTGTGGGGCTTAAATGGGAGAGAGGTAATAATATAGTCTGTTCCTTGTGTAAAAAGGGAAAGAAGTAACTCATAGCCTGCAGAGCATGTGCCTTCACCTAAATTCATGGTTGTTAGTGTGTTTTTAAATTTTTTTTACTCAAACTATCATATTCAGTAGAATTTTATATTTTAGTTTCCAGATCTCTTTGGGAGGTGTCCATAAGTCTGCTTTGAGGATCAGCATCAAATTTTTGTTTTGTGTAAAGTGCTACCTGTGAAATGGGAATGAATAGTCAGCCAGAGAGGATGTAGATAGAAGATCGAGTTGAGTGAGCATTCCAAACGGGGGCCACATTTATTATGTGCCTGCTTTAGTATTGGAACATTTAAGTTGATGATCTTATGATCTTGAGATCATCAGAGCATCTTGTGATAGTGCTTCTCTATTGGATTTTTTTCAGGTATTAAAATTCCTCCATGAGAAAGGATTTCCTTATGGCCATCTTCACTCTGCCAATGTGATGCTGGATGGGGATACCTGCAAATTACTGGATCTAGAAAATTCCTTGTTGGGACTTCCATCATTTTATCGATCATACTTTTCACAGTTTCGGAAAATTAACGTAAGGTTCAGACAAAGAATTCATCTGACTCTTATGCAAATCTTTATTCTCAACCTTTGTTTGTGGAAAATTGACTAGAATGAAAAAAACTCTCTCAAACCCTTTTTTTTTAATCTGAGCTTTGCTCCATCAAGTTGCTTTTCTGTTTCCTCCAAATCTGGCTGCAGTTTTGTTGCAGCACACTGGAGTGAGGCTGAGGTCAAAGGTGAGCAGGTGGAGGGGAAGGGCAGGTGAGTGTTTTTACGACAGTGCCAGCACAAATAGAGGTAAAGTGCAGTTATTTTCATATCTCTTTTCACCCTGGTCTGTATTTCATAGGAATGTGCATATTGTCTACTACAATTTCATTTGGATGTCTGTACAGTGAGCACATGTATTTACTTGTGCTTAGCTGGGAGCAGTAATCAGCCTTATCTTTGGTGGAGACTGTGAGAATTGATCAGATGCTTCCAGATCTCTAGCTATTCAAAGGTTATTTTTATTTGTTTGAGGGATGTCTGTTTGACTACGTACTTGCAAAGGAAAATATTTATCTTACTTAAAAATATGAAAACAAATTTGCCCTGTTGCAGAAACATCATTCCCTGTCTTTAGCCTCTCATTGTTATAAATTCTGTGCAGCATCACAAGAGCTGCTTGCTGGTCTTGCTAAACAAGTTCTTCTGTGTTGTCAAAGAAACAATCACAAGTTCATAGTTAGTCCAAATCTGTTAGTGCCATCAAAGTGTCTTACAGTAAGAGGAACCTCTTCTGTTTAAACATGATTCAGAAATCTTGGAAATATGCTGTCTGGGAGCTCAGTATGTATGTACAGACCTAAGGAGGAGCAGAAGAGACTCTCCTAGGTTGGTTTGGTATGCATTTTTTACTGTATTTTTATATACTTCCCTGTAAAGGGACAGCTGGTCATTTTATGAATCTCATTCTTTGCTGTTTGACTTAGCTAGAAAAGCGTGCTTGGTTGGGACTTTGGTTGGTGTGTAGCTTTGTGAAGAGTTTACTACTTCACACATTTTTATACAACTTGACTGCACTGCTCTCCCCTTTGTACCATCTTGTACAGAGAGACAGCAGAGGCTGCTTTAGCTTGTAGCATGAAGATTTCATCTGAGCTACAGTTATGTAGGGAAATGGTTGTGGTTAGGAACTGCCTTAATAGTTCCTCTTTTCTGTCTTCACATGCAAGATCACTGGGTTAACCAGTTGTGAAAAACTAACAAGTTGTGGCTTTATTTTTTTGTTCCCCCCACAGACTTTAGAGGGTGTTGATGTTCATTGCTTTGGACATTTACTGTATGAAATGACATATGGAAGACCTCCAGACACGATCCCAGTGGAGAGCTTCCCCCCTGCTCCATCAGTGTTCATTGGTGAGTGTGCACTGCAGAACATCTCAGTCACAGCTGCCTGGACACACTCTTAGACTTTACCTAAGCTGAAGTGCTATGAAATTGCAGCCTGAGATCTTTGCACCCTGTGACCAGAAAGAACTATATAATTTGGTCAAATAGAAAATGTGGTTTTTATACAATACATGTAGTGTATGAATAAAACTTTTTTAGCTGAGTGATAAAGCAGTGTTTAGCAAGTAATGAGATGCCTGGATTCCCTTGCCCCATGTCTAACATTCTTGAAAAGCTTCTGTGTGTAATAGTAATGCTATAATAAAAACCACATGCCATAGAGCTTCATCACTGCTTGGTTGATGCAATACTTAGGGGAGTATCACACAGCAGTGCCAAACATTCATTCTAAATCATTTGCTATCCTGCTGTGCAAAAATGTGTTCTTTCTTATTCTTTCTTTGGTAGTGTCAGTGTTGGAGTCCATTCTGACTTGTGAAGCTCTGAAGAATGGGATGCCAACTGTCTCACGGCTCTTACAGATGCCGTAAGTCCTGTTTGACTTGTTTTATATTCATAGCAATGTTTTTAATTATTTTAGGAGGAAGACACTTTGTGCTCTTGTTCCTCTTTGGAAAGGTTTGCTTCATGTTCTGAGTGATATATCCCAAGTGAAACTTTATAGGCATTATGGAACCCATCCTGTGTTAATGTGTGTGTTTAATGTTTCTTTGTCTCTTGGCGTGTCGGAGCTGTTACGTATGCACTTTATTTAGCGTGGTTTGAATTAACCCAGCCATTAAAGTAATGCAAGCATGATTGAGATCCTGTACAGACTGATTTAAAGGATTTAGAATAAGGAGTCTTTTTGCATGTCCCCTTCAGATCTACTTCAGCAGATTTTGCTATCAGGTCACTTAGGACTGGCGAAATACATCTCTTGCTTTGCTCAGCAGTGACATTTAGACCTGCTCTGGGTATGAAGTTTAGTATGGAAGTTCTGTCTGGTTTCTTGCAGGGCTGGCTTTGGCATTCTCTGAAGCATAGACAGAATAAATGTCCTTACAGGCTGTCCTCCAAATATGTAGTGAAGGGGTGAGGGGAGGAAAGAAAGGGAGAACTGTCAGTGTGCCACTGAGTGGAGACCACACCTGTCTGCAGTGCCACCCTGCCTGTAGTTAGGGCACAGCATTCCAGGGAACTTGCTGTCCCCCGTGCTGTGACATGTCACCAGCACGCTGAGCATGGAACCACAGTTCTGATGGGACGTTCTTTTAGAATTTCTTGATGTGAGATGATGTAGCTGGTGCCTCCTAAATGTCAGATTGTCCATACCTAAATCTGGATCTGATATCACAGCAGAGATTGCAGTGCATTTAGAGCCTGCTCTGAGGTTGAAATTTCCTGGTTGGAAGAATCACTGCAGCTTTCAATTCCTTCTTCTCCTCCCCTTCTCTGCTTTTTAGGGTGGGAGGTAGAGAGGACAATGTAAGCAGGGGAGAAATACTATAGGAAACCTCTGTGGGTACAGAAATATACAGGTGTTTAAAGGTGCTGAATAAACAATCTATGCCCAGCTGCATTTGATACGTAAGATATTACACTACATTCCCTTCATACCAATACTCTTTGCAAAAGTGTTCTACATAGATATGCAATGCAATTAATGTAATTTAAAGCAATTAATATAATTTAAATATCTATTTATTATAACCATAAGAACACATAATCTGAAAGGGTCAGAGAGGCCTGTAAACAAGGATGAACTTTCATGAATTTTTTAAAGTATTTTAAAATTTGCTTTATTTCTGAATTTTTCATTCTCCTTAATTAACTTGATTCTAGATATGAATTAGTTTTCTCTAGTATAAACCTGTGCTAATTTTCCGTAGTGAACAGCAAGTTGGAAATATTTATCTTGGAGCCAGCATGGAGTTCTCTCTGTGACAGTTTTCTAGTATGTTCTCCAGGACAAAGTATCTTGGACTAACCAATTTATTTTCAGACTACCATTGCCCTCTAGTGTCTTTGTTTTGGATGGAAAAGGATTATTCATTTATGGTGTTTCTGCTGATACTATAAAAGGGAGAGCAAAAATATTACAATATTTGCTTTAGTTGCCTTTTGTAGAGGACAGGCAAGAATGCAGATATTTTCAAATAAAATATTGAAAGTTCACTTAATATTTCACAAGTTCCTTGTTAATTCTGAGACAAAGTTCATGCTAAAAGAAGTTTTTTAACAAGAGCAATGATTTTGTTTAGCTGAAATTTAAAATAAAGTCCCTGATTTTTTTTTTTTAAAATTAAGAATCCATATACTTTTAAGGAAAAGGTATTGTCTTTTGGAGAGAGCCTTCCTCTGCCTTTGGTAACTGTTCCTGTTCTGTCCACTTTCAAAATATCTCACACAAACCAGTTTTCTCAGCTATAAGTAGTGGCTACATTCTGTGGGTTGGACGCTGCTAATTTTACAGCAGTGCTTAGAAAATAAAAAGTGGTACATAGAAACCTGTGGCCAAGGATTGAGGACAGAGAAGCAAAAGCAGAAAGAGGGGTTTAAGTGAACAGTACCAATAGTATTCTCATTTTGGTTTTGACTGTCTCTTGGGAATAATATTTCTCTTTTTTCTTTTTTTTAATCAACTCACAGATTATTCAGTGACGTCCTGCTAACAAACTTTGAGAAACCACAGTTTAAGGTACAATTGAACGCTGATTTGCTGATGTTTGTGCAAGGCCCAGGATGTGGGTAGCTACATGTTAATTGACAGAGGGGGCTGAGGAGAGCTGTCTTTATTTGCCTCTATGGCTATTGCCATCAGTGTTTGGATTCCTTTGCCACACTGTCCCTGAGAACGTTGTGCCACCCCTTAGAGGGGAGCACGATGTGACCCAGGCGTGTTCAAGAGCAGCTGCTGAGCTGGAGCCCATTTGTGTTACCGATGGTGACACTCCGTGTGAGCAGGGGCTCTGAGCCATGCAGATCCCTTGCAGAGAGAGGAAACACATTGCAATTAATTAACTGAGACCATCAGCACCTTGCTGCCAGCTCCAGCACTGGGGCATTTCAGGGGCCACATCTGGTCCCCCTGGGGAGCTGCCCCAGGGTGCTTCTCCTGCAGGCTGTGTGCCCTGTATCTTGTGTTGTCAGCCTCATAGAAATTTGGGGATGTGACTGGAATGTTGAAGTAATTATTGGTCCTTGCCTTTAGAGCATCTCTTCCCGGGTTTGGTGTTTCTTTGTCCCTGCTGATCTGTAGGCAGATTTGGAGTAGAAAAACATCAGAGTATTGTCTGCTTCGCTAAAGGAATAGTGTCACATCTTGGGGTTTTAGATGAGAAATGGGATCAGATGGATGGTGAGTTTTGATCAGTGAAATTGTGTTTTCCTTTATCACATTTTGTGCTATGATTTTGTTCCCCATTCTGTATTAGATTCCTACTAAGCTAAAAGAGGCATTGAAAATCTCCAAGGAATGCATAGAAAAGCGATTAACAGAAGAACAGAAATTGGTAATGTCTGCATTTCTTTATTTCCTACAGACATTTCATCTCCTCTTATCACTTTTAAATGCAGAAAGTGAGTTTTAAAGGCTTTCACCAACAGATTTGCTTTCCCAAAAATGCTATATGAAGAGTTGTATAACAGTTGTTGACTGTATGGCATTTCACTATTTTAAGAGGTGCAGTTTCACAGGTTGTGCCTCCCAAGTTAGAGGATCATTTTAACTTCAGTATAAGTCTCCATCCTCTACCAGAAACAGTAAAGGAAAAACTAGAAACAAAAAAGGAAGTCCGAACATGCAGAGTGACTACAGTGTGTTTTCTTGTACCCCAAACGTTGTTTTCAAACATTTAAAGTCCTAATATGGTCTTTTGTATTTTTTCCTTAATTTTGAAGATTCACCAGCACAGAAGGTTGACAAGAGCTCAATCTCATCACGGCTCTGAAGAAGAAAAAAAGAAAAGGAAGATCTTGGCACGAAAAGTAGGCAATTTTTAAATAGGTTTCTCCCACAGAAAAAGATGTGTTTCTTTTTGTAGTGTTTACCAGTTTTAGCCATAGGTACATGACTCTTTCCTGTGTTTTTCTGCACTACTTCCTGGTTGTTTTCACTTCTTTAGCTAATTAATAGATTTACTAAAAAGTTTAAGTTATTGTGGAACCTGTTTGAGGTTGCTGTATGAAACCAGTCCTCATACCCAGAGGAGCTGCTCTGTTCTGTCCTGCTCCCTGGCGAGGTGTTGGAGCCTGTTTCACTCTGCTCCTGCAGCACTGTCTGCGTTGCTCTTTTTTTCTGGGGAGGGGTGTGTGTGTCAGTTTTCTTCCTTTCCCTTGTGGTCAGAGGGCACTGGAGTTCCCTGGTGCCTGGCTAGAGATATTTGGGCACAGAACAGCCTTGCTGTTCTTGTAACCACGTCAGCATGTGCTGGGTATGGGGAGAGGGATGTTGAGCATTGAAAAACATTGTGTGATACAGTGGATGGCTGTTACAAGTCTGTGTGTCAGTTCAATCCTTATCATAGAAAGTTGTTACTCATTTCTATCTTCTTTTTTCTCTGCTCCCTTTTAAAGAAGTCAAAACGCTCTGCCAATGAAAGTGGGGAAGAACACTCAGCCAAATACAGCAACTCAAATAACTCAGGTAACTACGGAGAGGAGTTTACTTCTACACAGCTGTGTCATTTTTTTTGTTATTACTGTCATTTTCTGTCTGAAATGATGGAGGATTATCAACACTTTACATATTTGACTACCAATGTCTGGTATCACTATTTTGGGTATTTAAAAATAAATAAATTATATATTTATATATGAAGGCTTAAAAATATTGTCAATATTATACTTTCAGCTGTCTAATTTAAAGTAATGTGTCCTCTCTTCTGTGCCCTGTTCCTCAAAAAAATGACCAGTCTCTTCATTCTATTTGATATTTGAGTTGAATAACAACAATATCCATTACTTGGGGCATTAAATAATGCAGTCTTCAGGGAGACTCTGGTGATCTTACATAGTAAGGTGTTAAGATGAATGAGAAAATTATATGTTAAATTGCTTCTTCAGTGCCAAATTCTAAAACAACAGAGCTTTTGACTAGTTTTCATTTAGTTAAAAGGTGAGGTTGTTACTGTGGAACATATTACCAGAGTTGATTTGCTTGGCTAAAATGTGTCCAAAAGCAGCTTGTTGTGGAGTACAACTGAATGAAAATCATCTCTTAGGAGAGATGGGATGCCACCTATGCATTGGCACAATTCTTAAGGAGAACAGATTTTGTATGCTGAAATCCAACAGCCTAAGCAACAGAAATGTTTCCCAGTGAGAAATACTGAGAGTATTTCCTACGTGTTTGGGGCTTCTCTCATACTCTGTACTGTAAAGCCACTGTTGCAATGACTGAGAATCTTTCCCAAGATGTGGAAGCAGGATTGGATTTTCAGTTAATAAAGTTGGCCTGCTTCCAGCAATCTGTTTTGTCAGTGTTGAACTGCCATGTCACAGCTGTAGTTACTTGACTGTTGTTTTATTTAGCAGGCTCTGGGGCGAGTTCCCCTTTAACATCTCCATCATCTCCCACTCCGCCCTCCACAGCAGGTATGTTCAAGAATCATTACAGCATTTATCTTTTTTATGTTGTTTTTTTTATTCCCCTCTGCCCCTCAGTGGTGGTGTTATTCCCAAGGATGATTAAGGGATGATGGTATTCAAGGATGGAACACCGAGATGACAGTTACCTTGTGACAGCCTGAGTGTGGGCATCCGCTCCCTTTTGAGGGTCATAGAGAACCTTTTTATAGCTATAAACTTTCTTGAGATATTCCTGATAAGATTGACCCAGGGTTTATGTGCTTGCTTCCAAGTCTGTATTACTCCAGATCTACCCACACTGCTACTTCCCAGGCATTTTCTCAGCCTCATGTTGCAGTATGCATTTGCTCTGGTGTTACTGGTCTGTTGACTCTGAAATAGTGCTTGTTCATCCTTTGTTTCTTTGTTCATTTTATTTCTGTACTGCTGTGATGTATTTTCAGGAATTTTGGTTGTGACAAATTCGGTGGCTTAAGCCTCATAAATCTCCCCAGTTCTGCTACAGCCCATTGACAATCCAGTAGAGTTGGTAGAAACAAATCTAGAAACAAGATTGATTTGGGTTAAAAATAGTATCTTTATTATTTTTGGCCATTTTCAGTTTGCTGGGTGGCTGTGCAGAGAGTTTTGCTAAATGCTTAAGACAGGGATAGGAAGTGGTGAAGAATCTGCTTGAGTGGGCAATAGAAATGCTCTGAACATTTAATTAAAAATCTGAATATTGAGCAGTAGCGAATGTGCTTCAGTCTGAAAGACTGGAAGAGGAGCCCTGACAAATATTAATAACAAAAGATGTAAACAGAATACATTTCTGGAGGGGAAGCAGCCCATGGCATTGCTGTTTTTTATGGTGACTTGCCATATGATTTCTAGTCCCAGGAATTTTCTACACAGCACAACTCATTAACCAAAGCAATGCAATCAAATTTGTCTTTGCTGTGGATAGTCTTTCAAAGGACACTGCAGTCTATGTGATGTAATTCAAATCAGTCATGCTGAAATTCAAATTAGTAATTTCTCCTTCAAGTTGAGGGCATGAGAAGTGTGTATTATAGGAACTAACTCCTCCCAGTTAGCCTAAGCAAGATAATGACTGTTACTGTGTTGCACAGTAACAGTGCTCTTCTCTGGGTGCACTGACTGTGATTGGGAGAATTTACTGCCAGTTCTGTGGGCTTTAATAAGGAAGTAGCTGAAATATGCCTCCAAAATGGACAGATGTTTAGAAAGCATTTCTTTCCCCAATAAAACTGCTGTTTAGTTATGTTCTGACTTGGACTTGTTGGAGCTTGGTTGAAAGCTTTTTCAAGTTTGAAGGATGCTGGTTTATGTGCAGATTTGGATCAAAATAGCTCAGGTTTTTGCTCAAAACTTGTCTCAGTTCAAACCATATTGTCACAGTGTGTTTGTTGGTCATCTTGTGCCAGTGTGCTCCTGATGACTTGTGGGGATCAGCCCTGTCTGACATGGTGCTTGTGGCCCTACCTGTCCTCCTGCTGGGGAGTATGTTAGTGAGCCGATGGCTTGGATGCTGTTTATGAGGTGTAAAGCCAAGTGTCACATTTTCAGGAATGCTTTTGTCAGTAGAATTCATAGAAGAAAATTCAGATATTAATTCTGACGGAAAACTAGATTTTTTTTTTTCCACCAGCAGTGTTGTTGCTTTAGGTGTTCTAAGCAAGTATGCTGTTCCTGCCTTGAGGAAAGACACAGTGGTCCCATGGTAGGACTTCATTTGTGACAAGTGATGCATCTGTAGCTTGCATTTCTCTCTTCTGATTTCCTTATGCTTACTAAGGATATTTATCTCTATACCAAAATTGCTTATGGGTGGCTGTGTGGTGAGAGGATTCTCAGAAAGGCATTGAGGCTTTCAGTCTGTCTGTCTGGTTTGGTACGGCTGTGTTAGAACTGGGGCATCTCAAAGCATCTTGCTGATACAATACCATAGCAAAACTAAGGCTGATGAGGAAAAGTGCCCTCAAGAGAAGCTTTTGCTCTCATCCTGTCCTGTAATATATATAGTAATATATATAGTCATATATAGAGTGTAGGTGTGTGAAGAGTGAGACACTGACCAAATGGGAATGGGCTCCAGGCTGACATGCCCTGGGGAAGGAACCTTATTCAGGGGGTTTCTCATGCTTTGAGAGGTGCTTTGTCTCTGAACAACGGCCTTGTGAGACTTGACTTGCAGCAGAGTGCTTGGGAGAGTCAATGGAAAACTGACCAAGGAATAAAAGGACGGTTGGTTTCCGCTGTCTTATGGCAGCTGCAGCTGTAGGACTGAGAGCATGGCCTGCTCTGAGGGGAGAGGTGCCTTCTGGAGACATTGGCTTTCATGGGCTGTTCTCATTGGTGAGAACGTTTTGGGCTGTTGGTGTTGCAGGTACTTGGCTAAATGAGGTATTTGAAATACATTGTTAGATCATGCAAGTGACTCTAATGTAACATCCTGTGTTTTTGACATTCTCCCAGTGTGGTTCTTTTTTTCCCCCCACAATTCTTTGCTTCTGCTGTGAAAGTCTGTTCATTTTCTTTGTGGCTGTGAGCAGTGGCTAGGATCAGAAGGGATGCAGAACAGTGTGGTATGGGTTATTTTAAAATTCACTGAATTTCTTCTAAATCAAATAAGCCCAAAAGATACAACAACATCTCTTTCAAGAGAGTAAAATTTGGAGGGTGTCACTTTTGCTTCTCTGGACTTCCCTGCAGGAATAGTGAAAGAATTGTGCTTAACAATCCTTTTCTGTGCCAGTTGTTCTGAATCCTTTAGTATGACATATGTTTCATTGACACCCATATGGTGCATCTTTCCTGCCCCTCACCTTCCTGTAAAACAGTTGGAATGCTTTAGGAAGTGCTTTTCCTGAGTGTCTCTGACCCATAAATGTGAATACAGCTGTTAATACAGCAGGAAGTGTTTCTTGAACTGAATGGATTTCGTCTTCTTTGGCTAATCTTCCTGCAGATTTCTTGCTAAATCTCCCTAAATGCACTTAAATCCTGTAAAGCCTGAATTATGGCATGTGCAACTGAAAGCATGTATGTTGTATTTGTTGATCAAGTATAATAATGCTTAGAGCATGGAAAATTGTGGTTCATTTTTCAGAATTGAATGAAACATTGTAAACATAATATGAAATAGTCAATCTGCTCTCATATTTGTCAGTGAGTAAGAATGTATTGACTTCTGTACTAACTTTTCAGCTAACAGTATCTGTTTTTCTTACTTTGACACGAGAACTGGATGATTAACTTGTGTCCTCTCTCTTTCTCTGCTGTCTTCAATAGAGCATGCATCATTTTGAACGTGAATTTTCGGAAAAGTAAGCTAATGCTGATTTATCTCTTTAAAGATGCTCTGTTTCTGAATGGGGAAGTTGGATGCAAATCTTGAAGTTGCTTAGTATTGGGAGGGAATAGAAGAAAAAAAAATCTGGATGTTCTTACAGATTATTTTAATGAAATACAGCATCTTTAAAAACTATCACTAAAATTATTTTCTTTGTTCACATCCCATTCTCAGCCAAGTTTTTAATGCTGTTTGCACAATTGCTGTCACTTTAAATTCATAATTAAGTTTTTGTTTCAATTCAGGCATCAAGTTTACAGCATCTGATTTACTTCCTATTCCTTTTAACACACTCTTTTAACAAAAATGTCCCTGTAAAAACCCTTGGTAAGTTCTTGTTTGAGTGTTTTATTCTTACAACTGCATGAATGAATGTGTATTTGCAGGCAAAGTCATTCAACATATGTATTGGAAGGGCCTAGTGATAGCCAAGCACTTGTCTCAAATGCTTTTTCTAGTAAATACAGGAAAATATTTCTAGGAAAATATTTCACTATAGGGCAGAACATTTTCATCTGTAGATGTAAATGTTTATGAATGCATGTGTGTAAATTGAGATTTCTTTTGCACCACTCATGTCAAGAAGGGAAGGACAGCTTGGTGTTGATTGCCTAACTGAAGTGAATAGATATGAAGATTTTTGAATCATGCTCTTAATTAACAGGTTCAATATGTCATGCTTATAGCTAGTCAGATACCATTCTGAGCCTTGTGTGTATTTATGTCTTAAGGTGGAGCTCAGATGTAAGGTTGTAATTTGTTGTTACCAGTTTCCCAGGAGTTTAAGGAAATGATGTTGTCAGCAGCACAATTTCAAGAATAGTGAGTCCTGAGGAATTTAACAATCTTCCAGGAAGAAAGGTGATCTCTGCCCCTACTTCCCTGTCTTTTCTACTCTTGTAAAAGACCAAAATTTGAAGATAACATGTGGAATCTTGGCCTACTAACACTTAGTGATCCAAGCATTTTGTGTCTTTTTTGCCCTCTATATGTCAAACGTGTGCCTTCTTTCACCACGTGTTGTTACCATTGTATTTGTATTCCCTGGCCACTGCTTTTGTGGTCATTCATCTTGTACATCTACTTGCATAGTCTCTTTCAGCCTCACCTTGCAATTCTAGACAAAAATCTCATCTTTGTTCTCTGCAGTTTTTGAATCTCTTTGAAGCCATTTCTTTTGTGATCAGCTGCCCTTGGTGCTTTTACAGTAGTTTATGTGATCTGATGTACCTGATGGGGGTAGGTTGGTGCACCAGTCCTGCAGGGTCCTGTTCTGACCACTTCAACCACTGAATGGGTACTTGGACTGTTCTTAGTCTTGTTCTTCCTTTGGCCAAGTGCCAGAGTTTTCTTTCCTGACAGTCCATCCACAAGAGAAACAGGACTCTAACGCTGGGAATGTCTTTTGAGTGTTTCTAATAGTACATAGTACTATTAGTAATAGTACATAGTACATCTTTGGCAAGTGTAAAAATCAGATTTGGATAAGTAAGAAGGTCCCAGTAAGCAATTTATTTCAGTTTGTGCTGCCATTGTGTAATGTTTTGGTTACTTCAGAAAGCAGTTTATCCACAAGCAACAGACAGGTTAAATTGTTTCAGTTGATCTCTGGTATTTCTATTAGGCAGGACTTGAGTATTTCCTCTGGAAGGGAAGAGAGTGAAGATGAGCTCAATATGTACTTCAGTGCTTTGCTTTCAGAGAAGGCTTTCATGACAATGAGAACTTCTCCTGAAGAGCTGGAAGTGCTACAATCACAGCACATATTAATGTACACTGGCAAAATTGGATGCTTTATGTGAATACTCTGCATTTTGAGCTTGCTCTCGTATGGGAAAAGTCTTTTTTCAAAGACTGGTACAGACAGGAAAAGAAGGAGTTTTGAATTATGTCTTTCATCTAGAATAACTGCTTGTTTTAAAAACAGCAGTTCTGTTTTTAGTTACTTAGTCTTAAAACAACTGTTAATGAGGAATTGAGAGACAAATGGAGCACAGAGAACTTTTTCCTGCTTTTTTTTCTGTAACTGAGCTTTATCTTTCATCAGATCCTTTTTGAGTCTGAGATCCATAAAGTTACATAATTGCTTGATATTTGCTCACTTCTAGCAAGCAGTTCTACTTCAGGAACAACGGTCTCTTGGTTGCCTTAATGTTGTTTTACCTTGCCCAGTATCACAGTTTTTGTCACTTACCAGTATATTCCTCTTTGTAGGTCAGAGATAGAATCAAGTGTTAGTAGGTGCTATTTGTCTCTTCAGTCTTCCTATGGCATAACTCATGATCTAGATGATAGAGTTGAAATTCATTGATGAGTAGTTGCAGGATATTTATTGCAGACATTATGCCCATACTCCTTCCAGAGTATAAGACAAGATAGGCCCATTATTATTTGACTTGTGTGGCTATGATGGTGCAATGTGCAGCAGCAGAGTTGCACAAGATCAGGGTGTGCGGAGGAGTGCCTGGGGCAGATGAGGCCACTTGACTGGATCTGAGCTGCCAGGAAACAGCTCCATGCAGGCCCTCACCGCTGGACCAGCTGCATGTTCCACTGTGGGCTCTGGTCTCCCAGGAGTCAGATGTGGAGGCTGGGGTTGAAGAAGCAGAAAGTGGATGTGGCTGGAGTAGAGAGCAAGGGACAGACTACAGAGGTGGCTGGTGAGAACAGGAGAGGCAGAGGCTGGAGGTGTGCGTGACAGTGTTGTAATTCATTCTGTCTGTCGAAACATTTGTTACAAGGTATTTGGAGAAAGTCAAACAGAACTTTGGAAGTGAAAAACACTTCCAGAAAACTCTATCTGCAGTTAGTACTTTAAAAATGAAGTATAATCTGACCAAGCAAAATGGTCCTCACAGATACTACAGTGATGTGGTCCTTCATTCATAGGAATGTAAAGTGAGTTACGTAAGTAAGAACAGGTAGTAAAATCCACTTCCAGTCTTTGTTACTGTTCATGTCCCAAAGAGCAAACTGCCTCACTAGGGACAAACAGAGGCTGAATCTGGAAAGTCGTGTAAAGTGATCTCTATTTTCCTTGGTGCAAGATCACATATGAGTCATGTTTTGCATCGGAGTCCTGAGGCCCTTCAGGCTTCACTTCAGAGGTATCTCAGATGACATGACTCACCTGCAGATAGAGGGATTCGGTCACTTTGGCATTTTCCATCTGTTCTGTTCTTCACACTCATTCAAGGGATGATGGGACTAGTGCAGGATTGACCAGGTCCAGCCAAGCAGCTGCAGGCCTCTGTGGCAGGACATCCCTGGCATAATCAAACTCCATCTTCTCTCCCCAACTTCTCAGGAGCATCGTCCATACCCCCAGCACCGCCCCCGCCGCCCCTGCCACCAGCAGCTCCTCCCCTGAGCACAGAGGTGCCAACGGCGCGGCCCGACGTCAGCGCAAGCCGAGGAGCCTTGCTCAGCTCCATTCAAAACTTTCAGAAAGGAACTCTGAAGAAAACACAGACGTGCGACTACAGTGCTCCTAGGATCAGCTGAGGCCACTGGTCACTCCGGGATTCAATTCCCTCTCCCCCTCCTGTGCTGACCCTCCTGACCAGCAACTGACCCACCAGCAGAGCAGCTGCAGCTCCGCTCTCCCTGGTTTCAGCTTTCCCGAGTAGCAGCACTGCCCTGCCCGAGTTGCTTTGCTGTGCTGGGCTAAGTACTCTGGTCTTTACTTGGCTGCAAGAACTGTGTTCTCTAGCTACAGTTTCAGAGGTACAGCAACTTCTATACAGCTGAATAAAAAAGCCCTGAAAATAGGAATGACCATGATGATGGTAAATTAATGCATTTTTCCTAGCTCCATTCCAGCCCATTTTTTCAAATTACAGGAATGTAGTTTTAGTCTGCTCAGTTTTTCAGCTCTTTTCACGCACTTGTAACTCATCTTAATTCTTGCTGTGTGGAGTCAACAAGTTTGTTTTACACAATCCAACCCTTAAAGCATACTGCACAGGTGAGGGAGCTGGAGAATTAAATCTTACTCCCACCATGTTTGCTGGTGGAGTTAAAATGCTGACTCATTAAGCTTGTTTAAATGGACATCCTACTTGCAGCTCTAGGGGAAAGTGTTTTTAAATGAGGAAGCAGTTGAAGTGGGAGGTTATAGAGCACTGGGATGTTACTGTTGATTGAATTAAATGAAAAGTTACTTCAAGTTAATTCTACCATTTAAACTTTATTGAAAGATCCTCTTTGATTTAAAAACTTAAATTGCACTTTAAAGGATTATAGATAATCCATTTTTTAAAATTCAAGTACATCAGTGTTTGTTACTATGCAGAGAATGTCTGTACAAAGTTTCATGTAACCTGTGATATTCAGTCATTTTTATTAAAATGTTAATGGAATTCCTACAGCAGCATGTGGTGGGTATGTCCAGGTGGGATTCAACCTCCAAGCTAGATGTTCCAAGAACTGAACAGCACCTCTCCTAAAGGAAATACCCTGGGAAATATTCCTGACTCTTCAGAAACAGGACCCAGGCTCTTCTGTCTGCTTACAGAAGGACCTCCTCTCCCTGTCTACCTGAGGTGCAGAGCAGACCCTGCAGCACAGGCTCCCAAGGCAGCTTTCCCTCTGTACCAGAAGCTCCTGAGGGAAGCCTTTCAGAGCTCCCTGGGATGCAGTGATCTCCAAAAGGCTGCTCTGAATGTGTCCCAGCTCCTCACCACACAAGCCACACTGAGCCTAAGGCTGCTTAGGCTCAGTGCAGCTGAATAAACTAACTCATTTTGCACTGTAAACTATAGTAGAAGTGTGCTGTTGTCAGCCCAGGTGGGGAATCAAAAAAAAAAAAAAAAAGAAACCACAAAAAAAACTTGAACAGTAAAAGCAAAGCAGCTGGGCACTTTTTTTTTTTAATCACTGTTATGTGGCAGCTAAAGAAAAATTAGTTATTGTTTCCCATCACATACTGGAAAAGTTCAGGATCTTTATTTGAGCTCTTGTACAGAAGCCTTTCTGCATGTGCAGAGTGCTCTTCAAACCAGACACAGCCATCATCTCTTAACCCAGCCTGTGGGCTGCCACAGCCTCTGCTCAGAGCTGCACTGAACTGCTGCACTCACAGGCTGGGCTTCACATGATCAGCCAGATCATTCCTCTTTGATAAGCCTTGCAACCACAGGCTCCTGCCGCTGTACAGCATTCAGGGCCTGCTCTTGCTCTTTGCAGCTCTGCACTCAATCACTGCTACAGCAAGTTAAGCACAGCTCCTCTGGTACTTACAAGCCAAGCATAAACAGAGGATTTTTTTCCTCACTCTGAATTTAGAACAGGGTTTCTCCACAAACAGTAGCACTAACCCAGCTGTACTGTTGAACAAACAAGCATTACCACATTGTTGCATATAGGAAGTGTGGCTTGGGGTGGGGGATAACCCCATATAAATATTTTGGGAGGTCACTATACTTTCCCCATTGTACAAAAGATCATGGAGCTTATACAACAGAAATGATGCATACAACGTGCGCAACACCAAGAATGCCTTGTAAAGTAGGATTTTAAAACATGTATTTACAACTTACATATTCAAAGCTTTTTTCACTGCAAATACTATATCCTTCACTTGAGGTATGCTATTATCCTCTAAGATTTTTGCATAAGGCATGGGGACATCAGCACCGGTGACACGCACAGCTGGAGCATCCAAGTAGTTAAAGGCAGGTCCTGAAACAGAAGACAGTGTCAGGTTGCCAAGTACTATGGTTTTGTCTTGATTCAATTTCTAAATGATTTTATTCCTGTAGCTCTAATATTCCAGAGAGTGGTGTTCTGGCTTGTTTGTGTTCATGCACTCTGGGGTTTGTTAATCCACCCTGTGAAAATCTCTAGAGCAAGACAGCTCCAGTTCATCTGATGTAACCTCTAACTGCCTTTGTCTGGCTTCATCAAGAATAATCAGGATTTAGAGTAGGGAATGAGATCAGTGTACTGTGAAACTCGGTACCTTCCATGATCCTGGCGCAGATTTCAGCTCCTACTCCAAACTGGGGCCAACCTCCTTCTACAGTTACCAGATGGTTTGTCTTGACCACGCTGGCTTCCACTGTTTCGATGTCCATCGGTCGAATGGTTCGCAGGTTTATAACCTGGGGGCAAAGGAGTGTGAGCCTTGGTGTGATCTGAGCCTGTCAGTCAACACTATTTGGGTACAGGGCCCTTCAGCACTTTCAGCTGTTCTGACTCCAAAGACAAGACTTAATAAAATTTCTAACTCAGAAACGTGAATGGCACACGCTCTTAAGGCACTTGAAAGTATTAAGACCCCTGTAGTTAATACACGGAAGTTTTACAGAACGTGAACGAGAAGATGCTACTTTTTCCCCCCCACATCATGGAAAGAGAAAAATAACCTAAACACCACTCACCTCACACTCTACACCTTCTTTAGAAAGCACAGCAGCTGCTTCCACACAATGGCCAACAGGTCTTGAGTGTGCAACTAATGTAACATGAGTTCCTACAACAGAAACAAGTTTTAGAAGAAGCTCTTGAGATTTAAAGCTTTTTTCTACACCTCAGGCTCCTTTCAAGGTAGCATTCGGTTTCACTTGAAAATTTAGGGTTCTTATGTTTTTGAAATACTGAGCCCAGACACAGTATGAAGAGAGGAAGAACCACGTTAAGACATAAATTTTACCCTTGAATTCACAGAACTGAAGAGGTATTTCATTTAGTTTTCAGATTATCCTATTCAAACATCCATATAATTCAGAAGTAAATTATGAACAAGTGGGCTGAAACACTACAGTGATCTCTTTTTGCATTTTTGACCAAAATTACATACTTAGGTGAGGAAAACATGGTGTCAGCCAATCTCAATACTACAGAACAAATCCTTTATGGAATCTTTTAGAAGGATTTAGAAGGGTTGTCATTTAAACTGAGATATGGACAAGCAGATGATATTTCCTTGTAAGGGCAACAGACCATGAAACCACACTACTGAATAAAGGAGCATTTGAACACTTAACATCTGAAATACCTTTCTGTGCCCCGTGACAGCAGTACCCTGAATAGCGGAGAGGTTAAGAAAAGTCTCCAAGCATGTGAATTAAAAAGGAAGCAAATGCATTCTCAGCTTACCTTGCCTTTCTATTTTAGCTTTTCCAATGGGAATAACAAATTCCTTTGACTGTGCCTGTTCAGACATTTCAAAGGGAACACCATACAGTAATTCACTTTCCAGCATCACAACTACAAGGAAACATACTTGGATTAGCATGGACATCTGCAGGCACAGGCCAGCACTGACCATTAATGGTCCTGCAGCTCAAGACAGTAAACCCACCCAGGCAGCAAGGCAATGAGGACTATGTCTGCAGAAGGAATTTTGAAAAAAGCAAATCTAAGTCTTTACTTCAATAATGAATTATTTAAAAAACTTCTCCCACTACTCTGAAATGAGGTCAGGTATTTTACTTTCAGTACATGACAGTACAATCACTAGTTTTAGAAAGGTTTCATATTTTTAATTACTCTTTGTGGAAAATAAAGGTTGCCCTGCTCTTGAATAGACATTTTGAATTTATAATTTGAATTTCATGAACTGTAAAATTGAGTTACATAAGTGCTATATATGCAGGAACTCCTCCTAACTCATCTTCACCCTTTTTAATCCCTTTATGACAGACTTATAAATGCTTCCAGGTTTCCTGATTGATACCAAACTAACACCTGGCAGCAGCAGAAAGTCAGTCAAAATCAATCTACTGTTAGTGAAAGCATAAGTCTCTCTGTGTCTTTTTACGTACCCTAAAACTGCAGTAAATCAACCTTGAGTGCTTTAGGGTTTAACCAGTCTTTGTTTTTGTGGGGAAAACAAGACATTACTCAGGATCAAGTGCCAGGTATTTATGACCTGCTTGTGCTCACCTGGATTATCATCCCGGATTGCTGCTTTCAGCAGCCCTTTGGCATCTTCTGAGCTCCAAGGACTGACGACTTTGAGGCCGGGGCAGTGCCCATACCAGGCTGCAAAGCACTGGGAGTGCTGGGCAGCGACACCGGCTGATGCTCCGTTGGGGCCTCGGAAGACGATGGGAACAGCGATGGATCCTGCAGACATGTAACAGGTCTTGGCAGCAGAGTTGATAACCTGATCGATTGCTTGCATGGAGAAGTTGAATGTCATGAATTCACACACTGGTCTCAATCCTGCCTGTTAAATGTATCAAAAGAGATTCTTTACATAAAAATACGAAACATATTTTTTTTTACATAAAAATAGTCTCATTTTAAAAACCAGAAGTAGAGGAATGAAAATGTACAAACCATAGCAGCACCGACAGCAATTCCTGCAAAGCCCATCTGAAAGAGAAGGAAACCAAGAGATAAGGACCAGGCAGCAGCCGATGGAGGGATCACCAGGGTAGGAGACAGGGCAGCCTTACCTCAGATATCGGGGTGTCAATCACCCTTTTGTCCCCGTACTTCTTCCAGAGACCTCTGGAGATCTGCAGGGCAGGAGAAAGGAGTCAGGGCCCGCCTGAAGTCTTTTCCCGGGCCGCTAACGTCTCCCACATACCTTGTAGGCACCATCGTACTGTGCCACCTCCTCGCCTAGCAGGAAGACGCGCTCGTCCCTCTCCAGCTCCTCATCCAGCGCCTGGTTCAGCGCGTCCCGCACCGTCACCTGCGAGACAGCGGCAGGCGGGCTGGGCGGGGGCGCGCTCCCACACGCCGGGAGTCACCTCAGACCGGTCACCTCACCGCCCGCCCGCCCCGGGGCCGGCCCCTCCCCGCTACCTGTATGGCGGCGGGCGCGGAGAGGCGGAAGCCCCTGCGCTGCTGGAGCCGCTGGAGCGGGGCCCCGGCGCTGCGGCCGTGCGGGGCGAGGCGGGCGCCCAGCGCCAGGTGCCGCAGAGCCGTCGCAGCCGCCGCCATCTTGCCCGTGTCCTCTCCGCCCTGCGGCCACCTGGCCCCGCCTCCTCCGCTCTCGCGAGAGCGTCCGCGGCGCGCGGGTGGTGGCGAGAAGCGCGCGGCCTTATCGCGCCACTTCCGGCACCGGAGCCGTGCGGGCGCCCCCGCGGGGCCGCGCGTGGAGCGCGCCCGAGCGTCCCGCCCGCTGCCCCGGCCGGGCCCGCGCAGCCCCGCGGGGACGCGCCCGCCGGGACGGGCCGGCACAGCCGGGCGGTCCCGAGGGCGACGGGAACGCGCGTCCCTGCCGCGCCCGTCCGCTCCGCCCCATTCCCGACGGCCGGGGCGGGGCTCGCCAGGACACTCCCCCGCGCCGTCCCCGCCCGCGCCGCCGGCTCCGCTCCGGGCTCGGGCACGGTCCCCGCCGCCGCTGCTGCTGCTGGGCTCCGCCTCAGCGCCGAGAGCTGCGCCCGTGAGTGCCGGGCCGGGCGGGGGGCGCGGGGCCGAGCGCCCGGGGCTGCCCCGGCTCGGGGGCGCCGTGCGGGGCGGGGGCAGCAGCCGCGGAGGGGAGCGCGTCACGGCGGGACGGGCGCGGAGCGGGGCAGGTGCCGGGCCGGGCTCCCGGGGCCGTTCCGGGCCGGGCACAGCGAGCGGGGGCGCCGAGTTCGGGCGGGGAAGGGACAGGTGTTACGGGGGTCCTGGTCCCGGTCGGGCGCGGGGAGGGCGCGGTGGGGATGCCCGGGTGGGAGCCGCGGTGCCCGGCGGTGATTTGTGGCAGGCAGGGTCTGGGACTCGTGGGCTTTGCTCCGGGCACGGAGGGGAGCCGGTTCTGCTGCCCCACGGGGAGAGGAGGCAGAGCTGAGACTCTGTTTTGGGGTGGGGGTGACGCCGTGGACTCTTGGGTCACTTGCGGGGAGGAAGGCAAAACGACTTCATTCTCAGCATCTTTGCTGAATCACTGTGGTCCGGGGGAGAGTTCTTTTACCACGATCTAGTTCTTTTACCACGATCTCGTTGGATTTCTCTGGGATGGAAACGGGCACTTCCCGGCTCCTGCTGAAGCCCTGGACCCCACTTTAAGGGGGGATTTCTGTCCCATGTTGCTGTCACTCCTTGGTCAGTGTGTGCTAAGCCCCATCAGTGTGCGCAGGGAGGCTCGGTGTCTCTGACACTTGCCCACCGCCAGAACCGTTCAGAGATGTATTTCCTCGTTGGAAAAAGACTGGTTAATATCACAGAAGCAAAGTACATGGATAAACCCCAATTATTATCACAGGTCATAGAAGTTTAAGTGCCCTGTGTTGCTTCAGTGGGACTAAGCTGGATATTAGAGTCCTTCTTTGGGGCTCTCATAGGAGAGGCAAAGTCGTACTGAGATGTGGGCTGTTCCAACAAGAAGCAACTGAAATAAAGGTTTGGAATTGGGACTTAAAATAGGATGTGATAGAACTCCTTGGGGGAGGGATGGAAACTTTAGGAGTTCAGAATTTATAGTGAAGCAATTAAACACAAAGGAATGAAAATGTGTCTTTCTGTCCTGCTTGATGTAAAGACTATTAGTAAAAAACAACTCAAGAAAAGCAAGAACTAAGTTAACTTCTGATAAACTGCATTAGTCATGATAAATATGACATGTATTGAAAATGGTAGGTGCTTTCTTTAGTGAAACTGATCTGCTGAATTGACAGAAGATTTGGTAACTGGTTGTTTTGAGAACGTTTCTCCTCCTCCTCACTCCCCTAGTTATTGTGGCACAGGGCTGGAACTAAGGGGCTGCTCTGCAGACCATCAGTGCACTGGTAGTTTGGAGGAGAACAGTCAGCACTGGTGCTGCTCAGTGTTTGTCAGTTCAGGTGAGTCACCAATAACTTAGAGTAAGAACTTGCCTTTCAAATGTTCTGACTGGCTGGGGAAGAGAGAGGTTGTCCCTGTACAGCATAACTGTGCTGGGGGATGGAGTTTCTTCTCATCTTGCGAGATCTAAGTGTGAGAGCCAGGGAACTTGCAAAGGGGGTGAGTAGCTGAAATGCCAAGTATATGTCAGAGTCTTACCTTGCTCTTTTTCATTTTTAAGTTGCTGCTGATAGAATTCCTTCCATCTCTCTATTGACGTAGGAATCAAAGGTAATTTTTGAGGTTAAATATCCCATGCTGTACTATTGATACCAAGCTGCCCATGAAAGACTATAGCCACAAGTAAATCCCTTAATTCTTTTCTTTGAAAAGCTAGATGAAGAACATTCAGAGCAAATCAGGTGGTCTGTGCCTCTTGTCTTACAACGGCTGGGTGCATTTCTGCTCCTCCTTTGGGTAACTGTGTATTACACTGTGGCAGGGGTCTCTTCAGGAGTGGTGGTAGCCTGTAGTCCCAGCAGTGCAAATGCCTGGTAGTGCTGCTGGCATCCCCTGGTCTGGCCTGAGCCTGTGTGTATGTTTTCACAGATACAGACGTTCATCTGACTCTTAAATGCTTTCTTTTAATTTCAGCTTGCAAACTGGTTTGTAGCTCTGTTCTGTGAGAAGCCCTGCTGGAGTTAGTGGCACTACCTGTTGCAGCAGTGTTGCTGATAAACAGCCTTGTAATCCTCTGAGTCATAACATATGAAATAAGAGTGAGCGTTTTATAAATGCAGGTATCCAGTTTGGTGTGTTGAGTATAAAGTGATGACTTGAGTGCTTTTCTTGCTTCCCATTCCAGTTCTGGCTGTGCTGGGCTGTGGCAGGAGCCCCAGTGACTGTGTCACTGCTGTGTGTCCTCTCCCTGCACGCAGAGCAGTGTCACGGCAGCAGGACTGTGGTTTGACACCATCCGTGCACTTCTGCTCCCACCAGAGTGGGATATCCCATTTGGCTTAACTGGGTCAGCAATTTGTCTGACTGAATTTCACTTTAAATATTTTTTGTGGTTATCAAATGTAGGCTGCCTTGGGATATGACTGTGTGTGTCTGTAATTTGCTGTCTGGACAGGAGTAGCTGTGTTGGCCAGCCTGTCCCTGCATGCTGTCCATTGGTGTGTGGCACAAGGACAGAGCTGGCTTGAGGCTGCCAGTGCTGGGGGATGGATGGAGTGTCTGCCCACCCGCACTGATGATCACTGTGTTCCGTTCAGGAGGATTTAAAGCATCATTGAAAGGGCGCGTGCCATGAAGGGCGTCTATTCTCAGCCTTGTTGTGATGTGGTTGGCGAGTCCTTAGCTCAGGTTGTACCCAAACTAAGCTACTTTGACCTGTGAAGTTGTGTAGAAATTCAGAGCTCCCAGGCTGATGAGGGAAGTAGCAAATGGTTGGGATCACACTTGGGCATTTTAGGGTGGCCTCCTGGTATCATCCTTTCATGTGGCACATCTGGCTCCAGCACTGGTGTGCCAGGGAGGTCTGTGTGTGCCTTGTGGTTCTGGGTCCTTACCCAAAGGTCACAGAGATTTCTCCATGCCCCTTCTCTATTGAGGGCTAGGTTTATTTCAGATAATTGCTCCGGTAAATTATTCACTCCGATGTTACACAGGAGTGCTGTGATCAAGGATTAAATCATGCCCTTGCACAGGCTTGCAGTGTCATCTCTTTCTTTCGCTCATAAAGTCTTGATTCGTCTGTACTGGACTTACATGCTGACCAAAGTAACATATTCACCAGTTAAAATAGCACTGATGGACATCTCTGTCTTTGAAATACTCTGGATGTGTAATTTGAGTTAATTTTATTGAGACTGCAGTCATGATTGCTGGCGAGGTTTCTGGCTGGCTGTATCATTTTACTTTCAAGTGAATATCAGAAACCTGTACCAGTCTCATATGCTTTTAATGCATCTGCATGTTATCCTCTTCTTGTACTTGATCAGAATAACACCTTCAAGTGCTGGAATTTAAAAGGCTTTGCTAAAAGTTTACAAACTGTACTTGAGTGACAATTCCAAAAAAAGTCAAAAAACAAACCAACCAAAAAAAACCCAATTCAAAAAACCCCCAAAAAACTCCCCAAAACAAACAATAAAACCCTGAAAGAATTCACTCCTTGATTTGTCAGCAGTTAGAAAAAAATAATTACAGAGTTTGGCAAAAGAGCTGGTGTTCCAGGTTTATCTGCTGTCAGGGGATGCGCTTTAATGTACTCTCTTGAGGCATGCTGTGTCTCTAATTTGTAAAAATAGGATCCTGGTATGACTTGTTCTGTATCTTAGTATTCCTTAGTCTTCTGTTGTCTGACCTCACTATTTTCATACATTGATTTTGTTTTTTGTACTCTTTAATCTACCTGAGATGCAGCTGGGGCTGTGCTTGTGCTGCTGGGTCCCAAAGACCTGACCTGCTGGACTCTTTTTTTTGTCCAGGCTGTGGATTTGGGCAGGGCAGCAGGGCACAGAGAGATGGGATGTGCTGCCTTGTTCTGTGTTGAATGAAATCAACCTTATTTCCTAGGAATGAGAAGGGCAAGTTATCTTTTTTGGTTGTAAACATTCAGTCGTTTTGGAATGTGGGGCTCTGGCTTGGCTCAATCTTTGTGCTGCCTTTAGCTGGGTGACTGTATGTTGAAGTTTATTAGTAAAGAGGATGGGACCAGAAGTCTTGGGAACTGTGTGGTCTTTTAAGATGTAAAAATAAACAAAGCTGAGAAGCTCTACCCTACTTAAAACAGGCTGACCTAAATTTTCAGCAATTCTAGCAGAGAGGCAGGCTCTGGGTAGGGATAAAGGCTTACTGACAACTGGCTTTCCTGTCCTTCCATCGCTTGCCATGGTTGACAGGCCACCTTTGGCAAATCAACACTGGTGTCTGAGGTCATTAATTTCCCCCTTCCCCGAGTTGCACAACCTGGCCGTGGGTTTGCCGTACAGTCCCCTTGTTATGCAAGTCAACAGTTCAGCATCTTCTGGGAAGTCACAGCATGAATCTCTACTCAAGTTGCTTTTGTTGGAGTGTGTTGACAACATGTTAGATGTCCTCTGTCTTGTCCCTGCAGAGATTGCTTTTGAGAGTAGGTGTCTGGGAAGTCCATTCATACTCTTTGTCTGTAGATTAATGTCCTTGCTATCAGTTGCTGTTCTCCACTACTGAATTATTAATTCTTCAGTGAGAGTTTTTTTCTTCTTAGTGTTCATTGACTTTCATGCTTGATTTACTCTTTTGTGCAGTTTGAAACTGGAGCATGGGAATGTTGACTAATATTAATGGATCACATGGTGTGACCTCAGAGGTTGTTAAATAAACTTTTTTTATTGGGGAAAACAACATCTGTCTTTCAAAGTACTCGGTTTCCCAGGTGAAAGGTTGCTTACAAACATGTATTACCCTCAGAGGCACATTGCTTGTTATTCAAGAAAACTGGGGTGTTCAGGCAACTGGTGGAGTGGTTATGTGTGCTCCAGAGACAGTCCTGTGGGTAATGTGATGGGAGAAGGAGGGAAAAGTGGATTTGCAGATTATCCTGCTAATGTGACTTTGTAGCTGAATGCTTTCCTGGCAGAGAGCCTGCCTTTGATTGGAAAGCATTCCCCTTGGTGTTCTTGTAGGTACTGATGGTCTGCCATTTTTTGTTCTGTGTTTGTGTGTGCTTTTTCCTGCAGAGAGATAAGAAGAGGGGAATTGTGTATCCTTTCAGCAGCCTTCTGTTAAACTTGGAATACCACAGTTCAAGCACTTGAACAGATGGATAATGGAGACTGGGGATATATGGTGAGTGCAAGTGTGCACTGTGCACTACATCTGGGGCTTCCAAGGTCTTGCAGCAAGAATCCTTCCAGATCTGCCTTCTGTAGATCCAGAGCTTCAGTCATGAGAGAGGGAAAACTATGCCTTTTAAATCAGCTTTACAGCAGCTTACTCACCTTCCCTGGAGAGCTGCATCTCCTGTGCAGCTTGTGGGGGGTGCCCAGGTTCACATTTCCTAGGGACAATCAGCCAGGACTGAACTGATGCCTTGAGCTCACTGTTACTGTTTTCTTAATACAAAGGCCGAAAATAGTTTGTGATTTCTGCTTATCATTTTAAGGACTTTGTCATTTTATTTATCGAGAAAAGTATTTTTCCATGTAAACCTTGTATCAAACTAGACAGGCACATCTTATTTTTCTCCCCTTCTCATTCTGCTGCCATGCGTATGTCTCTTTTCTCTGGCTGGCTGCAGTCCTGGTTGTTAGACTTGGTGGCCAGATGGAATTTATGTTCCTTTCTCTCTTGCTTCCTCATGTGCTATCTGGAATCTGATGCAGACTGGTTTGTGCTCTGCCCCCCCACTTCTATGCAGCACGCAAATTTGTCAATAAATATTTCTTTTTAGAGTTAAAAGCTGAAAGTACTTTCTTTCTCTTGCCTGTTTAATGAAGCCTCTGAGCCAAAGCAATGGATTATTTTGATTGTGAGCTCTTGGTCCTATGTTTAAACTTGCATTGTCTTCCTCTTTTGAGGGATAAAAAGAGGCTTAACATTTGTTTGGCTGATTTTTTTCTTTCCTTTTCATTTGGTTTTGGTTTTGTTCTAGAATGAGAGAGATTGTGAAAGTAAGGAACGTTGCTGGGCCTCATTCTGACTAACTTGTTCTTCAGGAAATTTCTCTGTTCTCATTTCCCCATCTGTAGAATAGGAAAAAACTTGCTACCCAAATGCTAAACTTGCTCCTGTGACAGTAGCTCAGTTGTTAAGATTTCTAAAGCATTCTGGAAATGCGCATTCTGCATGCTAAGTATCATCCTGTCTAGTTGCCAGCTGTGCCTTGTTGCTAGGTGGCTTGGATTTGCTCAGGTTTGAACAGCCCTTAGGGGTGTTCAGCGGGAGAAGTGTGATTCCCCCGTTTTCCAGCAGTATTTGCCATGTGTGTCAGCGAGGTGATCGAATCTTCTTGTTGGGGCTTGATAAACTCTGCAATTTCTCTCTTTCTAGATGACTGATCCAGTCACGCTAAATGTGGGTGGACACATGTATACGACCTCCCTCACAACTCTAACGAGATATCCTGACTCAATGCTCGGGGCCATGTTCAGGGGAGACTTCCCCACTGCCAGGGACTCTCAGGGCAATTACTTTATTGACAGAGATGGACCACTTTTCCGTTATGTTCTTAACTTTTTAAGGACCTCAGAGCTCACTTTGCCACTGGACTTCAAGGAGTTTGACCTGCTCCGGAAGGAAGCGGACTTCTATCAGATTGAACCCTTAATTCAGTGTCTTAATGACCCCAAGCCGCTGTATCCCGTGGATACCTTTGAGGAGGTGGTGGAGCTGTCCAGCACCCGGAAACTTTCCAAGTACTCCAACCCGGTGGCTGTGATCATCACGCAGCTCACCATCACGACGAAAGTCCATGCACTATTGGAAGGCATTTCAAACCACTTCACCAAGTGGAATAAGCACATGATGGACACCAGGGACTGCCAGGTGTCCTTCACCTTTGGGCCATGTGATTACCACCAGGAAGTGTCGCTCCGAGTGCATCTCATGGAGTACATCACAAAGCAAGGCTTCACGATCAGGAACACCAGAGTCCATCACATGAGTGAGCGTGCCAATGAAAACACAGTGGAGCATAACTGGACTTTCTGTAGACTGGCACGGAAAACAGATGACTGATTCTGACTCCACAGGAGCCACTTCAGTGATTAGCAACTTAATTGGACAGTAAACCCAAGAGAGTCTGGATTTTGACTAAAGCAACAATATGGGCTTTTTTTATATGACTATTTATTGTTTATCAGTGAGGACTGGAGGAGTTTCATTCTCTAGCAGCTCTGTTCTATTGTCCAGTTCAGAAAAAATACCGTGCATGTGCCTGTTCAAGTGAAGACACCTTTTTGTTTGAAAGAGGGAGTCCTAAGAATCAGTACAATAGGGTATTTTGTGTCATTAACACAATTCTCTGACTCAACTCAAAAGTGCTAAAATTACCTCTTGTTTAAATGGTTTCTAATCCATCTAATGCTATGACACTGGGAGCAAGAAACAAAAAAGATTTTAAAATGCAGTTGGGGAGAAGCTGCTATTGTGTAGACTAATTTAGTTTCTAAATCAATAAACAGTATTGTAATATTTTAGGAAAACAAATCCCACCCTTTAAAAGTACTTGATAAGTACAGTTTCTTACAGTTATGACAACTGTTTCTTTCTATGCATATAAATCAAGCAACCAAATATTATCTGTAGCCATGGAAATATGATTACACATATTTATATTGGATTCTAAATGCAAAATGTCCCTGTGGTAGAATTCATATTTTTAATGCCTGGTGCAATATTATTCCCAAGTGTAATGCCTGCCAGAAGAAGCTAATAAAAATGTGAAATACAGAATACTGTTTTGTATTTTCTTTTTGTATTTTAGAGCTCTTATACTTAAAAAAGCCAAACCCAACCAAACAAGAAACCTCCCACCCAAATCCTGTTTTTTTGTACTACAGACTAGTTTGGGTGTTCTGGCAGGGCCCTGGTTTCTTCCATTAATGATGTAATTTGTTCCTTTTTATGTTAATCAGTTGATTCAAAAGGATATAGACAAAGGTTGTGTTCTGAAAACTGCTTTAGATTGATAGAAAGATGGCAAATATTTGTACTGGCTAAGGGGGTAGGAATGGAGGGAACACAGAGCCCAAATATTTCAAGCTGCTAATAGAGTTGCCTGGTTTGCCAGCACTTCATGTAGTGACTTTGTATATAATTTTAACTACAGAATGCTTTTTCTGGTGATGTTCAAGTCAAATTCTGTGGCTTTACTCAGTTTCATAAAGACATTTCTACTCATCCTGGTCCCTTTGTTATAGTTATTAATAGAATTTCTGGATATGTTCTAACTTGATTGCAGCTGGGAGTGAGGGAGTTGGTACCTGTTTTGTGGAGTGGATTCTGTTCTCCCATGAAGTTCTTGTCCCAGGTAGGTGTGAGCTTTCCATCCCATATCTAGCTCTAAAGGCCTGTCTCAGGGGGTACTTCTCTGTCATATTTTGTCTCTTCCTCTTCATACATTGCAGGTTTTTGACTTATGTAATAAGAGGCAGCAGTGAGAGCTTTATTCTTGCTGTCAAGGAGGGAAGAGAAGCAGAACTGATGAAGCTCAGGAAAAGTTTCTTTCTTGCAACACATGGTAAGAAATTTCCGTGTTAACTGGCATTGAATTATAATCACAAGATGTTCTTTGCAACACTTCATTTATGAGCAAATTAATGACTGGCCTGGATCAGCCTGCCCTTTCCATAATTATGAAGTATAATAATTAGAGAAGCAGTATTCCAAATAATACACTTTATTTGAGCTAAAGATTTATAGAAAGACAGTATGAGCAGCTCTATTAATGGGAAGGTAAATTCTGCAGACTGGAGCTGGCATCAGCTTTGTCTGCATCTTCATTAGGCAGGAATATTCCAGTACTGAGCAAATCAAGAGCTATTTTAATTGTCAAAACAGATGCACTTTCAAATATACTTTCTGATTGAAGAGAACAGCTTGTTCCTAAGATCATTATTTCACCATGGATTTTTCAGTAAAGTTGGTTGTTTTGGGTTTCTGAAGTCACTATATAGTTACAACACACTGAGAGAGGGTTCACAGTGTGGTGATGTTTTTTTTTCTCTCAATCACCATATAGTGGCTTTAGAAAGAGAGTAAGAAAGTCAAATGAGAGAGTTTTGATGCTGTCAAGACACTTCAGGATAGAAAACCTGGACCATTCCTGATTAGATTGTCTCACAGCAGCAGGTACCACTCAGCGCTGTTGGCATCTGTCTAATTGCAAATTGCTGGCTGAGAATCTTTCATACTTGTAACTGCAAATAAGCAACTGATTATTAATTCTGATTAGTCATTACTGATGCTTCATAAATGTACTGCTGCACAAAGAACAGAAGGAAATGTGTGCCCTTCACTTGGAACATGGTCTTCATAATTTCGATAGTGTGTTGTGCAGAAGTGGCTTCAAATACCTCTCGTAGGCTGGGCTCATCTGTTCAGAAAGAGAATGAGGAAGGAAATTAATGGTAATTTAGAAGAGAAAGGCTATAATTTTTAAGAACAATCTCTGAAATACATAAAGCTGCACTACTTAAAAACAACCAACAAACTAACAGCTACTTCAACTATGTGCAAGATCATTTTCCCTCTAATATGTATTGTACTTCATAACCAGCACACCACACTCATCCCAAAGGGGACAGCATACTATTTAAACTCAGAAAATATGATTGGACTTGAATGTTTGCTGAAGGTAAATTTTGTGTTCAGCTCTGGAATTTCAAAGGAATACTGATTACCATAGCAAAAATCTCACTCAAGGCCAAATGAGTTTTCAAACAGAGCAATACATATTTACATCACACAGAATTTTACTTTACTGCACAGTATGGATGAACTGAGAAAGCAAGGTGTTAAAGACTCTGAAGGATCAAATTGCTTTGTTTAACACTTATAATCTTTCTGGTTAGACATATTTAAAATCCCGAGTTTTGCATTAGTAAAACTATCAGTGTATAGAAAACACCCTGCATTTAGTGCTGTTCTATAATATGTGAACAGACTTTTATTTTAGCTTATTCTGTACAATGTATTACAAATCAGTGATACAAAGAATTAAATGCTCATCTCTTTTCTGTATTGCTTTTGTTAGAAGAAAAGGAATTTCTGCCCTGGCTGCTGTGGAAGTTGCCCAGCTGTAATTCATCCCTACCTGGTTGGTGGGTGACTTCTGAGCCCACTCGTAGAGCCGCTGGTAAACCTGTCCGTCGTAGCTGCCAAGTGCAGAGTTCAGGCTCTTGTCCGTGAAGTCAAAAGCGTCCACCAGTGGCACAGCATCCTTCCTACAGAGCACAGGAGTGACATTCCTGTTACTGAGAGGGTACTGCTTTGCAAGATGGGAAAATAAATCAAAGATGAACTTGGAAGTCAGTTTCCCAGGTTTCTCCTGGAAGGCTTGTGCCAGTTTTCCTCCTTTTCTTTACTGGAGGGGGGAATTGCTGCTCTAGGTGACCCTGCCTTGGCAGGGAGATTGGGCTAGATGATCTCCAGAGGTCCCTTTCAGCCCTAATGATTTTGTGAATCTGTGACGTTCTACTAATGCCTTGAGTTGTCTGCACAGCTGAGTGGATGTTTGCAGGGTCTTGTAATCACCCAGGCTCCATCCCCAATTCAGCACTCAATCTCACGTCAGATTTTTTCTCAGTAGTCTCTTCCAGTTCATTCTTTCGATTTTTTTTTTTTATTCTGTATATGTGTCTTATAAAATGGAATAAGTTTCTTACTAGATTGATGTGAAGTTGCTTTACTGATCTCCAACCTTCATCTACCTTTCAGAATTTCTGTTATCTCATCACGAGGTGTTGAGCTCTTCTATTCATGTCTGTAAGAGCAAAACAACCCTAACCCATCCAAGGGCCCATCTAGCCCAGGGGCTAGTCTCACAGCATGGAGAGCTGGAGCACAGGCAGCATCTTCTAAGCAGGAGATGGTTTCTTTTTCCTCATCCTCCCATCATCCTGGGTGTAGGAAGTTGAGGTACCAGGATGCAAAGTGGTTTGCTCAAATGTTGGCATTTCCATCTTCTAGTTCCTTTTTCGGGGAGAGCAGTCTGAGGGTTTGGGAAAGGCTGGGTTTTTGCTACAGACCAGGAAGTGGTTAAATCCTTTCTACTAACTGTAAATATTTAAAACATCAATTCTTGAGTCCTGTTAGCAAGGCATGGACTAACACACAAATTGCAATGAATTTCAAAGACAACATGTTAGCCTTTGAAAATGTTATGTTAAACTTACCATTTAATTCAGATTCTGCTGTCAGTTCTGAAAACCCTTGCTGTTTGGTTCAGCCCTGTTCAGCCCTTGCTTATAGTGTGTTCTTGTTTTTCTTCAGGTGGCTTAGGTAGAATTTTACATACAGTAGCAACTCCTCTGCACTGTAAATTTGTATATTCTAAACAAACAGCACTGAGTAGTGAAAGATGAACTCTTTGTCAAGAAGCCTCTGTGAGTGTTGCGGTAAGTGAAAATCTTAACTCAGAATTCACAGAATTGGTGATAAATGGTGTCAAGCAGATGCATCTGAAGTAGCTGTAGGCAGGATTGTTTGGGTACCAGTTGCAGCTCAGCCATGGCAACAGAGTAGGTTGTATTAGCTGTGGCTTAAGCAGATTTTGCAATGTGTGATGGGTTGCTGTGGCTGCCTCCTGCCAGTGTGCTCTGACTACGTATTTTCCTGCTTTCACTCTACTGCAGATGGCAGAAAGTGTTCATGACTTCTTCATTTATAATTTAAGATTTCATGTTACAGAACTTTAGAGATTACAGAGGAGCTGGACACTTGGGTCTCTTCTGCCATGAAAACAAGCTCTGAATAGATGTTTCAATCAATTTCTAGTGCAGCCAGGCAATGGAAATAAAAACTGAATGAGGTGAATTGACTGTGGAGATGTTGCCATAGGTACAGCAGCACCCTTTTATATCTAGCACAGGGATAAACTGGATAGCTGTGAGTGTCCTGCCAAAGCAGCTCACCGAATGACAGCCAGGAGGTCCAGGTAGGATGCTGTGACCATGTCCATTTGAGCTGCAGATGTGTATCCATCATGTAAGAAGGCTCCTGTATTTGAGAAGATCCCATGTAGTGCAAAGAGGTCACAGAGATGTTTCATAATCTTCTGGATGCCAGCCTTGGTCTCGAGTTTTTCCACTGTTTCTGCAAAGTTTTTCACTGCAATGTAGTGGCAGTGAGCCTGGAAAACAAATGCAATCAACAGTGAATGCACCTCAAACACTTTAGTAGGCCAAGTGACTCAAATGCTCTTGCAAAGAATATAAAACCTTTTCATTTCCCTGGCACTTCTCCAGTCTGTATCCTTTGTTTGCTGGGTGACCAGGCCTTTTGCATTCATGGCTTACAGCAACAGCAGAAAACGGAATGTGTAAACAGTCAACACTGTGGTATTTGTAGACTCCATAAAACTGCTTCAGAAATCACGCTAAACTAAATAGTTCTGATGAATATCCCAAAGAGTTTATGTGAAGGAAACACATTCCAATGTGCTTGTGTTGTAAGTGAATGTTGGTTGTACATCAACAGGAGAAAACTTCTGTTGAAGACCTTGGGCTCATGGTACTTCGGGATCAGTGTCTACAAGGCTTCAGCTCTGGAAACACCATTGTCACAGAATAACAACCAAATTTACCTCACACTTTTGTGATTTTAAGTAAACTGGTATTTTTGGGGCCACACACCAGTAGAGTGTTTAACTCAGAAATATTAGCAGAGGTGCAGAGGAGATGAATTAGGCTGACTCCACCTGTCTGTGGGGTGACTCTTGCTACATTGACACTGCTGTGGGTGGTTGGTGGTGCTGGGATCTGTGTGGGTTCACTCCCCCACTGCACAGTTCCCTTCCAGCTGCAGGTGTAAAGGTGTGTCACACCTGCACTGCAGCTCTTCCTGCTGGCACGGTGAAGCAGCAGAGGTGGAATCAGGGTGGACTTCAGAACCTGCCTGGGAAGCTGAGTGACCCTGGGTGGCCACTCAAGCAATTAACCCATGTGGAGTCTGCCCAGTGTCTGAGCCACTCAGCTGAGAGCTGGTAGGTGTCAGTTCATAGAGTTGCTATGCCAGATGTGTGGGTGAATCTCCAGGGAAGGTATGGAATAAGAAGTAAATACAGAATTGCCCCAAGAAGGCAGCAGTATATCAAAATTTTAAAGTTATGTGGCAACCTCAAGGGGTTTGGATGACTTTTCTTGTCCCTGAAAGATTTAAGAAACTTTGTGAGCCTGAATCCCATTTTCTGAGGAGTCTAGCAGCAGCACTGATGATACCACAGCCAGCCCTCTGCTTTTGTTAGGCTCTTCAGAAATAGTTAATGATGTTAAAATAAGTTGTGGATCTGTTTCAAAATGAAGGGAAGGGAAGAAAGACCTTCACCATAACTGTATGGAAGAACTGCATTAATTGCATATTAAAAAAAGAATTTTGGTTTTTGGAGATACAGAACTATCAATGATTTAGTTTTCATTAATATTTAGGGCTTTTCTCCCTCTTTTCTGCTTAATTCTGTACTAATTCACCCTTGTTTTAGGGAACACATGCTGCTATCCCAATGCTACTTCAGTTGAAAGCACCTCTTATAAATATGATTTATCTTCCAGAAGTTAACATTGCACTTATCACTGGTTTTCACTCTTTTCCCTGCAGTTATCTTTCCAGGAGATGGAAGAAATACCAGGCATGTTCCATCCTTTGCTGTGACTCCACCAGCTTTCAGTGGAGTGGCTTTAGGAAGACTCTTCTGGGCACCAGAAGCACTGGATTCTTATGAAAAGATGAGTGTTAGCTGGAGATGGTGGGTTTTTGTTGCAGGATATGGGAGGTCTGATTCTGCCAGTAGTGGCAGCATAGCTGTGAATGTATTTTTCCTCCCTTTCATTTCCCCTAGTCTTTTTCTACCTGGCCTATACAATCAGCAAATTTTTCAGACCAGGAATTGCTTCTTACTACAACTTTTCCACCATGTAGACCACAGTGACAGTCTGTGGTGTCTCTTAGATGCCAACAGGAAACAATTAACAGCACTGAGGCTTTAAGCTAATCATGCCATTTCTGTTGCATATTGTTTCATAAAGACAAACATTAGATGAGCAGATAAATTTTGCTAACCTTTGCAGCCTGCACCAGCTGCACTGTGCACTGGTTCCACGCATCATGCTTTTTGACTCCAGACTGAATTAAATCCTGTAGTTTTGCTGCTGTGCTGCTTGTGAGCCTGAAAAATTGAAAAAGCACAAAGCATCTTGTATCTGCATCCCACATGCATGAATTTGTACTCGGGAGTTATGTGTGACTGAAGGGCTAACTGGTATTTCTGACATCTGGAGTTATCTACACTTAGTATGAGTGAACTTAGATGATGCAAAATCTAGGTATAAATTGTGAGAAGAACCCAGACCACCCTGGTATTGAAGGATTTCTGCCTTCTCAGCTTCCAGGGTAGTTTACCAGGGGTTTAGCTGAGCTTTTCTTGGGTTGTACGTGTGTAAGGAGAGTTTCCAAAACAAACAGGAATACTGGACTGCTGTTACATGATGTTTCTCCTTTCCTACACAGGGATTCAAATCTTGTTCCCATTGATGAAGCTTTTTAAAGAGTGGCTGTTTTTACACTGCTTTCAATGACAGCAGGGTTGTCTTTTTACCTGATTTTCAGAGGTGACACCTATACAGCCCATAACAGTGTACATAATTCTGAGACCACTCATGGTACCATTTTTGTTTATGTTGAGTTGCTGAATGTGTAGTTGAAAGGCTACAGACAGAATGAGAGGCTCTGTTCTTGCTATGGTGTAAACTGAGAATAAACATCACTTTCTCAGGTATGTGAAATTTTAAGATTCTAATAGAATTGCTCAAGGTCCAGTAAAGATTTTACTAGATGGAAACTCTGTGATGTGGTCTGGCATTTACTTTAATAGTGCCACCAACTCTTTGACATTTTGTTGTTTGGTAGCACATGGCTTAAAAACTTCTGAGTGTGAAAGCTTCATTCTGAACATCTGACATGGCTGTTAATCCTGTGTAGCCTTCCTTTTCCTTTTCAGGAACAGATGGTGCCAATCCTAGTTTAACTTATTTTATTTTACCTCCCTTTAAAGCAAGGAAGAAGCTGAGCTCTTAACACATTTCTGATGTCAGAGAGAAATCCTGTCTCCCATCCTCTGTACTGACCTGACTGCCACGTGTTGATAGGCCTCAGTGTAAATATCTGGACTGAGAAAATCCAGCTTGTTCTTGGCTGGACACCTCCCGTGTTTCACTGCAGCCAGATAAGTGACAGATGGTGGCACAGGCTGGCCAGCACTGGCTGCCATGAAGCACTTAATCAGGAACCTGGGAAGAGGGTAACAGTCAGAACAGGGTATGGTCGTCTCACAGCAAACAGACATGCAAAAAAGAAAGTGGGCTCAGGTGAGGAGCAGCAAGATGTGACCTGTCCCATCAGTGGCCCAGAATGGATTTGAACAAGTAATGACCTTTTGTTTTGCATATTACTCACAATAACCTGATCTGTGGTGGGTCTCAGGGGTGGCCTGCCTGCCTTATTTAATAGTACAGCAATCCATAATGATAATTTTTTCAGCAGAAACTTGCTGTGGCTATTAGCAATCTCAGCAGTGTGGTGATTAGTTACACTATCAACTTTGCAACCTGAGTATCAATGCCCTGGAGCTCTAATGGTGATTTGGTCTTACCCTCTTGATCCCCAACACACAGTTGCATTACACATGAGACCCTTTGGAGAGAGTTTCCCCTCTCCCTTAGTTTTTTGGTACCTTTGCTATAAGCTAGACTGATCAGGTCTGGAATTAAAAGGGTACAACATTTCTGTTGACCTTGCTGTTGATCTTCCAAAAAGCAGTAATGAGTGCAGAAATGTCTGAATGGCAGCACGGAGCTTTGTAGTGGCTCTGACCCTGGGAAGTGCCCTGGTTTTCTCCTTCTAGTAAAAACATACATTATTAAAAGTTCAAGCAGCTGTAGCTTCTTTATCCTGTATTTCATCTGTTCTTGAGAATCATCAGTCTGCATGTTTGGAGGAAAGTAATGTTCTTTGAGCATGACTCATCCACTTTCAGTTTCCAACAACTTTGCTTCCTCTGAATCGACCACTTTACCGATATTGTGTTACATTGTACCATTGTTACATTGGTAGCTTAAAAAATTAACCACAAAACTTTCACAGCAATACCTTTGCTGTGCTACCAGGCAAAGAGGAAAACGAGGTTATGCAGAACAGCACCTGCATACATCCCCAAACCAAAAATAGAAGAGATAATCCAGTTCCCACACACTTCCATGCTTGTTAGACTGAAGACATGAATAGTTTATGTCCTGAGCTGTATTTTTAGAAGGTGATGTGAAAAAGGAGTAGCTGGTTTTACTGGTTTTGGAGAAGTGGTAAAGGCTGAATAAACGAGGGGGCAGGCTTTTAGATGAACACATTTGAATTGTTACCTGGCAGTTTGCAGGAGCAAAATGGTGTTTTCCCCTTCATAAATACAAGAGGCAAGTATTTTGGTATACAAGGAAGGCAGTCCACTCAGCAGGGAGTAGCCATGGCCCCCACAGGCCCGGAGACAGATCTCCACTCCTGCAGTGCAGTGCTGAGTGATCACGGCTTTAAAACCTGAAGATAATGCATGAAGCTGTTAAAAAAAGAGTAAGAAGAAAGCAGAGTATTACTGGTGGAATCTTCAAAATAAGTTCCTTTTTAAAATTTTGTGCAATATCTGGGCATGAAATTCTGGTCTGATCCCCCTTTGTGTGGTCGTAGCACCCAGTTCCCTGAGCCTGGCCTTTGGTGTCTCTCTGGGATGCTGCACATGCTCCTGTCTGGGCACATGGCAGTCAGTTTATGCATTTTTGGGTTCCTCTCAGCCAGTTCTGGCTTTGGCCACCTTTGTTAAGACTGTCTTCATTACAAGCACCCAATTGCAAAATACTCTGTTCTGTCTAAAAGTCACATTTTTGGTTTTGGCTCAGATGTATGTGCATGCGCATTGTAGATGAAGTTGTGTAATAACACTTTGTGCCACCAGCTACTTGGAATGAGGTTTTGGACATGCTTTCCAAGGACTTTTCACTCTGCAATGGTTCCTAAAACAAAAAGTTTGGGGTGGTAGAGCGAATGATGTTGCTGACTGGTTGCAGACCTGGGACACGTCATTTGACCTCTTGGTGCTTCCTCTTTTTCCAGTTCTTTTGTTGTGAAAGAAATGTTCATCCAGTTTACTAAAATATTTTAACATTTAGAGAACAGAAGTACTGCATGAGTTTATCATGCTGTAGCTCACCTCTGGCAGCATGTCAAAGTTCTTCCTCTGGATCTCTGTGTACCCCCTGTTGAATAGCTCCTGCAGGTAGTCATTGATGAAATGAAAGGCATAGGCTGCTGCCAGCTGGGGCAGAAGTTTCTCTTGCTGAGTCTGGTAGTCAAGGATTTTTGCTTCTTGTTCCCTGTTGGAAGACAGCTGATGAAGCAGGGGAAGTGTGGACATGGGCATAGCTACTGTTACTTTACCTGCTGCAGAATGAAAATGACGTTTTTCATTACCAAGAAGCAGTGTGTGAACAAAACCGAGCTGACAATGAGACAGGAAATCTGCCCAGGTTGCTAAGCTATTAGAGAAACAAATCCAAAAAAGCCTAACAGTGTAGAAAAGGCTCTATGTGGTCAGTCAGTACAGAGGGGAACAAGGCCTACAGGAAAGGATGAGAATGAGGTCTTCAAGGATAGCAAGTTGTTAGGTGTTCCAGGAAAGGCAGTTGCATTGCACCCTGATAATCTTTGGCTTTTTAAATGGAAACTTTGTAGCCCCTAGCATAGAAATGTTTCTCTGAAAATATTTGAGTCTGAATTATTTAAAGTTTTCTGAGCTGTTTTTGGATGTTCTTTATCACTTCTGCTGTGGTTGGTACATTTAGGGATTAAATCAATGGAATTGGTTATTACAATAGTTCAGCTGCTGTGCTCTTCTGTTTGGTTTGTGTTTGAACACAGTCTTTTTCTTTTTTGAAAGGTGATTTAAATGGAAATCTTTGTAATCCACTCAAATTAACATACCTCTTTAAAAATAATGGGGATTCAACTCTGAATATAATTCAATACTTAAGGTGGGGATATTGGATTTCTGGATGTTGAAAGGTATTTTAATGTTGCATCTGCTAGTAGAACACTATGGAATAAGAATTCAGCAACTTTGCTGAAATTTGTCTGGATTCTGTTCAGTTATGGGATTACAGGGGAAGGCCAGTTATAAAATAATAGGTTGCTTGTGTGAGCCACTGACCTATTCAAAGTAAACATTCTTTTGTACTTTGACTGAAGCTCGTTAATGTAAATAATGGGCAAGCATGTTTATCATGCCCTGTCTGGGCCAGGAAATCAGCCAGTGATGGGCTGAAAGATAAGATGAAGAGAAGAAATACAAACTGGCATGGGAGAACACAGTGTACAGTTCCCTTCCCACTGGGATGCATGGCATTACCCAGGCTTTAACTTGGACTGCCGGCGAACCACCGAGTATCGGATGGCGATGGTGCAAGCCTTCATGAGGGGGGTCAGAACCTCGTCTGAAATGAGCGAAATGCGCACTGTCGTCATTGTGAAATAATTAATCTTCTGTGACCCCTGTCTTACATAGGTGCCATCTGGTTGAACCTAGAGTAGAGAGAGGCTGTCAGATGCTGCCTTATTCAGTACTATTATGGTTGTGTAATCACTATGCATGGAATAAAATGGACATAAAAATCCTTCACTGAAAGCAAACATTGCTTTTATGTATGATGGATGAAAGATATCCATTTGAAGAGAAACTCTTACTGCTTCTGTCAGGGTAGGTTCTGCCTGCCCCATGATCCCCAGTTTCTGACCGTGGAATTCTTGACACTTTCATTTAGGATTCAGGTACCTTCTGCCCTTGATAAAACCTCAGAGACTTGCTGACACTCAAAGGAAGATTTTTGTCCCAAATTTAGACAGGTCCCTGTTGTCTCTCTGGCTGTGGAATGAGAGTCTGGCAGCAAGCTTGTGATGTGAGTCCACACATACCTCACAAAACTTGCTCAGCATGTTCTCCCTGGGGATGCGCACATTCTTCAGCAGGAGGTAGCCATTGTCAATGTGCTCAAAATTCATTTTGGGACCGATGTCTCCTGCAGTTATGCCTGCAGAAGGAGAAAACACAGCCTACTTACTTCCACTTGAACTTTTTGCTCCCCTTTTTGTGTCAGGATGGGGACATTAAATGAAGGGCATGGTCAACTCTGCTTGTTCCCCAGCATGGGTGATCTTGCCCAAGGGGTGAAACAGGCATTTGAATGACTTGTAGTAGATTGTTTCCATGATCCATTGACATGGATCTGTGCTGGCTGGGATCAGAACTGAGGTGCTCAGAGCAGCCCAGGCTTCTGGTTATGATAAGGGCTTGGTCTTGCTAGGGCTGAGGATATGTTAAATTTCCCTTCAGATAGTTGGGGTTAATGATAACTACACCTTGGTAACTCTCTTGACTTGGTTTTGGCAATTATAACTCTCCCTGGGCCCAACATTTTAGAAAACATTTAAGGGCAAAATAGGCAGAGCACCTAATGCTGCAGTGTCTGGGGTTATTTACCTGGGCAGAGGGAATGATCCTGAAGGCTGCGTATCTGCACGATGAAGGGATGGATGCCATAGCACTTCCCATGGATGTACAGCTGAGCAAAGACCACTGTGTGGGTTGCTGATCTTCCCACTGTGAGAAGAAAAACAGCCCCATTCCCTTAAGACAAGTTACAGCACAAACACTGTTAAGGTCGGTCAGTACTAATTATGTTGGGTCTTAGGTATGGGTCAGCACAATTGTGTGCTGGAAACCTAAATCAGCCTGCTCTTAGCTCTCAGAAGTTACACCATCATTCTGCTTCTGTTGCTGCCCATAAGGCTTGGATTAATGGTTTTGTAACAGAATATGAGAAAAAAAAATAAACAGTTTGAGCTAATGTAATGCTGAGAGTGGGAAGTGCTGTGGCTGTTGCAGTGACTCCAGTTATTTTCTGTTAAATACCTTCCTGAAGGGAGCCAAGAATTTCACACTTGAATCCTTTATGCTGAGATTGTCTGATGACTCTAATCCTTTATGCTGATGACCTCCCTGCAGTTTTTGCTTGTCTGAGTATTATTTATAAAGAAGGGAAGATTTATTCCTGCAGAGGCAATAGCTTTCTTGAGTGAAGTTCTTCAGCCTGAAACCAAAAGGGGTTTTGCAAATGATGGTGGCTCCCTTGTGGCCTCTGAACTTGGACAACCCCCTCTCTCTCACTTGTCCATGAGAGTATCTCTTATTTAAGTCTTCTGCTAGCACCTGGGCCCTCAGACACAGAGCTTAACTAGGGTAGATGCAGTAACTGAAGGAGGCAAAACCTAAAATATTTTGTGTGGTACTTACTATCTCCAGGCCACCACTTCATGGCAGAGATCTTTGGTGTGTTCAGTATAAACTCCTGAGTAGCAGTATCAAAGACTGCTGTTGTTTCCAAACCTTGAAGGTAAGTACCTTTAAAAAAAAAGAAATTAAAAAGTATCTATGTATCTATCTCTTGGGATGGAGAGAGTGAAGGATCCCTGGAAGCTGGCTGTGGGTATTATCAGGGTTTTGTGGTTACCCTTCTGACGAGAACCATGAATGAGAACCCAACGACCCCTGTCCCGGTAAAGGATGGACAATTTGGAGTCAAATTCGCATTGGAATCAGGGCTGCAGGCTTGTGTCATACAGAAATGCTGCTTTCCCCACAGCCTTACCATGTCCCAGTTCAGTCTGTGCGTAGCTTCCAATAAGTTTGTGCTGGGTGGCGAGAGGAATCCATTTGGAAATTTGTTTGTCAGAGCCCAGCACTGAAATACTTCTCATGAAGACGCGGTGAAGGAGGAACGCGACATCTCCTGACAGTGCCCTGCAGAGAAGGCACAAGGGGTGTTTTTCAGGGGATGAAGTTCCAGGCATGTGATGAATGAGGCAGTGGCACTGCAGTGGTCACCAGACAATACCACCTGCTGCCTTTTGATTTCTGCCTTGTCATACCTTGCCCAGCACCCAGCATCAGCACAGCATTGCAGGAAAAGTGCCCTTCCAAGCTGCTTTTGTTTCTTCTTTTATAACAGAGTTTGCATTTGTGGTGCTTGCTCATTTCACTTGGTCTTGGAGGAATTATCTGTTCTGAGTAGCAGATGCTGAGCTAAAAGCACAACCCAGCTCCCAAGCTCCTGAGGCTCTGTGAGCATTTTGTATTTTTATTTTAATTCATAGGATTTTTTTTTCTTGATTATTTAAGTCAAATTTTGAAGCTGAACTAAAAAGAAAGAACAAAAGAGCACCCTACTTGAAAAACCCCAAACCCTAGCAATTCACTGTGGGGCATATTAGACTGAATTACACATGTAGGCATCTGGGACCTGGATTTCCTGAACCTTCCCATTCAGCAGAAATACCATGGTAGGCTGGGTTTGTTGCTGTACTTTTTGCTGTTGGCTGCCTGTTGCTGTCAGTGAACAATACTGGTGTTCAGGGAGACTTGTCCTGAATCGAGATGTCATTTTCTTGTGGAAAAATTCAAGTACACCCATGTAACCCCTGGTTTATTATCTGTTCAGGTCCTTTGCCATTACCATCTCCACACATCCTAAAAAGCACTATTCCAGAAACTGTGCATGGGAACTTGGGTACAGTGATTTCCATGGCACAAATGAGAAATTTATTTAAGCTTTTTTTTTTTTTTTTTTTTTTTTTTTTTTTTTTTTTTGTGTGTGAGAAATAATAAGAAAACATGAGGAATATGACTATATTCCTCTTCCTGGGATTCCTCAGAACATGGTTGAATCCCCTCATACAGGTACATGTACAAATAAGTGGCTGTTAGCACATTGCTTTATTGCAGTGCTCTAGAGAGCATCTCCTTTCACATAGATACCTTCTATTGTTAAAAAATTACTCTGACCTTTCTTTTATACTGGCCCTGAGAGAGAATTAATCATGCTGAAACAGTGTGGGGGGGGAAATATGAACAAAGAAGTTAAAGGGAAATTGCTTTGATTAACAGAAAATGACTTAATGAATCCTTGGCAGCCTGGCCAGAAATAACGTTCCTTTAGCAGCAATTTGAAAAGCTGGGTTTTAAATTGTGTGAGTGATTCACTGCGCTTGGCACTGGGAGCCAGGATTCTGTCATAAGAGCTTGGTGCTCACCTGGAGTTCCATCAGGCAAGAGCTGCCCTGCCACATAGCTCTGCTCCTAATCCTGGAAATGGGACAACACAGGGCTGGTCCTGCTGCAGCCTTTGGCATCAGGGGGCCTGATAAAAGCACACCTGGGTGGGAGAAGGGGTGGAATTTTTGTTCTGAGGGAGCAGTGGAGAGCTGCTTTTTAATGGGAATATAATGATCAGGTCAAATAGCTCTTGATGGCACATTTCCCCCTTCTTTAGTTCTGCTTGCTGTAAGTGTTGAAGAGCTTAGCATAAAAAATTATCATCTTTCATATGATGAACACAACTTTTTAGCAGGGCCTATTACCACAGGGCAAGGGGTAATGGTTTTAAACTAAAGGCAGATTTAGACTAGACATAATGAAGAACTCATTTGCAATGAGCATGATGAAACAGTGGCACAGGTTGCCCAGAGAGCTGGTGGATATTCCCTCCCTGCAAACATTTCAGGGCTGGTTGAACAGGGCTCCGAGCAACCTAATCTAGTTGAAGATGTCCTTGCTCACTGCAGAAGGCTAGACTAGATGACCTTTAAATGTCCTTTCCAACCCAAACTGTTCTATGAGTCTATGAAATGCCAAAAAGTGGCTCTGAGTGTCAGCAGTGCTGTGTCAGGGACAGGCATTGCCCTTCTGAGTGACACTTCTGAACCTGCACCTTCCTATTGGGTACATGACCCCACCAAGCAGACAGTGTGCCCTGGGCAACAGCCAGCCAGGAACTGACTGAACAAAGGGGGAAAGGAGGGGCAACCAATTGAAATGTGGAGTTCAACCCCACACAAAGTGTTAAAAAAGCTTATAAAGGAAAGGACTGTGAAAATACTTTATTCTCATCTACCTGCAAACTAAAGTGAGTTCTTCTTTTTTCTTTTTTTTTTCCCTTTAATAAAATGTGGTTTATTGATACACAAAATGTAATCTTTATTTAGAAGTCAGTAATGTAACTGAAACAACACCACTAACCATAATGCTGGTTATACATTTAAAAATGTCTAAGGGGTGGTATGAGAGCTGCAAGTAAGGAGGTTATTGAAATAGAAATCTCATGTTGTGATTGTGAACTGCTGTGATCTATCACACTGTACCCATGTGCTGCTCTTCGAGAAGTTCCCAGTCGTGTACTACCATTTTCCCTTTTCCCAAGTGTGCTGCTGAAGTAAAAACCTGCTGCATATTTTTATCCAAACCTATTCTGTCAGCTGCTGGCCTTTCCCAGCCTTTGCTAAAGCTGATTGTTATTGGAATACAAAGCTTTTAACAAAATAGTTGTACATTAAAAAAAAATAAAAAAAAATCACCTGTAAATGTACTTAAATTCAGGTCCGTTCTCAGTCCATCCCATCTCATGCATCTTTTTCTGGAGATGAACAGCCTTCCTGACTGCTGCTTCGTACCTCTCATTCTGGGTCTGGAAATACTGATTTTCTCTGCTAAATACAGGGTCAGACTCGAAAACTTCCACTGCAAAGCAACACAGAACAGTTGGTTCTCCTGGGGCTCGGGAAGTGCAGGCAGTGCCTCGAGCCATGTTTGGGAAGAGCAGGCACAACTGGACTCATGTATACTGATGCTGTGATTTTTAGGGTGCTTGCAGGCAAGTTTTGTTTTGCTGGTTCTGGTTCCCATGGCTGTCACATCTAACTCTGAAAAGCAGTGGATTTGGGGAAGCAGAAGGGGAACTGAGTGGGCCTGAGAGAGGGGTGTGTTCAGTGGAAATGGTGACCCTGCAGGGTAAGGCACCCTGCCTGGTCACAGTGGGAGAGGTGACTTCTGGCAGAGGATGCCAAGGATCCCTCTGCCTCCAGTTGCTTGAGGGCAGTAGGGGCTGTGGTGAGCAGCATTTTGCCCAGGCTGTGGTGAGCTGCATTAGCTAGAGGGCAGATTATGGCCAGAGCCTGCTGGGTGTCCTGCTTGGGATGTTACCAGCCCATGGCACTGTTGCAAAACAACCCAGAGTCACTATTTCTGTGTCAGTTTGAACACTCCCCTTGTCCATTTTGCCTTAAACCTTGAGTTTATTCATGTGGAAGGTTATACTGAACTCCAGTGGCACTGTGAAGAGGGTGATCCCAGTGGCTTTGCTGTTTTCCTTTGGTAAGTGTATAATATGGATGCAGTTACAGAGACGACAGAGAGGGTTTTTTCCTCTTCTGAGCAACAGTCATTTTTTGGCACACCCATCATGAGTGAGAGCAGCTCAGCCTGGTTGAGCCAACCCACACAAGAAATTCCCCACCTGGATGAGCCCAACGTGCCAAGGAGGGAAGCTGGCTGTGGTTCACACGTGATGCGCATTTCTGCACAGCAGCACCAGCCCCTGCACGCATTTCCCTCATACATAGATGCTCGACCCTCAGTTCTCGTATTCCAGTTTAACCAGTCTTGCCAGAGACAGGGGATGGGAGCAGGGAGGAGGAAAAGCTTCAGGCAGCAGGAGTGGCTGCGGAGGAGTCATATTGATTTACATGAAGAGAAGACTCCAGCTCCACACTCCCACTTTTTAAAGAGATGGGGGGGATAAGCAAATGCCCAGGATCACAAACCCCACTGTGCTGCAAAGGAGGAGCAGAGCAGCAGGACATAGCCATGGCCTGTGCCAGCCCCCACCACGGCCTTGTAAGGATCACTCACCCACTGCCCTCCGTATCCGTGTCTGCTCCGTGCCACCATCCAGCAGGGCCGTGAGCTTCTCCACGCTGAAGGAGGCTGTTTGTCGCTCACTGGCGAGGTCGGGGTTCACACTGCCGAGCACTGAGCCCTGCGAGTATTTGCTGGTCTCCAGCAGAGCCATCCTGGAGGCTGTGCTGCTCTGCAAAGGGACAGGGCTCCTCTGGCACTGGCACCTGGCAGTGGATGCCTGATAGAGGTGTTGGCACAGCAAGGAATGGTTTTGGTAGGTTGGCCAAGATGTACCTGCACAAGGGTGTTGCATGAATATTTAGGAGCTCTCCTGTCCTCATTGCATTGGACAGTGGAGATTTATGGCACTTCAAAGAATTCAAACTGCAGGTTTTATGACATATTCTAAACATAAAATCTTTTTCTTTTCCCACTCTGTCCTCAGTATTCTATGCGAAGTTCATGCTGGAGTATCCCACAAGTACATGTTAATGTTTGATGTTTTCTGGCCCAGGGCTCACAGGCACTGGTGGCTCTGCCTGTGCTGCCTCTGTCCTTGGGGCACAGCTTTACATTAACCCTTAACTCATGTTAGTGAGATTAGTCACAGGACACTAGTAAAAACAAAAGCCGTGATGAGTAGGAAATAAATCATATTTTTCCCTTAAAGAGTCTGCTGCCTTTCCAAACATCAGATTACCTTAAGAAATACAAACTCTGGAAACCACTGCAAATGTCTTATTAATTCCTGCTTTTTCTGATATTCAGGCCTTTATTCCAAGGTGTCCTGCTGGAGGGAGGAAAGCCCGGGGGCAGCGCGGTGGGCTCTCAGGGCGGGGGTCACCCGGCGCTGCCCTTGAGCCGTCACGGGGAGCGCGGGGCTGGGCGCCGGAGACGCCTCGGCCTCAGCTTCCTCTTCCGTGAGGCCGCGTGAGGAAAGCGCCATTCCTTTCTCTCCGTGCAAACGCAGCCCCCCACGTACCTCGTCCCAGGCGTCCTCCGTGGAGCCGTCCGGCTGCGGCCTCCCTGCCTGGGCCGCGGCTCGCGAGCCCTGTGCGGGGACCTTGTCCCCGGGCCCGGCGCTGCGGGTGTTCCTGCTGACCTCTGCAGGCAGGAAAATCCCACAGCCCTCAGCGCTTCCAAACGGCGCTGCTTCTGAGCCCGCTAAAGGCAGCTGCCGCGTCCCAAACTGCACTCCAGCTCCGTCACCCAAGCGACACCCTGCCCTTCTCCCGCTGGTTTGAATTTGGGTTTATTGTTTTCGTAGCCTGCTCCGGGTGGAGAGCAGCACCCTTGGTGTTGGCGCTGCTCCTTGCCTGGGGTTTGACGTGCTCTCAGGGTCTCCCCGGCTCTGTCAGGCGCTGCCCACAGCCCTTCCCGCAGTTTGGGGTGCAGGGCTGGAATGCGGGGCTGTGCCGGGGGGCGGAGGGAGCCTGACACGGGGATGTGCCGCCCTCACCTCCGGCGGTCCTGGATGTGACCCTGCTGGTGCCCGGGGAGATGGGAGCTCACAACCCTCACACCCCGCTCACCCTGGCTACAGCAGGACGAGCCTGACGGGACGGGAATCCAGCAGAGGATCCCCCTGCCCACGGCTCATCGATGGGTCTGGGCTGCCGCTGCAGACCCACGCTGCAAACTGCTCTGTCAGGGAACGAGGCGCGGGGTTCACACTACGCAAGGCTTGCTTTAACATGGGGAGTTAAGCAAAGTTTGGGAAATCGGATGTAGTTTTGGTTAACAATTTCAAGCCTGAAGCTGAGCTTGTTGAACCAAGCCCAGCAGGCACGAGGAGCAGCAGGCAATGAGAGCAGCCGGCTGTAGTGCAGTGAGTGGCTCATGGGCAGTGCAAGGTGTGCTCAGGATCACTCCGGTAGATTAAAGATGCCATGTGGCTCCATCACAGTCCCAGAGCGACAGGGCATCCTATGGATGTGCTGTTTTCTGCTCTGTACTGCACAGTATCACATCCCACAGTGACTCAGGGTCACGAATGGTTGGGAGGCAGTACATCCTTCTGAAGTGCTCGGTGGGATTTTTCCATTTGTTCTTACATTTCCTTCTGCTGGAGTCAGAAGTGCTTGGCCTTGTGCTTCTTGACTGCTGTTTGTAATTCAGTGAGTGCGTCTGGCTCTCCTGAAGGGAGGGTGAGGGATGACACATTGGAAAAAGCCCGTCCTTGAATCTCTTTGCAACCTGATGTTCATGCAGGTTTATATTTGGGCAGGCTCTGGTGCTGCCTGAGTAGGTCATTGTCAGCCTGTGTTAGTGAGGTCTGAGCTGGAGACCCACCAGAGCTGCACACCCAGCTCAGTTCCAAGTGCCTGTGGATGGCCAAAGATCTCATGGGCTGCGCTAAGAACCCACAAAACCCACAAGAGCACCTGCCGTGGTGTGTTGGAACACACTCTCATTATTACGTTGCTGATAATTTTACATTTTTGCCCATTTTCATTGGGCTGGATCTCACCAGTATCACAGCCAATTCAAGATTTCATATAATGCTTTCATCAAAAAGCATTATATGAAAAAATTGTTCAGCCTGTGGCAATTTTAGATCATTTTGGAAAATGATCTAGGTATAAAAGGAAAGATACCTATTCCTACCTTCTAGGAAAAATACCTAGGATAGGCAAAGGGGAATTCTTGAGATGAGGTGTTCAGCCAGGGCCAGTCTGAGGGTACTATTGGCTTGAGGAAGAAAACCATAACTTGCCATTTCTCAGGCAGTCATGAGGAGTAAATTATGTAGTAAAATGTAAGTGTTCCTTGTCAGGACATTTCACTGCAGCAAATTATCTAGGAGCACTTCAGGAGTGAGTGCACAGGAGAAGAGATCTCAGCATGACCTGGATAAAGAGCAAAGCTGGTATTGAAAACTGTCAGTACGAGAAATTCCAGGCAATGGAGCAGTTTGAGCATAGCTAAAAGGTTTTTATCTTTGAAGAGCAGAAGTGATTGGTTCTTACTCTCTTCCACAGAAGAGGAACTGTCACAATGAACAACTACCATTGCTATCTGTGCATGGAAGGAGGTGTGTGATCAGTGTCAGGAGTTTTGGGGCACAGCCCATTGAAACCTCACTGCTGGCTGGGAAATGTTGAGGAAGTGTTTTCCAAAGTCCTGTGTGAGCGCCCTGGTCTCATATCTAACCAAAGGGCTAGAGAGAAGATTTGTCCCTTTGAAAAGTTTATGCCAGGAAATGAAGTACACAACCTGCCATGGTAGGGTAGCAAGGGAGCTGTTCTTATAAGCGTCAAAGAGGTGGGAAGATGTTTTGTACACCTGACCTGAAGAACAGGTTTAGTGAATGAGATCTCACCCCCAGTGAGGAGCTGACTGGCCACATCAGTGCCACAGGGTGAGGAGGGTTGGGGACACCTCCCAGTGTGGCAACCCCAGCAGATACCTGCTGTCAGAGAAAGGCATCCAAGCACCACCTCTGCCTTGTTCTGAGTGGGATGTTGGCATCTGTGCTGATAAGGATGTTGCTAATGAGACAGAGAAGTCCTTTTCATTTGCTTTGCTGCATTCAGTTGTGTCCTGGGACTCAGGAACCATGGTGTGTGTGACTTGCACATGTGAAGCATCGTCTCTTTTTCTTATCTGCTAAATCTGAGGTCTTTGGTTGTTGCTAAAGCAACTTTAAAAATGTTTAAAAATAAATAAATAGGCTCACTTGTGTGAGGATTACTTGTCAGTTCGAAAATGTGTTTTTGAATTAAATCCAAGGATGAGTTTCCTTGGTTTTGTGTGAATTTTACCCTGCCAGGCAGGTGGGCATCCACAGACAGTTAGAAATCAGATTGGAATTTCAGTGCTCAAAGCCTGATCCACAATCTGTGTGCCCTTATACTTTCATCAGACTGAGATGATGTCTAGGGATAAGCACTGGATGTAGTTTTGGGTGCAGATGATGCAAAGAGCTCACTGGTGAGCGAGTTAACACAACATTAACAAAGGAATTTGTGTCAGACTTCACTGTTTTTTATGTTCATTCAATTTATTTGGCTGTTGACTGTATCCTTGAAGCTTTTTCAGTTCCTTGTGGAAAAGAGCAAAATATACAATTATCATTTAGTTTATTTCTTCAGAAGTGTCCACATTAAAACAGTGAGTTAATTCAGTAGAGGTGCATAACATACAGTTTTATATAAATGTATAAGCACCAACACAGAATACAGACTATATACCACAGAAGCAACATACACAGTGCAAAAAACTGTCTTCCATCAATACTCTGACAACCTGTATCTTCTGGATACACCAGTTTTATTCAGGAGTGTGCTTTAGGGGCATAGGGAAAAGAATAATGCAAAAGAAATAGAGACACAAAGATACCACAGAATCTTCCTAATGATACCTACACTGATTTTTTTAGGGTGCCACCTCCTCACTGCTGTTCCATGAAGCACAAGAGCACTGGTGAAAGTTGTACAGGCTCTGTGTCTGAGCCCAGCTGGGGGTTATTGGTTCAGAGGGGTGACAGGAGCTATGCCAGAAAATGCTGTGATGTTTAAGCCAATACTTCAACAGTAAAAAGATCATTTCCCATGTGCCATCTCTGAGGGCTGGAGCCTGGAGCTGTGGTCAGGGTCTGTGTGCCCTGCTGTGTGCCCCAGGGTGCTGCCTGTGCTGGCTGCCCCTGCTGGCATGTCCTGGCTCACAGCCTGTGGGGTCTTGGTGGGCAGCTGTGTCGGGGCTTTCTGCTGTTTCTCCACTGCCTGAAGGATTTCTTGTGACTCTGCTAGCCCAGCCTGAGTTAGGACAGTGTGACCTGGCCCTTCCTCACCCTTTGGACACCTGCTGGAAATGACCCAGACATTAGCCACAACAGACCGTTTTGTGTGCAGCCCCTCTCTGTGCTTGGTGGACATCACATCAAAGGGAGACACCTTCATTTATTTTTCCCCTCCAGGTAATATTTGAATACTTAAGAAGAGCAGCAAAATCCTTTCTGCTTCTTCATTTGCTGACCTTACTGGATGGCTCCCACCTGAGGGCTTGCATAAATACCTCTGTCCCAGCCAGGGTGAGCTGATAACATGAATTTCATTGGTGCATATGGAGCGACAGATTGCCTCTCCTGGAGTGCATTTCCATCTGTGGCAAAATTGCTAATTAATTTGCTGAATTTTTTGAGCTCTTTGATCAAGGTTACTTAATCTGTGCCATAACTCCTCACAAAACCTCAGCACAGTAATTCTGGCTTGTTACTCACACCGATGTTACCTACTGAGTATCATGCAACATTCTTTACAGCTGTATACAAGCATCCTTAGCAACACTTTTTTATCCTTGGAGAAATTTGTCTTTTTTTTTTTCTCCATGAAAAAAATACTGGATACTTCATTATGGTTTTAATCGTGACCTGTGAAAAAGCTTTTACCAGTTGGAAAGGCTGTTAATAGACCTTTTCAAACCTTGTTTGACCCATAGTGACAATATGCACTGGATTTCTGAAATAAAATCATGTTTAGAACAAGCGTATGAGCAAGGGCCTTAAAAACTACAGCAGAGGCAGTGCCATGAGATGGGGTGCTCAAGGACTGAAGCTGAGTTAAGGGCTTTTATAGTCCAGTCTGTCACAGAAATTCCATACCTGTATCACTGCTCTTGACACGTGATGTGGCTCAGATGTTCTACTCAAGATGCCACGTCAAGCAGCAGCCCTCTGTAATGAAACATCCCACTGGACCAGGAGACTAGAGAATGGATTAGTAACTTTTTTATAAATATGTATAATTTCCCAGTTTCCCTTAAGTTACATCTAGATCCACTGAAGATGTGGATAATAAATGTTGACTAACCAGGTATGACCTGCCCAGCTGACGAGGTCTGCTGAGGCTGTTCAAGAGCCAGTGTCCAAAGGCAGTCGGTGAGTTATGCTGTTCAGGCTTTGTATCAGGGTTGATGTGAGAAGCAAGAAGCTCAGATATTCCTGAAAACACACTTCTAGCTCTAGATATGGATATCCCAGGGCACAGCTGCCCCATAAGTGTGACAGGCTCTGTCCATACATAGTGCATATGCACCATCCACCTCAGCTTGGCTATACCAGCAGCAAGAAGAATTTTAGCATTGTAAAGTGGCAACTGCAATGAGGCAGCTCTAACCTCTGGACAAGGGGATGAGAAACACTTGCAAGTAGTTTTGCATCAGGACCTACATGCCCTGTAACCCCTGGTGCCTACAGGCAGCAGCAGGGTGCTTAACAGGACAGCTTGGAACTGGTGGGACATGACCACATCACCCCCTCTCCATCACAGGGCATTTTTGGTGAGTCCTATGGTAGCACATGTCCAGCTGCTGGGCAAGGGGGTGAAGCTCAGTAGTGTAGGGGCAAGAAGCACTTTGCTGCATCCACAGGGATCTGCTGCCTGGTCACTGCACACTTCCATGGACACCCGTGCTGGGAACACCCAGCCTTTGCTTCCTGCACAGAGCATTTACCTTCCACCTGGGGTGTTGATGGAACAGCCCAATGTATTTTCTGCCTGAGCATGGAACTGCTTGTGAAGTACAACTGCACCTGCCTGTGCTGCACTGGTAAGGGCACACAGCGGTTGGTTTTCTGATAGTACAGGTGTGCTGCTGAGACACAGCCTCAGCCACGCTTGACTGGCACACTGGTGCAAAGCCAGTGACCTTTGGGAAAGCCATTATGGTCACCTGGGCTGTTCTCAGTAATACACAGGTTGTCCCTTTTAGTTACCAGGTTTCTAGGAGGGCTCTCCAGAGCTGCAGCTGCCCTCTTGTCCCCTTGTGCCTGGCAAACCTGCCTCCAGGAAGAAGCAGGGGTTCCCCCAAGCTGTTCCTACACAGACTTCCCCATTTTAAATATTTGCTGTGTCTCTAGAGTTAACCAAGAGTTAGCTGGTGGTTAGAGTGCACCCACAGTCTGGGGGAAAAATAACACTGTTCTCTCTACATCCACTTGTGTGAGTACTTTGGTGAATACTGCACTTTTTCCACAGTCTTCCCTCCTGGTCTGGGAAAACCTTTTCTGTGCCTTCTACTGGAGCAAGTGTTAATAACCGCAAGTAGCCCCGATGGTGTGGCTGGGAATGTCCACCATGTACAAAGATTTCAGTGGGGGTGTTGGCGCTGGCCTCGGTAGGATCCCGCTGGCTTTTGACAGAAGCTATGCTGCCTTCTCATCCCCTATCACCGTTGATGTTCTTCTCAGGTTTTCCTTGACTTTAATGAATTCTGGTGCACGGTCTTCCTGCTTCTCCTGCTCTTTCTCCAGCTGTAAGAAAGAATTCATTGTGCACATGAAAGGACAAAAGGGCATCAGCTATGTTAAAACAGAAGGCTTCATTATCGCTGGGTCCAGTTATTATTGCCCAAAGCTGAATGAGTGTGTAGTGCATGTGCTGTGGCTCTCTTTTTACAAGCCATCACATCAGACCTACATTCACCCTTAGTCTCCTTCTGTCCTGCTGAAATATTAATTTCTTTCCTCCAGGGAAGAACATCTTTATCAGAAAAGCAGGGTAGGACTTCACTTCAGATCTGGCATGGGAGAGGGAGGAAAAGGTTTGAATCCTTCCCAGCAGAGGAGGCCTGTGAGCCTGGGAAAGCTCTCAGCATTAGGTATTATCTAAGGTGAGGTAAGTCATTGTACTGCCTTGCTTTTTTATGTGAAATCTGTATGGATCTTCCCTAAACCACCTTGTTTCACATTCTTTGTTCTCTGAGAGTGCCAGGCTTTGGTTTTCAAGTGATCTCAGCTTGATGAACGTTGTATTGTTAATTAAACAAACTGATTTCATTCATTTGCAGTGCAAATACTGGTAAGTAGGAGAGGCAATGACTTTGTTCTCGGTGGTAATGAGCCTGCTCACTTCTTGCACTGGTTTGGGTAAGAGGGCAGGCACCCAGGCCATGGCTGTGCTGCTGTCAAGTGCACAGTGAATATTCCTTTCCCCAGGCAGAATTTTGGCCAGGGTCCATGCCAGGAAATGTTCCCCAAAGCAGTTTGGTTAAGATTGCAACAATGCTTCTTCCAGCACTTCTGCAGCCTCTCAGCCTGCACTGCAGGGTCCTGAACACTCCTATGATGGGTGCTGCAACAGCCCCCACGCAGTCTAGGGTGCTTTAACTGGAAAAAAGCCCCAAGGGCACTGTGTAGAACCCAGAGGAGACCCGGGATGAGTGGTGTGTAATGGGGGTCTTGGGTGAAGCAGTATAAACATGGTGAAGCCCACTGTGAGGATTAGAGTGCTGCAGCTGTGTGGGGCAGCAGTGGAGGATACACTTTGGCTCCTGTTTTATGGAGGGGTAGCAGTGCTATACCTTGGGTTGAGCCTCAGCCCACCCATCTCCCCCTGTGCCATGTGTCAGGTGGTTAGGATAACCCAAGGATGGCTGAAAGCTCAGTTCTACCTGATCCAGCCTCTGGTGCCTCTTTAATAGCTCTTTTTCAAAAGGAGACTGCAATTTCTTTGCCTCTTCCTCTTCCTTCTTCTGTTTGATGAGCAGGTCTCGCCGTCGGTGCTCGAGCACTCGCTGCAGCTCTGGCTTGCTCTCCACGCCCAAACCTCTGTGGATAAAAAGCAGAAAAATGAGGGCCAGAACATCTACACCTGGGGCATAACCACTGCCAGCTTGGCAACTCCAAAACTTGTCTTGGTCCAAAATGGAAACATGGGAGACCTGCATTCCATGAGATCGATGGGAGATCCATGAACCAGCCCTGACCCACAAATCCACTCACAAGGTCTGAGGGTGTTTGGTGGTGCCTTGGGGTGGGCACATGTTGCCATTCGTGTATGGCACGTTTGGCGCTTGAAGTTCTACTGATCCCATTGCACCGGGGTACCACAGCTTTCTGTGTCGGCTGTGGAAACGGGACCTTCCTAGGCTCGTGCTGTTACTGGTTTTAACGCTGTCAGGTGTGGATTCAGCGGTGCTGAGAACGTGTGCAATAATGACTTTTTTTTCCCACCAGCAGGGGTAGTCATTGTGCTGCAGTAATTGTCCTGGCAGCTCCTTCCCTCCCCGCGCATCCCATCTGAAGCTTTGAAGCTTTGCTTCATCTGAAGCTTTGCTTCGGAGCTGAGGGCCGGCGATCCCTCTGCTGACATGGATAGTTTGGATCAAGAGGCCAAAATGAACTGTCCTTTTCTCCTGGAAGCCGGAGCGTTTGCTGCTGGCGCAGGTGCCTGACTCCTCTTTGGCCACCTGCTGCATCTGAGGTGAACCTCTGTTCTGTGAGGGGTGGGATCACAGGAAAGGAGACACAGCAGGGCCATGCAGGCAAGGCACAGAAGTGTGGTAAAGAGATGGAAGGCATTCCCTGAACATATTTCAGAAACCTCACACTTTGGATATTGCCGTGCCTGAAGTAGTTACGGGTGTTTGGTGTTCCTGCGGCCACAGGTCTGTGTTGAGACGAGGGGACCTCCTCATGCCTGTGCTAAAGGCTTGCCCAGGGTGCCCTGGGCTGGGGAGTGCTGTTAATGTAAAGCTCCTCCTCAGCACCAGGAGGTCTCTGTTGACCAAAGGCTGGTTGGTTTTGACCGAGGCTGTTTGAAAGCAGAGGCATCAAACCCTGTGGGCTATGGATTTCTTGGCAGGGTGACAGATGCTGAGGTGGCACCTCACATCACGACGAGCTAAACTGGCAGGCAGGAGAGAGGAACCACCCTCTCCAGATGCAGCAAACCTCTGCACTGTTGCAGCATAGCTCTGACCCAGTGCTTGCATCCTTCCAGTGCCACTTTTAATGATACATCCTATTCTAATTTTTTTGCTTATTGACAGGACAGAGTTCACAGCAACGTCAGTGAAGGCACCCATAGCCTTGGCGCCAGAGCTTTCATGATGGTTTCTGAAGCAGGAACAACTTGGATGCTGCAAAATTGCTTTTCCCAAGGCTTGAGAGAAGAAAAACCTGCCTTGGCTTGCTGGAGACACAGCTTGCAATGTTGCCTGTGGATTTGTTACTATTCTTTGATTTAATCAGCCTGTGTTGTTAGTGCCCAGAGGTGTTGAGTAAGATAAGAATTTTGTTACACAAGCTGCTGATTTCAGTTGCTTCTCCCTGCTGCTTGAGGGGGAAAAAACAACGAAAGCAGAGACAGGAGCAAGTCATAATTCCTTCTCTCTCCCCTTCTCCTCTCTCTTTATGGTAATATTTAGCAGGAAGCAAAACTGATCCAGCAAACTGGACAAGAAACCAGCAAGAATGGATTGCTTTTTGCAGCAGGGTTTGTTTCACATGTTTTCTGAAAAATACTTGGGAGGTCAGAGCCAAAATAGGTTTAAACTGATGCTTGAGAGGGGCCACATGAGTATGTGGTGCAGGATGTCTGTGGTGGAGCTGCCTCCTGCCAGTACCTGGTGGCACACATGGATGTGACACAGTGGCAGGCACAGAACTGGAGCACAAAAAGATGTACTTTGTGTTTGCCAGTGTGAAGTGCAGCTCTGGTGCCACAGGGTCTGCACCTCCTTTACTGCCATTCCCCTCTGCTGCTTCCATTGCAGGGGTTTCTTGTTCCTTTGTTCCATCATGGTTAGACTGGAATAATGTTTTGTGAGATTCAAGACAGTGCTAGTGGGTGACCCTTTAAACTGAGCTGTATCACTACAGAAGAGATGGTCACTCTCAAGCCAGAGACTTTAAAAAATAACTGGCTGGTATAGTGGCATCTGCCTTGATGCCAGAGAAAGGTCCCTGTAATTCTTCTGATTCTGGGAAAATCAAATCAAACCCAAGCCCAGCCAGTGCCAGTATTGATTAATGCACCCTGCTGGCAGGCTTGATTGTTCACTGAATTAATATATGTGTCTGGTTCTTATGATGACTGCAGTCCTTTAGAACAGAGGCTGTGCTCCTTTTAATTAGGCAGCCAAAGAGCTATTGTGTCAGGGTATTTCAGGGTGTTCAGAAAATGTCAATATAAAGCCAGCAGATTTCTTGCTGTGTTTAAAAGCTTCTGAGCCTCTGAGAAGATGACTTTATTGCACTGATGTTCAGACAGTTGCCACAATGGAATGATGTAGCTGTAGGTTCTTGATCATTGGTATGGTTTTCCTGATTTTGTATCTGTACCCCCAAAAGAGCTAAATTGGGGTGGTGGGATAGGAAGTCAGGAATATGAACTCTAGCCTGTCTTTACCCATTTGATATTTAGGGAGCTGGTGAGTAGCCTTGTACAGATGATCTCACCCCACTGCTACCTCAGTTTTTAGTGACTGCATCCAACCTGCACCTCTTCCTGCCTCTGGATTGACCTTCAAGTGCATAGGAATGCTGTACATTGCTAGGGACTTGGCAGATCAGTGATGGAGAGAGAAAAACCAGAAAACCCTCAAGGGACACCAAAAAGGGGCTGTAGGCATGCCTTCTATCTTCCAGTGCTTGTGACTAAAAAGTATCAGCCAATCCTTTGGGATGGCAGTGCAGGGGCTTTTTGTTCTGCTTTATTTTTTTAAAAGAAATGGTCATATCAGAGTAAAGAGGAAAGGATACAGCAAAAGAAGACAGGATACTGTGTTTGTTTGCAAGTGAGGGGATTTATCGTGCCATTCCAGCTTGCAGTCTGTCCCTGGCACCTGTGCCTCAGCTGCTGAGCTCTGACAGCTCAGCACCACTTGGACTGCTCCAGTGGCAGGCTGCGACCTCTTCTTACCTTTTGTGGTTCATCAGCAGCTCCCTGTGCAGCTCTTGATGGCTCTTCGAGGCTTTTACAGGATTTAGGAGCTTTTTAGGTTTGATGAGGTCTGGGTTTCCATCTATGTAGTCTGGGTGAGTCAGGATATTCCCACCATCTGGTCGCTCCCGCTGTATTTCCGTATACATCGAGGCTGGAAGAAAAAATGAGGTGTTTGCATGAGAAGTCTCACCCTGCTTGGTGTGAGAACCCTGGGCAAGACAGAGGAGAGGAGCTGGTGCTTGTCCTGGCTGCCTGACACCCATGTCAGAGTTGGAGTGCACATGCCTTCATGTGCTGGTGTGGGATTTTTAGAGGTTTTAAAAAATACTCCCTTTGCGTTGTTGATGAGACACATATTAATTAGATCACTTAAACTACTTGCCAGCCACTTGCTTCAGTGGCTTCAGAATTTAGTGCCAAGGATTAATTAAGGCAAGATAGGTCTAACTAAAACTGGAAGCAGCCATGGATGAAGCTGTTGTTGATATATGTCCTATCCCATAGCACAAGGGGATGCTGTGGGATTTAAGGGGCTTCTGAAACACTGGCCTGAGGAAGTCTTGCTGTATCTGAAACCTCTTGTCAAGGAAAGATTTTGCTGATATCCTTCTGACCTATTCATCAGGATCGAGTCCAGTGCCAAGAAAAACATCCTTCGCCCATGCAGTCTGTGATCATGCTGCAATAATTTGTATGTTCTGGATGTAAGAACAAGAGCCCACTGTTTTGGAAGGGATGGCAGCTTGGATTTCAGGCAAACCACAGGGCATGCTCACTGCTGGTGTTTTCCAATTCCTTTACATTTTCTCTTTACAAAAAACTCCTATACAAAGTGAGTGCAAAGCACAAGTTATAAGACAAACTGCATGTGGTGGGCTGTGTCTTTAAATGAGGAGCACAGGAGGTCTGCTTCCAATTTTTCAGTGTATGGTTTAATCAGGGGCTCAGAAAGAGCAATTTATTCCTGACTATTCACTTGAACAATTTGGAAGTTTACCAGTAAGAACAAAAAAAGTCCCAGGAAAAGGGTGTAGGCAGCTTCATGTCTTTAAGTGTCTCATTATTACAGTATTTTTGAGGCCTATTGTGAAGTTATATGGGTTGATGGACCTGAAGAAAAACAGTTGTTCAGTAATGTTGCCTCTTTCTCTTATTTCAATCTCATGTATAAAAGGAATAAAACCTTTGAAAAAAGAGAAATCAATAAAAAAAGCCAAGAGAAAGCAGGCTAGGTCATTCTTTCACAGTCAGTAAGCACTTAAAAATGTGAAGTGGATTGCAATCAAACAAAATTGTGTAAGGAATAATACTGCTGAAGAAAAGATTCAATATCAAACAACTTCTCATTGAATCTTAATGTGGCCAGTGCCCTACTGCTTTGAGAACAAAGAAAAACAAATCAGAGCCCATTACAGGAGTGTAATTGGGGTGAATAGTTCGGTACGTATTTAAAGGGTGCTTGGAAGCCGGAACCAGTGATTTTTTTTGTATTCCATTATTTTCCTCTAGGATCACACATCACTGCTGGCAGAAGGGAAGGTGGTGTGGTTTGATGTTTGGTGGCAAGTGCCAGGCTGACTCAGACCCTTGCAGGGCTGGACTGCTCAAGCTGAAACTGGGAGCTCAGCCTTGCCTTCCAGAGAGATGCAAGGACTGAAGAACAGCCAAGGGTTAAGGCAGTGCAATTTCATGGCTAATTTTTGTTAGATGAAAGCCAGGTTTTGAACAATGAGAAAACATATCAGATTTTCACTGGGACAAAATTGCTTTGCTTTTTTCTTGTACTTATTTTTTTTTTCTTCACAGAAGAGGCAGAGAAAAGACAAGGAAGGAAGGAAGGTACAAAAGCAAAGGTTTGTTTTAGCATGAATGAAATGGTTGAACTCCTATTCAAATGGAAAAGCTTCATTTTCAAACAATAAGGTCTCTCCATGAAGTAACTTCAATAAAATGGCAGGTGTTTTTCACAGAAACACTGTTTTTGGAAGCTGTGTTAATAGACTAGGCTCAATGTCACTGTGTCATCCCACTGCCCTTTCCCACTGTTCCTGTTTAGTCCAGAGCTGCCTCCAGTGACACAGATGCCCACACTTGTTTGTGTGTTGGTACCAAATCCTGATGCATGTCAGGAGAAGGACTGGGACATGTCCATGTTGGATTTGTGTATCTTAAATCCACTTGATGTGCTCTGCTATGGGATAATGCAGTGAGTAGTGAGCGTGGAAGGATTATACAGCCAACCAAGGCTGAAGGACCAACCTGAGTGTGTAAGTGGCTGAAACTCAAGTGACTTTGGCATTTTTCTCTGGACCACTTAGCTCTTGGGTCCTGTTGCTAAGCTGTGCTAGCTCTCGGGGCACTGGTGCAGCACTGTTATTTATTATATACTGTTTTCCCCTGCTTCCATGATTTATGGTTTTCCTTTTGCAACTCAGGAGTGGGAGTCCCTTCTTCCCTACTCCAAGACCCAGATCCTGGGAGATTTGGTTGGCCAGGTTTTCCCCACATCCACATATGTCTTACACCCAGCAATGCACACCCATGGAATGGTGTCATCCAGTCCTTCAGTCTGGGCTTGTGGTGTTTCCCCAGACACCCAGGATGATCAGGGAAGGGCCCCCCTTCTGTCTTACGTGGCATTTTGAGGGGCACTGGGGTGAGCCTAGAGGTTTTAGGTGGGCTAATGTGGTTATTTCCAGACTGCGGCAATCTAACGCTGCATGACTGAGGCTTGCAAAGAAACAGCAATTTATCAACCTATTTACTGAAGGCAAATGGGGAACTTTTCCCTTGAAGTAGTACAAATTAAGACAAAAACTGGGAGGGAAGGAGTAGGAGGAACTGAAATGGACTGGAAGCTTTTCTGGCCCAGTTCTGTTAAAGCAGCATGTGAAAGCCCTCATGAGGGGTGCAATTTGCCTCAATAAACTGAGGGGGCCAGGACACAGCAGGTACCTCTGTGCTTGGTTTTCAGGGCACTAGATGTGCCCAGGGGTGTGGAGAAACCCAGTTCGAAGGTTTGGCTTCCTGTGGGTGTCTGTACTGCTGCCCTGGGGACAAAGAGAAAGCCCTGACTGGGGCTGGAAGGAGCCTTGAACCTCTCTACAAGAATAGCACTTTAAACCTTCAGAAGCCCTCAGCCTGGAACAATTCAAGGAAAGTCTTCATTAGCACTGAGCAGAAAAAGAAAAATGGTAATATAAAAATACTGATGTGTCTGCAGCACAGCTTGGGATTATGCTGGGGGTAAGGATGGGACATCTCTTCTCCATGTCTGTCGGGGAGTAGATCTATCTTCTCCAAGACCTGAGGTAATGCATGTCCATGTACCAGAGACAGAGTGCTATCAGGCTGCTTTTTGTCATTATTTATGGTGCTGGAGGTGTAAATCAAGCCAGGTCTCTGCAGTGGATTTACAGCAGGATGCCTGCTTTTGCATGATTCAGCTGCAGATCAATGAACAAGGCTCTGCTCTGGTACCTCCCTGGCCACCATCATAAATCAGTAAAAGGTGTTGGACATTTAAATTTTGTTCTTTGCAAGAAACAAACAAAAAAATACACGTGGATGTTAATACTGTCTGCTGTACTGAGGAAGACAGTGTGACCTTTTAAATAGGTCTGCTTTGGAATGTTGCTTATAAAAAGTTGTTTGCTTCAACACACTCAGGCTTTTGCTTGCTTTTAGGTATTTTCCCTTTTCTAATTTCTAGAAGCTCAAGGCTTTCTAGGGAATGTGTGTTTCCAGCTGCTTTTCTGTTAGTAAAAAGCAAGACTGCCAGGATAAGGATGCCAGGGCCCATGGCAGGTACTTAGACATCACACATGGAGTTATCTCCTCTCTCAACCATACGGTGAAATGAGCCTCCAGTAGAGCTCTATTAGTTTTCTGGGAGACCACACAGGGAATTTTCAGCATCTTTGAGGTGGCCCAGATACCAGACACCCCCCTGCTTTAGGGTATGGGACTGACTGGAGGAGAAAAGTGACATTTTAATACCTTGTTCTGTTCTGACCTAAAGCAAAGCCCAAATTCCTGCACAGACCACCTGGAAATACTTATAAATCCCCCAGTTCCTGAGAGAGCTGCAATAAAATCACCACTCTGCAATCCTGGGACAAATTGTTTCCACTTCTGATTATGCTCAGCCACAATCTTTTTGGGGAACAGGTTATCAGGCAGCTTAGGTGCAGCACTAAATGATTTTGAAAGCATGAATGCTGCAAATATACATTAAATATGCTCTACTAGGAGTGTAAAACAGGGTGTGCTGCTTGGGGTGCTGAGCGCTTTTTGTGCAGCCCCTCAGAACAAGAAGAAAGGTTTTAGCCTGCTCCTGGAGAGGAGGAGGAAGAGGAGGAGGGGGAGGACTGGCTCACACCCAAGGACATGAGGGTTTGGCTGCAGCTGGAGCTGGGCTATGCTTCCTTTGGCTGCTGCTGCTTTTTGGTTTTCCCTCACACAGAGGAGATGCCCTTCACAGAACATTTATTTAGGATTAAGCAACTTGTCTCCTGGTGGTGATTGCCATGTGAGCCCCTCTGTGTCAGGACTGTGCACTGCTGCTGGCAGCCTGTGCTACCGTCCTGTCGGGATGGAAATAATCCCCAGGAATGTTACAGGGATTAACAGGCCTGGAAAGGGCAGGTAACCTGAGGGATGCAGCTCTGCTGACGGCTGCCTACATGGCTACAGCTGTTCTTTACAAGGGAAAAATTAAACAGGTTGGAAATGGAGTTAATCCATAGCTGTTGGATTTAGAAAGCTGTAGAGTGGGCGTCTGGGGTCCTGCCCAGCACCTCTCAACCTGCACCTGTACAGGAAAATGGAGGGAGCAGCAGGACAGCAGCTGCTTTTTGCAGGTTTTTATGTGAAATGCCCAACTTGTGTTTTTCCAAGGTCTCCTTGACATCCTGCCCCCTGTGACATCTCATTTTCCCCCTGCACATCCCTCAGCCCTTTCCCATGCTACCTGCATCCTTAAACTGCAAAGCTGTCAATGCTGCCTTATGAAACACAGGTCAGTGTTCAACTTTAGCTGAAATCTAGAAAGCAAATGTAGTTCACAGCTGGGGTCGGCAAAATGTGGAAGAATTCCATGACAGTCTCTGAAAGCCCCAAAGCTTTGTCTGATGACAGCAGCTTTCAGGTGTGCAGCTGCAGGGCAGAGGATCATCTGCTAGGAGGACAGGAGGTCTGACCTCAAAGTCAGGCCCTTGCTTTAGGAAGCCCCTTTCTGCATGGTGAGGGTTCAGGACAGCGGGCGGAGGCACCCAGCTGTGGGTGCTGCTTGATGGGGAGGCTCGCAGTGCCTGGACGCCCTTTGGTGGGTGAGTCCTCACAGCTGAGCCCACAAATTGTGCCTTATCACCCCAGTAATCCATGTGCTGCTGTTACAACAGCCTGGAACAAAATACCTGTAATTCACATTAGCCTAATTCTGCTGCTGTGGCTTACTGCCCTGGTGATGGATGATGATGACGTTAATAATAATAATAATCATAATAATAATGTGAGTCCAAAGATTGGCAGATGCTAAACATCACCCTCCCTGGGTGAGATGGAACCAGCTCCCATCCTCACCGTGATTTTCCTCTCCTCTGGCTCCAGCTGTGCCAGCAGCTCGGGAGCACCTCATACCGACGGGCCTGGCACGCTCCCCTGTGCTTGTCACCAGGCGACCGTACCTCTGATAAATGATATGTGTGCTCTGGTAAGGAGTCAAAGAGCCTTTGTCTGCTTTTAATCTATAGTTTTAAATAATTAAGCAAGGCTAATTCTGGTATTTATAATGCAATAGGGTGAGTGTAACTTGATGTGGCTGCTGTGGGAAGCAGTTCCCAGCTATCAAGTGGCTGCCTCAGGGCAGCAGGCACTCACAGCCCAGGTCCCCTTGCCTTCACTCAGCCCTGACGGTCAGAAATAGACCCCACGGGGTCACAAGGGCAGAAAGGCAGAGGAAACCCAAATGGAAATGTAAAACAGGGCTGGGGGACACATCTCTGCACCTCCCAGCACTGCTGCCACGTGTCACCACTGGTCCTATCTCTGTGTCTGCTGCACATGCTGGGGATGGGCCTCCCCTCCAGTACAGCCAGTTCTCTCCCACTGGTATAGCCAGTGTCCCCAGTTTGTCCCCAGTCAAACACCCTTGCTGAGCCCTGTGCCAGCAGCGCAGCCCCCAGGGCTGGGTCCCCCATTTGCACCAGCACTGCACCTATCTAGGGGAGCACAGAGCAGGTGCTGGGCTCAGCTCGGGCCATCACCCCAAAGGTAAAGGAATCTGCATGTCCCCATGGCCACCCGCTGGACTTTGCATTCATGGACATGGATTTAGAAGAGAGAAATCCCACCAGGTTTGAGGCTTGCTGAGCTGTCTGGGGTGTAGAAGTCACCAGCTGGAAATGCTTGTATCGTCAGGCAGCAGCAAGTGCCTCTCTGCTGGCAGGCAGGACTGGGTGTGCTGGTTAATAATTTCATTTTATTACCTTGGACTGTGATAAGCAAAGATAGCAAGGCTGGGATCTTAGTCTGTTAACAATCACTAAGATGTCCCATGCCTTTTACAGGCAGCATGTGGAGCACTGGTTTAGTTTTGTTAGACAGTAGCAGATGCTTAGCAGTCCTTCTTGACAATCATAAACTTAGTTTTAATATCTCACCAAATATTTGCTCTGCACATTTGCCTGCCAATGTCAGAGATGCACATCAATCAGTAATGAATGCTTAAAGTTAGTTCAAAGGTATTTTGTTAAATATAGAAAATATCCTCCCATGTTGATTTGTAGGGTCTGCATTAGCCCCCTATCCAGCCCAGCGCTTCTCCAAGAAGGTTTGAATTGCAGGATGGATATTCTAAGGGAATTTCTTGTGGGATATGGAAAGGCAGAAACAGAAGGGAAGCTTTTCAACCAGCTACTGAAGTATTAAAGTAAAACAATATCTCAAATAAAATTAAAACCGGGTCCCAAGTCACCTGTGTATACAGTGCAGAGCAATCCCGCGGGATGAAGGAGCCCGTCCCCGCAAAGGGAGCACCAGAGCAGCGGGGATCCCCGGGGCAGTGTGGGGACCCTGGGCTTACCTGATTTCCGCAGCGAGGCCCTGGGGAGCCCGGGGGGCAGCTGCTGCCCTGTGCCCCACGACATGGGGCTGTGGGGCTGAGGCTGCCGCCGCTGCTGGCTGACTTTTGGCCGGTCCAGCGAGGCCGCCCGGCTCCTGCCAGGTCTCGGCGGTGGCAGCAGGGACGGAGGGTCACGGGGAGGTGGCTGCTGCAGCCTCCCTGCTGCTCCTGTCACCCCGCAAGGACCTCGCTGAGGCTGGAGCTCAGCTGGCAGCAGCCGGTGACCTTGCTCGCTCTTCAGTGCTGGTCCCTCTGCCGCCCTGAAAACTTCTTCCCTTTGCTCTTTGCTGCCTGATGATGTTTTCCCAGGAGAGATGAGGAAGCTAATGGCTTTCCCTCCCCAGAGCAAACAGCTCTGTGCGTGCCCAGGCACCCGAGCTGCCTGCTCGGCACAGCCACTGCTGCTGGTGGAGAGGTCGTGTCCCTGCTCCACGGAGGACGATTTCTCCTCAACGTGCCTTAACCACGCTCCTGGAGAAATCAGATCGCCCCAGAGGAAGCCGCACGCCCACTCTCTTTAGCAACCACTGCAACAGCCAAGCCGGCACCAGGGCAACCGCTCGAGCTATCGTGATTATTCCCTGGCGTGTTGCAACACCCTGTCATCAACCTAGTGCTGCACGGCCCAGGGAGCCGCTGCTGCACCCCAGGGTAAGGGCTGCCACAGGGAGATGCAGCCCCCACACGGGGCCGCGGGTGTCCTGGTGGCATCAGAGCTTGTGTGATGCCACAGCATCGCTGACCCAGGTCTTCTGCTGCTGGGATGCAGCCCCTGCCCGAACTGGGCTTCTTGTCCCCATCATCAGTGTGGCTGGAAGGTGCCGTGTTTGCTGTCCCTGACTTGCCACAGCCTGGGAAACCAAAGGCTGCAAAGGTGGGGGAGACTCCACCAACCCTTTTTGGCTCTTCAGTGGGCTCTATGGTCCAGTTCTGCCCAGGCTGCCCAGTGCCAGCCTGCAGGTGCTCACTGTCTCAGTCCCAGGAGGGGCAGGGATGAAGCAAAACCATTTCCACACAGAGGAATGCGACAGGGAAAGCTGTGGGGCTTCACACTCTGTGGCACCCAAGGGTGCATGGTCCAGGCCGTGTCCTGGACTGACACTCCTGGCCCTCTGAAGGCCTGGAGAAAGAAGGTTATCATGGACAGAGGGGTGCTCTTTCATTTACTTTCACCTTTCCACAGTTTGCACCTCTCCACATTCCAGCATTTTCCCCCAACCATGTTTCCCAGCCAAGGCCTCAGCAGCACCAGGCATGAGCAGAGGCCCCAGTCCCTCCCAGTTTACCTCCAAAGCTCTTTGAGGGTCAGCATGGGCTGCTGGCACTCACCTGGACTGCCACTCCCTGGCTTCTTGCTTCCATTCGGACCCTTGGACTGAAGGGAATATTCTTTCTGGAAGAAAAGAGAGAAATGAGAAAAGACTGTACAGATATTGCTCTATCACAGGAGATGAAACAAAGGAGAAGTTGCCGGTCCTTTGCTACCAGAGACTGAAAGAATTATTGTTATTTTTAACCTGATCAGGAGCTGTTCAGTTTGATTGACATGGGGCCTCAGATGCAGGAGAGGAGAGGCAGGCTGGCCCTTATTCCAATGTGTATGGTGTGTGTCCATGTACTTGTGAGTGTGGTCAGCCCGACCTGTCCAGCTGTGGATTACTCACAGGCAGGGTTTGGAAGACCCTGTACAGCTTTTGCACCTAAACCAAGCCTGTGGCAAAGGAGAGGCTGTTAAGGTTGTGCAGTTTTTCTGCTCAAGCTGTGACCTCACAGCCCATGTGTGCCCCACAAGGTTCTTGTGGCCCAGCAGACTCCTCCCCTCACATCACCCATTGTCCCATGGCCTGGCTGCTCATTGTGCAGTCCAGAAACACCATTTGGTTCAAGTTGAATGGAAAAGGAAATGAATACACATCTGTGCTGTTCCCCTTGGGCCACTGTTGAAAAAGTTTCAGGTCTGTGAGTTCACTGGATATGTGTCAAAGGGGGAAAAGAGCATTGATCTAAACCTGTTTTGAGCTCCAGGGAAATGTGGTTATGGCTGGTGGATGTGGGAATGGAAAAGGGCTGTGATCCACCAACTCCTGCTTTTTACTGAGTAAAATCAGAAAAAGGCCAGCTAAATTTTCTTGATATATTTCTGATGCGTCCTGGTGCCTGACCAGCTGCACATCTGGGCTCCTCTCCTGCAGAGAGGAGGAGGAAGTGGGTTTGTGGGGTCCTGAACCAAGGGATTTTTCATGGCAATGTTCTTTTACTGGGAGCTCCTTGCAGAACAGTTCTCTTTGCTATCTAAATTAGAAAGCAATCTCCCCCTGTGCTCCTGCGTCTTTGAGATTAACAAAAAGCCTTTGTAGCTCCCTGAAGGTTACTTTGTGAGGGAGGTTGATTGCTGGGTGAGATTTATCTGGAGTGGCTCCTGCAGACAAGGAGTTGCATCATCACAGCTGCCCTGTGTGTCTTAGGAAGTGGCTTCATGTCCTAGGAGAGGGTGACATGGGGAGCTCATTCCAGCATCACCCTTTGCACCTCCTGTACACTGTATGGCCCCATGTTGCCTGGGAATGCTGCAGGGCTTCGCAGTGGGGTCTTCTTTGGAGGTATCACCCCAGAGGAGTGAGCCCAGGGTGTCCCTGAGTCAGCAACTGGCAGAAGACCCAGGCAGTTCTGGCATGGCTCTGTGGAACAGCTCTGGTACAGCTCTCTGACGTGTGGCACAGAGGGCTCATCCCTTGTGATGGGGGAATGATGGTTTTCTCATTCAGTGTGCATGTAAAGAGAAAGTAATGCTGTACTGAATGTGCACCTGGAGTGTCCCTGGTGGGTGGCTGTATGGTTATTAATGAGTACTAGGAAGGGGAAAATGGTTCTGGAGGAGCCCAAAGCCAGGTTCTTGTTACTAGAGCTGTTCATTAGATGGATTTTTAGCTACTGAGTTACTGTGTTAGGCTGCTGGCTATCATCTCTTTAGCCAATTGCTGTGGCACCAGAAGCTTTTTGGTATGGACATGTTTCCTGTGTATTAAATAACCCCAGATGTGTTAAGTGAGTTTCCAACACCAACACTGTCTCTCTCTGGATGTGCAATGATGCCTACTGACACAAGCGCAGTGACAGTGAGATAACTCTGTGTGCCCCCCAAGGAACCTGGGTGCAGCTGTGAGTGACAGAGCAGATAGCTCTCCCTGGATCTTTATTAAACATCCACTCCCAGCATGGGGTTGGGACAGCAGCATCACTGCCAGTCATGCCAGGCTCCCAATCTGCAGGCAAAACTTTGCTGAAGTCACCTGGGGCTGCACTCGAAGGCAGAGGGCGTTTCAGCTCCTGCTGCAGGGAGGTCCTGGAGGCTGGTTAAACATTTGCTCTGCTGAGTTAATGCTTGATGTGGGCTGAGGTGCTGCTTGTGGTGGTAGGGACTGGTTGTGCAGCCCAGCCTTCCCTCCCACCTGGTGGCACCAGCTTCCAGCACAAACTCTGTGCAATCCCAGTATAACTTCAGAAGTTGTGCTGGTTGCGCTGTGGCGGTGACCTTGCTGGTGGCAAAGCCAAAGGCAGGGGATGTGTAGGCTGGTCAGACCATGCCAGGTCCCTGGTACCGTGTCACCTCTTGGCACAGGGTGGTTGGTAACACTCCTGCTAATCTCCACTTGAGCCATTAGTGTATTTGCAGAGCAGGACAGCTTCTCCTTGCACCTCCCCAGCTCACTGGGGCAGTTAATGATTGCCCAGGTGATGGAGACTTTTGCCTGCTCCCTGTGGGACAATGCAGGGTCTGGCACTCTGTCTCCAGCCAGCTGAGGGACAGGTATTATAGGAGTCAGAGGGCTTAATTTGCTGCAGTGAGGGCTCAGATGGTGAGTTTGTGCTGCAGTAAATGGGCAGAAAATGTCTGCTATTTCCCAAACCCTTCTATTTCCATGTGAAAAGCACTTCTGTATGCAGTGTGACTGCATCTTGCTAGGAGTAAGAAGCAGTAATAAAATCTAGTATCAGATGGTAACACTGTGCCCCTCTTCAGCTGAGCAGGACAGCCCTGGAGACACTGCTGATGGGGGCAGGTGCCACTTCCAACCTTGCAGGCTCCTCCTGCCTGGGATCCCCATCCTGCCTTGACCGTATCAGTGAGGACACCCACTGCTTCAGTGGGAATTAGCCTGGTGATTAAGTGGGTTAAATCCCACAGAGCAACACAAGGCATAAATAACAAGTAGTTCCATGCCTTACGTGCACTGCTCTGCGTTACTCCCGAATGTCCTGGGCATCACTATGTTCTGGCAGGACTGTTCCTGGCTGTGACTTGGATGCACAGCAAAGAGCTCCTGCAGCCAATGTCTGGAGGCAGTATCACAGGCATGAACCACCAGCTCCAACCACCAGCTCTAACCACCATCCTCCTCCCTGGTTCCCAAATGGGGGGGTGCAATGCTCCTACTGGAGCTTAACGCCAGCCACCTTGTATAAACCATTAATCAGTGTTATTTGTCCCACATGTGGGTGCTGTAATGTTTACTTGTAGCACAACTGACAGTAATTTTGGATTCTGTGCTCTGAGGAAAGCAGAGAAAAGAGCCATTGGCACGGTCAGAGTATGAGCCATGGAAAGGGTGATGAGAATGGCTTCAGGCAGGTTCAGACCAATACAGGTGCCATTAAGGTGCAGTATCAGAGAGCATCGTGTTGCACTGTAGCCAAAGTCTGAGCTAATGAATTAGGTAAGAAATTGCTGCAATCATATCATGGTGATAAAGAGGTATAAAAGTAGGTAAAATGGCACTCAGGCTCATGTGACTCTCCCACAGGTCTGGTTTGGGAGGAGGTGCCATTAGCAGGGTTAGATGTTGCTCAACCTATTGAGGAGCAGATGGACTCAGAAAAAGGTACTTTGTCCCTAAGGTGCTGTAGCAGCTCCTGACATCGTTGTTCAACAAATGACCACATCCATTGATTAAAATAGTCTATTGCTGATCCTAGAGACTTTGAAAGGAGTTGTCATGACCTGGAACAAGGTTCACTGATGGCTGGGATATCAAAGCCAGCATTTCTGTGTGTGCTGAAGACACAAAATGTGATTTACAGGTTAACTAAATTGTTCTCTACCATTACTTTTGATTAGCCCCAAATACCTTTTTCTGTTCTCAGTGCTCTGTATGAAAACGTCTTGTATATGCCCCTGGAATATGAGATGCCATCTGAGTTGTTGCCCAAATTTCCTGTATTGTTGCTGAATTTTGGTCTGTCTGTGCTCATTTGCAGCAGCTGGGACTGATCCAGAGACACCAATGAAATCATCCACTGGAAGGAACTTTGGGGGATTAGTAAGACTTTTTCCCATCTGTGATGTCAATACACAAAAATCTGTCAGCTTGATTGTTTTGCTGCAAAGTCCTGCCATGTGAGGTGTTGAGGCTTATTTGATTCAGCAAGCTGGGGCACATGCTTGCTGGGATGACACTGTGTTTTTGGTGAGGAGAAACACAGAGAAAATCAGCAGCACAACCAAATGCCTCATACTGCTGCTAATTCCCAGAAGGCATTGGCCAAAGGAAGTGCTGCAGTTTGGATGAATTTCCAAAATTTCTTGAGGGCTAGGAAAGGCAGAGTAACACCCTGCTCCCTCTGGAGCTTACAGGGCTCTGCCTTCCTGGTGGTGGTCATGATGAAGCTGCTCTCAGGATTGTTGTGAGAAATTCCATGTTCCTGTCTCTTGTAGAGGCAGAGCAGTGCCGGGTTTGGGAGGGTTACTCCTTGGCAGGGAGCTTGACTGTGCACATTCCTGTGCTCCCAGCTCATTATGGGACACTGCTATATTGGCAGATTTTGCAATCGGGACTGGCAGGCACCCAGGAGTCGGTGTCCAGGCACATCCCAGCATTCCTGGGCCAGCAACTATAAAATCTGCTGCCACGACACTGCCTTTGTCATGGGAAGGGGTCTTGGAGCCACCACAGCATCCAGTGTGTGCCTCAGCCCAGCCCCATCGCTCCCTGTCCTGTGCTCCAGCTGCTCGGATGCCCGTGTCCAGCTCCCCGTGCACACCTGCCCGGAGGGAGCTGGGCTTTCAAACAAAGCTGAGCTTGTATTACTCCTGGTCCCTGGCCACAACCATAGCTGATTTCACTATCATATTGCAAAGGACTCTAAGAAATATCAAGTTATTGGTGTAGGATTTCATTACTGGTCTTTTGACCTCTACAAGTCTGCAGCCTTTCTTGGGTTGAAGTGAGCTGAGGGCAGATGCATGAGACCAGCCAGCAGCCTCAAGGATATTTCAACCACAGGATTTTGTAAATTTAGGCTTAAAGAAGGGGAGCAGGCTCTTGGTCTGCCTATGGGGTCAGGCTGACACTCCTCAGCTCCTGTGCCAGTCTCTGGGAGCACCAGCCAGGTGGCCACTTTGCTGCCTAGTTGAGTAGAAAATTGTAAATGCTTCAAATAGTGCTTGGTGTTATTTTATTCATAAAGAACACACAGTTTGACACAGATGAATGCTGTTCTGACTCCTGCCTGTCTTTTTCACCAATGTCATTCCCCCTCTCAAATCCCTGTGGCCCCAGAAGGCAAGCACAGCCCTCCTGTGGTGTGAAAGCTGGCAAATCGAGTCCGATTTCACTGACTGTCAACAAAAAAGGACAAAAACTCCAACTAAAGCAGGGAGGCAATGGCATGGGGATGGAGGCTTGCTGAAGCTGCCAGCCCTGGGGCAAGGAGCCCTGTGGAACTTCCCACCATGGCTGAGCAAATGCTGCTCCCTGGCTGCTCCTGGCACATGGCTGAGAAGGTGGAATGTGACACACCAGACCTCAACAGAAAATTTCCTGCAGATTAATGAGAGCAATCAGTGGCAGGGCTCAGCCCCCCAGCAGCCAGTGCACAAGGCTCATTTGTCAGCATTCAAGCTGACTGTGAAGCCTGACATCCCACTGAGAAGGGCATGAAGAGGCTCTTGGCACGAAGCAGGGCAGCTCACACAGCGATGGACCTGCTGTTCTGCCTTGGCCCCTAAGGAAATCCTCTCTTGCAGTTCAGTGCTTTTTAATCTGGTCCCTTGAAAGTGCACAGCACACACCATGCCCTGCATACCAAGGCAAAGCCAAATTGTAGCTCTGTTCACTGTTGGAAACACCTGTATCGCCCACCTCAGTGTTGTCAGCAGCAGTTAAGTTGTTGCTACAATGGATAAACCAGTTTTTACCTCTCTCAGGAGCTTGTTCTTGCCCTGTGCTGGAAATGTGATACCGCTGCTGATATGAAAAGTGCTCCACTATTTTTGGTGATGCTGCTGATTGCACAGGAAGAACATCAGTCACTGGCACAAAAGGGCTCCAACAGCTTTGGAGTGAATTGTTGTCATGCTGCAGCGAGACCATTAAGACACTCTAAAGTGTCTTGAAGAATGTTGTTTTGTGAAAAGCGAGGCTTATGCCACATGATTTATAGGGACAGTGTTTATTTCTGGGACAGTGTCATGCTGTCCTAGAGCTGCCGGGCTGCAGTGGCATCATCACTCCATTTCACAACTAGGAACCATATGTTAGGGGCCAAGGATAGGGCTGCCATCAGAAATTTGATCTTATGACACCACCTTGTTGGGCTCTTTACCTGCCCAGGGCCACTTGAATTGGTCCTTACCTTGGAAAAATGCAGTTTGTGAGAAGCAAGGGCAGAAACGCCCCAGCAGCCCCAGGCACTGCTGGTAGCAAATGGTCAAAGCAGAGCGGGGTGGTCTGATCCCTGCAGACAGCGTGTGCCAGCTGGGTCCTGTGCAGAGGAGACCCCAAAGGATGGGGTGAAAGGGAGGAACTTTGGATGTTGGATGGGATGAGATGCCACCTGACAGGCTGCAAATACCACCATGGGCTGCAAATGGAGGAGGCAGTGAAGGGAGACATGAAGCATCCCTGTTAATGCAGGGTTCAGGAGGAGGCAGCAGATGCCACTTAAGCCCCCCCAGGAGCAGAGTGAACCAGCGAAGCCTTTAATTACTTTAATCCATTTTTATTTGAGGACTGCTGAGCCATCCCAGAGGCAGCAGCTGCAGCATTTCCCATGCATTGTTGTTCTTGGTCTCTCCATGAGCACATTGTGCACCTCCCTTCAGTCTGAGCCATCTCCATGACTCCCTTGTAACCCTAGTGCTGCAGGCAGCATTAGCCAGTGCTGGATAACCTCTGCCCTTGCCCTGGAGGGGCTGGAAGCACACTCCTCTGTGTCCTGCCCAGCACCCTCAGCCATGGATCAAACCCTTGTGCCACTTCATGTCGTGCATGAAGGCAGAATTTCAGCCCGGGCTAGCTGTGTCCAAGCTGGTTCCCTGTCTCATTGAGCCCATTTGAGCACTCTCAGGACCAGAATGCTTCCTGTTTGGAAGCAGGGAGTGGGTTATGTTAGGTGTTGGAATTGGTTTACTGGTGCTGTCTAGGTGCTTGGGATGGAGAAATAAGAAAGAAAGCTGTGATCTCACTCTAGTTTCTAGAGCAGCCCCACTATAATGAATTTGGCTTCTGAGGGCTGGGATGCTACAGCATGTTATGCACTTTAAAAGCTACAAAAGCCCAGAGCAGTATCTCTACTTAGAGTCCCCATGTGACACCACCTGTGGGACCTTAAAGTGTTGAAGAAGAGGAAGGCAAGAGGCAGGATAAAGTCACCTTAGAGGGCTTCTGTGGAGGTTTTGGGACTAGCCATGGCCCAGCTCTCCCACTCTGGACTGTGCTGTGTCAGACAGATGAGAGAACTTAGAGATGTTTGCTGTCTCATGATGCAGAGCTGCTATTTTCTGCATGTGTGTTATTTTTGTCCAGAAATGGCTTTTTATCACTAATGTCCCACTCCTGAGGCACTTTGGGACTTTTCTGGTGTGCCTCTGTAGCTCTCATCCCTGCTCCTCTAAGCAAGGCTTGTTGCAGGCAGCAAACACAAACCCTTCTCCCCAAGAAGCACAATGCTCAAGGACACTGAAACATTGTGGTTCCTGGTTACCATCTGGTTTTTGGATTTGCTCCCGGGGCCAGTGCCACCAAACAGCCGTTGGCATTCTGTGACTGTCAGAGAGACTTGTTCTGCTCAGGGGCCTTGGCACCTGCAGCCCCTCTTGCTGACAGTGGAGCAGCCCTGGAGCCCTGGCTGATAAGGGGGGGACAGCCAGGGCTGCAGTGTCAGAGCATGCAGGGTCCCTCGGAGGGATCCTGTGCTGCCCAGGCACAGGGATGCTTTCAAAGAGCTGGCAGGGACACTGGCTGCCAGCTTTCTGAAATGCTTGTCAGGGAGAGACAGGAAAGTCCCGCTGTGCCTGCTTCTCTGTGGGGTGTGATGGAGCAGAGGTGTCCCAGCTCACTGCCCTGGAGTAATATTTCCTCCCATGTGAGAGGGGCTGCTGGACCATGGGTTTTCCTTGGGGTGTCACAAGGTGCTGGCTGTTTCAGACCTCTTTGTCTTTCTAAAGGCTAAAACACTTCTCTGGCCAGACTGTGGGGGTCTCTCACTAGTGGGACAAGTCATGCTTGTGGGGAAATCCCACCAGAGGCTCCCAGAAATGCTTGTCCTATCTAGCTCAGATGGAGGAGTTTTAAAAGATGTTCTCAAAGTCCTGTTTTCAGCATGGGCAGCCAGGTACTGTGGTTTGCCTGAACAAGCAGAGCCTCTCTCCCTGGCACTGGCGTGCTGCCTCTTGTTGTTCTAAACCAGCCACAGAGCAAAGCTCCCTGCTCAGCAGCAGGGCTAATCCAGGCTCATCTGACATTAGTGTAAACTGACACTCTTGGGAATTTGGGGACAGAGAACTTTCCCTGGGGAAACAGCTACTATGCAAACTCTGCCTTGAGAAAATGTGGAGAAACGAAGTGGAGAGGTACAGGTGCCTGGGAAAAACCTCCACTGCCAGAGGGTCTGGAGCATCTGCCCTGGCACCCTGGGGATCTGTTCCTGGTGAGGCTGTGCTTGCAGATTATTTGAAGGATGTTTGCTGAGGTTAGAGGGATGTCAGCCACACCAGTGGCAGAGGACTCAGCAGGGAATCATCACCAGCTCAGCAGCATCCATGAACCAGCCTGTGGCAAAGTCCTTGCCTTCCCTTCAACAGAAGGGCACACCAGCAAAAGTCTGTGTCTTGCTGGAGCCCTGCTGTTGGCTTGGACCCACAGAACACTGGTGATACGAGAACAGGTTTTTTGGGACTAGATGCAGCCTTTTAAAGTAAAAATGTCCTTGGAGCCACGCTGGCAGCCTTTCCGGTCCCTTTTGTAGTGGAGCTGGGGATTGCCTTGCACTCCACAATCCACTACTGTAATCCCCTTGGAGTGCTGTTCTGGACTAAGCTTAAAAGAGGTGCAGCTGAGACTGCTAATGCAGGCTGTGCTGGCGAGGGGTGCTGAGCCCTGCTCTGTGCTCCCTGTGGCTCCTCTCTGGGCTGTTGCTGATAGATGGGTTCAGGCCTGGCAGGTGCCTGTGCCCTGAGCTGTGCCTCAGGTCCCTGAGCCCTGGTTCTGCAAGGGCTGGGGGAAGGGGAGCTTTCCTGCCTGTCACCTGGACTCATCCTGCTCTTCAGGAGAGCTGGATCCTGCTGTTCATGCCCACCCTGGAAAGGCAGCAGAAACAGTTGTCTTGTTTTCATCTCTCATCAGCATCAGCCTAAGGGCAAAGCACCCACCCAGGAGCTGCCAGTCTGACATCCCTGCTTGGTGCCAGCTGGGCAGTGGCACAGGCTTTTGTCAGCCCAGGCAGCATTTGGGAGGCTGAAATGGGAGTGACATCTCTGACCTTTTGGTACCCATGAAAGTAAAACTGCCTCAGCTTTTAGGAGATGCCAGGAAGCTGGAGAGCCCGAGCTCTCGGCAGTGTCTCAAAGCCAGGCCATTCAGTACTGGGCTGTGGTGGGATCGTGGTGTTTCAGAGAGAGGGAAGAGTGGGGAATTCTGTCCAAAAGCAGTCTGGTCTGGCGGTCAGGAGGCTGGCATGGGCTGCTTTGTATGCAGCAGGGCTTAACTGGGTGGCGCTGAGCCAAGCCTGACCTAACCAGCTTATTTCCCTGCTTCCAGTAATGCCTCTACAAATGTGCAGGGGCCTGAAGGTCAGGGCCACGTGAGCAGGGGCCTGGGGATTAGCTGTGGGCAGAGCATGGCTCCTCCTGGGTGAGTTGTAGCCCTGAGCCACGGGAACAACCACGGCTCCCGTGTGTGCTGGAGCCAGTGTGGCGTTGGTACCTGGGATGGGTCCTGGAGCAGCACTGGGCTGGCTGGGAGCAGCACCTCCTGTGCCTGGCACTTATCAGAAGACCAGGAAAATAGATAAATGTTTACTAGTCTCACTTCAGCTCTGATTTTCCTTCTGGGTGTTGGTCACAATGGCCAGTGGGTTGATTTTTCACATGTTTGCCCTGCAAGCGTGTCTAGCTCTGGTTTTGGAAGAAAGTCCAGCAAGTTTACAATATTCTGAAAGGCACTTGGTGCCCATACCTCTGAAAACCAGTCATGCTCAGCTGAGCAGGAAGGGTACCTGTGGGGCAAAGGGTGACTGCAGTCCCCATTCCAGTGGAAGTTATTGACCTATTGTGGTGCACAAGTGTGTTTCTCTTAGAGCTGGGAGATGAGCTATGGAATCCTTATTCCAGACACGGCATTGTAACCGAGCAGGGATGATGCATCTCTAGGCACTGATGTCATCAGCCATGGCAGCAAAATGACATCCAACAATATCCTCAGCACAAGCATCTCCAGGCACCTCTGCAGGGCTTTGGCTCTATAAAACTGTCTCCGTTTGACCGCTCTCCCCAGGGGATTTGGAGGAGAGGGATACACGTTGGTGCTGTGGGACCTGGCAGAGCTCCTCCCTGTCCTGGGAGGGAGCTGGCACCAATTCCCAGGCCAAGAAATACTCTGGGCTTGCTCTGCACTGCATCTACAGGAGACATCCCAGAGGCTGCTGGATGCATTCAGAACGAATCTGACATTTCTCCCCAGAGAACCAAACTTTGTCTGTCCTAATGCAATGCTTGCAATGCTCTGATCCCCTCCATGCTGTCCTGAAAGCCCCGGCAGGCCCCAGTGCTGAGCCCATTAGATGGAACTACTTAATCCGGCCCCGATGAGTGGCACCCACACCCAGGAGCGGGTCCCTTCCCTCTAATCCCTCGCTGCCATCGGCAGCACGCACGGGGCAAGACAAGCAGCACGTGAGGAGATGGTGCCTTCTCCATCCCATCTCAGCACCAGAGCCCTGAGGAAACCGCCCCGTTACCTTTTTCCCGTGAGACGCTCCCATGGTCGGATGTGTTGGCTGTGCTCCACTCTCCGGGCTGTGGGACCAGGGCTCTCTGTGTTACTCCAGGGGGGACAGGCACCCGTGCTGCTCCCGGCCCCTCCGCGGCTGCTGTGGGTAGACGTGGGTGAAATCCAGCCCGTCTGTGGCGGGGTCGGGTGGGAAAGCTTGCTTTTCCTCCCTTCTTCCAGCACGTGGAGAACTCATTTTCTTCATGCACCTAACGGCTGGCTCGCACCCAGGCTCTGCCCGGGCACAAAGGCAGCTTTCATGCTGTGGATGCCCGGTTTCTAAGCCGGGATCCGTATTTTGAGAGGCTGTGGAAGATTACAGTAATTGCACTTGACAGGGCAAGATGTCACAGGATGCGGATTCGCCCAGCTGCGGCCCGGCACCCGCAGGTCCTTGCCTGTGGCATCTTTCCTAGATACTCCTTTGGTGCTTTGCCCAAATGAACCCTAAAAAATAAAGGAAGATTATCCCTCTGCTGCCTGTCTGCATTCTGGCTCTTGGCTCCTGTTGCAGCAGTGGATTTTGCAAACTTTGCTCCCACAAACACCCCAGGCTGCCTGTTTGCTGCTGCAGCGTTGGTGCCTACTGTGAGCCCAGGTGAGTCCAGGTTACCTGAAGCTGCATCCTGGGAGTCCAGGAGGGTCAGGCTTGTGTTTGGTGAAGACTCTGGAGATGCAGCACAGTGCAAACCAGCCAGGTAGGTGTCTGTCCCTGCAGTAACACAGCTTTCAAAATGCCACAGCACTGCAAAACCCTATTTGGAGATTACTGTCCCTGCACACCCTGTCCTTTTCAGATCCTTTTAAAGAAATTAGCAAGTTAGATTTGACTCATGAATCCATATTTATTCCCTGCCTCTCATTGTCTGGATATTAAAAAACTCTGATTTATTTATCAGGACACAGTGACTTTGGCAGGAATGGCTTTACAAAACACTGGCTGCTACTGAAGGTCCCTGCACAGGAGTTGCACTTTTAGCTCTCCCTACTTCCTGAAAATAGCGATGTACCTTAGTAACTGCTCTGTGATTGATTCAGAGGTAGTTTTAACTGCCTGTAGCATGCTGAAACATAAATTTCCTTTATTTTGGCTTTAAACCAGATTTCTAATGTGCATTGCGAAGGGGTAGGAAGAGTTTCCTGCAGCTGAATGGGGCTGGTTGTTTTTGGGGCTGTAGTTGATGCTGTGCTCTGGTTTACCCTGTGGAGCCACCTTTACGGCTCTTGGGCTGTTTTCAGTTTGGTTTATGAGTGCTTCTAGATCCTTTGAGGGGCTTAAAATAGTTGGCATATTTATGCTGGCAGCTCAGCAGGGCTGTTGTGTCTGCTCGTTGTGTTATTTCTTGCTGCTGCCACGGCTAGGGATGATTCAGCGCTTGGGATTAACCGCTGTTGTTGCAGCAGATTTAGGGATCGATTTATGGCAGAGGTTTCCCTCAGTGCCATCAGGTGTGTGCTAAGAGCATGGGAGGATAAGCTGGGATAAAATACTACACCTCTTCTGGGATTCCTCTGTGATGACTGTTTTGGGGTTTTATTTTAGTTCTGCCTTTGGAAGTTCTTACAGGTGTTACACAATTTATGTGGGGATTTTTCCTTGTTTAGGGAAAACCAATTGATTGGTGACATTGAGTTTTGGATCTAGGGTTTCGTCCTTCAGGTGGCAAGCACAGGACAGGCTATGTCCTTTCCTGGCCTTATCCTGCCCATGCTCCTCACTCCCCTGGGGTGACCTGAGGGCTTGGATAACCCTGTGAACTTCCTGCTAGGAGCTGTGCAGGGGCTGTTGGAAGCAGAGAAGGCTGTGCAGGACAGTCTGTTATTCCGTGCAGCTCCAAATGCTCCAGGAGAAACACTCCGTCCCCATGTTCTGCAAAACTGCTGGTCTGCTTCAGAGAATGGGGGAAAAAACAGATACAATCATCGGAAATTAAAGTCTGTACATGATGCAAATTCATCCCTGTCTCTGATGGCAGATAAGCCCGGCCATCACCCATGCAGCTCATCTGATCTCAGCAGTGCCAGGGCTCAGGGAGGGGTTGGGAACAGACTGTGCTTGGCTGAAGCATCTGGACAGGAGCAGGGGGCAGAGGCTCCCCAGGACCTGCTTGGTGTTGGGCAGAAGGTAGGGACTGCTCTAAGAAGGACTGTGGGGCTTTCCTGTCTCACCTTTGGGCAGGGATCTTTCCTCTCCTGGTGGTGTCAGCTGGCTCCAGGCTGGGGTGCAGCTCCTGGTGTGTGGCTGACGCCCGTGGGTGCCAGCCTGGGAGCATTGTAACGCTCCAGAGTGATGCTGGCTCTTGGCTCTACTGGTAAAAGGCTCCCACCTATTGGTTGTGCTGCACAACTTCAGCTGCCCAAGAAACCTGCACATCCTCCATCCATCCATCCATCCATCCATCCATCCATCCATCCATCCATCCATCCCTTCCTGAGGGCAAAGCAAGGTTGGCAGATCCCTGGCATTATCCCGACCTTTGACAGGGATGAGCTTGGATTTAACCCAGTCTAAGAACCTGATAGTAAGAGAATGGCTTCAAAAAATGCTCTGTCATTATGTCTGCTTATCATAATCACTCTTGAACACCTGAAAACTACAGGTAGGATGAACTGTGAGTAGCCCTCCTTGAGGCCCATAAAAAAGAAGGCAAAACTGGTGCAAAATGTGGAGGGGAAAACAAGGGGCAGAATCCCTGACCTTTGCCTTTCCCCTGCTTCCAGCACCATCACCTGCTGCGAGACACCCTGAGGCTTCAATTTTTTGGCATCAACATTTAATCTAATTTTGTTTTTATCTCGTTTTTGGAAGTATTTTGAACCTTCAAAGTTCTTTCCATTTTATACACAGAGACTGTTTTCTTTGCTCTTCTGGGTTTAAATCAGTTTGTAACATTCAGGAATGATACTTTTGGTCTGCAAATATATTAATCTGCATTGCTGCATGCTATCCCTGTGAACTTCTGGCCTTATAGATATAATATAAATAGATAGATAGATATCATTCTGGTCCTATATATATATATATATCCCTATGGTCTTCTGGCTGTAGGAAACCACAGGACATTGGCAAGAGCTCTAATGGGAAACCACCAAAGTCTGAGCATCCCCAGGGATCACTTTACCCTGTGCCATATGGGGAGGGGGAGCTCCTGTGTGCAGAGCTGTGGGATGGGTGATGGTGATGCTTGACTGGTGGCAGAGGACTTGGCATGCTGTGCCTGCGGGGGAAATTGTTGATTATGCTTGAAAATGGAAGGGAGAAGGTAGTGTTTTATAATTAGAAATCTCATTTAAGAAATTTACAAAACCTTCTACAAAGTTTTATAGTTTAAAGATAGAAAAATAAAATACCCCAAATTGACCCATAGATGAGGATGGCTTGGCTCCAGCCTGGCCACGTGTCGGCTCAGGCTCTGCAGGCACTTGTACAGCTCTTCTCCAAGCCCTGCACAGTTCCTGCTGTGAAACAGCCAGTTCCTGTGGGAAAACAGCAGCTGCTGGACTCTGTGGCCCGGCAGTGGAGAGGCTGGAGTCCCCACGATGGGGTTGTCCTGTGGGTGTCCCTGGGTGACTGGTGAAGCTGCCCTCCATGGCAGGCTGGAGTTTGATGCTAGTCCATCTTCCTGGGGGCACAGCCCTCCATCTCCAACAGCTCAGGCCAGCCCTCGTATTTATTTGTCTCTTTATTATTTTTAATGTGCTGCAAGAAAAAAGAGAGAGAGGAGGTTGGAACAGTGCAAGTTAGCAACGTGGCAAAAGTTACAGCTCGATTTGGTGTGGGGGATAATGCCACTGGTCCTTGTCTTCTGCAGACAGGTGGGTGAGGTGTAGCTGGGGAGGTGCCCTGAGGAGGATGGAGCCTGCAGAGCTCATGGCAGGGGTGTACCTTATACCCATGTACCTTTTCAAAGGGGCTCTTGTTCATCAGCCCTTTTGCTCCCAAGAACACCCAGTTGTCTCGGAAGCCCAGCTTGCCCACGTGGTTGCTGCCCAGCTCCGTGAAATAGGCCCTTACTTTGTCATTCATCCTGAAAGAGGGTAAGGAGGTGTCAGTGTGGTGCCAGCTGGGTTTCCCCTCTTTTACCCCTCTGTTGGTGGCAGCAGCATGTCCAGCTCCCCCAGCTGTGTGTTTCTGGGAGTCTGGTGTTGCTTCTGTGGGCAAACTCACTTTGTGGCAGCATCATCGTAGCTTGCTGTCAGCACAAGGGTGCCATGCTTGATCTCTTGGAGGAAGGTTTGCAGCTTGGTAATGTCTGGGAGAGAAGAGCATTAGGGAGAGATAAAAGGGATTTAGCAGGTACTTCTGCATGGTAGCTGAGGGAGCCTGCTCTGGGTTGGTGGGAAATAACCTGACTGTGCTGGTGCTAGCCAGGATTTGGGGGAATGGTAGGCTCCCAAATGATGCATTCCCCATCCTATGTTCCCACCTGGGCCCTCCTGCAGTGCACAGGATTGATGCCCTCCTTTTGATACAGCTACAGGGCAGAAATTTCTCCTAAACTTTGCTTGCTAACTGTGAAATCTAGCTGTGTGAATTTACTTCCCAACACAAGAAATGAACCTGCTCAGCCACAGAGCCGCCTTCCCTGCCCTCATGCCTCTGGCTGTACTGGGGGAATCATTCCTCTTCCCGCACCTGCGGGATGCTTGAATCCAATGCCCCATCTAGTGGCACATGAGCTGACTGCCGCCTTCTTCCCAGTGCCTCTCCCACCGAGCATCTCACTTGTGAACTTGGCTGGAAACATCATTATATTGGTGATTCTCCTTAAAACTCCAGAATTATCAAAAGTAGGTTGCACAGGAGTGATTGAGGGGGCCATGTCTCCCTGAGTGCCTTCATTTGTCCTGCTGTGAAAGGCAGGGGAATGAGCTTCTGCTCAGCCACCACCAGTATTCAAAAACTGAGTTAAAGGTTGCAAAGTATCATGATCAGTGTAACTTCCTGATCTCAGAGAGTACCTTTCTCAAGTCTCAAGTGCCTTGGTTTATTCAGGTTAGTGAGATCATGTTTTCCAGGCTATTACATGCTTGTAAAAGGAGCGAGAAGCCAATCCTGGATGTGGAAGCATTGTGAGGACGCCAGGCTCGATGGCCTCAGGGAAAGCTGAGATTTTACCACCCAGGCTGGCAAGTCTGGTCAAAGTCCACTTGGCTTTATCATTAAATAGCTGACAGAGAAGCAGCTGAAGTAGCCAGGAGTGCTGGTGTGAGCCCTGGCTGGGAACCTCTGAGGAGCAGAGTGACTGTGCTTACCTCCAGAGTACATGTCGAAGGAGTTGGTTTTCAGGAGCTGCCCAGTTGTTCCTGAAAGGTTAAAATTGAAAACAGAGCACAGTGAGTTTGCACTGGGCTTTGCCTGGCTGTGAGCCTGGGGCTCCCTGCAAAATGCTTTGCTCTTCCCTCAGTGTGTTGTAACTTCTGTGATGGTGACTGTGCTCCCCATGCAACACCAGATGGATGTGTCTCTGGCCCAGCCACAGTGCCTGGGATGGGGTCTCCAGGGACCTGTGCTTTCCTGGGGAAGGGAGGACCCCTGGCAGTGGGGAGAAGGGGGTCAGTGCCTGCCCAACTCACCATTCACCAGTGCAATGTTCAGGCCTCTGCCAATGTTGTTTTTCACGCTGCTCATGAGGCTGGAAAGGAAAGCAGAGAGCACCAGTGAGTGCAGGGATGCCCTGGAGGTGCTGACACCAGTGAAACTGTGGTGGGGTGAAGTGGCTGTAGATGGCAAAATAACCAGAAGTGGTAGCAAAGAAATCTATTTACATTTTTTTTTACCCACAAATACACTGTGATGGCCATTGATGTGCTTGGCAGATGCCAAATTTGCCCTCTTGAAGGCCAGGCCAGCCATGGCTGCCTTGTCCCTGCCATATGCTGCTTACACCAAGTCTTCAAAGCAGATCGAGGGTCCCACCACATTTGCAGCACCACTGATGATCCTGAAGGCAAAATAATTCTTGGGGCAGCTCTTCTGGTTCCCACACTTGTGCTGTGGCAGCTTCTCACCTGTGAGGGAGGAGTGGAGCTGAGAGTGATGGCTTTGTCCCCATGTGGAGACACCAGCTGTGTCCCTGAGGGGCTGAGCAGGGCTGGCCCTGGGATACAGTGGCCCACTAAGTGAGCAACACCTGGACCAACTTCTTGCATGAAGAAGGTTTGTCCTGGGGCTGGGACCGGCTTCTTGTTTGAAGTTTATGGTGCCAAGGCCAGGTGCTGCTCCAGGTGTGACACATGGTGTGTGCTGGGAGCATTTGGAGCTGATGTCCAAGGCACCAGCTTGGGGTTTTCTTGCCCAGAGTTTCCCCATTCTTGGCTGAGGCAGGGACCTGCCAAAGACCCTACTGCTGTGTGCAGTAGGAAAATCCCCCATGTTTGGGAGAGGGGGATTTTTGCCTCAGGGAAGGAGCTCTTGAAGGAGATCTCACTCTTCCACCATCCCCCTGAACCCTGGAGTTGTGAGATGAAGTCGAGAGCGATACTCACTGCTGGGCTTGTTCATGGCACCTGTGGGTATCAAACAGGAGGATCAGACACCCTGTAGAGCTGCTGGCTCTTCCCCAAGCCAGGAGCAGCTGCTCAGGCACCAGCTCTCTCAAACTGCCTCCCATGGTTGCAGGCATCCCTGGACCCAGCCACCCCAGTGCAGCTTCCCACCACACTGCCCCTCCCTGCCCTAGTGGCCAGAGCTGGTGGCTAAAGCTTGGCCAGAGACTGCAAATACAAGTGGTCAGGGCAACTCTGTCCAGCCCCGGGCGCTGGCTCCAATGGAACCTCTCGCACCCTCCCTCCGGATCCCTCTGGAGCCCGCTGGTGCCTCACCGAGCCAGCTCCGCAGGCTGACGGCTTTCCAGCTCTGGTGGAAGTAGGTCTGTGTGATGAACCACATGCCCAGCAGGGTGATGAGCAGCACCATGTACCGGATCACACCTGCAGACACAGGAGAGGAGCCGGCTGAGAGCGGCAGCTGCAGCACGGGGCAGGCACCGGATCATCCTTGGGATTTGATCCCTGTGTCCCAAGGTTACCAGGCACGGGATGATAGCCAGCGCTTGCGTGGGTGTGGGAAGGCAGCAAACAATCCCTCACCCTCCAAATGGAGTCTGATCTCTTAATTACCATCTCCAGAGTATGTGGTGATGCCCAGATAGGCATTATTGCTCTGTTGGGAGGCACTATTCATATTTCTCTCTATGTTAAAGTAAACCTGATAATTACTCAGAAAGCTATGTAAATCCAAACATTTCTTATGTTCCCAGTGCTGGGAAGGCTGCTATCCCCCAATTAGTCACTAGCTACAGCCGAGCAGCTGCTGATACAACTGTGATTGGCATTTGGCTTTAAAGCAGCGCTCATCAGAGCAAAACGTTCCAGTCCTGCATGGAAAGAGAGCAGAAAAATGTACTTTTACTGCAGCTGAATGGCTCTTATGGAACCAGGAATGTCTCAATAGCCATCTCTTCCCAGTCACAGAAGGTTTCACTGGGAAAAATACAACAGGCTGAAATCTACACAAATCTTGTAAAAACCTGATGCTTGTACAAAGGCCCTTTCCCACATCCCTGGCAGGGGAAGGGCAGGGCTGCTGGGCTTGGGAGGCATCATGTAAATGAGAAGGAGGCATAAAGAACCGTAGGAAAACAGACAGAGAAAAGTAAATATGTGTCACTCCTTACTTGTTATCCGCATGGTGGTGGGCAGAGAGAGCACACCTGGGAAGGACTGAGTCACAGGTCACCCTGAGGAAAGAAGGTAATGCCTTAAAGAGTGCCTGTAACCCACCAAAGGCAGGCAGATTCTAGATGAGAAGATAATTGCTATGTTTAATTACATTTGTAATAGTGAGGATGTCATCAAAGATGTACAAATTCTTATGCAGGTTTGCTTGGTCTCTCATTAAGTCCTGGAGCAGGTGGCACTGACTGAGCTTGCTTCCTTCTGGATCTTCCCTGAACTCTCCCCCAGGTCTGCAGCCCCATGGTTCATGCCCTGCTCTTGGTGGTGGACCAGCCTTTTCTGTTCTGCTGATAGCAGTGAGGTGGACACTTCCAATCACAGCTGCGCTGCATTTCCTTCTGCCATGATGTAAAGTAGATTTCAAATATTAGGGACTGCAAAATGCTGTCTGAGGACCGGCTGTGATCCTGCCCAGCCAGGGGAATCTCTGTGAACAAGCTTGTCTTCCTTAAAAATCCAAAGGAGAAGGGAAGACAGGCAGCACCACTGTGCTGAGGAGAGCAGCCAGCTTTGTGGACACCTGATTTAAACCCAGAAATATTTCCACCTGGCCAAATCCTGGAGCATCTTTACCCCGTGGACAGGGTGCGGTTGTAATTTGGAACATGAACTATTTCCTACCGGGGAGAGTCCATCTGCCACCCTCTGCCCTGCTGCCACCCCACACACTGGGCTCCCCCAGGGGCTGGGACCACTCCTACCTTTGAAATTCGGGGCTGCAGTCTGGTGAACCTCTGTCCTGGAAGCCCCGCTGGAGCCCTACGGCGAATTGTCACTTGTGAGATGGGTGCTGCAAGTTAATGAGCCTGATGTTAACTACAGCAGCCCTTTAGTATTTGACAGAAAATTTGTAAACGAGCTGTGCTGAGAGTTGCTTTTCCTGTTTGAAGGGTAAATAAGGAGCAACTGGCTGTAGCAGGGCTGGGCTGAATGTTGATTTCAGGCTGCTGCGTCATGAGGAATGAGAGAAAAGCTTTTCCTCCTGCCCAGCCCTGCTCCGGGTCCCCTCCCAGGGCTCGCTGTGTTACTGACCGTGGAGCAGCCTTGGGCCCTGGGCTGGCTGGGCCTGTGTCCCCTCAGCACCCTGAGGAGATGCTTCCCATGGCTTCCCCTGCACCCCGGGCTGGGTTGCAGCATCACTGTCTGGGGTTTTTAGGCAGCCCCACAGTGATGTTTCAGCTGATGCTCCTGGAGCCCGGCACTTCTCCCCTTGAGACCCCTCTGCTGTCCCCACACCTGCTGGGACACTGCAGCAGGGACGGGCAGCCAAAGCTGCTCCAGCACAGAGCTGCCAGCTTCCCATGGGAGACTGCACTCTAGGGAAAGCCTTGGGAGGTATTTGTGTCCCTCATGTATAGACACAATGTGTTTTTGACAGTGTGCCAGCTGAGCTCGCTGGCTTCCCAGCAGCATCTCCCCTCTCTGCAGGTATTCCTCACAGAGGAAGGTTGGCTGTGAGCAGGAATCTGTCCCCACAGGAGATAGCTGGGGGGTCTGTGATGCCCTAAGCCCTTCCCCACACCCCAGCCCTCAGCACAGTTACTCTGAAACGGATTTTAAAGCTTTTGTCAGAGCTGGCATGAGCAAGCCCATTCCACTGAGCTGGTATAAGAGACACAGACCTGAAAAAGGAGAGTCTAAAGGTTTTAGAGGACAAATGTTGCCTGTGGCTGGATCTGAAGTGAACAGCACAAGGCTCTTCCCTTTTGCTCCTTTCAGCATGAAGTTTATAAACACAGGGACCCTCTTCCCATTTCTGGCTCCCCATCCCAGTGCCTGATCTGATGATGGGGCTGGAAAATGGGGCCATTTCTCACAATTCCCCTTGGCAAGTTGTGAACACTTCAGAACTGGTATTGGTTTGCTTTGGCAGCTTGTTGTCTTCCCCACAAACCCCACGAGCAGAGCCTAGACCTGGTGAGGATTCAGACCTGGGGTGTGACTTGAACACAGTGAGCAGGGCAAAATTCCACTGGGTTTGCAAAACCTTCCCTGTCTGCTTCCCAGAGCTACAGTGAACATTGGCCTCACTGGGGTCCATTGCACAGTCCTCCCATTCACCAGAGTTATGTTTTTCCTTTGCATGTATTGATTTCATTGCAAAGGAAGAGAAACTGAAAAATAAACCAGTAAACACCAGTGCTTTGAGGAAGTCATAAGCCCATAGAAAAAAGGGCTATTTATCTTCACCTTAATCCCAGATAAAATTTACCAGGTGAAGTCTTTGGGTGGTGAAATTCCTGGAACCTGACTGCATTACAAGAGGGTGGCCCTGTCCTGGGATTTCTATTATATTATTTTTTAATTGTTTACATTGATAATTTTTTTTTCTTCCTAGGGTTGTGCCAGAATAAAAGGCACCTGTGTTCTGGCATCAGCCAGAGAGCTGCCGGCAGGAGAGTGAGAAAAGAAAGAATTGTGATAGGTGTTAAACAGTTATTTGTCTAATAAACCTGAAACTTGTTTGCTTAACAAAACATTCCAGGAACAAGAAAGTTCTTGGACAAATACTGCTAAAGAGGCTGGTGGTGTTGAAAAGCAAAAGCTCCACCCAAGCCTGCTCTGGCCTGAAGTGCCGCTTGGCGGAGCTGAGTCACTGCTGCTGGGAAGATCAGACAGATCCCTGCCCTCGCAGGGAGGATGCAGCAGGTGGATGTTCCTGTTCTCCCTCAGTGCTGCAGGAAAACTTTACTTCCCTTCCCCACAAACTTCTGCCTTTTTTCTCCCTTTTTTTTTTTTTTGCCTTTTTTTGCCCCTTTTTTTTTCTGCTTTTGAGTCCCATATGTTTCTCTCTCTCCCAACAGACTGTGAACAAAATAATTTCGCTGCAGAATGGTGATGCGACTCCAAAAAGGGTGACTGCTAGATGCCCACAGCCACTGAGCCACCTGTCCAAAAGCAGGGTTTTCCTGTACAGCTGAATGCAGGGGTGCAGAGAAGGGACTGACAGGGTGGGTGCACATCCACCCTGTCTTCAGGGTTTATCACCACAGGGGAATGGAGAATGCTACAGTGCCATTTTCAGTCTCAAAAGGAATCAGTCTGACTAAACTTTGCTGAGTTGCTCAATAGAATGGTGCTGTTTGCTTGAGAGCTTATAAATTTCCTTGCTTTCCTTGTCTTCTGCATCCACCAAATGGCTGGAGAGGGCATCTTATGGCACAACTGGCCCTGGCACAAGCCCACAGTTATCCACGGTGTTGACCAGTGTTTTGCTGCTTTCTACCAGAAAGCACTTGTGTCCTCCTACCCTTCCATCTAGTCTGGCTTCTCAAAACTCTGGACGATGCCATCAGTTTTTTAAAGGAAGAAATTCTATCCTTGCTGGCGCCTGTGGGCAGCAAGAGCTGGATCCCTACACCAAGCCTTTCAGCAGGGCAAGAGAAAACAGACGGCATCCTGAGCAGCAGCTTGGCCTTGGACTAGCCCCACACATTGCAAAGTGAACACCCTGCAAATTCATCCATAGCCATGCTGGTCTGGCCCCCACATCACCGAGCTGACCCATCACATCACAGCCCACCACAGCTCCCCTCTGCCACGGGGAATTCGTTCCTTCAGCCCACGGCACCAGCACAGCTGCAGCCACGGGACGGGCGCCGGGAGCTTCCCCTTCCCCTCCAGCCGACCGTACGGAAAAACCCCTAAAACCTTCCCCAGGCAACTCCCTAACCTGCCAGTAAGTCAAAAGAAAAGTGCTGCAGGAACCCATTATTTCAGTCATACAATAGAAAAGGCATTTCCCCGGTCGGGGATGGGACAAGCCCACGTACCGCTCAGTGTCCCCGCGGGCTGTGCCGGCCCATCCCGGCCAGCTCCGTGTGCTCGGCAGCGCGCTGGGGCAGCTGCCCAGCCCGGCCAGCCCCCTGCGACTCGTGGCCAGCCCTCTGCGACTCGTGGCCAGCCCTCTGCGACTCGTGGCCAGCCCTCTGCGACTCGTGGCACCTCCCCGAGCCTTCTCTCCCTGCCCGCTGCGGGGCCGCAGCGCCCGGGAGCGGCTCTCCTGCGGGAGGGAGGAGACACCCATGGCTGCGTTCCCTTCCGAGCTTATCTTCACTTTGGCCCTTGCCTTCTTCCCTCAGAAGCGGGAGGCCTCTCCCACGGTGGGCACCAGCCTGGCTTTCTGCTCTTTCAGCAAGGCAGGGCTGACGGGGGTGCTGCAATGGGAACAGACGGGCACGCAGCCAGGAGCGGTGCTCCCCAGGCTGGGGTAAAACCAGAATAACCTGATCTGTCAGGATTTCCCCCCAGCTGTGCTGCATGTCCCTGGGCTGGCCCCGAGTCCTGGCTTCTCTGCCCCTGCGGCCCTGAGTTCTCTGCCTCTCATTTACAGGAAGCTGGAGGTTCCTTTTCCAAATAAACATTTATTTATCCAGCAACAGTCCAGAACTCTAAAGGAGTCTTGGGTTAACTCAAGGTATAGATTTAGGCTGTTTTATTTTTAATAATTTATCACTGTTATTGTTATGGTTCTAAAGGAAGAAATGACTCCCAAAGTTAGGACTAGCAGCTATTTTTTCCAAAGTTGAACCTCATTTACCTTGCAGCCAAGAACAAAAGTGTTCCCATTCCTTCTTTCCTTTTTCTTTTCCATTCTTACCACTTAGAAGAACCAAACGATTTCTCTTGGAGCTTTAAAAGCAATTTTCATCCAAGAACCAGTGGAGGAGATGTGGGGCTGGCAGTGACAGCGCTGCCTTTGGGACTGCAGCTTGCACAGGGCTGGAGCGAGCCCTGTGGGACCAACACTGCTTCCTGATAATTAATTTAATACCTGAGGGTGATCTCTGTGTAAAGCTGTGTGCTGAGCTTTTCTTTGCTTCCCCCCAGCTCTGGTCCTCAATGCTGGGCAAGAGGTGCAGGGGGTGCTGAACACTGGGGGGAATCACAAACCAAAGCCTTCCAGACAGGGAGCAGAAAAGCAAACATGCCTGGCTCTGCATTGGGATAATTATTGCCCTCGGAAGGAAATTTTAGCTGCGGTGAGAGTCTGAGCTTAAACAGCACAGTCTAAATCAAAAACCTTCTTGCTCTCTGGGGAAATATCCTTCCTATTAGTTTGTTTAGCTGCTGGCAATAACCGCCTCGGCTCAATAACAAAGTGCCCCAAGCCCTGGAGTGCCACAGCTCTCGTCCCTGCTGTGTTCCCCTGCTTCCTGCCCCTGCAGGAGCAGGCCCACGGCATGGGGATTGCAACACCCTGGGGAAGGCCTGTTCAATCATGAGTTTTACCTCCTGTTTCAAGGAACCTGAGGCCAAGTCCTCTATGGGGATGGAGGCATTTCTGCTGCTTGCAGAGGAAATGAACAAAAATCATCAGCAGGGCCAGGAGCCTCCAACAATGAAATCTTGTGTGAAATGCTTCTGCTCTCTGGAAGTGAACATTTCATCCCAGATGTTTCCCTGAAACCACAGGAAAGGATGGGGAATTGTGGGCTTTCCTTGTGGCACATGCTGGTGTGGGGAGCCCTCGTGTCCCATCTCTGCATCCTGTGGCAGCCCAGGTTTTGCCCATTCATTGGGGCACACAGCAAAAATGGGCTTTTAAATCCCACCTAACATTAGGGAATGTGCCAAGTGCTGGGAGTGGGGCATCAGCTTAGTTTTGACTCAGCAAATAATTAACTGGTGTTGTGCAATTAAATTGCATCAAATCTCATTCGCAGGCTCCCCCAGGGGGTTCTGCGTGATGAGGAAAAAGAGGAATTAAGAAAAAAATAATAGATGTGGTATCAAAAAGCTGCCAGACTGGGGGATGAATAATCAATGGGGCAAACACTGCACTGTGGCAGATCAGCAGGAGTGAGCTGGTGGGTGAGGAGTGCTCTCCTCCCTCCATGAGTCAACACTGGGTGCATTGACCCTCAGTGAGTGGTGGGAAGCATTGGGACACTGGTGCCAAGGAAGTGGCTGCAGGACTGTCCCTCCCAGGATACGAAAGTTCAGCCCTGGGAGGAGGTTTTCCCCCAAAGATCCCTTGTGGGGCTCTGCAGTGCCCGGGAAATGCTCCTTCTCAGGGCTGTGCTCACTGGGATAAGCTGATGATAAATTCTCTCAGGAGAGGTTTGGCCGCTGATAAGCACAACGCGTGTATGGTTTCAGGTTGCTCCTGCCGAACTACTGCAGATGTTCAGTGTAGCTCCTCTGAAAGGAAACGATCTGTAACTTCTGTGTTTGTCTTGTGTTAAACAGCACCTGCAGCTCCCGCTCGCCACATGCGAGGGGTGAAGCAGGGCGAGGGCTGTCCCTGCAGCCCACACCTCCCACCTGTGCTGCTGCGGGGGATTATTCACCCTCCACTAAACAATCCTCTACTCACCTCTCCTCTGCCGCTTCTGCAGAGGTCAGCAATCAGCACTGTTCCATCGGGCAGAGAGTGAATCAGGCCAGCAAACACATCCCCAAGGTTCCAGGGGCCACTGAGCATCCCGGCACAGTTTCCTTGTGCCGGATGGGAGGAATTGCGTGAGGACAAAGTTTTATAGGAGGGCTGATAAAACAATATCGGACAGAAGGGTGAGGTAGCAGTTCCAGGGAGGGGGCAGGAGGCCGGGAGGGATTGTGTGCCGGCTGCTGGAGGTGCTGTTGTGTAGCGCCGGCTCTGCTGCGGGGACAGAAAAATGAACAAGGGAGGGCACAGCCGCTTTTACTATTAAACCAGAAATTAGCTTGTGCGGTGCTAAGCCCCTGGTCTGCGGGCCCAGCACAGCCAATCTGCTTTTATTGTTTTGCAGGACTCCTCTGCAACAGAACGATGACAAATACCAGGAATTAGCGCAGTGTAATTACTCCATATTAGCTGAATTCACAGTATAGACACAGATCATAAACAGCCATTGATTATTCCTAATTTCACATTTTTACCATTCTGAATTGCAGCAATTATGCCTGTCTGAGGGAATTAGCTTCTCTTTCAACCCTGCAGGTTCCCAGTCACTGCCCTTCCTTTCAGAGACTTTTTTTCTTACTGCTTAAAAAAAGGACATTCAACACAAATCCCTCCCTACTTCTGAAATAGAATGTCCTTTCCTTCCCCCCTCTCCTCAGTCCCTAAATCGCTCTGACTTCACAGCCCAGAGGTTGCTCCTTTTGCTGCCAGCTACCTCAAGATGCAGGTGGGTGCTTGGTGTGTTCTGGAACAGCAGGACCACATCTCATTTCACTCTGGGCTCCTGTAGAGCCATCAGCAGCCCTGGCTCTTGGTGCAGGTGGTGCAAAGATGCCTGTGGGAAGGGGCCTGGGCACACAGAAGCTCAACATCCATCTCCTGCTGCCACTTGATCCATGCAAGCAGCGCTCCTGTTTAAGCATTGTCTCCTTTTTTGAAATAGGCCAGGACATGATTTCAAAAAGCTAATTTGAACCCCTGGTGCAATCGTGTTGAAATCTCTCTCTCCAGCTGGGTAACACCTGCACCCTTCCCAGACAAGATCTGTGAGAGAGGCTGGTAGACCTCAGCACTTTCTTGCTACAGACTGCAAGCTGTATTAAAAAAAATGAATGTAGATATAAATTATTAATATTTGCATGGGAAATTTCTAACCCTATTAGTATCATATCATTAAATTTGCTTCTTGTGCACAGGCAGTGATTTCATTACAAAGGGTAGCAGAGCGTAATGCCAGCTCTGCTGTGCTGGCTTGGTCAATTAACGATGAGAGGGGAAAGAATCTGTTGTTTGCTGATGGCAAAGCCTTTGGGACTTTTCCTTTTGCTTTTCCCCCAGTATATACTGAGGGATGGTGGGTGACTGCCACTGGGCACATGCTGGACTCACAGATGTGCTGGGGTGTTAAGCTGGAACTGGGGGGCTCAGCCCAGAGGAAAGGAGACTCAGGGAGGTCCTTACTGCTCTCTACAGCTCCCTGAAAGGAGGCTGTTGCCAGGTGGGAGTTGGTCTCCTCTCCCAAGTAAGGAGCGACAGGACGTGAGGAAATGAGCTCAAGCTGCACCAGGGCAGATTGGATAGATCTAGGTTGGATACTAGGAACAATGTCTTCACCAAAAGGGTTTTCAAGCATTGGAACAGGCTGCCTAGGAAGGTGGATGAGTCGCTGGAGGGATTTAAAATATGTGTAGATGTGGCTCATGGGTCAGTGTTCAGTGGTTAACTGGGCAGTGCTGGAGGAACAATTAGACTTGATGATCTTAGAGGTTTCCAACCTAAACAGCCCTATGACAATAAAGTTCTGTAAAGGGATGAGGGTCTGAAAAGCCTCTGGTCCAAAGCACTTCCCACTGCTGGCATCGGACAGGGAGTTATTTATTCCAGGCAGTGGCTATGGCCATCGAGCAGCAGCAGCAGTTTTTTATTGCATCCATTCTAGGACACTGAAGAAAGATTATGCATGCTTGCACCATGCCAGCTTTTTATTAGATTGCAGGCAGGGGTTAAACTGATCCTTGTCAGCACAAATATAATGCCCAGGGTGATGGGAGCAGCATAAATTGAGGACAAGAGGTGGCCGCTTTTACCGCGGCTCTCAAGAATGCTCTGCTGTTTTACTGCATCATTTGCTCTTTAATTGGGACATTTCCCTCTGGCCAGGGGATGTCTTTCCTTTTTTTGCCAATGAGGTGCAATAAATAAATGGGCTGAGACACGGACTCTGAGGGGAGGTGAAGTACAGAGGGCATATGAGTGACTGTTCCAGGGCCCTTTGAATGTCCCCAGTTTGCCACAGTGGCACCTATTCTGGTGCATCTTTCCCAAGCTGGGGACACGGGCAGGGACTGTCCTGTGGTGGCAGGGAGTCCACAGTAGTGCAAATCACACAGGTGCTTCATCTATTTTTCACCTCCATTTTTTTCAGAGCAGTCCTGTCATGAGGTGACAGACCTTAGTGCTGGGTCAGTGGGGTGTTTGTTTGTGGCCAGTTTCGGTATGTCTGTGTCATTGAAAAGGAAATATTTGAAGGAGCACATGACAGTCCAGCACATGGGGCCAGCCAGACCTGCTGGCTGGTTATAGCAGAGCAGGATATGGGGTCTGGCACATGGCCACCCAGCTTGGGGCTGCAGAACATCTGTGGGGTAAATAAGGTCCTCATTCAGTTGCCTTGTTATTATTTACCTGCAGTAGTAGGTTAATTAATGTCTTCCAGCCCTGCTCCCACCCTCCCTATGCTGCCAGCAGAGGAAATCCTGCTTTTGTGCTGCTAATGGACCTCACAGATCCAGTAAAACATAACCATGCAGACAAAATGTCTCTTTAAAACTGCAATAGAAATTCAAACTCTCCACTGAGAACAAAGCAAAAGTGGGGCTTTTTGCATCTCCTGTTTTTATTGTATTCTGTAACATTTGTAAAGTAGATCACTCTCATCGAGGGAGTCTATCTCCTCTCCCAAGCTGTAATTCCTAGCCTTCTTAAAGAAGATTTCTGCTCACAAAGGAAATAAAAGATAGAAATATGATGCTTTCTGACATTTGAACACACTACTGAGAATCTGAATTAAAAGGAACAAACTCAGAAAGTATCATTTATACAGCAATCAACTTTAAAAAGTCACCATCTGCTAAGAGTTACCACCTGGTGTAGCTGTGTCTTTACTGCCAGACAAAGAAAAGGAAATAACTCAGGGAACTCTCCTGCACCTGCTGGGTTTTTCCTGGCGCCGTGCACGCTCCGAGCCGTGGTGGCTGGGGAGCTGCAGGGTGCCTATTGCAACTCTCCTTCTACTCCAGCTCACCACAGAATATAAATCTGAATACAGGTGCCATTAGCAGGGATGATTTGGGGTTGTTCAAGTTATAGCTTAGTAGCAGCTTTTCAAAATCTCTAAAGGGCAAGAGAAATGACCACAGCTGGAACAAGGGAACTGGATGTGGTTTATATTTAGAAATCTGATTTTTTTACTTGTTTGCTGCTCACCTTCTTGCTGTCCCCCACCCCAATGACATTTCCTAGTTTCTCATAGCCCTTTCTAGTTTTGTCTTCCTATTTCATCATAATTGATGATAACTACCAAATTCTTTGCCCTGTGCAACCTGTCTAGTGCTTGCCTTAGAGTATTTTGCCTCCTTTTGGTCTTCCAGTGCTCATCATCTTCTAGAAAGGCTGTGAACTTTTTGATACAAAAATTTCCCTACAAATTTTATGTCTTCCATCAAGACCACTCTGTGTTCAGGCGATTCTTAGCACAATTTAATCCTCTGTGCTGCCACTGCTTAGTGTCATTCACTGTGTCTTGGTAATCGTGATGGTTTCCCTCTGACCTCTCCATGCACAAGACACAACTATGGCAACACAGTTGTATGTACCATTTCAAGTCTTTAGTTTTTTTGGAAGGAACAGGGAACTGAGCTACATTCATGAGGTGTATCAGCTGAAAAAGTGTGGAAAGGCTTGTGCAAGTTATTTCAGCATTGTCTGCCTTGAGTTTTATACAACAGCACCAAGTTCTGGGATGTTGCCTTGGCTTTTCCCCACTGGTTTCCCATCACTGTTGGTTCAGATGCAAGGAAACAAGACACAAGAGGTGAATTAAGAAAAAAAGGTGTCCCAGCAAGTTTCTCTTGCATCTGTGCCATCACTGAACCCCATCACTGCCAGGGCTGCTGAGGGGCATCATCATTATTTGAACTGATGCAACACCACCTATCATGGCAAGCAATTGTATTTCTCTCCCCTTCCAGGACTTTTAAGGCTCTTACCCCATCCCTCAGGAGGCCACTGTGTCCTGTCTCCTTTCCAAGGTCTTGTCTTTTTGCAGAGGCTGAGTAAAGGATTATAGAAAGTCCTGTTCGTTTGTGCCTGGGGAAAGATGCTTTTGTCCTCACCCTCAGTTATCCATTCCTGGGTGTTTGTAGCTTTGTGCTGGCTTTGGGAATGAGAGTGCCTGCAGTCCTTGTTGACTTGCTTTAAGGGTTTTAATTGCATTTAATTACAAAGGTCTAATTAAAGTTTGGAGGCTTTATTTGAGGGCAGTTAACAGATAAATTAGTTAAATTAATTGTGGTTTGCTGTATACAGAGATACCCTTGCTTTGGCAGAAGGGCAGCCAACACATGCTCTGATGACAAATATTTCCAGCCTGGCCTGTGGGTCTGGAGTACCCAAACCACTGGAAATTGATGGTTGGTGTTACAGGATGTGGGGCTGTGAGTGTCTTCTGCTGGCTTTCCATCATCGTCTTCATCATTGCTCCTACAACCTCATTTATCACAAACTTAAATAACTTTAAAAGCTGGATAGGAGTCTGCTGTGAAGCAGGTAAACAAACTGCACAGGGGAAATTGCCAAGTGCCAAAATGGTCTGTTAAAGGTTAAGTTTTATATTTTAAGCTTCTTTTAGGTGGAAGATAAACCTCAGGAAGGTTCAGAAAGCAGGGTGGCACTGCCTTGGAGGACACCAAATAACATCTCTGTTTTTCCCCGTAAATCAGCTGCCTTGGGAGCCCACATCACATTTCATTGCTGACCTGCTTTGGATTTATCACCAGGAAAAATCAACATGCGTTGAATTGTCTATAATCCTTCCTCAGATGGAGGGGGTTGAATGAGCTGGGATTTTGTTGCTTTGTTGAGATGAAATGTAATTATGTTATGGGGCTTTGCATGGTATGTTAAATTCTGCCAGTATTAAAGCATGATACAAGCTATAGAACTGTGCCGCTTGCTGAGATTTATGGAATAAAAGGTATAATTTCACACTTCACTGCATTTTATTTTGAAGTTGGATGTTGACGTGCTTTTCAGTTGTTTAGATGTGTTTATTTAGCCTTTACTCTTGGTTGAGACAAGTAGGCTGAGGGATTTGATGAGTGAGAGGCTGGAGTTGCCTTCTCACTTTCCAAAGGAGAAGTGTGAGAGAAGGTGAAAGCCCATGCTGGAGCCCTGACCCAGCGTCCCTCACGGTGACAATGCACCAACAGCTCAAGCATTATGGGTTTAGAGGGTGAAAAGTCTTTCTTCTACCCACTGTATTTCAATAGTTTATGTTTCCTTTTCTGTACTCAAGAGGATGTTACAATGCAGTTCACAGCCAGTTTGGCCCCAGAGCAAATGGCTGATGCTACCAAAGGAAATGGTAAAATTTGCAAAAGTACAAATTCCTCCAGAGCTTCTCAAACCAGACTGACTAAACATGAAGGGCATTTGTGTAACGCACGTCACAGAGATTCCCTCATTAGTGCTTGTGCTGTTATCACATCAATGAATGGCACTTCTAGAGCATCCAGAAACTCACCATTGGTGAGAATTCTTGTAGCTGGATTCCTGTGCTTGACTCAAGAGAACTGCCAACAGAGCTAATGACTCCCTTTAATGAACACACACACACACACACACACACACACACACACACACACACACATTCACACAAACACAAACAGTGTATCCGAGCCAAGCTGAGTGAAAACTCCTTGCACTTCTGTCTGTAGTTCCTTGAAAACTGCATGGCTTTAATATCCATCAACTTCTATGTAGGGCAGCACAGAGATCAGTTCATTTCTAGAAATGATTCCACATGCCATTTGGTACCACTGGCTAATTGCCCAAAAAACTCGAAAGAAATATTTTCATGCAGCTCCATAAGAAGAATCCATCTATTTCCCCCCGCTTTTGCTCCAACAGTCACTGAGAATCCATCCAGGAGCTGCATGGAGACTGGTGCAGTTCCTGAGGTGAAGAGTCAGGGTGAAAGCAAGAGTCAAGACTTTTGGGCTCTCCAGGGTCCTTCACCACAGCTCTGCCACCCTTGGAAGGGGAAATTGTTAATCCAGACTAAAGACACTCATATTCAGCCCATGAAACCCAAACCCTTTACGCTGCCTGCACTACGGCGAGCTGCTGCTCTGAACACCTCAGCAATTCCTTCCCAAACAACCTAATTTTAAGAGCCTCCAAATGGTGGTCAATAGCTGCTGCCCTGGCACACCAGTGATGGCTGCTGGGGAGACACACAATGTGTGGAGCACCAGCTTCAGACCAAACCCGGAGCTTCTTAGCATCTTTGTCCTTCCAGTGACTCTCCCAGATCCCACGCCAAGCTGCTCATCCAGGAGGAACACCTATTTCAGGAAAGACTTTCCTTTTGGACAGGACTGACTAAAAATAGTCCAGATCCAAGCAGTTGTTGGTGAGCTTCCAGCGTGCCTCAGCTGTAAAGCTCCAACACGAGGGAGCCGTTCCTGGAAGAGCCGTCTCGTAATGCGGCGCTGGAGGAGAGTTACAGGAAAGGGCCACCCTGTTCCTGGCTCTGTGTCCACAGCAGGTTTAGGTGACAATAAGCAGCTCCCTGGCCCTGCAAAAGCCTTTGCAGGGAATTTGGGGCTTTCTGCTGCCATCTGTCAGCTGCCACCCGGCCACCAACACCTCCGTGGTGCTGCAGATGTGGCCAAGCAGCTCCCAGGGCACCCCAGTGCGCTCCTACCTGCACTCACACACCCCCAGCTGTAGAGACACATCCAGAGAGACTCTCCTGGATAGGAGTAGCTAGTAGTAGCTAGTAGCTAGTCACTACTGGATCTGCTTCAGAAGAGAAGACCCTGAGTAAATCCAGGACTGAACTGAAATTGATTTAGAGTCAGGGGAAGGGCTTCTTTGGAACAGGGACCACAGCTGTGGTGAGCCCTAAGCCTCTGTACTCCCTCATTAGGGTGTTTACTGTCTTGTTACAGGTAATAAATGACAATTATTAATATAAATTTCATTTTTTCCTTAATAATTCCCTGAACTCATCAGCCTTTTCTGGTAATAAAACACCTCCCTCGTGCCCTGTTTCACCTGCTTTAGTATTACTTCATGGGAGTTGTTATCTCCTAGAAAACATTGCAATGCACTGGAAAACTGTGGGATAGAGCTCTGTGGGGTATGAACAAAACACAGCTCACAGCCCCCTCCCAGCCAACCCTCACACAATGTGCTGATGCTGTGCTTCACAGCAGCATCTTGATTTTAACTATTTAATAAAGGCTCAAAACCGCTTTCTTCGAGAGCCTGCATCTATAATTATTTTCTTCATGAAGTAATTTTGGTTTCACAGGTAAACACCAATCTCAGCAATTTCTACTTTTAATACAATCTTATTTAGGACTAAACATCCTCTGCCTGCTAAGTAGGTATTTATTACAACCAAGCTGGCCTGACACCTTTCCTCACCACCCATGTTTCCCCCTCCTCCCTATACAATAATTATGGTTCTAGGGGGAAAAAATATGTTGCAACACATGCCTGAGGGGGGCCTGAGCAGTTTAACAAGGTTTAATTACAACATTAGCAGTGTGGGCGAGGCATATAAGTAAACAAGTCATAAATCAGATCATAAAAGGAGCAAATAATTCCCTTCCACCCACACTCTGTGCAGATTGCACTGAACAAATGGTGTCCTGGGTGTTTGGGATGCACAGGAGGTTTGTAGATTTGGGTGCCATTGAGCTGGTTACAGCCACAAACGTCCCCAAGTGCTGGGTGTCACCTCCTGCTCCCCCAGGACTGACCCTTGTGGGGATGAGGTGCTCCCTTGTCCCACACAAGATTGGAGCTTTTCCCATGAGCTTCTTCCACCAGGATCAAGGGGCTCCTGTCTGCTTGGCTCTGGGCTATTCCACCCATCAACCCATTGCAAATGGTGTCATCTCTCCAGCCTGGTTTCCCTATGGAAACCAGGAATCTGCAACACCTGGATGGGTTTTTCAAGAGGGACTTTGGGAATTTCCATGGTGGTTGGTAGCAGGTGTCACCCTGCCCACGAGGGGATTGGCATCAGATGCTCATCCAGAACCACTGTGGTCAATAAACCATGAGTTCAGAAGGATTTACATGACAGTGTGAGAGACCTCTTAAGAGCTCTTAGAGTGTGCTCAGTGATCCAGCTACAAAAATGTGCCAATGTGCTTGATAAAAGATTTTAACTGCTTTAAAATATAGTTACAGGCTATTGCATAAAGGAGAAACAGTGTCTTAACCATTCACAGGCATTGAATCTGCTTTCCTTTATCGTGGGTTACAGTGATTTATGCAAGATATAAAAAACAATTGTCAAAAAGATGAAAGAAAAATTCAAAGTCAGAAGCACAGCCATTTGTTCTGATAACATCTGGTAATGTGTTAATGCAGGGGAAGAGAAACATCAGTGCTGCAAATGAAAAGGGACCATTCAGCAAACTAAACTCTTCACTGGGAAAAAAAAAATCCACAGAATAATAATTATTCATTAGCTTTAAAATAACCTACAAGTTAATAGGTGTTTTCCTAGTATATAACATGTTTTTCCAGGGGAAACAAGTCTATCCCTAAGTGAATTTGTATTTCTTATGCTCTTTTATTTCATGTTTGGGTCAAAATAAAACCTTGTTGAAGATAGAAAAAAAAGGTGCCTTAGAAGAATAAAGGGTTATAATTCAGTCAAGGTTTCATAATGGCACTGCATACCCACTGCAGTGGAAAGAGAGCCTTGAGACTGAATTAGTGCCTGAACATTTTGTGCAAAATCCTTCATTGTTACAGGGTCTTGCCAGTTCATATTTATGTGGTTTATAAGGTGTCACGTAGTTGTACATTTTAATCTCCTGGCTCTGAGTTTATTGCTCAGAGGGCTGCAGAGCTGGAGGTGTCAGAGGACCAGGAAGGAAAAGAAAATTCATGAATTAGCACCCTTATCCTTATCTCACTGGGTTCCTTATGCAGAGCCCTACAAATGTCTGTTGCCAAGATTTTCTGGGGTGTACATGGGTGGGGTCTGAGCCAGCAGAGCCCAAGGAGGAGAAATGCATGTCCCAGGGGGCAGGGCTGGGGCAGCAGCTCCCCTGGGCCAGCAGCCACCCCAGGGCTGGGTGCAGCTCCCTGCCACAGGCAATGGCAGCAGCACTGTGGTTCAGCACCAGGACTCTGCCTGGCACTCAGTGCTACAACTCCAGCTGTAAATTTGACTACACAAATCTCATTCCCATATAAACAATGCATCATTAACCTGTAATGGTGGCAAAGAGTTCCCACAATTCCCTTCAATGTGATGAGTGCATAAAATGATATCAAGCCCCCTGTTTCACTTGGAGGATGGTATAAATACCTTAAATACATTCCATTTGTGTGTGTGTGTGTGTGTGTGTAGCTCTTAGGTGGCTCTGGAGGGGAAGTGGCAGCAGGAGATGGGATGATGGATCCGTGTGAGCTGACAGGTTTTTCTTGGGTGTCTCAGAACCCACTGTGTGTTGGTTTGCTTATGAGCTGGAAGCTAACAGGAGGTATCAGTAAAAGATGAGTCCTTGGAGCACCTTACACACTGACCAGACTCTTCCTTCATTGGCACGTGAGGATTTATAGGTGGTATTAAATGAGGTGTAAGGCACAGCAAGGGCACTGTAAGCTATCAATTGCACAATGAGCTGCCAGGTCCTCACCACCCCCAGCTCTGCTGCCCTGCAGGCACCCATGGGCTGCATGAAGCTGCTTCAGAGATGGAGGATTCTTATTTTGCACTGGGCTGAGTGTAGAGTCCCAGCCTGGCTCTAAATGTGCAGAGGGGAAGAGTTTCTTGTATGAAACACATCCCTCATAGCAACGTCTGTCATTTGCTGCTCAGGACACGATACCCTGGGCTCCTCTCTGGGGGTCTCATAGCGAGTGTTTAGCTCTGGCCCCTTGGGTGTCACCCCAGAGGAGGAAACACTGGGACTGAGCACCCTGGGGCCCTTGGTGCATCGGGGGAACTGTGTGGCACTGCAGAGGAGCAGCAGTTTGTTGAGGATGGCAGGAGCCCTTCATGGCTCCCAGACTCTCCCACATGGCCCCTGTCCATCCCTGTTTTCCTCTGCTCAATCCCTGCAGTGTGATGGGCAGCCCCATGATAGGAAGTGCCTGTCCACAGTGGGAATAACCCAGTTTTGCCCTACTAACATTTCAGAGCATTGACACAAGGGTATTCCTCCTCAGATGCCCCTCTTAAGCTGCAGTGAGAAAACAGAAGCCTAATGTACAGAAAACTCCTTCATGGGATGTTTCCTGAGCTTTATGTATTTATTATAAAATTACTCAGTGCTGTAATAAATGCATCCAGAGCTTTGATATTTTGCACATCAGGTGGTAAAACAGTAGCTGTGAATAGATTGCCTGTATGAAGGTTTCTGCCTTGAGTGCTGCAGCAGCAGATGGTCTAATAAATATGCAGTGCTCTAAAACAACGTCAGTAGTTTCTGTGACCTCAGGTTTTTTGGTCTCCCACACAGATAAAATGCACAATCATCCAATAATGAACTTTGTCATTGAAAAACCCCCTAAGCAATCTAATGTAAACGTCTTTTGAAGTATACTAGCAGTTTGTACTGGGAGCCTGGCCGTGTTTCTTTATGAAAAGTATTTTACTGGTGCTCTGTGGGTCAGTGCAAAGAACCCACTATTGGCATAACCTGAATCTCTTCTCTGGCAGTGGCCTGCGAGGTTTGGGATGAGAACACAGTGTTAGTCCCCAGGAGCACTCCAGCCACAATGCAGAAGTAAAATAGCACTTTATTTAATGGCTCTTGATAGCATTTTTCTTCTGCTATTTTGTAATCTGTTCCTGTAATCTTTCAAACCTCTCTGTTTTTCAAAACTCCTGGTGAAAGAACACGATAACAAATTAAAACCCCAAGATCTGCTGAAGATGCCACAGCTGCAGGGATGGATCACCAAATGCTCTGGCTTTAGCAGAATGTTCTGCCCCACATGGATGGGAGCCAAAAGCAGCTGTTCAGGTGTTGACATTTCCTTTCTCTTCCAGTGCTGAGGGGATTTCTGTGCAGAGATCTTGAAGGACACCAGTGCAGGGGCTGTGTAAGCAGAGGAACCTATCTGGACCACATTTTGACAGAACTAGAAGAACAACCTTTGTTACAAGCATAATTCTGGTGCCCTTAGAACAAAAGAAATGTGAAACTGCTGCAGAGCCGTGCTCAGCTGGGACAACTGGTGTTTGCATTGGCCTTGTACTCACCTCCAGAAATGTCTCTCAGCTCCCCAGCATCCCCAGCCCAAGTGCACTCTCATCTGCCATGCAGACTGGATGGCACATACTTGGAAAGGGATTAAAAGCATCACAAAGCTGTTGATTCACCACTGATTTACCACAGGAACCTTCATAATCACTCTTACCATGTCATTTAATGCCCACAGATTGTTTGTGCACTTGAAAACTGTCAAGCTTGGAAACAGAACTGCTTTTAGAGTGGTGTGATAAGAGCACAATCCTGCTCAGGTCTTTGCATCCTGGGCTGCTACACGTGAGCCCTTGGGAGCTCACAGCTGTTCCTGGGTTTCATCCAGGACTCTGCATTTGTGCTGGTGACAATGCCTGCAGCAGGATCCCTGAACATCACAGTCAGAAATGCCTCTACAGCTGCTAATGAGCAAGTTAAACACCAAAAAAGAAGAAATGACAAATATTGTTGTTACATATTCCCATGGGTATCATGAAGCCAAGCTTTCAGTTTATCAGGGAACTCAACTTAAATAGTTTTTTTCAAGGTGCCAAAAAAGGTGGCAGATAAGGATGCCAAGTTTCTATAGTAACCATGAGAAAAGCAGTGATTATCAGCAATATCACATAGGAAAGACAGACTGGATTTTTTCATTTTACCTGTAGCCCATTGCTTAAATAAATTCAGCCCTTTTTTTGAAAAAGAAGACCATAGAAAAAGAAATTTACTATGAAATGCATTATGCAAAATTATCTTCAAGGATTTTCCAGCCTGTGTATCCTTGCCTTTTGACTCAGTGTTTAGAGGATGTGCCTCTGAACAGAACATTTTACGGCTGAAGAATATGTGAATAATAATGCATGACTTTTCATATTTTCTCACCTAATAACCCAGGCAGCAGAGGAGACAAATCAATATTGATTTCTTACTGTAAGCTCCTTAGGACAGAGTGTGTTCTTTGTTTGGCATAATGAGGCTCAGGTACAGACAACACTTGGGTACAGCACTGCAAGATTATGAAGTCTTCGAGCTGCTTGGAGGAGTCCCCGTGGTGCCACAAGGTACCAGGTTGTCAGTGATCTGCACCTCAGTGCTGCTGCTCTCCACAGACACCTGAAGGTTGAAACCTGGTAATTTGGCTGGACTTTGGAGAAAAGCCTGGTAGATGGACCTAAGACAAAAAGAATGAGAAATGAGGAGAATCATTCCAGCAACACAGAAACACACTGCTCTGGGCTGTGTTTTAAAACCATAAAATGTGTTTTAAAGTTTTCTTCTGTCTTCTGAACTATCTGAAAGCTGGTTGACTGTTTCTTAGCAAACAAAGCAGAGATATCAGTTACATCTCAAATGTGTAAGGAACATAGAAAGGCCTGAGAGACCAATTGGTTGACTTGTGATCTGCTGACTCTAGCAGCTCTGCCAAGCTAACTTCAATTCCTCTATTTTTAATGCAGGTCCAAGGAACATTAATGAAGCCTTACTAAAATTCACCACATTTCAAAATTTCTGTTCCCAAAAATCATAACTGATCCCAGGTTTGTAGAGTAAATCCCTGCAGTTTCATTAACCTCAAACTTTATGCCCAGACACCTGTTGGAAAGCGTGCTCTAGTGAGAACTGTGTGATTCTCATGGGCTCAAACATTGCACATGACTGCTAAGAGCAAGTTCTGTGTTCCTCATCACTTGCCATAACTGCTGGCTTTGACAAATTGGCTCAACAAAGCACCTGCTGCATGTCAGCAGTGGTTTAGTTTGAGGTTCACAGGATGATGATTAAGAAAAACATTGTGAGCAAAACTCAGAGTCCTTGTGAGCCTCTGGTGCTGCTCAAGCCAGAGGTGTTATTCACAGCATCACAGCAATCAATCCCCATGGATGGCGAAGACATAAAGCTGCTAACTAGAACACAAAGGGCAAGGATCCTAAACTGCTGATTTTGAAAAGCAGGTTACAACAGCTTACCTATAAAATACTACTGTGCTAATGACAAGAAAACAGATCCTATTTGTACTTGACTATGAACTGGGAACAACAGACTCACCCTGAACCTACTGTCACTACTCACCTGACTCCTTAGCTCATTAAAGGCAGGGATAAGAGTGTGGATTCTTCAAGGACTCCCTTTTGCCCAAGCTTTGGATGCCTACTGGTGCACTTTTGTGTGTGACAGGTTAGTGACTGCCTGCTGTGAAGCCAGGACAAGCACATCCACCCAGACAGGCGCGGGCAGACAACCCCTCTGACACCAGTTTGCAGCCAGTATTTAGTTGGGTTCTTTCCCCTCAAGGGAGTGGCTATCTCAGATGCATCAGGGACCCAGCCTGGACTCACAGTGGTGCCCTGGAGCACCCAACCTCTCCTGTGAGACGTGGCTATGAAAGAGAGTTGATAACATATTTTAAATACCCTTGCCACACACAGAGGGAATGTGGTCCTGATCACTAATTGATGCTAAAATGGCCAGATATGCACAGGCATGTAGAAGCCAACATCTGATTTTTGAAAGTCAAAATTATGATTTCATTGAACTTTTGAACTGATTATGGCATTAGCAAGAATAGGTACAAATCTTTCTGGCTAAGGTGGGGTAAGTAAATTATCTCAGTGCAGTATCTGTCTTCCTGTGGATTTCAGTGCTACTCTTCCTCGAATCAATTTGTGATGATATGTTTGTACCTGCCACAGAGCCAAATACACAAGCTGATCTTATGCCAAGCCACTATTAACAACTGTATTTTCAATTGATTCTAGGATATTCATTAACTGGGATCTACAATTACATATAATTTACAGGGATATAATTTTAAATCACTTGCAGTGAGCTTACTAAGCTCGCCTTATGACATTCAAATACATTATTCTTAAAAATTCACTGAGTAGTCAGCTTGAAAATAATTACAGTGGGATAGCACTGGATATAATCAAGTAGAAAGTTAGAATAAAAGTCACCAGAAATGCTATAGATCAGTTTTGCCACGTGACTTTCAAATTCCCTTCAGCTGTCTCCAGGAAAGTGTTATGTACTGAACTGGTGGACTCCAAAGCTGATCCACTGACTCAACTCCATTAAAACAAAACTCCTTGGACTTCTTGTGTCATGGACAGCTCCTAAGCAACACCTTTTCTCCTATAGCTGGCAGCTGATGTTTTAATGATTTATTTATCCTTTAGAAAAGTGTCCTGTTGGTTGGGGTTGCTCTTGGCAAGCAGCAGTGAACTTGCTCTGGGGCTGGGAATGTTGGGCACAGCTCGGAGCTGAGCAGCAGCCAGAAACATCAGGGTCAGGTTAACTGGATTTTAGATCAAAGTACAGTACACAGTATGCATGAACATAATAAATCAATCCATGAATAAATAAAACAAAGTACATGCACAGTATTTGATTAATTTTACATAGTAATTTCATTTTCAAATGCTACATATGTTCTGCTTTTTATCTGTATTCTTTCTCTGTGATCAGTAGCGTTATTCTACATACCATAAAAACAAAATGCATGGTGATGCAGGCAATTTAAAACTCCAACTTGGAACTTTAGAACCCTCACTGAAAACTGCACTGAAACCCAATACAGATATGTTAAATGAATTGCATTATTTTATTTCAAGGTGTAATGGAGAAACTCATGCAAACATGTTGGACCTGCCCTCTGAGCACAGCTTGCTACATGAACCACATAAACACCTCCTTGCCTTACCTGAAACAAGACTCCAGTTTTGGAGTGTTGGACTAATCCCTCACCACTCTCCAGCCCTGTGTTACAGCAGTAAAGCTGATGGTAGCTGATAGCCTCAGCATCTCACATCAACTAAAAATATACAGTAAACACAGTTTTGTCTTTTTTTTTTATTTGGGTAAAACTATGGTTTGCACATAAACACCACCAACCAGCTTCATTTGTTTTCATATGGAACCTGTGAATATTTGAAATAAATTAGACTAGTAAATAACTGTCTTAGACATAAGGAACTTTCATGCTATGTGATCTTCCACTACATTGCAATTTAATACAAAGCTATAAAAATAAGACATTGTTTGCCAAATATATTAATTTGGTTGCAAAACTATTGTTTAATTTGAGTTTTAAGTTACATAATAAATTATATGGCTCAGTCAGATTTTGCAAGAAGTTAAAAGATACTATGGATACAAAATAATATCCTCTGATGTTCTGACTATACCAATTCATAGTAATTCCTGGAATTTGGATCAAAGTAACAGCTCAGACAGGGATCATACAAAAGAGTCAAAACTTCCTCATCTTCTTCAGCACTGAGGTGATCTTCACCTGTGTGAAGCTGAGAAAGTAAGAATAAGTCACTCATATTCCCTCAAACATACAACATGGCAATATCTTTCTGTCAGATGTGAGATATTTTCTTTCAAATGTATAATCTTCTGACTTCTGAATTGTTGCCTTCAAGATAACAGCAATTCACTTTTTTATTACACTTCTGAAGACTTGTACTTAGCTGAGGTGAAATGAGTTCAGCTGGAGTTTGCTTAACAACTGGACTTTTCAAAGTCCAGTGAAGCAGTTCATCAAAAGTACCTTTATTAACAGTGAATCAAAGTATTCTTAAATGGTATTTTCCTCTATAACCTTCTTAATAATTTTTTAGCTTGAACAAAGACAGTTGGTGCATACTTAATGTCTGTAAGAATGAAAGAATTTGGATATCTGGTATCCAATATGTCACCGAAAAATCCAGGATAGGTAAATCTGTGCAAAAGATCTTTCAATATCAGAAATGAAAAAAGATTCATGCAGACAATAAAAATTTTAAATCTAACTTGTGTAAAGTTGTATAAAATGCAAGAAAGTTTTCAGGTAACAGAAATTAATCTTTAGTCTAAAATACACTGATAAAGCTCTACAGGCTTTGCTTACAGATGCTTTATATATCATAGCTTCTTTTCTGAACCTGTGTGTCTTTCATATAAGATAAATTTAAGTCATATGATCTACAGCTTTTTGATAGGAGATAATTCACAGTTGAATACAATCTGCATCTTGAATTTCATCATAAATGTTCATCCCATACTCAGCCTGCTAATACCGAGTGCTTTGCATGCCCTAAAGCTCCATGATAAGTAATGGCCTGTTATGCAAATGGCAGTGGTTTCACAACTCTCAGAGTCTATTTACAGCCAGGATCACACAGCAATATATAGGTTACATTATCTGGAGACCAGAAAGTAGGCTGGTGCATTTGATGCATACTGAAGTGTGTACTTTGTCCTTTTAGAATAGATTTCAGTTTTGTGTGCTCAGTAGCATGTAATAAATACCATCAGGAAGAAACTGTCTTTCACTCTAACCAAAGATAAGAAGGTAAAGCCAAATTGTTTCCCTCCAAATTGTTTCCCTTCCTGCTGTGGGTGCTTCATCAGGCCTAGGAAACTAAATGAGGTTAACAGGGATATTTTGTTTGGACAGCTCTTGGGAAAAGTGACGCTGTGCAGAAAGAAGGTGAAGAACTGCATGTCTTTTTCTCCATTTCAGATCACAGTACGCAAGCAAATGGTGTTCACGCCTCACTCCCTCACACAGCCTTACAATTTCACCTGAAACCATGCTGTTCTTTCCACTGCATTCTTCCTTTTATTATTTTGCTTTTCAGTGCCTATGCATCACTTCAAAATTATTCTCTTTTCTCCCCTAAGCTTAATGTCCCTCCCTTTATACCTTGGAACTGGCCACTCAATATACTCCCTGGTTTGAGTTAGGATAAGAACCCATCAGAGTATACCTCTTTCCCCATGTACCTTGAATTCATACCAAATCAAAATTATATTGCATCCAGAACTTGCTGGATTTATACCTTTATATCAATAATTCCCTGCATGTCTTTTCATGTCACCAAAAGGAGAACTTAGTTTTCTACACCTATCTTGTTTTTAAAGTCAGGCTTTTTTTCTTTTAGCAGCTCACAGGACCCCAAATGTATTATAAGGCATTTTTGGTGTTGCAACAAATTTCCAATGGCAGCATGGAGTATTCAGCTCTGAGCAGACAAATGAAAACACACTGCTGTTCTTCCTAAATAGAACTACTACTTAAATGAAGTGATATTCTTCTGAAGGACTCCAATAGTATGTAATGGTTGTGTTAGAAGGTGTCTTTCTTGTTTCAAGTGGTACATTCTGGGAAACCTAACCATATATAGGAAAGAAGTGCTTGCAACCAAATTAACTGATCAACAGGTTACTTTCAAGGGAAATTTCCATTATTGTTCATGCTGCCAGCACCCACACGTTTGGGGTTGAAGGTGCTCAGAATTGCATGAAAACAACTCTTGGCAGTTTAACTCGCATCTCATGGTGAAAGCAAAATCAAAGCTTTTGTTCTTAAGTCACTAAAAAATTAAATGGTATTTTAAGTGAGAAAATGACTTTAAATGAAAGCTGAGGTCTGTGATATACATTACAGAGGGATGAGTGGTTTTTTTGTTGAGCTGAAAGAAGACTGAAGGTAGCTAGTACCTGTAAATACCTGTTATATTAAATGAAATGCTGTCCCACTGAAATCACGAGAGGTATTATTTTTCTGGAAAAAGACTTGATCAAGATGTCTAAACCCAGACAATAAAGAACAGGGCAGGCATGTGGCAGCTTTTTCTGAACTCAGAAATGAATGTACAAATAACTGTGTTGTTATTTGGATTATGTCAACAGTGTTTACATAGTCACTACAGTCTGGAGAACTAAAATAAATAGTTTTCCTTTTCACAGGGGAAATTTTCCTGTTCCACAGAAATGTATTTTTATCATATTCTAGATTTTTAACATTAGAAAACATCTTGTAGCAAATCTCACTTTAAGATACATGGATCTTATTCTGATGCTGATGGAAGTGCACTGGATCAGCTGTCAGCAGATGGTGTGGTGGAAACAGCACTGCTGATATTTTCTCCAAGTTGATCCTTGAATGTTGAACTACAGCGCTCAAATCTATCCTGTAATTATGTACTGCAGGGTTACCATATGAGTATTGTCAGCAGCTGTGGCCCAAAAAAAGAAGACTGTGTGGTTTCTAGAGTTTTTATAACCTTATCCCTTGGTCTTAAGACCAAGATACCATAAAGTAAGTTCCAGAGCATTTATAGCTCTGCCACTGTCACTTAATGTGGAGATTTTCTTGTTATGTCAAGATAAACAAATCTATCTATACCTCAGAAACATCAGTGCCCAATAATGGAAAAATCTATGGAAATTTATCATATTTATGAGTCTAAATTTTCCTCTTATTGTAATGGGGAACCTGGTGAATGGTACTTCTCATTGCATCTCACCATTTAACTAATGGATGGTGCAAATGTTAAGAAAGGAACTACAGAGTGAAATGCTTTCTTAGAAAGGAATCACCTTTTCCCCCACAGTTGTGTCAACTTAAAAGATTTTTTTTTAAATATAAAAACTGAAAAATATTTATTAATTTACTAATACTATACTATTTTTCTTTAAGGGTACTTTTAGCTAAAATTCCTATCTGGAATACATTATTGCAGATTTTCAGTGCTGATTCTATGCTTTTGATCCTGTGATACTTGGAACACTTGAAAGCTGCACAGACAGAATAAATAATCTTGGGACACTTCCCAACATGAGAATTAAGTAATTTTCTAATGTGATAATAAAAAATCAAAAAAAAAGGTGAGGCTAAGCAGGGCAGCAGAATTTTCTAGAATGGATTTGAGCATTCAGTTTGTTGTTCAGACCTGGTATATAACTGTCAGTAATGAACCAGCTCCTTTGCCACACAAATAACTGACCTCGAGTGAAGCGAGTAAGGAACAAAAAGTTTTTCCCAAAGTCCTTGAGATATATCACAGGACACAATTTATTTAGCACCTCTCTCAAAAAGGATACTCCAAACCATCTAGTTGCCATGGTCCATCAGGATATTTCTTAAACCAAGGTATCTAGGAAAATACCCAGATTCTAATGTTTGATGGGGATGATGTCATCTGACAGGCCTTTACCACACAGCACTGCAGCTTCTCTGCTACTTTCATAGAGATGGGTGTCCAGTAGTTCAGAGAAAATCCAAACTGTCCTATCTGGGGAGGGAAGGTCATGGAATGGCTTTGTCATTCTCTCTTATTTCTTGGAGAAATGATCACTTCATTACAGAGGGTTTTTCTGAGTATCTGGAGATAGAAAAGTTTCTGTATGAAGTTATCAAAATTACAAACATCCTACATATATATGAGTCATAATTTGACTGAATGAAGTTACAAAAGTAAAAAGCTAAAATAAACAGCTATGGTATATAGAAAATTACTCTTCTCCAAATATGCAGTCACAGGCACATGATGTAAAATATTTCAACTTAAAGGAAAATGAGTTTAGGAACAATTCACAAAACAGTTTGGAAATTCTAGTGTGGATAACAGGAGAAACAAAAATTCACAGATATTTTTAAAAGATTTTTAAAGATAATAACACAATTAAAAAATGTACAAAAATTATAGGTTTACTGCAATAAGGCTTGGATTTCATAGTACTAATGAAAAACGTTCTCTCGGGCCTTTCATGAATCTTTATGCAGTGTTCCTATAGCTCAAGGATGACTATTCAATTCTGTTTGGCTTATTTAGGACCCTTAACACAACATATTACTTGAGTCTTCAAAGCAAGGTCCCTTCCTGACAGAAAAATTGTATTTTGCTGTCACAAACAATTACAAGTGTACGTCTGTGAAAATGTTCCAAATTTCAGTGGCATAATTTATTTTAGACAGTAAATCACTGAGATGTCCCCTTGGACAGCCAGAATACAGGGGTCAGATTTATGAGAGATTCCAGTGAATTCCTAAGACCTGAAGGAAAATGTAAATGTCTATCCTGGAAGTTCCCAAGGCCAGGTTGGACCTCGAGCAGCCTGGTTGAGGGGAAGGTGTCCCTGTCCATGGCAGGGGGGTTGGAACTGCACTCCAAGGTCCTTTTCATCCCAAAGCATTTTATGATACTCTATGATGATGATGATGATTCTTCTACCTTGTTTCCTAAGACAACTGGTAAGAAAAAGGGCATTTGAGGAAAACAAGGTATTTTCTTTATTCTGTTGTTGACTTTCCAATTTCAGTTAAGGTCTTTACCATTCTCTAAGCAAACACCATTAATAAGAGAAAGCCTGTAACTCTGGTGACAACAGTCCTCAGGAAATCACACTAAGATTTCATTTAAAGCTAAATCTGCAGTTTTTCTTCATAAGAGAAATATCTCTTATGCAAGTATAATCATGCCCCTGAATAAGAATGTTTAGTCTTTGTGTTCTTTCTTACCTAAGTTTGCCATCCCCATTAGCATAAATTCCTCATTTTTAGCAAATAAAATGCATTTTTTATGAGTTAATCTGTATAGAGCCAGAACATCAGGAAACAGCAACTGTGTGTTATTCTAGCAAAGGCAAATAATACTCTATGGAAAGCTCTGCTAACTTGAGCTGAGATATAAACAAAGGAACTCGAAACCAAAAAGTAGTAGGACAGAAAACTATGAGAAGGCAGTACCACCACTACTACAGAAAGGACATTTATAAGTGTCCTTCTACCCAGGTTCTTTTCACTGTCTTCCTAAATTCCTACCTGGAGTTCTCTGTTTTGTTGAAGATTCAGTGTTCACTTCTAGTTGTTGGCTTCCAGGAATGATATGGGGACTAGACTCATTTAACCAATCCCTGAAAAATACAAATCAAAATACCATTTATAAAAACAGAGTTTGTGTTCCATTTTTTTCTAATTATTTTGATTATTTAAAAAAATAAAAATCAAAAGAAATTGCAGGTTGTCAAGTGTTCTGAAACAAAACCAAGCTGGATTTTATTATAAAAAGAAACTTTACAGTTAATAGAATTAATAAATGTTAAGGTTTTCTTCCTTCTTTAGCCTTTTCACCTGTTCTGTTCACTTTAAAATCTGTGGTTTAAGTCAGGTTTGCTTTTCAGATTTCAGCTGCTGTGGCTCTCTCACCACAGGGTGTGCAGGAGGTGTGATCCCTAACACACAGAGTTTTCCTCTGAAGGACCCATCAGTCCTTTTCTGAAGAATAAAGGCTTGGAATGAACAACCTGTGGAGTCAATTTGATTAAAAATCCTTACCCCCCTCTAAAGAAAGATGCTCAAAGATAATCACAAGAAGTGTTTGGTTTGGTTACTACTGACTTGGCAGTGCTTGGTGCCCCTGCAATAGGGTGACACAGAACATGGTGTAACATTCCCTGTCTGGATGGGTGGTGAGTTAGAGCTGAGATGGGAAATGGGTGCCACTAACAGTTTTCTGAAGAGGAAACTCTGGATTGAGTCTGAATGTTGTTGTAGATATAGGGGGAAAACATTCTTAGGCAAATATAATATAAATAATTCTTTATATCTATTTCCTATTGTTATAAAATCTTGCATGTAATAGAAAAAAATTGTTATTGAACATAACATGATTCTACCTACTGGCAAGACAATACAGAGGACTCATCACAGGTGTCCTATATCTATTTTACTTCTGTAAAAAAAAAGATTTTGATAGGAACTTCATCACAAAGGACAGAGCACTTTCTTCTATTGATGGACAAATTATGTCTCTCCTGGACACTAGTGTCATAGCTTCTAAAAATTATTTTCATGCTATCATACATTCACACAAAGGTCAATGTTCCTTTCATGTACCCCACTTTATGAAGCACTATCTTTGATTTTTACAGCTCAGAGAAAGGAAAACAGAACAGCTGTTTTTATTATTATTATTGTTACAGTTTTTTATTTTAAACTGCAGTGCAGTGACAAAGTCACTATGTACTATATACTATAACTCATGTTATAGTATCTATCAGAGAAAGATAGCCCTGGAAGGACACATGTATGTCACAAAGACTTTCTTTGTTCAGGTGACCATGTCTTGTAATTCTTTTCATGTTTGAAATTAATCTCTGCACACTGTGCATAGCTGGCATTTCCTTAAGACCCCATCCTCTCCTCTCCAGCAGTGAAGAGCTGTGAGACATTAAAGCTTCCATATCATCATTAACTAGGCTGAAAAACTGCAACTCAACACTTGAACACAGAATTTGAGGGACCTCACTGGATAGAACCAGATCCAACATTTTTGACCAACCCATTTCCCTGCAAGGCAAGAGGTATGGAAGGGGATAAATTCCCATATGTTTGCTTCAAGCTGATGGGAACAGTGCAGCTCTAAAGAGTAAATTAAACTTGGTTTGGGATTAATTCAATTTATGTCTGGCTGTTCTAACATCTGGCACAAAAGCATTATGCATGTGAATTTGTGCTACAGGCTGGGGAGATTAGCCAGAGCTGTAGAGGTAACTTCAACATCCATGGTTTTGTCTAAAAGGGATACATTTTTCCAAAGCTTGGCAGATGTCTTTACATTCCAGACTGTAATTGTCTCAACGTGATTGTCCAACACCAAGAAAATAGGTAATACACTTGTATCTTCTGGAAAGCCTTCTGATCTCAGGTACAAGTTACTTCTGTCAGAGAAATCTGGCAAGGCTCAGTCATCTGGTGCAATTGCTAAAATATCCTGACTGCTTTTGTGGTTTTTTTTTAGTTTTTCTCCTGCTTTTGGACTTGTTATTGATTCTATATCATCTCCTGTTGGCATGTGTGCATAATCTGGGTTGAATCTGGGGACAACCACCTATCTGTTTGCAGTCAAAATGGAAAAAACTAATTTTCCGCCTCAGGAAACAGAACAGTTGGTGTAGAAATCCAGCAAGTAGTATGGCAGATTTAAAGGAAGAGATATTGAATTTTCCATTATGTCAAAATGTAAAAAACATGCTTTCAAATTTTCTTACAGCATCATATTATTTTTACATATATGGCCAACTTCTCTTCTGCTGTTCAGCTAAGCCAGTGGGAGCTGGTACAACCAATGCACGGAGCCATGTGCTTGCCTAGACTTCTCATTATTAGCTTTCTGTCACTGTCACCATTTCTGCCTTCCCTGAATGCAGCCAAAGGCTCTTTGTCTGCACCAAAGCTTCAGAAGTTTTTAAGAATAACAGTTAAATGCAGGCTGCTACCCGGTAGCATGGTATAATATATTTTCTGTTCCTGTCCCTTTCATGTGTGGTTTGATCTGCCTGAGAATCAGCCACCATGATCATGAGAATCTGACCACGCTCACAGGATGTGGCTGACAGCACAAAGCAGCAGCTGATTCCCTACAATTGCACTGAAACACAAGGTCAGCAAAGGCAAAGGTGATCTCTCAGAGAAACTGCATCAAATTTAGGGAAGGTAAGGAAGTACTGTGAGTGCTAATCTACACCTCTTCTTCCCAAGGTACCTTTCCTTCCACATTCACTACAGCTTTTGCAAAAGGCAGCAGCTTTTGAGAGCCAGAGAAGAACTAGAAAATTTCTGCTGGGACAACTGCTGAAACAAAAGTGCAAGGAGAGAGAAAGACAGTGCTCACTTCTACAGAGAATTATCTTAGACCAACGAACACAGTTACAAAATATAAAAGCTTTAGAGTACATACGCAGTTCTACCAGTCTGGCATAAACCAGAAGCATGTAAAGAAATGTGTTTTTCAGATGAAACATTTATCAGGGAATTCCTAAAGAAAATAGTACCTGTAAAGCATAGAGGATGTTAGCAAGAAGGGAAGAAAGATAGTAAGGTAATTACCTCCAAGGAAAAGAAAGAGGCAATTCACTTAAAAAAACAATGAGGGAACAAGATAATAATATGTTGTTAAACCAGTATTTGTGCTATATTAATAGGTTTTATTACCCAGGAAACTGATGAATTTTAGTTTGAAGTCTCATATCTGGAAGATCTGCATGAAATATTAAGTGTAAGGAGTCAGAGATGGGATGATTTTTTGAGTAGCTGGGTGATTTTATCTTTGATTTTATCCTTCATTTATTTGAGTCAAGTATTATATAAAAGTGTTCGGTTTTATATTCGTACTTATTTTGATGTATCTCAATAAATGAATGATTACTTTTTCTAGGAGGTGCAAGTGTAAGACCTAATGATTTTGATGGTTCTAGAAGGAGGCAAAGAAGTTTTTTATCAATGACAGAAGCAACAGAGATGTGTTGGAAAGTTTAATATTTCCTATTAAGACAGTCTTGATTCAGTTAATATTTTTTCTCTCAGTGTCCAAGAAAAAGAAATAGTTTTGCTCTTCAACCCCCTCTCATCAAGATGCATAATCATAACATTACAGCATTAGGGTTTCATTGCTGACTTAGGATTACTTTATAGGATAAAACATTTTACACAATATGTATTAAAAACTGGTTTACTACTTCTGTAAGTTATTTAGCAAAGTCTAAATTAACCTCCTAAAATCTTGATGATAATTTAAAAAAAAAAAAATCTCATGAGTGCTGAAATCTTCCTGGTTAAATTACACTAGAGATTAAGTGCTGGCAGTTGGTGGATAAACTTCTGAGGAGTGGGTTTACAGTGGGAATTCTGACAGATGCTGCAGCTGAGCAATCACACCAAACTTTCCATAGTAAAATCTGCAGTTGCTTTGAGGAAGCAACTAAAGCATGGGTGTGTATGTGTAGGACAGAGGGTTTCAGTGAATTTTAGCAAAGCATCCTGAAAAATGTGTTAGACCTTGACAAAAAGGTCAAGGACTAGCATGGACGCAACTTGACAATATTCTGAGAAACACAGGCTGTGGTCTGTGCTCCTGTTTATTGTGGTTTCATTCTGAGTGAATAAAGAATATATATTTTTTTATTAAAGAAGCTAGTTTATCTCATTAAAGCAGAAAAGCTAATCACACATTCTGACTAATTAAAACCACTCTATTTATGCTATCAATGCCTCCAGCTGCAATCAATACAATGAATGTGCAATAAACCATCTAGAGTTTCCTGATAACAGTGTGGAATGCCAAATATTGTATTTTGACATTGTGAGCTGCATTGTAGGAGGGCTCAGAATAGGTTCCACACACACTCAACAGTATCATGTACCTTTAGGGCTTGCACCAAAATTCTTCATTATTCTGAAAGCTACTCTCCACACCAAAATATAATGCAAATATACTCTTGTTACATTTTTCTTAAAAAAATATTACTTAAAAATTATTTAAAAATACTTGCAGATAATAGTGCTCATATAGTGAAATGTCACATGACAGCTAAATTGTGATGGAAAGCAAAAGAATGCTTTTGACTTATGAACATAATTTTCAGTTTTATGACAGTATGTTAAATTTTGCAGAAAAAAGGCCTCCATCAGCAAAGTCTGTTGAGAAAATTAGTGATGCTTTATTAAGTAGCACTTATCAATGACAATGTATTAAAATTATTACCATCAACAGAAATCCTTAGAATCAGAAGTTTTTCACTGAAATCTTAATGAACACCTTTCATACTTTGATTTTTTCACAGATACTTTTGCAGACTGGGAGACTGAGAAAATGTCAAATCACTTAGAATAAAGATTTTTAATATTGCACTGTCTTGAGATAGCATACTTTATTGCATTTCTTTTGGATTGCATTTAATTTGTATTACTTAAATCAATGTGATCATTTAATACACTTTATTAAAAAGATTAAAATGCTTCAAAGTTTTAGTATGATTTTGTCCAACAATCTATACCAAAATTAAAAGGAGTATTTGTTCAGCCTTGTAGTCTACTGCAGAAGTGCAAGGCAAGGGCTCCATTATATCAAATCAGGGAATGAAAAACCAGCATTAGTTTTGTGTCATTACGAACACATCAGATTGACAATCTATTCAGCACCTGAAGGGTACAATCACTAAAAGCACAAAAGATTGTATTTAACTGCATCTACTTAGTGAATCTTTATGAACTCGACAGGAGAATGGACTTGTGCCTGGGTGAAGTAAGAGAAGCACATTTGCTGAACTGTGTTTTTACAGTGGATTATTTGACTAACTGTGGATGGCCAGAAAATGTCAATGTATGAATCAACTGTAAAAATATTTTAACAAAAAAAGGACCAATTCCTGACATCTTGTGTAGCTATCAATTTAAATCTCAGTGCATACTTCTGCTGTATTAGGAATATTTAATATCATGTGAAGCAAATCCTGCTGCAAATGCTAAAAGTGCATAAGTGATATCTTACCATGGTGCACTGAATGCAGAGTGCCAGCTCCCATCTAAAGCATGATCCAGTTCTGCTAAGACAGAGATTTAATTTCCTCCTGTTTTTAATTTTATCTATTTAAGAAAGCTTAGTAGAGACTATCTCTGTTCTTAGATAAATAAAAAGTCACCTGGCTTTGTAAAACCCCTCATCTATTCCCTGATCCAAACCTCTTTTGGAACATGAGTTGCTGGTTAGGCTCCTCTAGATTAAAAGATGTGAATTTTCAATTATTTCCATATCTCATCAGCTTCAGGCACATGTGTAACTTAAGCCACATTACCTACACACACCTCTTTTGTTTCTGCTTTGTCACATGTTAATCCTGCATGGTGGAAGGTTTGGGGTTATGGGGAAATAAATTCTTCAATAATAGCTTCAGTAGTGAAGCAAGGACTTTTGTAGGCTATTAATAATGAGATTAGTTTGATGTATGTACAAAATGCAATTATTATTTGAAAATATGTTGAAACTAATTTCAGGTCCTGCCACTACATATGACTGTAATAATTATGAAATCACCTGAGCTTTAATTTGTCCATTATTGTATCTAAAATGCTTTAAACAATTCAAGTTCTTGAAAATGTGTTTTTCCATAAAAATTCCATAAACTAACACAAATTTAGTATTAATTTATACCTCAATAACTGTTCAGTGCTACTCAGTTCCAGGTGGGGAAGCCAGCATTTTTTAAATGAAAAACTGAGTGAGCTCACAGAAGCAGAAGATATACTACCAGAAGAATACAGAGTATACTTATCCATAAAAATAAAGTATTTTTGAATGCATATTTTAACAAAAATCTTGAAAAATAACATAAATATATATCTTCCTATGACTTTGCATGAATTGAAAGTTCTATTTTGAATAGTATTTAAGGGCAATCTGGAAATACATTGATGATTTTTTTAAGAAAAGGAAGCCATGAGCAAAAATTGTGTTATTTTCCTGGAGTGCTACTGTAATTTCAAGATATCATTAAATCAGCACAAAGCAACACTTATCATTTCCTGCACATTTTTCATAGTGAGCTGCATTCTGACTATGAGTAATCTGTTAATCTGTTCTTTGCCTCACAATCTGTCAAAGTGACAGATTCATTCCATCCCTAATACATAATATCTTCATTTACTGTATGCCTTACAGGAACTTTCTCTTTTTTCCAAGCACTAAGATTGAGAAAATCACAAGCATGCTTAGAAAATGCCTTTTCCCTTCCTCCAAACCACTTCAGCAAGTCCATTTTGCCAATCACTGCACTTCAAATGGAGGCAGAGACCTCCTTAAAAGCTAAATAATTTAATTGTCTATGAGATCATAAAAAGTACAAGTGCAACTGTGCAGGGAACACTTGAATCTGCTCTTAAAGTCTTAAATCTCTAAATGAACTACCTTAGGGGTGCTAGACTGGATTCAAGGATAACAAAGGAGATGTGAATTCTACTTATCAAACAAGATATTTAGATAAGGTTAGGTGCTACTACAGGGACGTACACTATGATCATGGTGTTTGCTGAAAATCTGACCTGTTAATGCTTTCCAGTTATTCTTTCATTATCAAAGCTGAAATGATACCTTTGTGAAGGTTATTAAAACCATACACGGTCATCTACATCTAAAAATATGAATGACCTGAATTTGGAGGTTTAACAGCTTAGCAATTAATATATTTTGCTATTTAGTTGGTTTTGTAGTTAAATATATGAAATTGCTATCATATCTTCTGTTAAATGGAAGGAACATTTATTTTTACTTAAAGACTGAACCTTTAGATCATCACTATGTTAGCTTGCTGGCTAGATTATAGTCTTGATACTCACTAGCAATATAAATGGCACAAGTAGAGAAAACCAGTGTTTTAACACCTGATGTAAGTCAAGTACTAGCTTGTTCTTCCTTGATAGTTGTGATTCATTTATCAGAAGATCAGCTGTATACATTGGAAGTAATGAATTTGAAAAGGTGTGTCAAAATTCCTTTGTGTTAATCTAACCTGAGCAAGTAAATTCTAGTAACCACATTAGATAGTCACTGATCAGTGAATCAAATGGATTTTCACATTTAATGAAGTGTCTGTTAGGTAGGATGGACTTATTTTTTGGCATATTTTTAACAATAATTTTTTTTAAAGAAATTACATTTTACTGTTCTACCAGTTCAGGAAACACCTGCATCTAGTGGCTTAGAAGTCATGTTGCAATCAAAGTAATTCCTTTTTCCATAATCAGCAACCAACAGCATCTGACTGTTCTGTGCAGTTCCCAAGGCTCTCAGAGTTTTCAGAAGATGGACTAAGATCTTTGGTGCTGGCTTGTGGCTGGACCAAAGCAACCTGTCACCCACAAACACTGGAGATGCCCTGGAAAAAGCCACAGGGGTAAAGGGCCGTAGCAACAGCTCAGCTGAGCATGGAAAGAGAGATTGCAACAGTCTGGGAATGGGGACCTTGTCCTTTCAATCTGACATATCTGAGAGGCAAAATCTTTTACTGCCTATTCTCCATCTTTACATATAAGCATGGCCTTTGCTTGAATGGCCCAGGAATATCCAAAAAAAGTGTGCAACCAATAAAACTATTCTCAGTAAATCCTGAAGCTAAAAAAAAAAAAAAAAAAAAAAAAAAAAGGAGAGTTGTTCTTGGATTGCTAGCCACGTGGTCCTCCAGAACCTTTCTGCAACTCAGCTTTTTAGCATCATGATTAAAAAACCATGTAACCTCTTCAATTAGATGGTTCCTGTGTCATTTGCTTCTTTTGTCGTGTTCTTTTTCATGCACATTATTGCCCGACAAATGCAGCAGAACTTTGCTAATTCAGATTAACAACTGGGAGATCTACTGCAAATTACTCTATTTTGTGGGTAAGTAACTGAACAAGTAAAATAAAAACCGAAGTACATTTTGTGATACATAGTTCTTGTTCACTTGTTTTGACAACTCTTGTGTAATTTTATATTACTTCATAATGCAATATTGTCTGCTTTGCAGAAGTAATGGTGTTGTATGATCTTATAATGAATCATAAGAATAAATATGTGCTTTGTTTGAAAAACTCAGTCTTTAAATGTGCTTCTTAACCAGGTTATTCTGTTATTCAAACCTTTGCATGGAAATACAAAGGCCTCTTGTGCCTGAATTTCACACCCTGCATGAGGGAGAAGCTCTGTTGTAGTGCAAATAAATGTTATAGCTACAATCCCTCTTTTACTGCACCATTTCCTAGGAGAGTTTAATTTTACAGAACCTCTCAATGGTATAATAACACATGCACCAGCTATTGGAATGTTTAGTTTTCATCTGGGATGGATTAGAGTACTTGAATGGTAGTCTCATGGCTGAAGATACTTTTAATATTTGAAAATTTAGAGCTGATGTGTTTTTATGCTGGAATCACTGATATTATGGAAATTATGCAAATTTCAGCTACCATGATAATGGCAATATATATGGTAACGATAGGTTCTAAAAAAAAACTTCTCTAGAAGAAAAATTCAAAGAAAGAGAAAGAAATAATTTATTCCCTAAAACCAACAGCGTGGTTAGAATGCACAGAAAGAGGTGTTCATTATATTTACCTATAATTTATAACTAACATACCTAAATTTTACCAGTCATCAAGTTTGAATCTAATTAAAAGATAGTTTTAGTTAAAGGTACATGTTCATGCATTTCATGATTCATTACCTAAAGTGCTATGCATGCATATCTTTACAAAAATAAGAAAATCGCATTGTTGGGTAAAGTAGCAACTGAGGATTTGGGTTCTGTTTCTTTCCTTAAGGTAAAAAAAACAATTTAAAAAAAAAGTTATTGTCTTCTCAAACACACCACTCTCCATATCATTGAAACATTTTGTGGTGACAAATATCAGATCTATAACATTTACCATAAAAGGGATGAAAATATTATTTACTTTTCTTTGGGTTGATTGTGTTTAGGTTTTTTTGATTGTAGCAGAAAGAATAATGATGACATCCCAATCAACCTGACTTAACAAATGTGGGTTACAATGACAAGACAACCTGCTTTAGTCAGCTCATACCAAGCCCACATGAAGGGAGGTAGGTGTTTCTTAATTATTTGTCAGAGGCTGTGGGCTAAAATCAGCTAATTTGAGGTAGAAGAAACTGAAAAAGAAACATCTGGGTAAAACCTAATTCAAAATTTGTTTTTTGCCATGCTCATTTGGCAATAAGTTATTTAAGTAAAATAAACTCCTTGTGAAAGGATACTCAATTAAATATTGAAATATTTGTGCTCTACTTTAGTGCAGTTTCTGGGGAACAACTGTTTGAACAAGAGGAACAAATTTTATTGGTAGTTTGGGAAGAGTTGAGTAGGATGCCAAGACAGGATCTAGTGAGGCAATGTTTATAAAGATAGGGGTTTCCTAATAAGTTGAAACCTTTCTCTAAGGCAGAAAAAGAATCTTTTATCAGAAATAAATTTTCTGGAGATCATCTTTAGAAGCTTATAAAAGTCTATTAATGAATTAGGTTCAAGAGATCTTTTTCAGAGAGCAACTCTGCATATCACAGTTCAGTATGGCTGAAATTCTAGAACACTTACTATCTTCCAGGATTTCCTTTAGTGCAACTTCTATGATGCACAAATAGTTTGGAGGACAAAATCTTACTAAGCAGATGCCGGTTATATAGCAAAACGTAGTCCTTGCAGTGGAGGAAGAAGCAACACAGATAGTTACAGCTCCCTATTTGCAGAGAAGAAAGCAATTCCCGAGTTCTGGCAGCAGCACATCAGTTGTGGGAATTGCATGGCCAGGGCCAGAACACCGCACATCACCTCATGCTCCTGGCTCTGTAGCCTCTGCACTCAGCTGTCTCCTTTCATTAACTGGTTCTCTGCCTTGCAGAGCAGCACCAGGTGGGGTGATTTGTATGGCAGGAGCAATATTCTTGGCAGACTTATGACCTTTATCCAGAGGAACCAATGGACAATGAGTTGAGCTGAGTCTTTTTATTGACTGAATTTCCATTACCTTCACAGGCTTTCTTTCCTGGCTTGTCCTTTTATCTTATTATGGACAGAACCTACATTTACTGGACAATAGCTTCCACACTGGTCCCCTTTAATTTCCCAGAAAATACCACTAATACACTTTAAGAAATTACTCAAGACCTGTTCTTTACCTCTCTTAACAACAAACTATTTGTTCATTCAGTAAATGCACCATGTAACACTTTATACCATAGCAATTACACCCACACACCTAAAGGGGCTGTATTTCAAATATTCCATGCGTTCCCTACAAAGCTATAGTAGGCTTACAAAGTTTTAGATATTTTCTAGTTGCTTATACAGGATTTGTTAAAATTGCCTTTAACAACAGTTAAGGAACTAAGTTATGGAATTACCATTAATTTTATTTTCACATTGTCTGTGAAAAACATTACAGTTTTCCATTATAAATGAAAGGTAACGATGTGAGTAATGGTATTCGAGTCACATCATCTCCAGTTTTTATATCATGATGCAAACTGACCTCATAATTTTGTCATCTTCTGTATTTACAGCCCAATAATGCTTTTCTGGCAGCTCACAAGGGTTACTGAATTTATGAGGCACTTGCAAGTCAGGTATTTTATGAATACCACCTGCATTTCTCGAAAATTATTTCTAGTAATGTAATGTAAGTCTACTGTGTGTACTGGATTAAAATAGCATAAGAACTAAGTAATAAATTATACTATTTTGTTTTAAATTTTATTATATGGAAATACAAGTTTTCATTGTTGATCATATTAACTTGATATGATCAAACACTTTCTTTTTACAGATAATGGTATTTATTTGTTTTTTCAGTATATAAAATGTACCAAGTACCAAATTGCTTTAGCACATGCATAAAAATAACTTAATAAAACCTGACTTAACCAATATATGGGCAAAAAGAAGACAAGCAATGTAGCTTGCACTAAAATATAGGCAATTATAATGACATCAGAACTATAAAACCAATTTTGGAATCAAGAGTCCAAAGTTCTGTCTCAAGGTACCTCCTGTTTTACTCTGTGTCTTAAGTTAATTATCTCTGTCCACTTGATCCATTCAACAACTTGTAAGGAGATGGTTCTTTAGACAACCATCACCCAAGGCAGAGAGGTCTTCTAGACAAACTACCTTGATTTACATGTGAAAGGGAACAGGAATCCAGGATTAGTCTTTAACTCCAGTAATATATTGGAAATATATGGCCGTGTTTTGCAATAACTGATGCATCTGGGTGAACTGGCACAGAAAGTTTCAGACTGTTCACTTCATAAAATCTAATCAGAAGATTTTGAGTCAATAAAAATATGGATAGCAAGTGAGACAAGTGGCTGAAAACATCTGTGTGAAGAGAAACACATACTGCACAACTGTCTGACAATGAGCTCTCATAAAAAATTTCAGACTGTTGGTAAAATAAAAAGAAATTGTAACTGAAATGTCCTTTCCTCCTATCCTTGCCCTGCAACACACATACATCATCCAGTTAAAACTTGGACAAGCAAAATCCACATTAATGACACCAAGTGAAAGTGAAATAGGACTGCTTTTAAAAATTAGTACACCTCTTGTTCAGGCAGTTAAAAAATTGACAAAGTGATGTTAAGGTTTCACAGTTACAAAGCAGGTCTGAAACTGGATAATTAATCTTGATTGTCTAATAGTCTCAATGTGATTAATTTTCCTTAGCCACCTTCTCCCCTTGTCATCTCATCTTACATTAAAGTCACAGAGATTTTGTTGCTGATTCCAAACAAAACAGATCAAGCTAAAAACCTGACAGATAAAAGATCCTGTAGACAGGATCCCTTTGCTCTACCCCAGAGTGTTGTAAGCCCCTCTCCTATCTGGGCTATCTATTATAAAAAAATCCCCTTTCTTAAAAAGTAGCATTAAAATCTTTTGGAACAAATTGATTCCCTGACACCTACAGTCGCATACAGAATTCTAGTTCTAAGCCTTCAAAGTAAAGAGGGAGAAAGAAATAGATGAGAGTGTATGTATGTGAGATGGGGACGATTTGCTGAATCACACATCAAAGCAGATGTAGGAGCAAGGCCTGTGTCAGATACTTTAAATACACAGTGGTACATCCAAAACATGCAGAATTCAGTTCTGTGTTCCCGGACAGCTCAGACATACTGTAGACAATGACTAAAACGAGCAATAAAGCCCTCTGAGAGGAGGTTGCAATTGAAAAGAGATTGAAGATTAAATCAAAGAGTGTCACATTTAATATTCAGAACACTCTAACTGAATCCTTACTGCCTGGGCTATAAATGGAATCTTACCGTGGGCTGGAATGAGAAAGTGGGCTCATTTCTTTCTGATAGTGATGCTCCTGACTGACGGGCTGTGGAAAACAAAAATAATAGATTGTTTAAAAGTATGTCAGAGATCTGGTATGAGCACATACATTTGAAGCTTCTCATAATAGAATTTTACAGTCTTTTTTCTTATCTGTGAAATTAAAAATGGATATTCTGGTCCTAACTGTACAAAAGTACAACTTTAAAGATGATTCTTGTCTGGGTGGAAATACATATGAATTAAGAAGCCGATCACACAGTTATTTCTCTGCTGCCTGTGAGAGCATTGGGACAGACAGGGAACTTAAGAGATGGAGGGTGGTAAAGTCTTGTCTGACAGAAGAGTCTGGATTGAACATGTGTACAAAGCGTGAGGAAGGATCTCTTGGTGGGACCTGTGCAGAATGAACCATTTTTAAGAGTAGAAAACACCAAGGGAGAGGTGTAAGAGGGCTGGCAGAGCAGGTTAGAAGCAACAATAACAGTAATTTTAGCAGTCCCAAATGAAGGTTACTGAAGCACATATGATTCTCCATGGCATTGCAGCTTTGAAGCCTGGATTAAGCTGTTCATGAATAGCTAACAGTGGACTATATGAATATTAATACAAAATATGATAATTTTCCAGTCAAATCTTACCTACCCATTGTAAGTACATGCCCCAAAAGTTTCAAACTACATTTGGTTTATGACATTAAAAAGAGTTATTTGCAAGAAAGATCAATATTCATAAACTGATGTAAAAATTAAAGAATTCTAAAATCCACAAATACATTTTCTCCCAGAATATATGTAGTTCTATCAGAAGAGACTCCCTGCCATGATCACACACCTCAAAAGCAGTTCTAAACAAATCATTGAAGGAAATGGAAAAGAAGTGAAAATGTAAGCATACATGAATACTTGTACAATTTAGTACATTAAATCCTAAAATGATAAAACGTGTTATGAAATCAATTTTTAAAACAAAAATTAATATACAAATGTGTATGTCCTCATGGTTTCAGAAAATGGAAAGGGATGTTGTAAAATATATGTTCAGGATGAATGACATCCTAGTTACTACCAACTATGACTCACTGCCCAGTGGTGGATAGTGCAATTCCCAGATGATAGCTAGTGGAAGATGAGGACAAGACAGAGAGTGAATAAGTCAGTCTATGAACCAGAATGTCTGTCTAAATAATTTTTAGTCTCATTTCATAGTAAAGAATACTCTGCCTCAGTTTTGCAATTTGACTTGATGTGAACAGATCCCTCCAGGGGTTGTCAAACTGAGCTCACAGTTGGCATAATTCTGGGTTTAAATAACACTCTTGTCTGTCAGACTTCAGTTCTGCCAGACCATTTTTGTGTTAAGTGGCTTTCTTTTCATGAAAAATTAACAAAGGAAGCCAGAAGACCATCCACAAATTAGATATGAACCTGGAAGTAGTCTTTTAAATATTTTTCAGACAAGACTTATGTGACTGAATTTATATTTAGGAAATTCCTTGTGGAACAAGTAAACTTCTCTGTGAGTACTCCTTACTTGAAAGACATGTCTTAGTGGTGGGCATAATTTGGATTCTGCTAATGCAACATTATATCACTATTACACCACTACAAGCTTCCAGGATGCAACAGTGAGCATTTAGGAGACTCTTCCTTCCCCTTTGTATTTCTGACTGAGAAACAGACACCATATGCAGTCAGATATCCTTGTAAGATTCTTGTAGAGATGATCTTTCTCCAGAATGTTTGTGTTGTATCTAAATTAGTGTCTGAAGTGTGGAAACAGCTATCCAAGAAGCTGTATGGGCCAATTCTCTGACAGGGCAAGAAAGTTTTACAGGATCTCTAGAATAAAGCAAGGCATTTAAAAAGAAATGTTTTGTAAGCTTTGCAAATTTTCTTGGATAATGTATATATGTGTGGGTGTAAACTTCACATTAAATTCTGAAATATATAGAACTGTGTCTTTCATAGTGTTGCAAATCCAGCACGGATTTTCACAGATCTTAAGATTTAAGAAAACATTTACGTAAGACATGGTCAAATAAAATATTTTAAAATATTTAGCTCTACATACACATATTATTGAACTGAAACTGTGCCCCTCACACATTTTACAAGGGTTTACAATTCTCCTTCAAAGTAAACCCATTTTAAAGTAGAAGTTTTTCATATTTATAACTGAGGCTGTGCTGGGTAATGTATAATATTCAAAGTGATTTTATTCCTGTTTGGCTGTCATAGTTTACAGCAGCAGCTAAACCACTTACATTTCAACATTTTCTCCTGACAGCATATATTCAGTTCTTGGTAAACTATCATAGGATATAAACCCACAATTTTAGTATCTCTGTTCTGTAGTTGTTTAAGGACATCTGTTCTAACTGCAGCTCATCAATATGATTGATCTATGTGCCTTTACATTCACAAGGGCTTCTCAGATTCATTAAAGTCAGTAACATGACACTTTACAATGACTTTCGCTAAAAATGGTAAAGTGATGAAAAAAATTAATCTCATTTAGAATGTGGTTTTTATATAGAATATTACTTTGATACATAAATTCACTATCTAACATGATTATACCCTGCCCTGCCTTGCAAAACATCAAAGGTATTTCCAAATTAAAGATACACAAAAAGCTGCCTTCTGGTGGTGCTGTTGCCATAGATTCCACCTAAAGGACACAAATGTATAAAATGAAGAAAAATTTGTAAGAAAATACTCCTTATTTATCTTTGAAAAACATAAGAGAAAGCAATTGAAACTACTAATTTAAAGAATCAGAAAGATACAACCTGGAAACACATGTAGGCATGAAAATTTAATCACGACAAGAATTTCAAGCTGTCCTTAAATTCTCAAATTCCAATATGAGGGTTATTTCTATTTATTTTCTATATACTGCACTGCTAAAATAATTTACCTATGCAGCTAGAAGATGGCTACAGATCTATATCTATAAACTTTTCTGCAGCCTGTACATCTTATTTTGGAAGGACTGAGCTTTTGAAAATTCTCTTAACTCAAAGGATGGTGGTACTAAAGATCAGGGAATAAAAAGAAAGCTGCTTTTATTCTACATGTTTTTTTTACATAATAAATATATATAAGGAATAAACATATGTAAGAAACACTTCTTTATAAAAACTGGAAGCTGAAGAAATGTTGAGTTAACTAGTACTCAACTTATCAGAGGAGTGGAAGAGCTATCCTATGGAGCCAGGCTGAGAGAGCTGGGGTATTCAGCATGGAGAAAAGAAGGCTCTGGGAAGGTCTTACTGCAATCATTTAGTACCTAAAGGAGGCTTTACAAGAAAGATGGGTTTTTAGAGCTTTTAGCTAAAAAACCGTTGTGGTAGGACAAAGGGCAACAGTTTTAAACTAAATTTAATCTACTAGGGTAGATTTAGACCAGATAGGAAGAATTTGTTTTTTTTAACCATGAGGGTGGTAAGACATTGGAACAGGTTGCTCAGAGAAGTTGTGACTGCCTATCCCTACAAATGTTCAAGGCCGGTTTCAATGGTGACCTGAGCAGCTGGGTCTAGTGGAAGGTTTCCTTGTCCTTCCCCTTGGTAGGAGGGATGGATTAGATAGATGACCTTTAAAGGTCCCTTCCAATACAAAGTATTCTATAATTCCATGATTTTAGGTCTCACAGAAAGAGAATGCATGACTAAAGACTTTTCCAGTTCAGCTAACCATTTGAATACAGGCACAGCACTGCTACTCTCAAGTCTTCTGAAATGTTGTAAGCATATCAAAATATACTGACATTTAACATCAGCATACCAACAATTCCCCCAACTACTCATTTAAAAGCTTCTGTGTTAAAAGAATGTGGGGTGATTAAATAATCACCTCCATTAACAAATGTTGTTAGCAGCCTTCTTAGATACCAAAGGTCTACAAAGTGAATTATCACTCTCACATAGACACTCACATTTTTCCAAATGTTTGAACAGAATTACATCAAGTAAAATGTCAAACACACAAGTCCATGCCCAAAAAACTTCCATCATATCTATGAAGAGCTGGTGCTCTGGCTGGTGTCTCAGCAAGGGAAATACGAAGTGAAACAGGAGATTCTGGGGACTGACTGACACTGTACTGGTACAGTGTTGCTCTCCATAAAGGCTGAGGTAAATGGGTATAGAAGACCTGGAAAGCTGAATGTCTTTGGTTTTGTGCTGGACTAAGCTGTTAGTCTTTATCTGAGAAAGATTAGGTTTCTTTTCTAAGTTATCCCTCCTTTGAAATTAGGTTCTTGCCATTTAATCTTAAACCCTCAATGTCCGCTTTGCAGAATGCAGAAGAGAAATCCGGCAAGGCTGAATGCGTAAGGCACACCAAACTCTTCAGTCAGCTGAATGAAATGTGAAGAACTCTCTCAAAGACAAAATCTGGCCTTTTATGCTTGAATTATGTGGAGGAAGATGGCCATGAAGGTCTGTTATGAACAACTACGTCTATATTAAATTGCAATTTATATTGCTAACATATTATATCTAAACACAATTTTAGCTACAGAAGGTGACCAAGACAGTAAGATCACAGAGCAGTCTTTGCAGTCACATTGTACTTCACTGAATACTATAGCAGTACGTTTTCCTTTAAAAGTTCATTTTGTTTCAGTCATATGATTTGTATTAACCAAATCTGATGTGTCTAAATATTCTTATTAATTTCCATATAATTAAACTACTGAAAAAATAAAGAAACTGCTATTCTCTATATTTAATTGAGTTTGAGTTCCATTTGTCTGGTCTTGCAGTTTAGTACCATGTTTGAGCCTATCTAATGAGCATGGAGAAAACACATTGGAAATATTAAATTAACAAAATGTGTAATGGAGATGTACATCAAATAGTTAACGCCAACTAATGTTTCTCTGATGTCCTGCAAAATATTACTCTGTAAGTCAAGTTCTTATTTGTACAATTACTCACTTATCAACACACCTCATCTGAAGCCTTCGTTTAACAGGTACTCCAAAGTTCCAGCACTGTGTTGATCATTAACTCTGGGAAGTTGCTGCTACAGGCCTCTACTTGGACCCTGTAGAACCTTGAAAGTAATTTGCACCTAACATTTTAGAGCATTAACTCTGCAATAGTTTATATTGGGGCAACACAGCTGTGTTTACTCTTCTAACGCTGGATTTGCCTCAGAGTTGTACTGTGTGCTTTACTTAAGCCACATTCATTGTTTATTACTGCTTCAACTGTAATAAAATAACAGCTATATTGCTGATATATAAATGGAGTATGAGGTTATCTAGTTTTACAGCAACTCCTGCTAGTACCTTTATAGAGTTCCTGAAATGTTATTCTGTGCTTTCATACATTCAATACTTTTTTGGTGGACTGCAACAAATACTCTGCTTCTTATAGTAGTACTGTCACATAGTGCAGCTGTGTGTGATTCTGTACCACTTTGTACCAGGACAAATAATGATCCAAGGTGTAAAATACATAATGATCACATACTAAGTGCTCAGAACTACTGCAGCTTTTTGCTGCTTTTTCCTGCTTCAATTCTTTAAACATTTAGCTTTTCAGTAATGAGACTTTATCATTGTAAGAAGCAATTATTTTCCATTACTCACACTATAATGCAGCTGCTGACTGGTATATCTGGGTTTCATTCATTTTGGAACTATTCTTAAGTACTATATCACACACCTGCAGGTTGTCAGCCACTATTGTGACGAACTGTACAGCCTACACTATTATTCAGGATTCTAGGAAGGAATATATATATATAATAGATTTGCTCTTTATCCATGGTGGTACTAGAGAATGTGCTGGAAATACATGTGTCTTGGTTAAATGTTTTACTTGATAAATTCTAAGAGCCTTTGGTAATGATACCTTAAATTTCAATTCTACTCAAAGAAAATTTAGTATTCAAGACCCCTGAGAAAATACTGTGGGTTTATACTTACTGATGGGGAACAAGAGTTCCAGGTTGCTGTATCATCATCACTGCTTATACTTATGTTGACATTGCAGCAATTGGTCTTTGAGGTGCTCAGCCCATGGGAGATTCCAGCATCCCATAATTCTTTTTGTTGGCTCTTCATGCTGGCCAGCATCTGTAGTTCAGATGAACTCAGTCTATTTGACTGGTACTTTTTCCTGTCATACTCCTGTGAAATCAAATAGAAAAGTCAACAATATAGACAGGATCACAGAATAGAACAGATGAATGAAACACAGAGAGACCTTGGAGAATTTTTCAGAGAATCTTCAAGAAGCTTCAATAGTGAAAGAGAAACAAAATGTTTACTAGAAAAAATTAGTTAAGAGATTGCAGTTATGAAGATCAAGCATATTTACACACAATTAGAGGAAGGAAGAATACCACAAGCACTGTAACGAATGGCAGTCTTGATCCATGGTGTTTAGTGAAGTTGCTGTTCCACTGCAATTAAAAACAGAAGATAAAGGCAGGCTTTAAGAAGTTCAAAAATCCATAGCTATTAAATGCAAATCTTGAATTAAAGCAAATCCCACAGTTATTACAGTATCATCAACACCATCAATGTAACATTTAGTTATTGGTCAAGCACAGCATAAAATTTCTCTGGAAAGCCACATCAACACTAAATATCAAAGGTTATTCTGGAAGCCTGCTAGTGTATACATTTTCAAGTAAACTTTAATGTCTTTTTGCTTTTCTTTAAATCCACTGGTGGAATTGTTAATGTAACCTTAATTGTTATAACAAACTTGATCCACAGGCCAAAAGCTCATACGAACCATTTTGCAGCTGGTACTTAAGCCTCTCTCAAAACCTTAAGTAAAGTCACCCAACCTGCTGTTTGCACTATCTTTGTTTAAATAATTCCTTCTTTAAGGAAAGCTTTCCCATTTTTAAAGGGTCCATATATATTGCTCTTTCACAAAGTAACAAGTCTAATACTTAAGACATTTAGTTTTGCTTCTGACTGTAAATACAAAACATTTCTGCTTGAAAAGTGAATCCAGGCAGTGACCAGGACTTGAATGGATTTAGATCACTGGAATTTTGGCCAGGGGGCTGAGAGATACTATATAACAGTATCCCAAAGAGGGACAGAACTTTGATTCTAGTGAAGAGAATGGAGCTTTTAGACCAGGAATGTATCATATTCCTGGCAGAAGGGAGGATCTCTCAGTCTCTTTTGCTGTGAGAAGGCACTGGGTCACTGAAGACCTCAAGAACCACAAGTCAGCAGTACAGGTGATATGAACATTGACTTTTCCTTCTATGAAATGCAGTGTGTAATGTTTTAGTGTGTCTTTGAGGGGTACAGAAGTCACCTTACCACCAACATTTATAATGAAATTATAACTCCTTTGCTTTCTTCCTATGTATTTAAGATACAAGGTACAAGAAGACAACAGAATGTACAAAGCATAAGATAACAGAAGTAGTTTCCACAGGTACCATTCCTTTTTTACCCCGACTAATGAGGTTAATTTCTGAATACTGTGATTACTACTACTATTTTTAATCCTAAAATAATATGAGATGTTTTCTCTGGACCATTTCTGAATGCCTTTTAGTAGCTCTGTGACTACTAGTCATTTGTTCACCTCACCCAAAGCTCTCTTTGTTATGCTTGGGGAGTCTCATGTATCAGTACTCGACCAAATCTGCAGATGCTGTAACTTTTATTGATCTTACTGAACATGCTGATTTCCTGTTAATTTTCCTATATATCAACCTTCTGCAGTTATTTGAATATTATAGGAGAAGCTTTGGCTTATCTTTCTTCCTTCATATAATTCGTATGCAGTCATTAAACTGACAGAATGAACTGGTGCTCTGCAGAATAAAAGTGCTAACTACTGAAAGAACTTTTTTGTCTTTCTCTTTTTAATAAAAGCATAAAAATTTGCCCAAACTTGCTTGTCTTTTCCTTTACATCTATGAAGAAAGATGCATAGATTTTTGGAATTATTACAACATGATTCTAAACATCTGCTGTTCCCCCACCCCCTCCCCAGCTTATTTTAAATTGTCATTCTGTTTTCTTTTCTTGTAATGGTCTCACTCTGAAAATACCACAGTCAGGAAGAAGAGATGCTATGAATATTTTCTGTGTTAAAACTCCCCTACAATAAACTAATGAAGGAGAAATAGTTTGGAATATTTATTCTTCAAGTTCAGATGACTACTACCAAAAGACTCTTCAAAAATTTTATATTGTCTTCGTTGGTTTTCAAAGAGAGAGAATTTGAAAACTGAATTTGAAATTAAGTTAACTTTGTAATTTAGGACAATCTTTTGATGTAAGAAGTAATTTTTCAATACTCTTAAATTTGCCTAAAATTAATATTTCATTTAGTAATTAAAAGCTTATCTTGTCTATTTGCATATCCTTCCCTTACAATAAAGTATTTTTATTAAGCACTTAAAACTTTTGCTAGATTGATAAAACCTGTTGTTTAAAGGATTTTTTTTTCCATATATAATGACATTTGCATTCTTCTAGGTTCAAATGATTTATTCAGAATTGTTTGAATGTAGTTATACGTGTGGAAAACTTTAATTACCAGCTATCTACATGCTTGCAATATTACCCAGAGGGCTATACTTCTTTCTTAATTAAAAATATTTGAACTTAATAATAGAGAACTCTATTAAAACATGAATAAAACATTGCAAGAAACCAGGTCCTTAAAGCATATTAAGCAGCAGGCAAATCAATTGCAGAAGACTTGGTTAAGCACTTTTTTTCCCTCTACTAGTCCTCTGTATGAGCACAAAAAGAAGTGTCAAAAAACTCCAAGGAAGGGCTTCCATAAAGTTTTAAGACTTGATCAAATCAAGAATAAGACCTAGATCTGCCAGATACTTTAATCTTATATTTTGTAGCAATAAAACAAAGTCTGTAGCTAATGAATTTCTATACATTAACAATAGGATTTGTTCTTGGAAAAAAATACTTACAAACAACAAATCACATGTGCAATACATTTACAGCTACAAGTGCATTATGGTAATAACCTTATTGTCTAAATTAGTAATCACCTATTGCAATCCACCTAGAGAGTCTACATTTAGCTGTTCTCTAAAGGACAAAGTTGATGACTGCGTTAAGCTGATGATACTTTCAAGAAAGTAAGACATGTATAATTTCATTTATTATGGACAAATAGGTTACAGTTGTGAAAAGTAATAAACATACTTGAATTGTAAGTGAAACAATTTTCTAAAACCAGAAAGTATCAGCAAAAAAAAATACATTTAACCAAACAATCCCAGAATCACTAGGTTGGAAGAGACCTTCAAGATCATTGAATCCAACTCATGCCCTAACACCTCAACTAAATCATGGTATCCAATGTTTTTTTAAACACATCCAGGGATAGTGACTCCACCACCTCCCTGGGCAGACCATTCCAGTACTTTGTCACCCTTTCTGTAAAAAACATTTTCCTAATGTCTAACGTGTATTTTCCTCAGTGCAGCTTACGACTGTGTCCTTAGACACAGTCTAATTATTTTCCTAAGAAAAAGTGAATCAGTTTATTGGTATCAACTGGGGCTTTTCCTATCACTGAAAATTACAGAAACATTATCTTCTTTCCAAATAGAAATGAACCCATGCATTGCTTTCTTCCACATTTTCTACATCACTAGTGGCAATTCTAATGTCTTTTCCAGATCATAAATAGATAGAACATATGCTGCTATAAATAGGATTTTCCTTTTCTTTTTAATTTTTTTGCTTTTCATAGTCTTTCAAATCACCAGCCACTGATATTTCTCATGATAATAAAGTCTCAGCACTACTTTTGATTTTCTCTTGCACTATTGTGTTTCATTCCCCTTGCTTTCCCCTCATCTACTTCCTTCCCAAAGGAAACCAGTCTCCACAACTTTCATGGAAACAGATGTTCTGTTTTCATCAGGAAAATCACAGGGCCTTCACCAATCCAATAAACTGCTTACAGGACACAGGAAGAGATTTCCAGAATCCCCAGTCTGAGAGACACCCTCACAGCACTGAGAGACACGTAAAACCCAGCCACTGTCCCAGTACTAAATGACCCATTTCACAAAAAGCACTGAAGCATCCCTGGCAGGGCAGGATGAGTATTTCTCCATCAAGGCCACACATTAAAGCTGAACAGATGCTTTCCTAGACACTATTCTTTAATCTGGTGTCCAATTCAGATTGATCTTCCCAGCTCCGTGCCTGGACTTCCAAACCCAGAGTTCACTGCAGGGCTGCCCATCCTCAGCAGCCACAGCAGCCCCAGGCAGGCAGGCAGAACCTTTCAGTGGGATGGACCTGCCCCAGCAGCAGCAACCATGTCCCATGGAAGTCATCACTCCTGCTTCCCTTTTCACAGAGGCTGTCAAATCAGGTAACTAAAATGAACTGTATCAACAGGTCACAAAAATGTTACAGACCAAAATTCCCCTCAGCAGAATCACAGCACACTCCCCTTCCTACAGCAGATGAGACAAACTACAGGGAGACAAAAATTATAGATGTCCATTTCATTCATGTAAATGAGGTACAGATCATATTCCAAGACATTAAAGTAGAAAAATGTTTACTAACAATGCATAACTACTTCATAGAGCCCCACAAAAAGAGAACAGTCTATTTTTTGGTCCCTAGAGGTGTGCAATACCTGGGTCCAGTGATATGATAAGAAATTCAAGATATATCCAAGATTCTAGAAAACAAACCCCGTGCTTACAATAATGATCATGCAGTAGTTCTATTCAACATCCCTGGGTAAAATTATCCAAAAAAATTTACAGAACAGCAATTCTGGGACCATAGAACTCCTAGACCTATAAAAGAGACACCTGCAGGGGAATATGATACATAGCCATGAAGTAGGAAGTGGCACAGGTAAGAAAATGAATTAAAATAATTCATTGTTTTTTTATAATGAACAGAAGAAAAAGCACCAGAAATGAGAAAATGCATTAAAAAAATTAAGATACATATTTTTTCCCACAAATAGCAGTTTAAGTTTGAAATTCACCTGGACAGAAGCTGCCTCACTGCTGGCTCTCCATCACATAATTTATCATTGCTCAGGGCTGACACAGAGAGACCATGAAGCACCCAAATTAACACTCCTTCTGTGGTCATTTGGTAATACAGCAATTTAAAATCTGCCAATTTTCCTCAGCAACCTTTCTGTCCCAAACTATTTTCTAACTCATATATTTCCAAAATGTGAGTTGCTCAATGACACATCCTTTTATCTACAAACCTTTGTGATTTCTGTTATATTTGGAGTATTATTTTGTGTGCCACAAACCCCTACAAAATCAACTTTCAACAGACTGAGCACAGTTAATGCTGTTATGATGAAGCCAGAATATATCTGAATGAAAGATGTACTATTAATCACTTCATGCAAATGGGTATATCTAATATAGCTTCTCTATACAATCTAGTAATTTCATTTCAAAGTAAAAATCACTTACACAAGTCTGTGCTGTCAGACATGAATTTCCTTTAGAGACTTTCTTGAGAGATGTTTTACTGACAGATCTTTCTAATTGATCTGAAACTCCTTCATATCTTTCAGTTTCTTCAGATAAATTTCTAATTACTCTAAAGGATTTGGATCTACTTTGAATTGGAGAAAGAGAAAGGATAGGCTTTAAATTTCTCTGAAAGCTGATAGATTCTGTTTTTCCCATAGTGGAACTCTGTGGTTTTGATAAGACGTCCTCTTTGAAGTTATATTTGCCGTGTTCCTTATTCTTCCAGTATTCATTTCTCTGTGACATCTTATTTAATGGGATCTCTTTAAAAACTGCTGAATCAGATGTTCCTTGTCTACTGTGGATGTTCTCAATGTTCATAGTACCCTGGATGAGTTCACTGTTGTCATCCTAAATTTAGGAAACAAAGCAAGAGTGGTTGGTTCCCTCTCATCATTACACAATTCAGTTTTACATAACCTTAACACATCAAAATCTCTCTTTAATCTCTTCTTCCTGTTTCTAAATTTACAAGGATTCTGAAAAACAGCTGCTTTTCCTGGCAAATACACTGACTATACCATAAACATATTCTTACATCTGAAGCTGATTACTCTTTTCAAAATTTCAGGCCAGATTTTGAACGCTGGTAACCTCCAAAACCAGTATAGGTTTGTCTCTTACCTGACAATCATAATTTCAATAGAATTTATTACAACTGTAAACCAAAACTAAGCAATGATTCCATGACAATGATGTCTTTCCACTGAATTATTAATACTCAATATTTTCACATTGCATCTTCAACTTAAATGTAGAAGAAATAACTCCTGCTGAGATCACTTTGTTCTGCTCTGGTAATCATATGGTACTGGATATCATATTCATTGCCATTTGAATACAATTTAAGAATTTTAGAGGTTAGTTTATTAACCTTATATCCATGTTTCTAACAATGTCTCTGAAAAATATCCCATGAATCAAGTGTATAATGTTCACTCATACCCTATTTCAACAACAATCAGCAGGACTGAACTGATGGAAAGAGAAATAATGCAGGAGTGCATCTAGTGTTTGTCTCAATGTTCTTATTCTCAAGAAAGAAAGGAGAGAGCAGCCTCAAGAAAGAAAGGAGAGAGCAGCCTCATCTTCATCTTGTGATGCTGCTCCTCTGGCATATGTTCCCACACAGGATGTGAGGCAGTATCACCTCTCACAGCTGAGGTGCAATCCTGCTGCACATGAATGTGATCCAAGATTGTTACTGACTTCAGTGAGTCCAGGATTGCACAGCATGCAACATACATTTAAAAAGATAATCCCTCAGTGTTATTAATGGTACACATTCGGGAAATTTATAGTTTACTCCCTCAGTTATTTTGTAAAACAGTTAAATTCAGTCCATCTTGCTATTATACAACTCAGTTACATTGTATTTCTCTGTTGTGAGCAACAGATTCAAATGCTAAGAAACAGGTTTCATAGCTGAAAGTGAAATATACTGGAATGCTCATAAAGGTAGGAACTTTAGCAGTTACAGTAATGACATTATGAAATTATCACATACATTGACAATTCAGCAAATTTCTATATAGTAACATATGATTTTAGATAGATATACTAAAAAATTGTTTGCTTTCATTAATTTCATTGCTGGAAGATTTCTGCATTGCAAAAGAATTAAAGTTGGTGATGCTCAGACAGGATATGCAGCAGGTATGCCAATAATCAAGTGACATTCAAAACCTGGGATTTTGTAATTCACTTTCAACAATGCCAATGAGCAAAACCAGTTCCATTTGCAGTTTTAAAAGATACAATGAAGTCTTATTACTGAAGTCTTGAGCAACCATGAAGGACTTGGATCTTACTCAAATCTATGATGTTTTCCTAACCCTTTTTGTAGTAATGATGCACAGTTCTGGCATCTCTCTGTTAGCATAGGGGCTGACAGAGTTAAGTTTCTTTTACCAGCTTGTTACACAGGGTACACCTGCCTTGAGTCCTGCATCCCATTAGACACAGCAACCTGACAGAGACAAAATTTACCTGTTGGTATATGGGGAAAAGATGATTTATCCTCTCTGTCTGGCTTGAAGACAGAATCTCATCCTAGGAGTTTTAGGATGAGGACTGCTCTATCAAGAGTCACATGTACAAAGTGGCCTACCTCCTCACTGCTGTCAGTTCCTTCAGAGCTGTCTTCAGTTTCGGTATTCTCATATTCTCCTTTACTGTCTGGCTCCAATTTCAAAGGGAAAACATAACTTTCTGGTGATATATTTGGAGACTTTCCATAAGGAGCTGATCGAGGTTTTGATGAAAATGTGAAAACCTCTTTATTACTCCTGTGATGATCAACTGTTTCCCTGCTGTGATGTTCAACAGAGGCATTCTGGGCTGAGGGTAAATTAGAGCAGGCTGAACTTCCAGTAGCTCCAAAGTGCTCCTCCCTATCCAACTGGATACTCTCAGTAAACCTCTCTGGAAACACCCATTTATCTGAAACATACAATTTCAATGCTAAATATGTAAATTGTGAGCTACTCTGATCATTCTCTTTATCTCAGAAAGTTGTACAGCAAAGTAAGTTTTTCTAATACAGAAATATTTTGCCTATCAAAGGCAAAGAGTGATGAGTGCTAAGATTGATGAGGACGTAATGAGAAAGATCATGTTGCTTTCAAAGTGCAGCAAGGAAATAAAAAATTTTTAAACAGAGCTCAGAAAAAAAAATACAGGCTTTGGTACAGGACATGCAAGCCTGCCATTTTCAAACCTGAAACTGTTTAGCCATCAAGATTTGAAACCTACAACTGAATTTTATTCTAGGAAAGCATGATTTTATTAAATATGGCCATTGATCTTTTTCTTTAGGCATTTTTTGCACCTGACATTTAAAAAATAATCACACATTGGTGGAATGTTCATAATATTGCAATCTGCTCCTTCTTTATTGCTGAAATTCCACACTTTTACATTCAGAACTTATGGTTTAAATCTCAATTTCAAACTATTGTTCTGATAAAAAAGTATGACATGAAAAATGTATAAAGACATCTGTTTCACCAGGTTTCCCTGAATATAGCCACAACTAATCTGACAATTTTAAAACAAACAATAAACTACAGAAATGGATTTAAAGATTGAGTGCACCAGATACACATGAAAAGATCATTTTTATATTCTTATTGTTAGCTTATATTTTACTGTTTGGAATGATGGTATAGAAAAAAAATGTCAATTTGATTGATTACAACCAATCTCAAATAGCATCTAAGAAAAGGAGAATTGCTCAAGTATGCAATACTCCCTTATCTTCATTAAAGGTAGTGTGGTGTGGATTATTCACTAGATATTGAAACTTTCCAGCTCCATAAAACAAAGTTACCATCAACCATATTAAAAACTCAATGAAAAACTACTAAAAACATAATAATAAAGTAGCATTGCAATAATAAAATGCTTGCCACCACAGAAGATAGTAAGTTCAGTGTGGTATTTTGTGCTTTATGTGATATTTTACTTTTAGTTTTGTTAGAATTACCACTTCAGGCACATTCAGCAGCTTTGGGGAGGGAGAGGTGGGAGGAAGCCTGAATCACCATAAATGAAGGCAAAAGAAAGAAGAATGAGATGCCAGGAGAAACAGTTGTCTTCTTACTGGGTTGTTGTGATTTTTCCAGTTTACTGAAGACAGCTAATAAATCTACCAAACTCTGGTTAATATCCAGGAACCAGTGAAAAGTCAGAACTTGACGTATCTTGTAAGACCATGGCTTGCATCTTGTTCCAGAAAAGACCATTTCTCAATCTCTTCATGAAGACCTTTCTTAGTAAGAACCCCCAAGGCTTTTCAAGTAAACTCTTGTTAAATTAGAAAATCATTCTTGTTTAAAACAATGTAGTAGTGTATGCTTTTAATTATTATAAGCCTTGAAAGCTGAACATGCAAGTGATTCCATTTATTTAATAAAAATCTTGGACTAGTTTTTCCAGGAGCATCAAGAAGTGAGACTTTTCAAAACCTTTAGGAAACACCCTTCATCGAGTAAACCAAATGACTTTTAATTCTGATCTCTAACTACAGGTTCTTCAAAGGAGGATATTGGAGTAGAATTATCCAGGCTACTATCATTCAAGATTGTGTCACACTCCTTTGATAACATATTTTTCATAGGCAATTGGAATTACATGTGAAGGGTTGTACACAAATAAAACAACTGAAATCGTAAGAGAAAATACAGTCATGAACATTTCACAGATTTCATGCTTTCGTTATACTTTACTATCCATATAAGCTACCTTTATTAACCCACCATTTTCCCTATAAAAATGAAATGAGAAGAGGGATATTTTCATGATCTTTTTCAAGTGAGTCTGAGCACAGTATTTGGATGTTCAAGAACAAAGACTTAGGAACTGTTTTTTTCCCAACTGATTCTCTGACCTAATGTGATTTAAAAACTCTGTCAAAGTAAATCAGTATTTTCAATTACTCAATTATTTATCCTGTAGGAATCTGGCCCACCAAGACTGAGATTGTTTTGAAAGTCTTTGGCCCTGGAGATGCTGCCTTGTTCACAACTCCAGAAAGTGCTATGAAGAAATGCCACAAAAATATTACTTATCCCCAGACTTCAATTGGACAGCTCTTCTGGACGTAAAGAATCTTTTTCCCAGCTATTTCAGTTGCTAAGTCTAAAATGCTGTTTATCCTTTTTCCTAAGGCAAAGATATTAAAATTTTTACTTGATGCATTTTTCAAAACAATCAGAGAAAAAAAAATCTTCAGAAGTTACCTAGCTAAGAAACTTTTTGTAGTTTTTCTTTCCAGTCTGGCACCCACTCTTGTTTAATCTAGAAACATTTGATTAGGTTTCCCTGTTAGTGTCTTGACTAACACCAAAATAGGTAACATATACTCCTTCAGTATTCAGAGGGTCATTTCCCCATCATAAAATTAGATTTGACACGTTTCATGCTGCCTTACAAATATGCACTAATAGCTCAGACCACTGAAAAGAGCCCTCTAGGGTATGATTATACACTTAGTGTACAACCCACTTCAGGAGAATTCACTAATACTTATGTACATAGAACTGTGAAAGAGTAGAGAGGAGTGGCTTAGTTGTTTTACCTACTGATTTAGTAACAACCCACTTCCCACACTGCAATCTCACCTGTTCTATTCTCATTCTAGAATAACTTCCAATGCAGTTGTTGCTGTTTAATTTGTAGAGGGCATTACAGATAAAACTGTGTAATGAATTTTGAAGGAAACAATGTGATAAACCACTTGGCTTTTAAGATTTTAAGTCAATTTTGAATGAAGTAACAAAACATGGAAAAGAAATCTCAGAGTATCAGCTTTTGTCAGGTGTTTGGAGAACATGAGGCAATTAAAGCCTTAAACTCCTGCCTTCTAACTCTGCCTCAGACATCCAAAAACTTCTTACACTTTAGTCACCATTATAATGTCTCACCCTGACCAAAAAACGTTCAGGAATATAAAGAGCTACTTTAAAATGATTACTATCTATGTAATATTAACCTGAATATTCTGCCTTTTTAGTCTCAGCCACCTTTATAGTATATATATATTTATTTTTTAGTTCTTTCTGTAAAGAACTCCATTAATTTCCCAAGTTGTTGAAAAAATATACTTGAGTAAAACCCAAACATTAATTTGCATAGCACAGTACTTATTCTTAATGAAATATCCAGGGGGAAAATAGAAAAGTCTGTATGATTTGAAGATGATATTTTATGCTGGCTACAGAGTCCAGTAACTTCTGTAACCTGTAGTCAGTGTAGCAGTTTTTCAATATTTCACAAGTGAAAGATACAGGGAGTTTTGGACCCAACAAAATCCTATTACCTCTCCAACAAAAACTATACAAGAATTTAATTCATTATTTCCATGTAAATTGTAATGAATAATTTGGAGTACCTTCTGAGTAAAATATACAAACTACTAAGTAATCACAACATTGCAGCAAACAACATAAATGCAAGAATGATCACCTTAACATCTAATTAGTTCTTCTGCACAGTCAGACTTATGCTAAAGCCTCTAATTGCAGGATAACATTATAATAAAGATTTCAGCATTGAGTAAATAAGATTGGCAAAAACAATGTTCACTCATTTTATTTCTTCTCTCAGGTCAAGTTTATCCCACTTTGGAAGAAGTCCAGTACAAAGCCTAGAAGAGGGCTTTCCTGATGAAGAAGTTGCTTATAGAAAGTTCTTCAGAAAAAATAAATCCAGTACTAATGGATAAAAAAAAATCATTAAGTCATCTACATAAAATTAGCTAACTTCATATATTGAAAAGAAACTGAAATCTGCAGACTGAGAGTGACCACAGGGACAAGCAATGGAAATTTGGGGAAAAAAGTTTGTAGAATATTCCTTACAAACTTACATAATGCATTTATCTGCACGTACACATAATTAAGATTATAAAGAAACAGTTTTCTTTCTTTCAAAACCAAACAGCTAAAGAGTTTACACGTATCTTTCTTCCTTAGTTCTCTGCCTCTGAATTTATGAGAGGGTATTTAGACAGGCCAGTCTACTGCCCTAAGGCTGTCTTTTCATATCACCTATTATTTCATAAAATAACAAGTATTGATTAATTTTTTAAAAATTCTGGCACTAGATTGTGGTCCTCGTGTTCTTGATGAAAAAGTTGACTGTGATTCCTGCCCCAGAGTTCTCAAAATTCAGATAAATAGAAAAAGACTTAAAAAATTCTCTGCAAGAATTCTCTATTTGCCTGAACATCTTGCATCTCTTTGATCTTCAGTCAAATTATGGAACCCATAATAGCAATTATGGATTACTGAAACTGCCAGAGTATATAATCACTTCTAAATATCCCCAAAGTATAAACACAATGGAAATCACTCATAATATGAAGGAAAATCTTGAACAATTTTGAACATTTGAGCACTTTTCAAATTGGTGCCTATGCCTTCAAATAAAAAGTAACACTACTTTTTCATGGAGACAAGGGATACTTTTGCCACAATAATGCAATTCCCAGACCCATGGAAAGGAAGCTGATTGACACTGTATGATAAAAAAAAATCCACACTTTTTGGCAGACAGGTGAGAAAGGGAAAAAACCCAAAACATAAGCTGAGCTGTCTTTCTGTGAATAAGAAAATAAATAAATCACCACTGAACTCTATAAACAAAACAACCCTTTCTCCCTCCTTTCACCCCTCCCTTCCCAATATTACACAGATACTGTAGTTAATATTCTAAACTCCTATCTAAGATGAGTAAAATTTCTTGTACATTTCGTATTTGGAGTCTTCAGTGTTAAATTTATAAAGGATTTAAAGAATAAATTATTTTTAGTACTTTTCCTTTAATCATGAGAGCAAGGAATTTTTATTTTGATATTCATTCACTGCTCTGGTACTCTGCTTAATCCTGCAAATCTTTATCAATGCTCAAAAGCAATTCTGTTGCCGGGTGCTTGATTTCCATAATCCCCCACAACACAAACATTTATTTTTTATGTGAACTGCATTTTGGTCCTTTGAAATTTACAAAAGATAGTCCTTTACACCATATAGAACTGAAATGTAAAATAATAAAATGAGTACTGTACCACTGGTTATCTTCCATGTAGGTTTGGCTTCATCTTTCAGAGATAATATTCTATGAATGTTTTTGTCCGGTGATGGTACTTGTGGTGAGGTGAGCTGAAAATCTGCTTCTCCACTCACAGATGTTTCCTGAGTCTGAATTTCAGGGTCTGAAATGCAATGCAAAAAGGAAATGCCATGAAGACTCATATTGTGTGCATATGGGGCATTGTACTGGGATGCAAACCTCTTCTAAACAGCGTGGGGATTTTGCAGGGCAGCCACAAGGAAGGAATAATTTAACACTAGGTATGGAAAAAGGGAAAACCATAGTAATTATAAAAAACAGGCTTGCAAAAGTCTGCAAAACAATCAAGAACTACTGCAGCAGCTCAGTTATTTTCACAGCATGAGAAAAGAGGAGCATGTGTATAAATTGTGGTTACTGCCAGCAGGCGATGATCCCTGGCTCAATCACTCACAATACAAATAGCTGCAGAGAGAATGAGCATTTATTCACCCTCATATGGGAGAATAAGTCATGATTTAATGAATATGTCTTCAGTAATTAATTAAGTAGATAAAGGATTAGAAAAACAAAGAATTAAGTCCTAGATTCAAAGGCACAATCATGCAAAAATTTGTCAGTTTGAGAAGTCTACATATTCTTTGCTTTACACTCTTACCATTTTGGTATTCATTTTCAGTTGTTTGGAGAGTATTTCTTTTGCCTCCTTGATCTGAAGTATCACTGCATGGCCGGAGTGGTAGCTCCAGTTTCTCAGTATCTGGTATGGATTCAGTTGGCATTCCTGAATTTTGAAGCTGGCATGATGTTTTGCTACCCAAGGTCTTTGTTACCTTGAAAGACATTATTTCTTGATGAAAGACAAAAATATAACAGCTTTCAAAATACTCAAAGGTAAATCACACATTATGAATTACACTTATTTTTCAAATATATATTCCCAAATATTTTTTAAACACTATCTTCTCAGAAAACTTAATGGTAGACTCTATTCAGTGTGGCATCTTCAGTTTTTACAGTCAAGGAGCAGGCAGAAGGTTTTCTTTTCATTGAGTGAATGGAACAATGCAAAGGAAAGGCAAAAAAATTAGAATTCCTTATCAGAATAAAAAGACTAAAACTTGTAGTTGTTCTAGACCTCAGGAGTCTTTTTGTCTTCAGAGAAAGGAATATAATTTTACATCTTGACTTTCAAGTGACTTCCTACACAAGAGTTGTCTGGATCCCTTATTCTTGGTGTTAAACTGAAAACTGTATTCCTGATCAGATTCCAAAATCCTCCATATTTGTTGCTGGCAGAGTGGGTTCAGGTGTTTTCCCTGGCATTGTAAATGACAGCATCACATGAGCTGTAAGGCTGACACGTAAAGCTTACATGTAAGGCTGACTATCAGAGCATCCTGAAATGTAATTTCTGCTCTGCATTATAGCTCTTGTCATAAGGAAAAATGTTTGCACACACACATGCACACACACACACAAAAACACACACATGTGCACAAACACAGAGAAATTTCAGCAGTCTAGAACAAAAAATTCAGTAAAGTAAGAATGATAAGAAATCACAGAGTAATTTCAGTAGAAAGAGGCATCTTTGTCTGATGCTGAAATTAGATTAGCCTGTTTCATTCAAGTTTTGATGTCTTCAGAAGTTTTGAAATTCTCCAAACTCTTGTGACTGTTGCAACCACATCTTTGTTATATTTAGTCAGAGACTGCCTGCAATTAAGGCCCACTGCTCCTGGCCTTTCAGGGCACCTCTTAGAAGAGGCCTGGCTTCTCTACAGCCTTGCATTCATTGAAAATAGCAACCAGATTTCCCCTTAGACTTCTCTCCTGTGGGCTAAAAAAACCCATGCCCTGTGCTGGAGCCAACCATGCATTTTCCTTGCCCTCCTCTGGATGTTACAGGATCTCTGGCACTGGAGGTCCATGACCTATCACAGTTCTCTGGAGGAAGCCTTTGAAATAAACCTTTAGTTTAACTCCTCTGGTTATCAATATCTTCCTTTGCAAAAGTGCCAATGGTTGTTGGAATTTGGGAATTTAGCCCTTCTTACCTTTCCAGGTACCTTTGCTTTGGTTCTTCTGTTTGAAGATGGAGGTGGCCCAAGGATCTTTGACCCAAATGCAATGTGTGATACATCCTGAGTTTTACTGTTGCATATGTTGCTTTGGCCTCTATTACCCAAGATACCTAAGTTAAGAAAATTAAGAGTTTAAAAAAAATTACAGTACTTACAAACAATGAAATGTACTATTTTTTTAGAATAAACGAAAAGAAAAGAATTATGAATACTAAACATATATAAAAGTTATGTTCCTTTAAAGTGCACTCCCTAGAAATATAAGAATAGCAAATTAACATTTTATAAAAGTGTGTCAACATATCAGCAAGAAACTTTTGGTCTATTACAGAGACATATTTATAATCTTCTTGCTTTAAAGATTTCTTTAAAAGTGGGTTATTTATAAACAAAAAAAAATGGTTTGCAGGATTTCTTTAGAACTTCAATGAAAACCCAATTTCTGACAGGAAGAAAAAAGAACTCTAATTAATAAATAACAGAATAAATAAATAATAACACAAAAAAAATGGAGAAAAGACTGTCAAGGTATCAGTCACAGCTCAGAGAACTATTTACATGTACCCTGCTTTTTGAAATTACTGAATCTACTGTATTACCAGGCCTGATCCCTAATATTGCAAATGCAGACTATTGCTGCTAAAATATTCTACTCTTTTCACTATTTATTTTTTTTTTATTGCTTAAACTGTAGATTTATTTTTATAAGCCTTTTAAAGCATGGAAATTGCCAACTAGTCTTCAAGACAAAAAGTAAACATGGAATGCAGGTGAATGTTCTCAATAATACTTAAAAAGGAAGGACAGTAAAATGGTTACACATTAATTTTACCATTGGGGTTATAAAGCTGCATGTAATATTTATTTTCCTCTTTTATAATTCTCCAAGATTGTCAGTGAATTCTCCTTTCCAGAGCTGATAAAAATGGTATCTTCACATTAATTTATATTTAATATTTACAATGTCCAGATATATTTTCTTGCTACAACTTGTATTAAATTGCTCTCTCACTTTAGAAATTTGACACCTTCATAAGGCAATAAAGTAGAAACAAAATATTTTGCCGATTCCCCTGAGCATTTTTCATAACCTTATTTCAAGATGAGCTTTATTTATCATCAAGGAAATGAAAAACAGATCATACATTAGCCACCAATATCATCATTTACTGTACCAATAAGCACAGAAGTAGCTACTTACTGCCATTGCCTGACTCCTTTTTTCCTGATATGAAATTTGCTTGCTGTTAAGAGATGCCATTTCACAAGATCAGATGACCTGTCTTGGTTTAACATAAATTTTTTTTTTGCTGGCTACCTTGGGATGTTGTTAGCTCCAATTAGAAAAGCTGATTTGCATTAAAATCTCTCTTAATGACCACATTAATTGACTGCAATTAATTACCTACATCTACACATAACTATGTTGATGACATAATGAAATAATATGTGTAATTAAAAGTGGATGATACTAAAAATAATTTGGGCTTTTGATTTTCAATTAAATAAGAAGTTTAGTGGATTAAAAGAACATTTTCCAATTAAAATGTACCTAAACATACCAAAGCTTCCAATTTCAAGTAGGCCAGCTTCTGAAATTTTAAAAATGTGTCTGGTAGGACACATGCTATGTTCATAAGGTGGGATTAAAAAAAAGATTAAATCTTAAACTGAAGACATTTCATCGTCATGATTGTGAGGGATGTTGTCATTAATTACTTTACCATATATTCCTATGGGCTATGTATCTTTGTAGTCCAGATGGTAAAATCTGAGTTTTGTTTTAAATGAACATTAATTTTTCCTGCTTAAGATGCATCATTCACGCTATTGTACTCATTTAAATTTTACAGTCCCTCATATTTTGACAATACAGCCAAAGTTTTTTTTAAAAATATAGCCACTAAGAAATTGGATTACAGTTTCCTCTGCTATTCCAAAGACAAATGTGTAATCCAACTTTACAACAGAACTCTGGCTTGACTATTTATAGGGCAGTAATACTCTCAAAGTATTGTTTTCCCTTTAATATAAAAATGGTACTTGCTTGTAAAAAAAATAAAAAAGTTGAACGTAATTTAAATAAGTAAATATATGAAGAGTCTTACTCAAAGCAAAAATTCAAAACCCCTATTATTCATTTTACCTGCTGTAGGACAAAGATTGCCTTTGCTAAGGAGGTATATTGAGAGACAGCAAAAGCTAACAGCTGGATAAAGCACCAGCATAGGCAGCTCAGTGCAGATGATGAAATTTTTATGAGTTGTTTTTTTTGCATTGTAAAAGCAGAAGAACAGAAGTTTAAAAAGTAGTTTTTAAAAACTTTTGATATTATCAAGGTTCTCAGAGTTTATTTTTCTTTAGAGCTTCATGAGATGAATATAGTCTTAAACTTAACCAGTAGTTGTCATTCTCTGTAACCTTATTCCCTTGGTCAATACTTTGCACATATTTTTTAGAGCATTTTAACAGAAATGGTGGAAACAATTATTTACTGAATTAAAATACTAAGGATGAGAATCCGCAAGGCTGAGAAAGTACTAAACCCAGTGGAATAAAAATCTATCCTCTTTACTGACAGCACCAATTCTAAAATTGCCTGTGCTGATGAAGATCTGATGGAAATGGGTTCTTTATGTGATTTGCTTGCTCAGACCCACTTTGCAGCTACTCCAGCCTTACTTCCTTCTCAGAAGATGTCCTAGCACCCTGTTGTAGTATGATCATATGGCCCATAAAAAGGGGTACAGAAAAAGGGGGAAATGAAATGCTTTAGGAAGACATTGCAACTCTTACATGGATTAAACCAAATCTTCAGCTTTGTGCCTTATTCAGAAGCCAATAACAACATAACAAAAGAGCAGAGGAAGAAGGTGCCTACACAGAGATTTCACCTGTGCATTTTTGTAAGTTCCAGCAATAAGAAGGTTATGTACGTCTCCAGATTAAGATGAAAAAAAAACAAAAATCAAAACATTTTAAGAAGACTGAAATTATCTGTTCTTCATGAAGGACATGAATTAGAATACCTCATTTAAAATCTATTATAACTCTCATTTTTAAGAAGGGCTGGCACATATTCCAGGATATTTACTGTTGTTACTGTTCTGGATCTACAGAAGAACTTTTGTTTTTTAAAAAAAAATGCAGATCAGTTAAGTGTACATGCAACTGAATTTACAAATCCAGTAAAATCCTGGGCATAAGGAAATTACATTTTTGATACGTTTACAATTGTAATCAATGAAATTTTGTCACATATTAGTGAAAATTATCTCTTTTTTTTCTACATTGGTTTATTTCCTCATTGGAATTGTAGCTGATATCTTCAAAACTCAAAAAACTGACTAAAAACTCCCTTATTTTCTTCAAAAAGAAACAAAGAAACTACAAAGAAACTTGTCAATAGCTGAAAATTTTATTTCATTCTTTTCATAGTTCCATGAAGACCACTACCTCTTATGAATAATTTTACAACTCCAGATTTCCAATAATGAGAATAAATAATCTATGTTTCTCTCTACTGCTGTTCTTTAATGATGATGTATCTCTTTACAAAATTGTTTTAAAGAGATAGTCAGTACTTTGAATCAAGACAATAAGGACTGTAAATGTATTTGCCTTGGTGAAATTCTGCTGTTGACATTACTGCAGGTAGGAAGCAATGCACAGTTTTAAAGTAAAATAGCAGCTTTACTAAAAAGCTCTCAATTGTCTGACCCAAGTCTATTTAGGCAATTTCACATCTTAGCATTTGTATCTACAATTCAGTTTCTACTGATTCCTGGCTTACAGATCTTATTCAAGCAGACATGCCAACTTAAACATAAAAACACAGGAAATCCTAGACTAGAACAGGCCAATAATCTCTCTAACATTCAAAGGCCAAACCTAACGCTTCAGAAACAGCACAAGATAATTCAGTATGACTTTTTGAAATTATCTGCCTTCAATACAGTTCTTAGAGTAAGGCTGGAAAAACCTGGAAGTACAGAATTGAATTTTCTCTTCACATTTTTACTGCTGCTAAATAAAGCATTATTGTTACCCATATAAATTGCCAACTGACTTTGGAATCATACCAATTTTTTTACCAGCCTCTTTTAGCAGTAGGTTCCATATTTTAATAGTATTCTATGTATCATGGCATTTTCTTTTATGAGTTTTTAATTTTCAACTGCATCATCACATCAAATGACATTTTTTGCCATAAGATAAGCAAAGCAGCTTCTACTGAACATCCTTTGTATCAATGGTTACTTTATAAATGCTCTTATGTAAATTTTTAATGTTTATGTGAAAGATTTTCATTCATGCTGCTTCTCCCTGCATCACTTCTTGGTCTGTAAGGTATTTTCTGAGATGGTTTAACTGCTAATGTATAATGTACTTCAGATAATAGTGCAAAAATAATTTAAAGGTTTGATACCTTTTTCATTTCCTATGAATTTGAATTTCCTGCTACTTAGTTTTTTTAAAATTTATTAAAATCTGAAAGTTCCACTGAGCTGTATCTATGGTGATGATAACCTGCCTGCCTTGATTAATTTAATTTTGATCCTTTAAAGCTTAACTGTAGTTATCATTCCTTCCCAATGTGCAATCCTTTGCATTTAGCAAAGCTAAATTTTATGTGATTTTATGTGATATCATGTTCCACATTTAGCCCGTCCAGTGGTCCCTAGACCATAATTTTTCAACACAGTGGCAACAAGACATAAGACCAGTAAACTGAAAACCTTGCTTTGAAAACTGTGGTATTTCCTGCATGCTACCTGCTCTCTTTTATAAGGAAAAGTAAATATGGGATTGCCCATCTCACAAACTTAAATTTTTCTTAAGTCCTACTCTTTATTAAACCCATACCTGTATCATAAAAAAAAATCTGCTTCTCTTTATTCACTTCTCTGTTGAGATTATTCATAACTATAAAAAACAATACAAAGACTAGAACAAAAACTTTTAAGGTCTCCTGGTTTTAGCCTTCAGCTGTAACAATAATTTTAAATTTAAGCCTCTCTTTACTTTCTCTTAGCTTTTATCCAAGTCAATACCTTGTATTGTAGCACACGGCTGTCCAGCTTCTTTAATAAATCTCTTCTTTGCAATGCTGCCAAAGTCTAAATTATATGGTTTATTATTTTGTAGCTTAAAGAAAATATTCAAATAACTCCAAGACACCATTAAGACAAAATTTCCCTTTTCAGAGTATAAACTGAGGACACTGCACGCGCCGGAGGGTCGTTTCGCGTCCGCGCGGGGCGGTCCCGCGGCCGCGCGGTGCTTGGAGGTGTGACGGTGATCGAGATTGTTTCTGCGGCTTCGGGATGGGTTTTTTGGCGTGGCGGGGTCGGCGGGGTGTGTGCGGGGTGGGGTGCTTGTGTTATCGTGTCGTTTTGTCGTGTTTCTGGGTTTATTTTATTAAAAATGTGATTGTTTATATTTTTTTACAAAATGGCGGCCGTCTGACGTCATCGGGGCGGAGCGCCGTGATGGGCAGGCTGGGGGGCGGTGCCGGGGGGCGGGGCGGCGCTGAGGGGAGTCCCGGGCGGTTGCCGTGGTGCCGGAAATACAGAGCGCGGCCATCTTCTTGCCGGAAATACATGGGCGCCGCCATATTTAACCACAAATACTTAGCGGCCGCCATATTTAATCCGAAATTCCAAGTTACAGTTCCAGACTCGAGTTCCAGGTTGCAGTTCCAGGCTCAAGTTCCTGGTTATGGTTCTAGGTCAGGGTTCTAGGTCATGGTTCTAGATCAGGGTTCTAGGTCATGGTTCTAGATCAGGGTTCTAGGTTACGGTTCTAGATCAGGGTTCTAGGTTACGGTTCTAGATCAGGGTTCTAGGTTACGGTTCTAGATCAGGTTCTAGATTTCACTTTCACTTTCGGTTTCGGTTTCACTTTCACTTTCGGTTTCGGTTTCACTTTCACTTTCGGTTTCGGTTTCACTTTCGGTTTCGGTTTCACTTTCGGTTTCACTTTCACTTTCAGTTTCACTTTCACTTTCACTTTCACTTTCACTTTCACTTTCACTTTCGGTTTCAGTTTCACTTTCACTTTCACTTTCGATTTCACTTTCACTTTCAGTTCCACTTTCGGTTTCAGTTTCACTTTCGGTTTCAGTTTCACTTTCAGTTTCACTTTCGGTTTCACTTTCAGTTTCACTTTCAGTTTCACTTTTGGTTTCACTTTCACTTTCGGTTTCAGTTTCACTTTCAGTTTCACTTTCACTTTCGATTTCACTTTCACTTTCGGTTTCAGTTTCACTTTCGGTTTCAGTTTCACTTTCGGTTTCAGTTTCACTTTCAGTTTCAGTTTCACTTTCAGTTTCACTTTCGGTTTCACTTTCGGTTTCACTTTCTGTGTAAAATACACTTCTGTGTATTTTACTGAATTAAAATACTAAGGATGAGAATCCGCAAGGCTGAGAAAGTACTAAACCCAGTGGAATAAAAATCTATCCTCTTTACTGACAGCACCAATTCTAAAATTGTCTGTGCTGATGAAGATCTGATGGAAATGGGTTCTTTATGTGATTTGCTTGCTTAGACCCACTTTGCAGCTACTCCAGCCTTACTTCCTTCTCAGAAGATGTCCTAGCACCCTGTTGTAGTATGATCATATGGCCCATAAAAAGGGGTACAGAAAAAGGGGGAAATGAAATGCTTTAGGAAGACATTGCAACTCTTACATGGATTAAACCAAATCTTCAGCTTTGTGCCTTATTCAGAAGCCAATAACAACATAACAAAAGAGCAGAGGAAGAAGGTGCCTACACAGAGATTTCACCTGTGCATTTTTGTAAGTTCCAGCAATAAGAAGGTTATGTACGTCTCCAGATTAAGATGAAAAAAAAACAAAAATCAAAACATTTTAAGAAGACTGAAATTATCTGTTCTTCATGAAGGACATGAATTAGAATACCTCATTTAAAATCTATTATAACTCTCATTTTTAAGAAGGGCTGGCACATATTCCAGGATATTTACTGTTGTTACTGTTCTGGATCTACAGAAGAACTTTTGTTTTTTAAAAAAAAATGCAGATCAGTTAAGTGTACATGCAACTGAATTTACAAATCCAGTAAAATCCTGGGCATAAGGAAATTACATTTTTGATACGTTTACAATTGTAATCAATGAAATTTTGTCACATATTAGTGAAAATTATCTCTTTTTTTTCTACATTGGTTTATTTCCTCATTGGAATTGTAGCTGATATCTTCAAAACTCAAAAAACTGACTAAAAACTCCCTTATTTTCTTCAAAAAGAAACAAAGAAACTACAAAGAAACTTGTCAATAGCTGAAAATTTTATTTCATTCTTTTCATAGTTCCATGAAGACCACTACCTCTTATGAATAATTTTACAACTCCAGATTTCCAATAATGAGAATAAATAATCTATGTTTCTCTCTACTGCTGTTCTTTAATGATGATGTATCTCTTTACAAAATTGTTTTAAAGAGATAGTCAGTACTTTGAATCAAGACAATAAGGACTGTAAATGTATTTGCCTTGGTGAAATTCTGCTGTTGACATTACTGCAGGTAGGAAGCAATGCACAGTTTTAAAGTAAAATAGCAGCTTTACTAAAAAGCTCTCAATTGTCTGACCCAAGTCTATTTAGGCAATTTCACATCTTAGCATTTGTATCTACAATTCAGTTTCTACTGATTCCTGGCTTACAGATCTTATTCAAGCAGACATGCCAACTTAAACATAAAAACACAGGAAATCCTAGACTAGAACAGGCCAATAATCTCTCTAACATTCAAAGGCCAAACCTAACGCTTCAGAAACAGCACAAGATAATTCAGTATGACTTTTTGAAATTATCTGCCTTCAATACAGTTCTTAGAGTAAGGCTGGAAAAACCTGGAAGTACAGAATTGAATTTTCTCTTCACATTTTTACTGCTGCTAAATAAAGCATTATTGTTACCCATATAAATTGCCAACTGACTTTGGAATCATACCAATTTTTTTACCAGCCTCTTTTAGCAGTAGGTTCCATATTTTAATAGTATTCTATGTATCATGGCATTTTCTTTTATGAGTTTTTAATTTTCAACTGCATCATCACATCAAATGACATTTTTTGCCATAAGATAAGCAAAGCAGCTTCTACTGAACATCCTTTGTATCAATGGTTACTTTATAAATGCTCTTATGTAAATTTTTAATGTTTATGTGAAAGATTTTCATTCATGCTGCTTCTCCCTGCATCACTTCTTGGTCTGTAAGGTATTTTCTGAGATGGTTTAACTGCTAATGTATAATGTACTTCAGATAATAGTGCAAAAATAATTTAAAGGTTTGATACCTTTTTCATTTCCTATGAATTTGAATTTCCTGCTACTTAGTTTTTTAAAATTTATTAAAATCTGAAAGTTCCACTGAGCTGTATCTATGGTGATGATAACCTGCCTGCCTTGATTAATTTAATTTTGATCCTTTAAAGCTTAACTGTAGTTATCATTCCTTCCCAATGTGCAATCCTTTGCATTTAGCAAAGCTAAATTTTATGTGATTTTACGTGATATCATGTTCCACATTTAGCCCATCCAGTGGTCCCTAGACCATAATTTTTCAACACAGTGGCAACAAGACATAAGACCAGTAAACTGAAAACCTTGCTTTGAAAACTGTGGTATTTCCTGCATGCTACCTGCTCTCTTTTATAAGGAAAAGTAAATATGGGATTGCCCATCTCACAAACTTAAATTTTTCTTAAGTCCTACTCTTTATTAAACCCATACCTGTATCATAAAAAAAAATCTGCTTCTCTTTATTCACTTCTCTGTTGAGATTATTCATAACTATAAAAAACAATACAAAGACTAGAACAAAAACTTTTAAGGTCTCCTGGTTTTAGCCTTCAGCTGTAACAATAATTTTAAATTTAAGCCTCTCTTTACTTTCTCTTAGCTTTTATCCAAGTCAATACCTTGTATTGTAGCACACGGCTGTCCAGCTTCTTTAATAAATCTCTTCTTTGCAATGCTGCCAAAGTCTAAATTATATGGTTTATTATTTTGTAGCTTAAAGAAAATATTCAAATAACTCCAAGACACCATTAAGACAAAATTTCCCTTTTCAGAGTATAAACTGAGGACACTGCACGCGCCGGAGGGTCGTTTCGCGTCCGCGCGGGGCGGTCCCGCGGCCGCGCGGCGCTTGGAGGTGTGACGGTGATCGAGATTGTTTCTGCGGCTTCGGGATGGGTTTTTTGGCGTGGCGGGGTCGGCGGGGTGTGTGCGGGGTGGGGTGCTTGTGTTATCGTGTCGTTTTGTCGTGTTTCTGGGTTTATTTTATTAAAAATGTGATTGTTTATATTTTTTTACAAAATGGCGGCCGTCTGACGTCATCGGGGCGGAGCGCCGTGATGGGCAGGCTGGGGGGCGGTGCCGGGGGGCGGGGCGGCGCTGAGGGGAGTCCCGGGCGGTTGCCGTGGTGCCGGAAATACAGAGCGCGGCCATCTTCTTGCCGGAAATACATGGGCGCCGCCATATTTAACCACAAATACTTAGCGGCCGCCATATTTAATCCGAAATTCCAAGTTACAGTTCCAGACTCGAGTTCCAGGTTGCAGTTCCAGGCTCAAGTTCCTGGTTATGGTTCTAGGTCAGGGTTCTAGGTCATGGTTCTAGATCAGGGTTCTAGGTCATGGTTCTAGATCAGGGTTCTAGGTTACGGTTCTAGATCAGGGTTCTAGGTTACGGTTCTAGATCAGGGTTCTAGGTCACGGTTCTAGATCAGGGTTCTAGGTTACGGTTCTAGATCAGGGTTCTAGGTTACGGTTCTAGATCAGGGTTCTAGGTTACGGTTCTAGATCAGGTTCTAGATTTCAGTTTCACTTTCGGTTTCGGTTTCAGTTTCACTTTCGGTTTCGGTTTCACTTTCACTTTCGGTTTCACTTTCGGTTTCGGTTTCACTTTCGGTTTCACTTTCGGTTTCACTTTCACTTTCGGTTTCACTTTCAGTTTCACTTTCGGTTTCACTTTCACTTTCACTTTCAGTTTCACTTTCACTTTCACTTTCGGTTTCAGTTTCACTTTCAGTTTCACTTTCACTTTCGATTTCACTTTCACTTTCAGTTTCACTTTCGGTTTCAGTTTCACTTTCGGTTTCAGTTTCACTTTCAGTTTCACTTTCGGTTTCACTTTCACTTTCGGTTTCACTTTCACTTTCACTTTCGGTTTCACTTTCAGTTTCACTTTCACTTTCGATTTCACTTTCACTTTCAGTTTCACTTTCGGTTTCAGTTTCACTTTCGGTTTCAGTTTCACTTTCAGTTTCACTTTCGGTTTCAGTTTCACTTTCGGTTTCGGTTTCACTTTCACTTTTGGTTTCACTTTCGGTTTCGGTTTCACTTTCGGTTTCACTTTCGGTTTCACTTTCACTTTCGGTTTCACTTTCAGTTTCACTTTCGGTTTCACTTTCACTTTCACTTTCAGTTTCACTTTCACTTTCGGTTTCAGTTTCACTTTCAGTTTCACTTTCACTTTCGATTTCACTTTCACTTTCAGTTTCACTTTCGGTTTCAGTTTCACTTTCGGTTTCAGTTTCACTTTCAGTTTCACTTTCGGTTTCACTTTCACTTTCGGTTTCACTTTCACTTTCACTTTCGGTTTCACTTTCACTTTCGGTTTCACTTTCAGTTTCACTTTCACTTTCGATTTCACTTTCACTTTCAGTTTCACTTTCGGTTTCAGTTTCACTTTCGGTTTCAGTTTCACTTTCAGTTTCACTTTCGGTTTCACTTTCACTTTCGGTTTCACTTTCACTTTCGGTTCCACTTTCACTTTCGGTTCCACTTTCACTTTCAGTTTCACTTTCGGTTTCACTTTCGGTTTCGGTTAGGGTTAGGGTTAGGGTTAGGGTTAGGGTTAGGGTTAGCCAGGAAAGCTTCATTGATGTGAACATCAAAAAGAAGTGTAACAACTTCACTGTATAATGCTTCAATGTACATTCATATGACATCTCAAATATTGTTATAAATCGCATGCTTGAATTAGAATTGTCCAGGCTCCACAAAGATTTCAAACTATAGAACAGACATGTGTCTATGTGCTTGTGGCACTAAAGGTGTGCAGGAGTTGTCATGATTCATTTTAAGACATTGGAACGCTTAACATGGACATTTACAAAACAATCAATTGTTTGTACACATACTGTACCACCTGTATTCACAGTATTTTAACACAACAGAATACCTGTTTCTTGCACTGCATTTTCCCTGCATCTTATTTCTGGCTTGAGAATTTCATTTATATTCAGCACTTGTGTAACTTGTGGGACATCAGAATTGAGCTGGCAGGTTGGAGGAATATCATCTGAGGCCTCATATGGCCCAGGTGAAACAATGCACGTACCTAGAATCAAAAAACATGGGCTTTACTTCATGACACTATGGAATTCACTTTGACTTATATTATTTGGTAGATTACATATACTTTAGTTCACATGGCTAGAAGAACTGAATAGATTATGGTAATTTGAAAATTTGCTGTAATCAATCACTTTTTATTGCAAATTTTACAATTATATTGTGTATACTTTCTGGCAAAAATTTTGAATACAGTTAAAGGAATACATGCTAATGTCTGGAATAGCCATAGAAAATCAACTTCTTTGATTCGTCAAGAGAGCAAACAAAACAATCACAAAATAAATTTTGTTAATTTATATTACAACTCAGCTTTAATTTTAACAGTGATACAGTGATTTTCAGATAAAATGAACAGCTAAATATGGTATTCATATATGTGGGAATGAAGAAGCAAAGAAGTCCTATATATACAAAGCTTTCATTCCAAACTCTGGACACCATTATGCTTTCACGACAAACTAAAAGCTGTCAACCTATACATTCTTGTGACACCAGGCACTAGCAGGATGTGAGCTGATTACCTCTGTTTTCCCTTTGATAACCAATATAGACTGAGTTTATGAAAGCTGTTCACTACAAAGAAAGGAATTCATGCCAGAACCATCCCTGATATTACAATGTAAATTCATTCCAAATTTTAGAAGACTTGAATATAGTAAGCTAATGAATTACCCTATTTTCCAAGGAAAAGAAGAGGAAAACACAACCTGAAACCCAAACATGAATAAGGGATCAAGTACTGAGATTTGAATGAAAAAATTCAAATGTCTCATGTATTTCAGTACAGGACATATTTTTTCAACCATTTTTTTTGCCAAGCCAGCACATTATTTATCACTGTTGGGCAATACTTAGTGATAAAAACCCATACATAAGTTCTGCATCACTATGGAAACAAGAAACTAGGTATAGTCCAAGCTTGTATGCTTCAGTGTCATGAGGCAGAAAAGATGAATTATTTCCTCTTATATCTCAATGATCTCATACAGAAATAATTTCTTTGTATATGAGGTTTCTCCTTTGCATTTACTGTCATTTTAAAAATTCAACATACTGTATACTTGCTACTTGAAAAGAGAAACACGCTCATTGCACCTTGAAATCAGTACTCTGACCACGCCAAGGAGTTTGAAGCAAAGAACTGGGCCCTTGTACTGGTTTCTGCAGGGAAATATTTAATTTTCTTCCCAGTAGCTGGTAGAGGGTTGTGTTTTGGATTTGGAACATGACCATTGCTGATAACATATTGATGTGTCATTTGCTTCCTGAGCTGTCCCTTCAGTGAGCAGATGGTGGGGGGCACAAGAAGCTGGGAGGGGACACAGCCAGGACAGCTGACCCCAGCTGACCCCAAGGATATTCCAGACCACATGGCAGTGTGCTCAACTAGGGGGGACCTGCTGGTGGTAAACAAATCATGCAAATAAAAAACAACTGTCCTTCTTGGGTTTTATTTATCTTTCTTTGATTTTTTCCTTGTCATTAAGTTTAGTATTATTAAGGTGTTCTTATCTCAACCCATACATTTTCCTGCTTTCACCCTTCTGATTCTTTCCCCCATTCCACTTCGGGGAGTGGCTGTGTGGTGCTTAGTTGCTAGCTGAGGTTAAAGCATGACAACTCTCAATACAAGCTGAAATGTCACTGCATTCATTGGAGCTCAACTAAGTGGTTTAGTCATTCTGAGAGGGAGAAAACTTTATCAGAGAGTAATTGTTATCTTAATTAGTAACAACATAAAAACCCTTACTATTGTTTTTCTTTAATTGGATAAGAAGTATAGAATCATTTTAATTCAGCCAGACCTTCAGCTGTAATGAAAATTTAAGATGGGTCTAGAGAACAAGTTTAGAGTAGTTGAGGGAACATGGGTTGTTCAGCCTGGAGAAAAGGAGGCTGAAGGGAGACTGTGTACAGAGGTAGATGTTGGTGTCTTCTCCCAGGTAACAAGCAGCAAGACAAGAGGAAAAAGCCCCAAGTTTTGCCAGAGGACATTTAGATTGGATACTAGGAACACTTTATTCATCAAAAGGGTTGTCAAGCCCTGGAACAGGCTGCCCAGTGTGGTGGTGGAGTCACCATTCCTGGTGGTATTTAAAAGCCGTGTGGGTGGGGTTCTTAGGGACATGGGTTAGTGGTGGCCTTGGCAGCGCTGGCTTAACAGCTGGACTCAAAAGACCTTAAAGATCTTTTCCAGCCTAAACATTCTGAGTCTATGAATTGCCTAGATAAGGAAATTCAAAAGCATACAGAAAGTACTAATGCCCACCAGCTGTGTAATAATCATAGAATTGATAATGAAGTAATTAAAAGTGTAATATTTTACTGTGCGTACAGTGTATTAAAGCTGTTGACTCATTATATTAACTGCATTTTAGAATTTGGAACTCATTTAGAATATTTAAGCACATTTCAGAAGCTGTTTAGAATGGAAGGAAAAAAACAATACACCAATGGCATTAAATTAGATGAATGCCAGTGAGAGCTTGAACTGCAGTTTCCTGCTGAGAATTTACCATATTCTCTCTGCAGACATTTTTTAATTAATATTTTTTCCAATTTTACCAACAAAAAATCAGAGGAATAATGACAAGGTTTGCCTACTCTTCCCTCTTGGTTTAGTGTTTCCAAAAGGAAGATACATTTTGCTACACTTACAATACTGTTAACTACCTCTCCTTCTGAAACCAGAAACGTTTTTTCAGGTATGTTCCTTAAAAGACACAAAATGAAAATTTGAATGAAATAGAAGCTGAGCTAGTCCTAGGGGTGCCTTTAAAATAAGAATGTGCCAGCTGTGCTTTTGAAATTTCTCCTCTATTATTGCAAATACCAGTGAGGAATGAAGTTCTCTTCTTGGAAAATGATGATTCAGGATTATGACGCGAGTCTGGAGACTGGTAAATTTTGACCAAATATCCTGATCTACTACAAAAAACCTGTAATTTTTCAGCTCACCACCAATAAATATTACTTTCCCAATAAACAAGGCCACATTAGGATAACTGGACCTGATCTGAGGTGTTTATTATAGTTTCATAGCTCTGTTTCATATAATATTTTGTTACAATTTTGTCTGCATTATTTAAAAAAGAAATCTTTCATCAGCTACTAACATCAAAATTAAGAAAACAAACAGCAAATGCTGCAGTTTTCAGTACTTCTCTTTCTGCTCAGATACTCTCTTCTTGGCCAATACCTGATTTCTATCAGCATAAAATACCCTCATTAAAACAAGCTCTCTACTTGGTAAATCTTGCCAGAATTTCTTCAATAAAATATTTGTAAGGAATTCAGTGTTTCAAACACAGGATATTTAACACACATATTTAATTAGTTGCCTTCAGCTCAACACTAGCAGACTTAATAAGCTGTGCTATCACTTTAATTTTTATGAAATCATGTAATCCTTCAAATTGCCAATCTGATGAATAAGAAGCTTTTGATTTTGTAACATGAACAGTTACGATTAAGACTAGATAGTAATTAAAACACACCACCTTCTCCAGTTGTATCATGCGGCTTGAATTTTAAAGTGAAGATCTTTCTTAGCTTACAGTTAGCTGAAATTATAATTCCATCCAAAGACCGGAAGAGAGCTCCTCTGAATATTTCATAGGTAAATGTTACCAAGTCAATACACATATTACACCACTAGAAAAGAGAAAGAATACTCTTTAGTAAAACCCACCTGTGAGCTGAAGCTAACACACCTTCTATACAAATAAACATGATGGCCTTGAGGAGAAATGCAGCAATTTTCATTCAACTTGCAGAACTGTACTATATTTTATATGATGACTCATGTAAAATTTAGATTAATGATTGAAATTTTAAGGGGAAAAAAAAGTAAAAACATAATGATTGTACATGCCCGATCTCCTTATAAAGTCAAGGTAGAAATATTCACTTCTAATTGCCAAGTGGAAATATTTTTGAGAAAAAATTTAGGTGCATACATTACTGTTCAGGTCTTAAATCTGAAATTTTGGAAGGAAAGTAATGCTTGTTTTGAAAACACCAAGCAATGGACTGAAAAATTCAGTATTTAATTGTAACTAATACTTCTAGTGATGAGGTTGAAAGATGGAATAATTTGTAGTAATACAATACAGGAAGCTAGCATGTGAAAATGAAAACTATGTTCTGCTGATGGAACAATCAACTTATTATATAGCCTGACTTACAACCCCTCATGCTGATAATAGCCATCAGCTTGTGTATATAGTAAGCTGAACTATCAGAGCCATGTAAAAGATCTATCTAATCACTGAAAGCAGCATGATCCCTCCTTTAAGACAAAGCAACGATAAAAAGGCAGATAACCATTTAAGAGAGACAGGTATGTATCAGATACACTAACCAATATAGATCTACTCTTTAAGGTTGGACAAGCATTAAGGTTATTAAAATATTTTGTCATTATAAATTACCAGAGCATCTAGACATATCTGATTCATGCTTTATTATCTAGATTAAAATACGTAACTGAAGTTCATCTTCTGCTTGAATTTACCTTGGTGTACATTAATGCACACGTTAATCCTGAAATACCTGTACTAGTCTGACAATAATTGAAATTACACTGAAGAAAAAAAATTCCATTGGATTTTGAATGAACAGCAACTTCAGGGGTATGATCTAACACATATTCATTAAAAAAAATCCAACTACTTCTTCCCAAAAAGCAGAATACTTTTCCATTTTAAGTTACCACAGTTGCTTTCACTTAACCTATCTCAAAAAAAGTTATAAATTCAAATATTCTCTCTCATGTCTGGCCTTAAATTCACAACATATTGCTTAGTATACTGTTATGTAGTTCTCTTCATGCAAATACATATTTAAAAATATTTGAAATCTAACTATTCTCATATCAAGTTTATTTTCTAAGCAGTATTTGAGACTCAGTCCTTAGATTGTTTTACAGTAACCATCAGGCTTTGTATCCTATCAGCTATTACCATGTGTTGTGGCTGGGTATGGGAAAGGGGAACCAGGAGATAATGGTTATTTTGTTTTCATCAGTTTGACACATAGATTGTTCTCTATATGCCAGAATTTGGAAGAACCTGAAGAACGTGAAAGCAGCCATCAGCTACAGCCTACCTGCAGCTCCAGTGATTGTCATCAAAGGTCACTACAAGAGAAGGGACATGTGAGCAGTAGCACTATCATGAAGAAGTATCAGGGACACAGAGAATTTTATAGAGGCTGGATCAACAGGAGAGGTGAAGAAACACCACAAACAGCAGTAATTTTGTAAAATGAGAATGAATTCCTAATATAAGAAGGATAGAAGAGGCGTAGCACTAGGTGGTTCTGCTGCCATCTGGTAAAGGGGACATACAAAAATATCTTCAATCAGTAGGAACTGAGTTCTAAACCAAGCAATAATTTAAAAAAGTTCACAATAAACACAAAAAAAAATTCTGATTAGAAAACACGCTCAACCTCAGTCCAGGGAACATTCCCGAGGTACCTACTATTTTGCGCTTGATCATAAACAGAGGAATCTTTGCATGCAGAGGGGTTACAGACAACACCTTGTGGACCGTTGACAAATACAATCTTCTTTTAATATTGTCAAAATCAGTTATCCTATAAAAGAAAAGTCAGGAGAGAATGGAACAGATCTTTGTCAATTCAATAATCCAGTATCTTTGGGAAATCACAAAAAACTTGTTCATGTGCAGAACCTTTATGTCAGTGACAGCAAATATGGAATTTAAAAATTCTTTTACAAGATGAGTAATGAGATTTCTTTCCAATTCAAACTTTGTGGCTATATCCCTGCATATATAAAATCACTTTACATGCTAATTTCATTTCAACAGTCTATACTCTTTGCTAGATTTCCACAGCGTATTCAGAGTATGAAAGAATTCAATTTGTATGAACGGAGGGCCCAGTAGCCTTTAATAATAACATGTGTTTTGCCTCCTTAAGCTTGTGTTATCTTGGGGCCCGCTAACTAGAAAAAAAGTATTTGCTTTCTTTTCCTATAAATGCCTCTGTCACTGCATATGGATTCTTTTCGGCTTAAAGGTAAACACAATACATTGTCTGCCTGTTTTACTTCATGAGGACATATCTTCAAAGGTGAATTATAATGCAGAAGTTTATTTCTCACTATTCAGGTCATCTCACAATGATACCAAAGACACTGAATTTCAACATTTCTAATAAATTCAGACCACAGCCGTGGACACACATGCACACACACACACAAAAAAATAGGTTTCCTTTAAACTGATAAAGAGGGTCATTTTTATGTTCTGTTCCCTTCAAGTCTTGTTAGCAGCTGCATTGGTTTTGGCTGGGACCTAGTTAAATTTCTTCAGAGTAGCTTGGAGAGTGCTACGCTTTGGGTTTGTTCTGAGAGCAGTGTTGGTATCTCAGGGACGTTTTCATTGCTGCTGGGCACTGCTTACACAGAGCCAAGGCCTTTTCTGCTCCTCACCTCATCTCACCAGCCAGAAGGCTGGGGACGTACAAGGAGCTGGGAGGGGACACAGGACAGCTGATGCCTACTGACCCTAGGGATGTTTCAGACAACACAGTGCCATGCTCAGCAGTAAGAACTGTGGGGAAGAAGGAATGGGGAAAGCTCAGAGCTACGTTGTTTTCCCACAAAGCCATTGCATAGGATGAAGCCCTGAGCTCCTGGAGATGGCTGAACATCTGCAAGCCCATGGGAAGGAGCTAATGCCTTATTTAGATTTTGGTTGCATGTGCAGATTTTGCTCTCCCTATAAAACTGTCTTTGTCTCAATGCACAAATTTTTGCACTTTTACCCCTGTGTATTCTCTTCCCCAGGAGAGAGAGGAACTTCTGTGGCTCAGCTGCTTCCTGGGGTTAAACCACAACAGCAGCACAACCTTGACATTCTCCAACAGTCCTTCCTTACCACTCCAGAGTATAGACATTACTCTAAAGGCTGCAATCTGGAGAATATGCTTAATGTATGGAGAAACAAAGATTAATTTACCTATTATTTTTGAACAAGCCTATTTCTAACAGATGGATATTTCTTTGCAATTAACAGCCCCTCTGAGAAGATGACAAATAATTATAATAAGCAACTTTTTGTCACTACTTACTGTTGCTAAAAGTAATTACTCACAATCATTCAAAAGCTGGGTTCTACCTTAAAATAGTGAGACTACCATGTAAACTTGTGTGTTTTTTTGTTTTTTAAAAATTTATTACTGAAAATACTTTTTCATTAGCTAAGGACTACCTCTCCTATACCTGTAACTTAAATAATGGCATCACCCAAAATTTGCAGAATAACACCCTAAAACCCTAATTCATAGGTTTCCTTAGGTCAGCTTAGGAGGACATTAACTCGGGGGAAAATGACATTAGTTATTTTTTTCCTGTTTGAGAGTTTAAGCCAAGACATTACAAAATATATTGCAAGTATGTAAATATCAAAAGGTTGTACAAGTACAGGCAATAAGAATACATAAGCACCTTCTTGTTCCCCCATAGTCATTAAGACCATCATCCAAAGCAAACTGTTCACCAGCTTTCCAGAACTTGCTGATTCTTTCCTCTCCCTTGCAGATAACCTGATGTTTAACCTATTCATCTTTATAACATGAATGGGCAAATAAAAACAAAGTGGAAGACTCTACTATCTGTTTCATTTTGAAAGACTAGCAGTTCATCTTATAAATCACATGCACTTGAAAAGCAGAAATCACACTACCATGCCAAGAAAAAAACATTATATACTCACTATTGCTATTGTTTGACATGAGAGATTCCAGAATTCTCTGGACATATTTTTATAAACTAATTATACCAAGTCCTTGAAAGGTGACTTCATCAGAAAACCTCCAAGTGCCTTACAGTGCTGGTACCTGGGCATGATCTTACTTTTGAAGAAGTTTAAGCAAGATGTGAAATAATTCCCTTAAGATCACCAGCAAATGAGCCACATAGCTAAGCCTTTGTCCTAGATTAAGGCATAGTTCCACCCATCACTTTACTTCTCATGTAGCCTTTGGTGAAAAACCTATGAATCTAGTTTCCAGAAACTCTTCACTCTAAATCTTGGGTGTTCAGAGGTACTAAAAAACTGGTGCACCAAAGAAGTCCAAAGTATTGGAGCAATGGTTGCTTGAAGCTCCCTGGATTTCCTGGCTATGTGTAGAGCTGAGCAATTGTGCTGAGAAACCAGGCAATTGCAATAACCTGAGTACTGAGACCCAAAAATACTATCCCTGATGAACCTCAAACTGCATAATTCTCAGTAGAGAATGCTGCTTTAAATGAGGCTATAACAGAGCAGTAGGAGCCCAGAATTAAGTCATGCATACCTCCAAACAACTGGCAATAAAACCTAAGTTTGCTCTATACTACCAGTTCAATATGTTTAAATTTTATTATTTATTTCTTATATGAATAGGTTTATCTGTCTCCTTCATGAAAAAAACAAGTACCTTGGTAATAGAAAGGCTATTGGTAAATGTACACAGCTCAGTTACATTCCAAAATGTAACACTGAACACATCAAAAGACATACATTTATATCAGACTCTGTAATGTAAGTCTAAAATAAGACTTTTTATGATGATAGATGTGCCATAAGGAAGGGGCAAACCTGAGATGCATAGATATAATCACTTCTAAAGAAGTGTAATTTTTTTCTGTAAATACAGTTAAAACAATAAAAATACTTACATTCCTCAGGCAAAAGTAGGTGAAAAATTCAAAAAGGCCGATTAAGAAAAAAAGATGGCCTTAAAATTATATAAAATAATTTATTTCCCAGAAAAAGGAAGATAATTATTTAAGAGGTAGTGTAACTTTCAGACTCTTGAATTACATTGCTTATCGGAAAATGAAAATAAAAATTGGTCTGGAGAAACTCTTTTCTGAAATAAATCAAACAATGGAAGCTAGAAAATCAGATCCCTCAGTTGCAAAGTGACTCCAGAGTACTTGTGGTGAAACTCAAATTTTTTTTCCTGCTATCCAAAAGCAGAACTTATGTTCAACCTACAATAGCAAGAAACATCAGCAGCACACATCTTGATTTTCAAAGATGAATTAAAAAAATCTATATGGAAGTTCATATATTTTTATTATGTCTGTGCTTTAGTATTTATATCTAAGGGTCAAACATGATAGAAAAGTAATGAGACCATGTTCAGAAAAATGAGGTAGTCAACAAGAAAATCAACCTCATTTATAATAATATTCCTATGATCAGCAGGTGCATAACTCTTCCAGCAATGGTCATTAACTGCATTCATTGCACACTTAACATCTACATTTGCAAACCATTTGAAAGTAAAATTACCTTCCAATTCAATTTTCAATTTTATTTTACATCTTCAAATTTGACTGACTATTTTCCTCACAATGGTAACTATAGTGAGATTGCAAGTGAATGGTAGCAACTACCCAAGAGCACAGATAGATTCATCTGCTCAGATTGCCTATTCACTTTGCTTCTGTATGGATAATAATTTATAACCATTTCTTAATGTTCAATTCAAGGCTAAAAATGAACTTAGAAAAAACAATACTGAACAGTTGAAGGGATGCTTCATTTGTCAGGATCACTTGGTCTTCAAATGAAAGTGTTTTTATAAATGATGTAACCTGGTAGTTTGCCAGACAAGAAGGCAGGTATTTCATTGATATTGCTATGCTAAGAGCAACTCCCATGCAACTTAACAGTAACAGAAATGTCTTTGTATCCTGGTCAAAGTCCAGTGAGAATTCTCTGCTAATGCTTCACTATTAGTACATTAGTATATTAGTACTTAACAACCCTAGTGCCACTTTCTCCATAAAAGGCACTGCTTACTAAACATTGGATAGTAGCATCATTATCATCATCATCATCCTCATCATCACCTCCATTTTAAAGACAGAAAACAAAAGAATAGCAATTGTCAGCTGATTTGCTATGCTTTCAGATTCTCAAGATTTCCTTATTCAGGAGCACCCTGTACTTCACTTTTATGTGCTATTAGTAAATTTGTCTTGTAGGAGATGCTACGTTACTGAAGTGGCTGCCTGATGATCTGCAATCCAGACAGAGCAGTGTATCCTTTCCTCATAAGAACAGATGTAGTGATGTTGAAAATCAATCAAATCTCTGCAAAATAAGAGATCTGGAAAACAGATATGTCACCCAGACCCAGAGAACAAGTTGTATTGTGTACTGGAATTTCCTGTTGATAGTTTTTTTTTTTTTTTCTGGAGAGCATTAAAGAAAAAAATCCCACAAAATGCCCTTAAGCAGTATCCACAAAGAGGGAGTAACACAAGTGGCAGGAATCAAACATGAATCATCAAATCTGGAGGTTGGGATGGAAATCTTTCAAAAGATGGGCAGATATGAAGAAATGGTGACTCCTAACCTCTCCCTACAGGATACTGACATATTTGCCATTGATTCTCCAAATAGAGAAATGACCTTGTATTTTTGCTGACCAAGAATAACTTAGTGTGAAAGCTTAATTACTCTTACAACTCCACGTTTCACAAATTGTTCTGGAAGTGCTCACTAATATTCATAACGTATATTTTAGAAACTTCTATCAATATTTTAATATCCTTGATTTTGAAATAAGCTCATCTTTCTCTGATTTTCAAGTATTTAGTAAATGCCATTTTATGCTATGTTCCTCTGCAGCATTGCTAACTTTGCCAAATCATTTAGAAAACTGTAATTTTAGAAAATAGCTTTTAATTTTTCAGTACAAAGTACTCTAATGAGAATTAATACATAGACAGTTTAGTGCTGACTTCTATTTCAGAATCCAAAGTACCTCTAAAATGCAGTTATTTATGTCCGCTGCAAGTTATATTGGCTTTTTAGTTCATTGACTGTTATTTTTTCTGCTTTGTTATTCTTTCCATGAATTTTCTGTTCTAAAGAGACGACCCATCCTTTCATCCTTTTGAGACAAAGGAAAAGATGTTTGCATCTGCTAATGTAATAGTTCTCTTAAGTATAGCCATATTTCTCACATTTAAACCATTTATTCTAATTACTAAGAATTACTATGAAGTCTTGCCTTTAAAAAGACAAAATTAACTGTCTTGCTAAGAGAATTTACTTTATCTGGTGTATGAAAATCCTGATTAACAAACCCTACCAACCAAATGCAAACAGGATGCAGTTTACCTCATGTTACTTACATTGATCAACCAACCAAAATAGAAATAATTAGTACTTTGTTTCCATCTAAAGTTCTAGAAGATGCCATGACTAGGAGAGTTATTAAAATTTTTTTACTTTCAAATATATGAGTTAAAAACTGCTTTGTAAATTATGAAATTGTAATTTAACGTACCTGAATACTTCGAAGAATGTTTCTCTTACTTCACAAAAAAATCAAGGAACATGTCTCATGCTGCTAAATACCAGAATTTCAAATAATCTCTCAGATAAATCTATTCAATAAAGTTTGCCTTCAGTCTCTATCTAGAATCTTACAGCAATTTCAGATGTACATGACAGAATTAGCATCTATATCCTGCTTTGAATTTTAAGAGGTTGGCCTAAGTTTTGCAAGACTAACCAAGATTCATATTGTTCTGTATCTGAAAACATGCTGGGTGTTTAGGTTAACATGAATAATTTATGATACCTCTGTCAGCAAAGCTAAAATGATGACTGATTATTAGATAGCATCTGATTCACATAAATTCAACTGTTATGGTATCTGTGAATAAATTAGCTATGCCTGTAAAACCTACTATGTTGTGGTTATTAAAAATCCCAAAGTAATAAGCTTGTATTTATAGAAACAACTGCTTGAAAACGGGAAATATAGTACCAAAATATATACATTCTACTGTACTCTTCACAGGCCTTGTAATAATATTTCTTATCAGCAAGCACAACTACTTCAGGAATAAAGAAATTTTAACCCCTTTTCCCCTACAGATTCCTTCATACATAATTGCTTCAACAGAAAACTTATCAGGTATGTTCCAGAGTTTGAAACACTCACAGAGTTTGCATTAATTCAGAATATAACAAGAGCTGATGCCTTCTGGAGCTGGTGAAGGCTAGTGGCAAGCAAAGATAATTTGACTATAAACAGTGGGATAGGAACTGAGCAAACTGGTTGGTAAGTGCTTTCCCAGCTAAGCAAAGATTGAAAGGTTGAGGCAGGAAGAATCAAGAAATTAAGAGACATAGGTATCTTTAGAGTGAACAAGCAATCATCTTGTGATCCTCAGCTCATTCTGGCTGGAAATATGATCCATAAGGTGCTGTGTGATTCTAGGAAGTGACAACACAGCAGAGCCCCATGGCACACTAATACTGAGCAGCAAGTCTGGACTTGGGGCAGCAGCAGTTTTCACTGACAATGGACAGGTTTGCTCTGCAGCTTTTCATGTCAGAGCTATAAACTGTGCCACATGTGATTTACAGATGTTAACCATGCAAAGATTTAAAGAAGCTTGAAGCAGCATGAATTAGCCATCACTGAGAGAGGCAGCATGACTTTGGAGCTGCAGCAACAGATGAGTAAGTACCATGCCTGAACTGAGAAAAAAAGTTTGAACAATACACAGGAAATCATACAAGACCACAAAATATTTCAGTACATAACCAGGAACTGAGTATCTCATCCTTGCTCTTATACCAGATCAGCCTACTATTTTTGTTTTTTGTGGGTGGTGGTTTTTTGTTGGTTTTTTTTTTTATTTTATTTTTGATGCTATGGTACAATTTCAAGGTCTGTTTCCTCACATCAATTGCTCTACTCATTTGCTGTAAAACTTTTCATTACAAGATGTGCTAATTTCATGAAATACCCAACACTGAGAAAAACCTTATCTGAAACAAAGTATGACCATGACTGGCATTACAGTAAGAATAAATGTTTGAGTGCTTGTCAAAATGCCAGACAGAAGTATTAACACCCACATGTCCATGTATTGGGAACTAAAGCAAAAATGACAACACAGGCCAGATGCTGTTTTCTCTCACATGCGAATATTTTTTCAAACATTGAGTTACCATTGCTTTTCCAGCAAAGTAGCAAAATCCATAACTCTGAAGATTTAACAACTGGCTACTGCATTTGCAGCAGACAGCTATATTCAGCATTACTAATAGCTTTGCTATTATTTGCTTCAAAGAAGCTGCATAAATTACATGCTCTCTACCTTAGTTGTGATTTTATTATGCTTCATCAAATTTTTCATCCATAATCTATTTTACACATTTTTATGCAGATCAATACATTGACTGTTAATGTGGTGGTATTTATTTAATCATGCCACATAAAAAAGTATCTAAAATTCTATACAGATTTCCTCTGAAGAAAAGATAAACCAGCTAATATAGAGAGTATTTTGCACATTTCAGTATTTATGGCAGGAATCTTGCATGACTGGTTGACAGCAGCAAGTTAGGAAGTTTAGCTCAGCTGATGCCAGGAGTGATGGATGGTCTTGAAGAAATTCTTGTTTGCTGACCAAATCAATCACTGAACAGAATGCAAAAGAAGATGAGGCTCCAACTAAATTCCTGTTTCTATCTCTGCAGAATGGGAGAGCGAGAAATGTAACAGAAAGCTTCATGCACAGCTATTACAAAACTTGTCAGTGATTTTTACATAAAGTAAATTTCATAGCTTGGCATGCTATCAATTTTCACTTGAAGCTGCTCAAAGATTCAGCACTAAGTAGTCAGTTTGTGTAAGAAACCATCTTTGAACATTAAACTTCAGGAAGAAGCAACACCATCAACATTCTGTCTGCAAACAAACAAGAGATTTCTTTCAAAACATCTGAAAAGATGGGAACTGAAGAGCAGTCACATGAAGCAAGAAGGACTTGTCTTTATTATTTACTGGATTATCTTAAATCTGCTAGGATAAAATAATGCATTGTCTATTGTGCAAGCCTTGAAAAGCTTTATGGGTACAAGTAAGTATAGTTGATTTCAAATACAAAACTCAGTACTAAAACTATTTTAAAAGTAGTTTTATTAACTTTTTCATGCTGTTGCACTAAGTGGGGAACAATTGATATTGTACTTTTAAGAGATAAACACATTCATTCAAAGTAATTTGAGTTACAGAGAAAATCTATAGTTAATATAGTTTGTATTATATGCATTATAAAGAAATATAGTATATATTACATAAAATACATATATAGCAAATACAAAATACATGTATTTAAATCTATACAACTACCTAGGAATATTATAAAGGCATATATCTGCTTTTACAAGAGGGACATAGTAAAGATGGGAACAGGAAGTAAAAAGAAAAGATGAAGAAGATGTAAAGCCTAATATAAGCTGTAAAGAGAAAAGGCAAATAAGTGTGGGAGAGGTGATAGAAAATGTTTTTATCAAAAAAAAAAAAAAGCAAGCAATGAGAAAAATAAAATTAGTAGAAGTAGAAAAGAGGTTCTTGTTAAGAAAGTGGCAAATACCCAAAATAATCAAACTGACCATGACACTACAGAAAAATCTGAATTCCTGCACCTGTCATTAAATCATTAAATCTTGCTCCTGCCTACAGAATGTCCATGAGAAGCAAATCTTGGTTTTGCTATGGTACTTGCTGTTTGGTCTCTGTGTGCTGCATGACATACCCTGCGTTTTTTTTTTGTCCCTTTGCCCCTTTTAATGCAAACCTACAGAAAGTCAAAAATAAAATCCTTCTTTCAATTTACATGATTTCATTGCTAATTTAACTGATATCATTCAACCCATCTTTTCTTGCAGGGCTTCTAACGGCCTAAAATTTCTTTTGTCAATCCACTTTCAGATATTTTATGGGCTACAAAGTTGTGCTGTTTATATATAAACAGATGGTGTCACTAGGGGAGAAATGTTGTCCAAAGCCTGTCAACTACCCAAGTTTAAAACTCTATTAAATCATTTCATAACTAATAAAAAAAATCTGTCTCTGCTGTATCTTTCTTCACAGTGTGGAAATAATTATACCAATCGAGCACCCATTTGTTTTTCTAGCTTTTTAGCATTTGTTTGGTTGTGTTTTTCTCCCCTAATTATTATATGTATTTCTTTTTGCTCTGGACCACAGGGTCCTCTCTTATGACTTATGAATAAATCTCTTACGAATTTTCAGGCGGTCCTCATGTGCCAGTATTTTCATATGTTTGATAAATTTGTGTCCCATTTATTCAGATTTTTCATCATCTTCATTCAGGATTTTTTTGAGTTTGTTCTGTCTTCAAAGGAATGTCAGCATTTAAAACATCTAAGAAATAATGATCTCATTAGCTTAATTACTTTTTATTGCCTTGACAAGTCACCATGCTTTAATGCAAAATATGCCACCACAATTAATGACTGCAATCAAGAATTCACTTTAAGTATTCAAGAAAATTTTATGCATCTTACAGTAACTCAGTGGAGAAGTCTTTTCCCAATGGCACAAAAATCTGAAGTGTCAGAAATTGCTGCACCAGTCCCACTAGAAACAGGGAAAAAAAAAAAAAAGTGCTGTGTGCATGCAGATGCATGTTTCACTATCCAGCATTTCAAGTTTTTACCATATGCTATGCTCCTACAACACTATTTCCCAAGGTTCATACAACATATGAACATGAGAAAAACCTGAAGAAATCCAATTTAAACTGCAATAAAAGTATTGTTTTTAAAGTCCCATCTGTGGCTTCGGTGGAATTCTCATGAAAGCAAAAGGAACCTTTTTTTAAGCTTACAATTTTTGTGCTCCAAGAGCATGAAGACAACAATATCCCATAAGAACTATAAAATGAAGTAATATTTTCCTATCAAGAATATATTATAATCATGTTAAACTTGCACTCATGTTGGTGACAAAGTACACCTTGCTAACTAACTTCAAAAAACTCTGGGGTAAGAATACAAATCAGATCATGACAACACTGCTCAGTGGAGGCTTCTGATTTTTAGAATAATAGCAAAGCAGTTTGATTGAGGGAACAAACAAAAAAATTCAGGTAGCTTCCTATCAAGGGAAAACAATACAAAGCTGTCTGAATTGAACCATATGTTGTTTTCTTAGATATTCCATCAGGGACAGTACACACTGCTTTTTACTGACTTCACAAGCCTGAGCAGCAACATTGGCTCCTCTTCTAAAGAATGAAAAATCAGAACTTTCTTTTTTGAGGGCCAAATGACACCTTAAAACTTCAAATTAAATTTCATATATTGAAAATTCTTCTTTTATTTTGGAAGAGTATACAAAGTTCCAGTGCAACTGGGAGACCGTACGCACACTTGATTAATTAAATATTTGAGGTACACACACCTCAAGAGGGGAAAAGACCAAGCCAGAAGGAAACAGAATGGTAACAGATGGAAACCTGACTGGAGTATTGCAGCACTAGCTAAAATAAATTTAAAACCAAACCATTTTTAGCAGTAATTACCCACACAATTAATTCTTAATCCTCATTTTAGTGTTTAGCAACAGTTAGCAATTTTTTCGTTTAATTGTTTACTGTTATGTGCTATAGTAATTTATTGTACCATTGAAAATAAATCAGTTTTGTTTCTCAAAAAACCACATTGCATTAATATTTATTTTAATGAAGATAACAGCCAATTTCTTTTATGAAAATCAGACTAAAGTTTATTTTTTTGTATGTTTATTGGAAAAAACTTATGTCTTACTGTATACCCTGCATGAGAAGTATACTAGAATATTCCCATTCAATTTGTTTAAAATCACCATCTCAATTTTTCTTCAAAAGCAAGCAGTTAATTCTAAACCAGCTCAATTCACTCCTACAAGCCTTATAAGGTACACCCCCCCATCATGGAGTTTAAGGCATATGATGATTGCTGTATTGCAGACTGCTTGGATTCTGGTTTATTGTGGTGCAATAGATATGCTGGGAAAACATTCCATACTACTCTTAAACACTGATTACATAAACACAGTGGAAATTTATTGTACATGTGCTGATTTGATACAAAAGTAAAAATTCTTTAATAAGTAAAATGAGAAAGGGGACAGGAACCTAGCTCATATTCTTTAATGTCAGTAGAATTACTGACTTTAGTAAGTGCTGAATGGAGTCAGAGGTTATTTATCAGACATTGGTCCATAGCAGGATCAGGTACACCAGTGAATTTGGCAGCACCAGAACATGTTGGATCTTCCCTACAGCACTTAGTCTAACCTGGCATTTCTGCAAGTTTTACTTATTTGTAACTGACCTACTAAAAAGTTAATGAAAAAACACTTTTCCTATGCTGAATTATGCCCGAACTAAGGGAGAATAATGTAAGTTTTGCATTCCAATATAAGATTGATGTAATAATCAGAACATCATCACAGACATTTAATTCTTTGATACTCACAAGTTTGTTTGGTTTCCCTTGGTAGCTTCATTTTGTTGATTAGACTATTTCCTTCGAGTACAAAAACAAAGCCTTTTAGTTCTCTGTCATATTCCTGCAAAAAGGAACAACAAAATAAGCATCCTGATAGAATTCTCCTCCTGACAACCAGCCGTGCTACTAACGTGCAAAGCTATTTTTTTTTTTAATCAGAAAATGCAGATGGCACTGCAAGTATGACTGGTTCACATGTGAAGGCAAAAATATAATCCACACAAATATGGATGGCAAATATATAATCCACACAAGTTCTTTATTTGTGTGTTTTATGAACAAATAATGCTGACAAACAGGACTCATGATTCAATGAGCAAAGCTCAATTCATTGGTTACTAGAGTACCAAAATTACTTTCTAAATATTTAAACTGTAAAATTACACTGTGACAAACTCAGTCTGCAAGCAGGCATATAAAAGTAATTTAAGTAGTCATTTAGTCTGCCATAATGACAGAACTGCAAGTGACAACTCCACTGTCAGGTCAAAGCCCTCATTACCTTCTAATTTTAAGCACATTTTTCTGGTATATACTCTAAATTTTATAGATTTCTTCAAAAACTTACTTTCGATATAGCTGATGGGTTGCCAAAAATCTTCCATTTTGTTCCTGGGTTCTTGCCTTGAGCACTGAGTATTTCAACAAACGGCCCCCCCTATAATAAAATGGTTTAAGGATATATCATCCAGTCAAATGCTCAGCACTAAATTATCAACAGTCAAGATGAAAACCTAAGAATCCCTCTGTATCATGCTGCTACTACAGTCAGCATTACTGATCAGTCAGACAGCAGAATATCAATAACAACTTCCAGACTACTATAACAATCAATTCATGTAGTCAATACTTGGCTTTATTAGAGGATCAGAAGATAAAATTGAAGAAATACCATGGAGTGTTTGAAATTATTTTATCTATAATGTCATTCTCTAAAATTATTGCAAATATTCTAAAATTATGCAAGAGATGACTAATTTCTATTTGGGTAAGATTGATTTCTACATTTTACCAAATTAAGTGAATTTTAAAACACACTGCTAAAAAATAAAAGGTGCTGCAGATTGGATGTTTTGTCTGATTTCTAATGGAAATGAAGTTTGCACCATTTGTCAACATATGTGACTGGCTCTGCCTACATATTTTGCAGTAACTTTTCTACTAGTTACCAAATTCCAGCCTGATTTTACCAAACAAAAATTTACTAACTTTCCTGGGCCAACCTAAGGGGCCTGGTAGTAGATTTGTTCTAGTCAGTATTACCATGAAAAGGGTATGGGCTACAGCCTTCATGAAGCAACAGAAGATTATTATGGATGTCCCTGTCAGGTGAAAACTCCTGACATGGAGCATGTGCCCTATTGGACATCAGGGAATCTAAACACAGGCTCTTGGGGCCGTTGGCTTTCTCACCTCTGATTAGGGAATTACTTGCTTCTAGATTTTTGCCATTTGATGTCACATTTTTTGTGACATCTGATGCACTCAGCCTACAGTTTGCTAAGCATTTTTCAGCAGCATGGTTGACCTAATCAATCATTACAACTCTGCCATTCCCTTCTCATTTCTAGTTGCCTGCACTCCCCAATTCTCTTTATGCTCAGCTGCCCAAGCAATTGCCTGCAAGTCAGAATGAGCAAGAGGGGCAAGCAAAAGAAATGCTCCTCAGATTAGTTTTTCAGAGAACATCAACTCTGCACTGTATATGAATTAGGCAATTTCCTCTGCCCACACACACCTGGCAGCTCCAGCCACATGCCTGATCCCAGTGACTGGACTTAGCAAATTTTAAGGAAATCCAAAATGGCATTCCATAAACTGCACTCAAAATATTTTTTAAACTTACAGTGGATGATATGGTATACTATAAATTTCCAGGTTACCTGATTTATTTAAGGACTGCAGGATCAAGCTCTCAAAAAGTAAAAAAAGATTTTTAACTGCCAAGCTGTGTGTGCTTGCAGCAAATCTTAAACAAGTGGCTTTTTCTTCCCTCTTTATAAATGCATTTTGTTAATAGCACAGCCCTGGAACTGGCCCTGATTTGAGGCTGATTTGAGGCAAACTGAACAGGACATGGAAAATACCAGACATGACATGAGGAAATGTCAAACAAACAGTGATGCAAGAAGCTGACAAAAGTTACTTGGTGATGTGTAGGATGGTTGGGTCTCACTGAGGGCCCCAGTGAAGTTCGGCAAGAAACTGCCAAACTCCACAATCAACTTGAGGGGAGTTTGTGGCATCTTTGGGGAGCACAGTCCTGCAAAGCCAGTGGCAGCTTGGCATCAGAAATTCCATGAAAACGTGAGACAGCCTAGGGAACAGCATCAATTTTGAGTACAGAAGTTGCACATCTGGGACCAGTGCACATCTGGGACCAGTGGGGAAAATGCAGTTGGGGTGGGTTGTTCTCTCAGGATGGGACTGGTGCAGAGAAAGGGAGGCAAAGTGTGGTGGGAAAGAGAGGCCAGGAAGAAGTAAAAGGGATATTGAAGTTCCAAATAATGTGACTGCTGTTGTCACAAGCTTGTGCTGGACCAAAGGAATAAGCCAACCCCCTTTTCTGACTGCACATTAGGAGCTGGGATTCATTCCATGACTGCATGGAAGCAGATGTGCATTCCCTGGCCCATAAGGATAAAGAACAAAAGCCACTGGCAAACTCACATTGTGCCCATTCTAGGCCTGACATCATCAGCAGCTACCCAGTATTTCTAACACTTCTATAAAAACACTGAATTATGAAACACTCCAAAACACTCCTGTAGCTGCACTTTTTTGCCTCTCAGGATAATCTATTTTAATTTAGCTCTCTCAGAGATGAAATGAAAATGGGTAAAAATTAGAATTATTTTTGTTTTACCTGATAGTTGTTTCTGAACATTTTTCCAGCTTTCAAAGGTAGAAAATAATTTTAGCTTCTCAATCAGTAAAGACACTTGCAAGCTATGCTGGAAAACAAACAAACAACTTTATATAGGATTTGACATGAAAAAAATCCTATAATGACACTTCAGCCCATATTTTAAAATATGTGAGTATTATTGCAAAGTACTTTTCTGAGTAGAAATGTATATCAACTGCATCAGAGTGCTACTGCAAAAGAATTAACACCAAAATTATATTAATATTGATACTGTATTGGAAAACATTCTCTTTGTGCATCAAGTATTCAGGGCGGTCTTTTCTTATATTCCAAGTAAAAATTGGAATTTTATGTCAGTCCTTATTTTTAATCAACGAAGACTTTCTCATTCCTTAAAAATGCTTAAAAATAATCTTTACCACATTTTTTTTATTGTTCTTTGTTCTCAAATGCCCACTGGAAAACATTAGAATCCATTAAAGAGAAGCTTAACATTCAATATGGAAAAGTAGAAACATGGAACAGCTGCAACAGAAATCTCTCAGTCTAGAGGTATTTGGCAGAGACTTCTGAGACAAGTTATCTTCTTTTACATTCAGAATTCTTTGAGGATGATTACTGTAAGACTCAAACCAAGCACTTCAGTTATCTGAGGGCTGCTCAAGTCACTGTCAATTAAGAGATGTCTGCAGTTATGGAATTGGAACAGTGGAAAGGGAAGGGACTGACACTGGAAGCCTCCCACATTCTTCTTTGATCTCACTGAGTGTCTGGGGGCTCACCTGGCATCAACAGAAAGTGAAGACACCCTGAACATAAAAGGAAGCTGTCACTCTCCAGAGACAGGGAAAATCCGCCACAAGAGACAACAAGCGCCTTCACTGAGAACTGAAAGTGCTCCTCAACTTATAGAAGAATCTTCTCACAAGATTCTGCCTCAATTTTACTTGATATACTTTGTTCTGTTCATGTTCAGTTTGGGTAAAACAACTTAAGAATTAAGTATTTTTAATTATTGGATATTTTTCAGACTGCAACCAGATTTTTAACAGAAATAAGTTGACCAGGTGATTCTAAATACAGCTTCTCATAATGAACAGTTCAGCTGTCACAAGCAAAGAACAACAAAGTTTAAAAAAAATTAAGAAAATATCTATGACTACAAATGAACTAGAAATTCAGTGACAATATGCATGAATTCATGAAGAATGAATCCAACAAAAGGATTAGGGCAACATTCTATTTGAAAAAGTAAATAATCATTCATTTATGAAAAGGTGATGAAATCTATTGATATTTATCCACATTTATTTTAATCAGCAACAATTAAATCTTAAAGTTGTCTGTAAATAAAATAAAAATGGAAGAACAATTAGATATTGTAAATTTATCCCATGCTGTTGCCAGAAATATTAGTTCATTCACAATTTTTTGATTATAAGGAGAATGAAATTTAAAAACACAGCATTTTAACAGGCCTATCAAAACTTGTAATTAGTATTTTGATCAAATTTAACTAATATTTTCACTGCACTTCTAAAACACCAGTTGCATTATTCTATGTTTTATACTGTTTTCTACACAGATTTTCCGCCTGTTGGTATTTTTTTTTAATTACTTCATTAATAGCTATATTGAGCTACTTAATTATGAACTAGACATTTTAGAAATACCTTTTAAAGAATGCACTTCTAAAGCAAGTGTATTAGACTTCTCTCTAAATATTCACTTAATATAAAGATCACTTATTTCTGAAATCACTGTTCAGTTTTCTGTCTGCAGCCCTATCTTTGTTATTATCTACAGCCTTTAAACAAGCTTGAACTTTTCAAAATTGTGTGATACATATCTTAGTGAGAAGTAGTGGCACCATGACACTAATATCAATGACCTACTGTTCTGACTCCCTTTGCCAGAGCAGAATGTGAAGGACCTCTAGTGAATGAGGGAGCCCAGCCCACCTGCAGGACACATTTATGACGAGTGTATCCCTGTAACTCACACTTTGAGGACTGAGGATTTCACCATCTCCCAGTTTTTCTTTATTATAAATTTTATGTGAAGGAGATGTAAAGGAATAAATTTTTTTTTCCTGGGGTCAAAGCACTTTCACTAACTTGCTCTGAAGATCAGTTTCAGACTTTCCAAGCATCATGCACCTAGCACAGCCCTCACATATTTTGCAGCTCTGTTACATCTCAGGAAAAAATATTAGGACTAAAGAAACGTAAGGAATTCTGATCTAAAAGTTACTGTATAAAAGGTTTTATGTTCAGAGACTGAAAAAATAACTCACCTCTTTCAAGGACTACTACCAGTATCCTGGCTTAAAATTCGTTATCAATGCAGTTGTGTTTTAAACTGATATTCATATGGACAAGGTAGCTTATCTGCTAATTTTCAGAACATATTTTATGCAGACTCAGAAAACTGATGACTGTCGTAGGTACCAAATTCATGACCAGGTGGCTCTTCCTAATTTCAGTGGAAGGTAAACTAGACCCAAAGTTTATAAGCATTTGTGTTTGGACACATCATTTAGCTACAAAGCTGTAGCTGTCATTGTCAACAGCTCTGTGAAATCAGCAAAATGTCAGAATGTTTTTCATTAAGGCAGGAAAAATACTGCAAGTGACACTGCAGTACATCTTTGCTTAATTATAACTTAACAAATTTCATTACTACAAGTGAAGACTAGAAATTACCTTTGCTATTAAGATTGGTCGCCACTAAAACCGTTAAGTGAACTATATATTTGTCATGTAATTACTGAGGTAATGTTAAAAAGTACTTTCATTATGTATCAAGTACTACTGTTTTTAATTATAGTAAGCTATTCTTAAAGGAGAGAATGGTCTGGAAAATTGATAGTTGCAATATTTTTCCTCTTTTTGCCTTTCCTCTTCCCAGTCCCTCCAGAAAGTCTAAAAATCAAGAGCGCTTAAAATCCAGAGGGACTATATTAAAAAAGAATCAACAGCAATTTGAAATTCAAGTCCTCATTTTTTTGCATAGTTATCAAATAAACAGATATTTTATGACATCTTTGTAGAATGCCATAAACTAGTAGCTTTCTCATTTTTTAGTCACAGATCAAACTTAGTATTTTCTTGCCCTTAACCACATACTTTAGTATGTCTGTCCAACTGGAAATACAGGCATAAAGTACCAGTCAATGGCAAATAATCAAGAATGTAATTTATAAAGTTAAGCAACAATGAAAGATATTTTTGAATAAATTCCTATCCAAATTTACCTTGTGATGTCTTGGTTTGTGCAGTGACTTTGATCATTAGTTTCACCATCCTTCTTATGCAAACAATAAAGTAGCAGTATCCAAAAGGCCCCTTATTCCTTCCATTCACAAAATCCACTTAGGATTCCATAAAACTATCTCCATTCTATGACAGCTTCTTACGTATATTTCAATAATATTTGGTGTTTATGTAGTCCCAGATTCCAACAATTGGTCCTTTGAAATTAACAAGCAAAAAGAGTATTTCAGGAACAGCAAATGTAAATGGGCCTTCATGCCTTCTTAATCTAATTAGTACTAAGCACCAGTCTAAATCCACGAGAGACAGGGATGGACAGACTCACACAGACCTAAAACCTTTCATAGTCATGGTTAGTCCCCTCTCTTGAAAGGTACTATTTACATAAGTATATGAATACAAGTTTCTGATCAATATCCCAGCGTTGGAAAAGCTATGTTTATTTAAGATTTTTTATTCCAAAGTCATATCTGTGAAGCAAAATAAAGTGAATTTGCACATACTACTAATTTGCATTGAAAAATGACACGAATAGACTATTTTTGGCAGGGCACACAGGCTTAGACCCAAGACTGTTCATACATATAACTCAGCATCATGGGCCCAAAGCCAGAGCTGATTTATGGTGGCTGGGACACGCCAGGGAAAGCAGTTCATCACTGATGAAGGGTTTTAGTATCTCTCAGACAAATGAATTCCACATATTAAATATTTAAAGCTGAGTTTGTAACACCACTATATATTTTCTCAAAATACAAGTTAGCATAATAAATGGGCAGAAAGACCATTAATAAGCTATTGCAAGCCTACAGGCGCTCCAACGGGCAAAGCAGCGCAGCTTTTATGCACAACCCGCAGAATTAAGGGGAAAAATACCTTAAAATAGAAGCTTTTGCTTTATAAAAATTGGACTGCAAAACGCTTTGACACAAGACCCACGACCACCTGCGGCCCCGCTTCCCTGCGCAGCTACAGCGGCACGGCCGCGGCCCCCCCGCCCTCCGCTGGAGCCGGGGCCGGGGTCAGGACAGGGGTCGGGGCCGGGGCCGGGGTCAGGACGGGGGTCGGGGCCGGGGCCGGGGTCAGGGCCAGGGCCAGGGCCAGGGCCGGAGTCAGGGTCGGGGTCAGCGTCCGGGCCAGGCTCAGGCTCAGGCTCAGGCTCAGGCTCAGGCTCAGGGTCAGGCTCAGGGTCAGGCTCAGGGTCAGGGTCAGGGTCAGGCTCAGGCTCAGGCTCAGGCTCAGGCTCAGGCTCAGGGCCAGGTTCAGGCTCAGGGCCAGGCTCAGGCTCAGGCTCAGGCTCAGGCTCAGGCTCAGGGCCAGGCTCAGGCCCGGGGAGGTCCATCCCCGCCGGGTCTCACCTGTGTGTGGCCGGCGGGGCCGTTGCAGACGGCGGCGCGGGGCGGCCCCTGAGGCCCGGTACCAGCTCGGGGTCGCCGGCGGCGGCCCCTGAGGGCTGGGCGGAGGTGGTCTGCGGTCCCCGGCTCCGCACCAAGTCATTCACAAATGGCAGAGCCTCTGCTGTCCCCTCACAGGCGCCTCAAGCGTGTGTGAAATGGCGCCGTGTCACCCAGTGCCCGTGCGGGTGCAAGTGCAAATGTTGGTACATCAACTCGGTCAACTCATGAAATATATCTGCACTTTCCCCTTTAAGGTTACATTCTGTACATTCTCTAAAATGTGTTGTTGTTGTTTTGGTTTTGGTGTTTTGGTTTTTTTTTTTGGTGAGAGGGATGAAGGGTGAGCTACAGCAGCCACATCACAGTTCTTGGTTTTTAAGGAACTACACTGCCCTTGGAGATCCGGCATTTTTCCCTATGAGAAGGAAGCGAGAAGGACGGCCCCATTACTTTAACATAACTGGAAAGTACAAACACCTCCCGATGGCTTCAAAAACCTCTGGGAACAAGGTTATGGGGCACCAATTTGATCCGGGGTTTTATAATGAAATATTAGTCAAAGCAGATCTTCCCTTGAAGTGACTGCTTTTTTGATCACAGCATTTCTTCATGAAGCTTTTTAGCCTTTTCACAGAAAAGTACTGGAATACCATTTTCTTCCTCAAAGTGTGTCTTAATGTTTCCATGAAGAGCAATTATTAATAACCTTGTAACCCATCATGGCATAATGAAATACATGAGCTGGAAGGGCTGAGCTCCCAATGAATGGGACCTGCTGTGCTCAGCCCTCCATCGCTCTGCTCGCCTTCCTTGCTTTTCCTCCTGGAGGTACCATCCTGATTTTCCCAAGGAAGGAAATGAGTTAAATCAGTTTTAAAATGTATTTAGCTTTCTCATATTACTTTAGGATTTTCAAAGAAATGCAGTGTTGTTTTATCATATACTGGATTACACTGATTAGAGTTCTTAGGTATTGGAGGTAAGGAAAACAATAATACTAAAGCAGAGCTACAGGTTATTAAATAAAAAGAGTTAATAGAACAAGAACAGAAGACAGACAATGATAGGAAAAAGGTTAAAAAACTTTTGTGGAATTTTGTAGCCAACATATGACATAGTTCATTACATATGCTTTAACTCAAAGTCATTTTGAAATTACATAAAATACTGTATCTAAGAACCCTGCACCCCTTCTGACAGGAGTTATGTTAAGGCCTGAGTAGTTTAGAAATTCCGGTTAAAAACTGAGATTCAGGCTGAAGAAGCTGAAGTTGAAATGGTGTTTGAAGGAGTCATTTGTGAGTGTAAGGTATAAGGAGCTACCTGCCTGCTGGGGGAAAAACCGGGTTGCCCAAGTACCCCTTCCTGCTGGAAACAGGTTTTTGACATACTGTGAGGGAATTCTTTTTTTCCCTGTTTCTTTCCAGTTTTACAGAAGAAATTTTATATCTTATGACCCAAAAATTGCAGGTAATGTAAGACTGGCAAGGAATCTTGTGCCATTAAATTTGGTCCATCCATAGCCTGAGCACATCATACTTTAATAGTCTGCAATATGTATACATGCTTGCGACATACTTCCATGTTTTGGAATTATGAAGATGTGGGAAGTACTGTGAAACCAGTAATGAGACAATCAGGGTGTTTGTTATGATGAATTCTTTGAGATTGCACCTGTAGTTTGGCTGCAGTTGGTGCCTGAGCTGCTGGGTTATGCAGTTTTTTTTGGCTAAATATTTAAAGCCTCTGAGCAGTGTACATCTACTAAAGCCCTGGAAAGGCAGAGTGTTCAGCAAGTACTTGGGTAATAATTTGGGAAAAACGGTGAGAATTCATATACAGTTATCTTCATCCCTTACTTGTTAGAACATATTTCAGTGAAGAGATTTCTATTGTGTCTTAGACTAGGAAAATGGAACACATGAACATCCTTTCTTCTCATAAATAACCTAAGCATAAGGTGTGGTTAGGTCTTGAATTAAAATACTGAGAAATTAGGAGCATCATGCTGGGAAACGAATTGATTTGATTTAGGAGAGTATTCAATGTGCACTAGATATCTGATGTGTGATATTAAACCCAACCATTTTTAAAGGACCCCCACTGACATAGCTTGGGTTTATATCCATAGGAATAGTTCTGTAATTTCCTTCATCCTTGCCTGACTTAGCCTTATTACATATCATTGCTCACACTTGGAGCAGTCTCCCATCCCTCTGTGTAAAGCTCATTTCAGCTCTAATGACCATTTGCCAGTCTCTTCTGTACAGTATTCTGAATATTGGTTTGGTTTGTGCTTTTTGAGACTGTCAGTTCATGTAGTCTGGACATCTCTTGTCTTTCTAGTTCATACTTTATTTTGTAAAATGCTATGTTTTGTCTTGAGATCTATATATATTATAAATGCTAGTTAAGCTAAAAAATATGACCCCCAGACATCCTATGATTTTTTTTTGTAGCTTCTTCTTGCCATTCTCAATGTGCAAGGAAGGGAGACATGATCTGAGCTGCTGCCTGCTTAGCCTTTGCTTGGTAACAGTTGCCACAGAGCCGAGGCGTACTTGCCCCTGTGCCAGGCCACTCTGCATTTCCTCTGAACATTCCTGCTCAGCCAGTGACCTTCCTAGGAGTATATTTGCCAAGATTACATCATGCAGCATAATTTAACTGCATAGTCACCATTGTATTCACTACTATTTGTGGATTTCAGAACAATTCCTAGAAGAATGATTACTTCTTCTTCAGTCATGTACATGAGCTCTGAATTTTTTCTCATTTTTATTTGTACCTTAGTCTTTTGATAGAAATACTGTTCAAATAAATTAAAAAGTGAAATTCATTGATTAGCATGACTGTCTGTTTGATCTTCTAGAAGATAATAAATTCTGTGAGACATGTATATAATCTTTCCATCATCTTAAGGCTTTGCTTTTAGAAGGGTGAAGTAACACCTGTGATTCAGAAAACAGCAGTTTGCAGAGGACTCTTCTTGGGTAAATATGTTAAAATTGAGAATTAATTCACAATATATTTTCCAAAGCCCCACAAATATGCAGTCACGGACATTCAGTAAGAATCCTTATTTGAGGGTTGCGGGTTGTTATGGAAAAACACAGTTGGGCCAATTTCTGTGGTATGTACTTCCAAGATTAGACTTTCATGAAGTTTCCTCTCACTGATGTGTAGTCCTGATACTCAAACACAGAAGGGGACTCCTGAAGGGTCATGGTCAAAGGGACTGCCAAGGGGATAGACACAGCTGCAGCAGGGATGGAATAGTTGTGGAGACATTCCCTCTGTGTCTCTCTGTTCTTTACACCACACTGGACAGTGGTGAGTTCAGAGCAAAGACAACTCTCCATCACCAGACTAATTCTATTGATAAAGCATGGAAAAAAATCACAGTCTTTCTGTAAAATAAATTTGTTGCACATTCTCCAAAAAGCACTGATTCCTCAGGCAGTAATACTTGAAACTGGCTGCTTCTGTCTTGTCAGGTCTTTTAGGAATCCACCCATGTCACCAGCTGGCCACATTTCAGTTCAGTACATGCATTTAAACCCTTAAATCATAAAGATGTGTTTAATGAGGATGCCTAACTAGTTAGCCAGCATTCATGGATGTAGAAAGACAACCAGCATGGTGCTAAAAAGATTATTAATTTTTTCCTCTTTTTTGATTTGTTTGGTTTATTTTGAGGCAACTGGTATCTGTTTACAGATTAAAAAAATGTGGTATCATCTGAGGAAAGGTGGTGAATTTCTGTAACTGAAAGATCCATCAGCATTATGCAGTGTATGTGCTAATGCCCTTCTTTCCTTCAGGATAGTTCATTAAAGCTATGTAATAACAAGGAAAGAATAGAGGAAAAATAAAAACCTGCCATGGTTTGCCTTAGTATTGAAGCAACCTGTGCTTAAGTTTAGCAAATTATGTTAGAGTTAAAAACATTTGCAGGTTCTCTTTGCACCTGCTACTGAGCTTTACAGGAGTTACAGTCTTCACTCACCCCAAACTATACCAATCTATTGGTTGTTTCATTTCAGCTTTGCAGTGTAGAAGACTATTTTGTGTAATGCCTTTTGTAGTTTGGTCATGCTTCTTTGATTCAGAGAATTTTTGAATAGGATTAGAGAAAAACAGCCTCTGGATGACTGGTGGAACTTTAAATAGCGTAGCCACTCTTCTCTGTCCAGTAAATCCATTAAATGATAAACTATTGATTTTTATAACACAATTAAGGTGCCAATGATTTCTTAAGAAATCATTGTACATTTTTTGTATTATACACTCAGCACATTATCTATTGTAAATTGGAGGAGAGTGTTCTCAGTCTGGAATGAAACCATCCCCACACCAGTCCTGTGCTGCAGAGAGTTTTGCCTCTGAAATGTACCAATGGTCTTTATCTCATTGATTGTAATGTGTATATACAAAAAAAAATCCACTGTAATTTACTACTATTTATATTATTTATTATATTATACTTCTTAAGGCACATAGTTTATAGTACCTAAAAAGTTTTAGTAACTTGCCAGACAAGAATAAAAATTGGAATTTCAGAAGCAGCCTCATGATCCAGTGTTAAAATGGATGGCTGTCTGGACTCACAGAGGAATTTCTTCATCTCTCCATCACATAGTTTGTACAAAGAACGAAAATGCCATAGAGTATTTCCTTTGAAGCAGCATAAAATATTAGAAAGAAAGATACTGGTTGCAATGGGTCAAAATGGACTCTTCTGTTCTGACATTTCCTGTGTTCTTTTGTGCTGAGATGGGATAAACAAGGCCTTTATTTGTTCTGATAACTGTGAGGCTTATTTTCCTTTCTCTCCAACTTTGATTTTACTTTTACTGACAAGATAAAAAAATAAGTCAATATATAGTTGGATGTTGCTCATCCAACTTGTCAGATTTTTGCTTAGTGTTTTGATACTGCTTTTTCATTCAATTATTGTTCACATTGTTAGGGTTTAAGGTTTCTCACCGTATGCAGTGCATATAAATGCCTCTGTTATCTTTAAAATTAATCTTTTAAAATTAATGTTTTTTCAGAAATATAAGCACTTTCAAATAAAATTCTTTGCACATTTGGAATATAAATAAACATACAAACATGAATACAGATTTTGAGAGATAAAGAACATCTGCTGTTTGCAATGAATTCCTTTGGACTCAGTTAGTGGATTCCACGCAGCATTCTTCATTTTGGCTCTTACAAAATTGTTCTCTGAAAGAAAGTCTTCACAAAGACAGATATCACACAGATTTGTGCCCTGAGTTCCTTCTGTCTAACATCCTCAACTTTCTCTGTCTCTCATGACTCCCTTAAAACAGCAATCGCACTTGTCTTTCCTTTTTCTTCTATAATATTTTCCCATTTCTATATCCCCGGTCATTTATCTTGTATCTTGACCAGTTTCTGCTTTCCTAAAACTCTTCCTGCAGTTCAGAGTTCCCAGATGTCCAAACTCCTTTCTGTGTTTTTTTCTGCAGCCAGAAAAGAAAGTCTGTGCTGTGGTGTGTCCAAGAGTAGCTGTGCTGAGTGGACAGCCAGGGAGTGCATGTCAGCCTGCCTGCTGCCAGAGCAAATGAGTAGTGACTTAATTTCTTCCCACCTTTCACTAATGGCAGCATCAATAACATCTGTTCTGCATCCTGCTGTTGATTCTCATATACCTTGCAGGAGCTTAATGTCTTAGGATATTCCATATGAAGTAAGACTAAAAAATGTCACCAATTTTGTGAGGAAGATGTGGAGTACTTTATCTAATGTTTTACGTTTCGGTGTAATACAGTGTATTCTGAAAGTTGATTCTCTTTGATCTTTTGTTCCTATCTTTTATCTGAAATATAAATCAATATTTATTGTGTTATGACTGGGTAGCTGGTTGTCAAAACTCCAATGCTGGTAGAGCTGAAACATTCCTCTTTCAGATACAGTCAGCTTTTATTTTCTGTAAGTCAGTAAGCAGACTGAAAAGGAGGGGAGCCATGTCTTAGATAATTTCTTACTAGGTTAATTTTAAACAAGTTAAAACAAATGTTTCTGTATATTTCTTAGAAGGTGCTGACAAATTCTTCTGTCATGAGGAGAGCATGAACAACTTTAAACCTACCAAAATGAATGTATATTCCTTTTATACATTTATATGCTTGCTTACAAAGACTTTGTAGTGGGCAATGTGACATAAATACATTGCTCCCTTCCGAAGTATGAATTCTGTATGACTTTAACTGATTTCTCTTAAAGGATAAAATCTGAATTACTCTGACTTTCATTTTAAATTAATGAACCAAGTTCTGGGGGCTGTCTTTGGAGCAACAGAGGATAGTTTGTGGAGCGGTATATTTATTTCTTAGCAGGACCTATTGCTAAGGTGAAAGCATGCGGTGCTTTTTGTGTGCACTGATGGGCTGAGCTTTCACAGAACTCTGCTAATTTAGTTGGAATGCTTTTGTCATTAGGTCTTATGAAAAAAGCCAGATGTAAAGTAGGTGTGGACTAATAGGCTTTAGGGAGTTGCTAAAATAGAAAACGTATTTCAATCTCTTCAACTTCTGTCATGTTACCCCCCACTTCTGGGGAATTTTGAGATGCAAATCAAACTGGCTTAATTCAGGAAGTCCTGCACACCAGTGCCATCATAATGATGTGAAACTGTGTTTATTGGCTCAGTTTTTCGTGAATGTCATGAGTGTCATGAATCTGGGAGAAGAGATCACATTTTTGTCTTGTTCCTTCCCTGATGGAACTTTCTGTTCTTTTTGGAGCTTACTGCTAGAGGTGTAACTTTTTACCACAGGCTACCATAAACTATGCTGCACCTTGATACAACATGAATCTAAAGACAGGGAAGATAGGCAGGTTCTGTACCCCGGGATGGCTGCTGAGATAAATAGGGATACTCAGGTCCCAGTGGTGATGGAATTTGGTTCAGCTGTGCAGGGGCAAATATTGGCACTCGTGTCACATTAGCCACTAATAGAGGTTTGGATTATGAGCAATGAAGGTGAACTGTGCTAGATAAAATATACAGCACCTGGCACTTTTGCAAGCAATCTTTCGGTAACTTTTTCTTTTGGCCACTGCTCAGTGCTGATTTGATGGAATACATTGAGGATAAATCTGTAGGGACCTCGTTGATAAGATAACTCATTTTCTTTACAGGAAAATGCAATTGGACTTCTCTAGCTGGACTCTGGTTGTGTTTGTGATCTGGCATCTCCTAAGGAAATTAGGGATAATGCTCATCAGAAAGAAAGCTGCAAAGCAAGTAAAGCATTGTGTGAGGGTTTGAGAACTACAGGAGACACTAGAAAATTTTAATTGAAGGACTAGGTTACAGTACAAATTTTAAGGACTGGACTTCTGACTAATTTTTTGGTATTTTTATTCACATCATCTTCCCAAAAAGGAGAGGTGGATGTGTGAAATATACAGATGAAAGAACCCTTATTAGGAGCAGTCTGTCAGCTAGGAAGAAGTGGATGAACTTAAGGCCTGGAGTAGTGAAAATCAGATGAATTTCAGTGCTGTGTGGTACAAGGTCATGCATTTGGGGACTAATAAGTTGCAAGCTTGTGTATGGGAAATGACTGAGGAAGCAAAAGTGCTGAAGCTAAAGAGCAGTATTGGCAGAAGGACAAATGAGCATGAAGCAATCATAAATACAATTAAATTTAGAAACTAGAAGGACATTTTTAGTTGTCAGTGAAGTAAAATTCTGGAACAGTTTTCCCATGGGAGGTGTAGGGAAAAAGAAAAGAAAAATTAAAAGAGGGGAGATTTAGATAAAATGTTAGGAATAAGTTCTTTATTAAGAAGGTGGTGAGAAACTGGATCAGGTTACCCAGAGAAATTGCGGATACTCCATCCCTGGAAGTGTTCAAGACCAAGTTGGATGGAGACCTGAGCAACCTGATTTGGTGGAAGGTGTCTCTGGCCCCATGGCAGTGGAGTTGGAACAAGAAGATTTTTAAGGTCTCTTCCAACCCAAACCATCCCATGGTTCTGTGATGCCAAGTTCTGCTTATTCCTCAAACCTTACACGTAGCTTCTTCTGCTAATTCTTTATTTAATATAAGTAAAACAAACTAAACAACTTTTTTCACAAAGGCACCCTGAGACATGCAGTGACAAGTTTGTGGGACATCTGTTTGGTCTGAGGAGGAGCTGGATATTTGAGAGTAATTGATTAATGGATTCACAGTGTTTCTTGTAGTTGTGCCACCACTGCAAAATGAGAGTGAAGGAGCAAAAAATGCTTTGCATCTGTCAAGGCCAGCGTGCCAATGTGTGGAGATCACAGCAGGGAGAACAGGACTAGCCAGTACAAAATGCTTCTTTGTTCTTGTATTCTTTTAAAAGATTGATTTCATGTTTTAATCCCGTGCAAAGAGCCAGACCCTCATTTGTAGCTACATATGAAGGTGGCTTAAAGTCTGTCTTTTATGCCACAAGTAGCCTGAAGCCATCCAGCTTCTTCTGCACCTCCTGGTGAAACCTCCCCTCATTTCTCTGCCAGTGTTTGTAGAGGCTGTGCTGACAACCTGGGGCTGCAGCTCATTTGGGGTGCTGTGGAAATGTCCTATTTCTTGCCAGTGAGTGGTTAATGTGCTTTAGGGCTGCTTGAAGCCATTAGAACGATGAATGGCAGCTGGCAAGCAAAGCAGGATCAGGCTCAGTGGGGGAGAGGGATTCTTTCCTGGGTGATTGAGAGGAGAATGAGGCCTCTGTCTCCTGTGGCTGCTGTACAAGGTTCTGCAAACCTCACAGCATTTTCCCATAAGGATGAGTAAGAATGTCTTGGGGGAATATTCTGAGGCTCAGGCACCAAAGTCAACAGTCTTTCAGACCATTTGTTGGTTGTGTGGGGACATTGGCAATAACCTGAAATGTTAAAGAGGTCCTTGTAAAGAGCTACAGAAATGGAGCATTTTCCACTGCCTTTTCCTGCTGTAATCCCTATATTCTAGGACTCCAGCCATTGCAGATGCCTGGCACTTTTCTTCCCTCATTTTCACTCGGTGGCTGTGTTAGCCACTACATCAGACTCTGGGTACCTATTATACACACTATCAAATCCACTCAGTTCCTTCTCTCAGTAAATATATTGTATAGATTCTGGCTTCTTTGGGATACGTTTTTGTTTCTTAGTATAAAAATTTATATTCAGGATATCTACCTTTTCATTGTTTAAATTACTGACAAGCTAATCCACAACTTTACACGCTACTTTTATTCACTTCTGTACCAACAACCATGTTCCATGGTGTCCCCTGCAGTTAGCTCACAGAGACTTTATCAGAGATCTGTGACCTTCTGAATGTGCTTCTGGGGAGGATCCTTCACACTGGTCCACAACAGAGAAGGACTTAAAGTAAATGGGAGTTTGTAGAGGTCTGCCTATGTCCTGTGTCACTAGCTCCTGATTTACTCTTTGTATTTCCCAAATCCTGCTCTCAGCAACGCTTATAAGCTACATCATAATTTCAATATATGCTCCTACTATTCTCCTAGAGTTCCTGCCATAATTATATTCATTGTATATAGGTGTTTGTCTTGTAGAGTCCAAAACAACTAATTATCTTCCTACTTATACATAATGATTTTAAACAAACAAACAATAAACACAAACACACAAAACACCAAATCAACTTATCTTCTTTTCTAACTATAATTTCCATTTTTGAATCTTAAGTTGCAAAGGCAACAGGTAGATGCAGTGAAAATTTGATACTTAAACCCCCCATACTCCACCTTTTAGAGGATTGTCGTCGTCACTTGTTTTGCAGATGTATGCTGATGATTTGCAGAAGCCTCTGTTTTCATGGCTGCTACATCTGACTGGCTATCAGTACATGAATTATACATTTGATGTAGTGGTGATGTATTAATTTCACACCAGAATCTCTAAATATATTTACAGATAAAGCATAATTTCTCATGCTTCGAGAAATGAACATTAATTCTTTTCACTTCAGAAAGAATGTGAAAGGGCTTGTTGCATTTCATAGGAGGAAATATAAATCTGGCTCCTATATTGAAAACTTTGTCCATTAACATATCAGTGTAGTTTTACAAATGTTTTTAATGATTATAATAATATAGAACTATGCAATGTGAATGTGGATTTTTTCTCTACAGAAATACAGGATGTATTTACTTAAGGAAATCCTGTCCCAGATCTCTCTGCTGCTTCACATCATCTCTTTAGATTGGGTTCTTCCAGGTGATAATTGCATAAATGTAAAATATTCTGATATTTTATAATTAGTATCAAGTTGACGATGAACTGCAATTCATCTTGTTTGATGAGAAGCCTTACGAGAAGGATGCATTTGCATAAATATGCCATTGCCATTTTACTACATCCCACTAGGTTTTTCCTGTTCTTAGACAATGAGCTGAAGTGACAAAAGTGATATACATATTGAATAGCGTTCCATGATAGCACATGACACATTTCTGACACTTGAATCCTTTCTTATAAGGCACTCATCATATAATCTATGACTGAGTACTGGTCAAATGACTTCCCCAGTGCTCTGCATCTTTAAATCTTTGAGATTTTGATTCCTACTTTTAGGCAGCCCTTCTCTCCAGTGTAATAAGTAGCATTCATTGCCCTATTTAGCTGGTATGGCTAATCAACTATTAACAAGTGTGGTTTTAAGTCATTTTGGTACAGTAGAAGCTTTGGGTTTGATTTATATTAATTTTTTTGGGCATAAAATTCCCAGTGTGTGCTCTCTGAACAGCTGCCAGAAGTCTCTGAATCTTCACCTTATATTGCAAATCTAAAAATATTAATTTAAGTACAAATTGAAAGTATCCAAATGTTCAGAATGGACCTGCTGGTTTGCTGTTTATCACTTTCTAGTTTGAACAATCTGTTTAGGGATCAGAACAGCAGTGAAACCTTATGATTTAAGTGGTCAGTGACCCTCAGCAGATATCCAGTAAAGGATTCTTGGAGTGGGCAAGTTGCAATGATCTAGACAAAAAATAGATTTTTTTTTTTTTTGTAAACTTGTAACTATGGTAATGGGGATTGGTTTGTCAAAGAAAAGACTTTGTGCTCATGGGCAAATTTACTTATAAAAATATCTCACTTGCAAACAGATAAATTATTCTCTGTCCTGGCTGGTTGTGATACTCCATTGCAGAAAGCATCCATCATATCTTTGCTACAGCCAGCAGTGTGTGCTTCTTTGAATGGTAGACTAAGCCCATTAGACTTTTATACTTTTTCTTTGGCTAATTTACCCAGCAAATTTCATTATCAAATATACATTGCAGTAATACCTCCTGGAAACTATTACCTCCTTGTCACTTGTTGACACATTTATAAGTGCATAAAGACCTTTCAGTAAGTCAGAATCTTTTCAGGGAAATGGAATTTACTTAATGTGATGGTTATACGAGCATGGAGATAGAGAGCTCCATGTATTAATCAGTTCATTGCTGCTGTTGCTTCAAAAATAATTAATCTGTCAGAATGTTTTCTACTCATGAAATCAAATGCTCCTTTTTTTTTTTTTCCCTGATGTATCTGTCCATAGTATAAAGATAGATATAATTTTCTACAATACTTGACAAGGCAACCTTCATTCTGTTCATGAACATCTGATATAATACTTATTAGATATTTGCATTTGCTTTTTGATTTAACAAAGTCATACTCCTTAAACTTCATTTCTGTCAGCAAAAGCTTTAAGATAAAGGTCTGTTCTATACACATCTCTTAAAAAGATGTTGCACTTTGTGCAGAAAGCTGTTTCAAATACAGAACAATTTTCTTGGCCTTGCTGATTTTAATGTAGTAGTCATTCCATAGTGTGTCATTCCATACCAGAAAAGCTGTCTGTATGGATTTCCAGAAGCTCTAGTGGTGATTCTAAGTTAGGGTCTGCTCTTGAGTTTAAATGAAGACTTCAGCATTTATCTTATACAGAAAATGCACTAAATCTTCTAGTGTGATAACTTATCTGGATACCCATTAAAATAAATCTATCATTGTTTTGGGAATTAACATGAAATGAAAATGGGTTTTTAATAACATTTAGTGCCTAGTTTCAGATTTTTTTATTTTTTCCAGGCAGAATACTCTGAACTTCTCAAGCTGCATAAAGTTAATGATTTTATATATCTTGGATACATCTAAATTTTTGTTTAGAATAAATTATGATTTTCCACTCGTTGAAAAATTATTTAACTTGTGCTTGTTGAAATGTAAAGATGTTGAGGATATTATTCTTTAATACCCTCTTCTACAAAGAAGGTCCATCTTTCCTCATTGCTGGTGACCTAGTGCTCTTGTTGGTACTAAAGTAGGAGGTGGCTCTCAGCAGTGTTTTGGAGAAAGAAGAGTCTACATGAAGAGTGGTGATTGGATGACAGGTGAAGAAGGCATGGTTGTCCCTTAAATATAAAGGAATAAATCCAGATAACAATAGTTTGTCTTTTGTAGACATGGTTTGGAGATACTGGAAAAGTTGAGTAAAGCTTCTCCAAAGAAGAGGAAAACGGTTGGAAAAGAAGTCAACAATCTGTTAATTGAGTAGGTATTAAATACAGGACTATGCAGATCTTTCTTCTCATAGTTTCATATTTCTAATGATGCAGAGACAGAATGATCCGCTGGAGGTCTCTCACAGTAAGAAAAACATGCATTAGTCTCCATCAGAAAAGGTAGTGCCTGAGTGAAGACATGCAGGTACAGAAGTAGGTTAAGGAAACTTATGTCTGCTGTTATGGATTTTCATTTTCACTGGAGGGATTTAACATTGGGATATTGTGTGAATCATTCTCTATGTATGTGTCTAACTTGTATAGATAAAAAAATCATTTACATGAAATAAAACAGAAAGAAACTACATTTTTTTATGTCAACAAATTTTCTCAGATCATGTACTTTAAAAACATCTATGACCTACAGCATATTTAATATTCAATACTGTTCTAATACTCACTGGCATTAATAATTCTATCACTACTTTGTGTAAAATAATTTTAGGGTTCTCATTTAATTTATATTAATATCATTAATTGTACTAGTATAAATCTATACATTAAAATGATTCATGAGTCTATGTTGAGATGAGTAGGTTTTTGTTGGATTAAGTTAAAAAAGGCTATAGAATTAATTTCATTGGAGTAAGGTCATGGCACTGTCATTATAAAACTGCTTAGGAAAACTAATTGCTGGGTGATACCTTGGTGAAGTTATGAACAGTTTTGAGAAAAATAGTGCCCTGGAAATCTCACTGAGGGTCCACAGTATTTACAGAACATATACCCTGTGAAAGGACAGTGCCTCTGGTGGTGGGCAAAGCTTTGTTCACATTTTAGACTGATAAATTACACATGCATGAATCCAGTCTCCCCATCTCAGGAATGCTGTTGTACACAGTGCACATGCAGTTCTCTGTGGGCCTTTCTTCCCTGCACAAAACACTGTCCCTCTGGGGGAGTCTTTCCTCAACACATCTTGACTTTAACTCACAACAGCTGTTTTATGTAGCTAAAAATCTGGTTCCAGATATCATTTATTCAGTTGCCTTGGCTTACTAGCCTGTTTTCCTTTCTTGAGTATTTAAAATGATTTTATAGCTTTTGAGAGGAAGAGGAGGGAGCCCAACATACCTGGCAGCTTTGCTGGCTGTGTGTGATAGGAGTGGCAGTTGCCTATGTCTGTGCCAATCCTCCCTGGCATCAGCTCTTTGGTCACTGCATTCTTGTGGCTCTTTGTGGGCACTTAGTCAAACAGAACTCTGAGCAATTACTAAAATGAACAATGCAATTGTTCTCTGTAATTCAGTATCTAGTCTTGCTTCCATAACTATCAGTGGGAAATTTCCTACTGGAATAAGTATAACTGATTGTATGTAAAACATTTTCTGTACTCTGGAAATGCTGACCTTTAATGAGAATTATTTTTATAAATCCTGGCCGCTTTTTTTCTATTGATTTCTAAATGTAGAAAATAGATATTTTTGCTTTACATAGTCCAAAGAGTATGAGAGTGTGTAGAAATATTAAAAAACACACTTTCCACCACTTTTATTTATCATTACTAGGGCTTTGTAAAGGGATGTAATTTTACATTTTTATTCAAAGTGTTTTTAATCTATATTTTTAAAAATCTCAAAGTGCATATATAAATTAATCAGCTCCTGTAATCCATTCATGTGTGACTGCTATGTTCAGTGAAGGTCTATGGCAAAAATGAATAATTTTATTACACATTCAATCCTACATTAGATATTAGTAATTCTAGAATATTTCACTCCCTTAAATTGCCCTCTTTGTCATTCTCACTCTTTTTGTGGTGTCACCAAAGCATGCACATCTACAATCCCATATTTGAAAATAATAGATGACATAAAACATGTAGAGGATTGTTTATTTCAATCATTATTTTTGCAGATTGGGTTGCCTGTAATGGTTTGCAGAAGAACTTCATGATTCTTCTCCTATAATTTTGCTTTTTGAGCAATCTAACATAGAATCTCCCTCTTACATGTGATCATTTGCAGATTGCTTTATCAGCAATCTTTCTGCCTGCTCCATTGCCTCTCAGCTGATCCTTAAGTTGTTCCTTTCTCTCAGGCCTTTCTCTCTGAAAGATGGAAAGCTGAAGCAAGTACAGGTGGGTCTGGCAGGAAGTCATATCACATCTTGCTGGGGCAGGGCAAGTCTCATAAGAAAAAATTTGCATTTGGATGTTGGCTAATTGACACATGGTACAGCTGCAGAGCTGTGGGGTCTACCTGGCTGTCAGGGAGAAGAAGAGAGCAGCTGACACCTCTAGAGCTTTATTCAAGCTGTCCACATATGCTGACAGGCAGCAGTGACAGACGCTTTTTTGCTGTCAAAATTCAGGCTTAGCTGTACAATTATAATGCTAAAAAATATCTATTATACACTCAGGTTCTGGATGCCAATTCTATCGTTCAGTGTGGCGAATGTGAGGTGGAGATCAATAAGAATTTGACTTTTGTTTATTGTCATTTCCATAGTAGAAAGTGATTTATTTAAATGTCAGAAACTCAAATTTACGTATGTCTTTGGAGATGAAAAATAGAATCAAACTACATGTCCTCTTTGCTCTACTAGAAATTGATGAAATAAAATTGCAAAATAGCCCTCATCACCAGCAGAGAAATTATTAATAACTGGTTAGGCCAAGAGCAGAGATGTGATTGGATGGCATGGAGTTCAAATTTTGTTCTCAGACTCCAGAGTTAGCATTAATTCATTAAGGCTGCATATTTTTACTGAAATTTTGGAGTTCTGACACTGCTAATGGTTTGAATAGTTTTTAACTCATTTCTACTGTAATTTTAATATACTTTCATTAATTGAATTGCTAAATGCAATGGTATTAATTCCTCATGACACCTGTTCTGCAGAAACTGAAATTAAAGTTAACATCAGAAAAGTGTGAGTAGGTTTAATTCTTATTAAAGTACCAGCCATAGAAATAGAAATAGAAATAGGGATGGATGGGGCTGAAATAAGGGGATGTAGAGCTGGAAAAAAAGGACAGTAGCACAAGATGACATTCTTAGCTGCTGTGGGGAGCAAATGGTTCTGGATGAAGACTTTCAAAAAGGGCATAAAGATATTCCTGCCACCCAAACCTCAGTGCTTATTCCACCAGGCAACTGCTGGCACTCTAAAGCAGCTAAGAAAATCTTACTGTACTGAAACTTTTGCTGCATTTCTGTGGTCACAAGATCTGTGGTTACAATGCAGAGACAAATCTTGCTGCATTTTCTCCTATTTATTAACTAGGGTGGCCTTCTAGGGAACTTTACATACCTTGTGGTAGCTGTAATCAGGAGGCATTACGGCAGGACAGGCTGCTCTAGTACTTCTTTTTCATAATAATAATTTTTGTGATTGTTAATGACAATGAATTCATAGCAATGTAACTGCTTTTGTGAGCCTGCACAACGCAGGTTGAGTGCTGTGAATAAAAGCTGAATTGCTGTATAATGGCCATTTATCCTGCTTTGGTGTCCCACCACAGGAAAAGTCAACAGTCTGCTTGCAATTCAGCACATGTCCTGTGTGGTTTACCACACCTTCTGGGGAGGATTTCTAGAGAAGAGAGAGCAGTAATTGGCTATTCACAATTTTTGACATTAGACTTTCCCATTTTGTTTTTCCGCACTAACCTGGAGAGCTGATTAACTGCCTCAATACGACATCCAGGAGGCTCTTTGTGGAGTAATTTTGTACTATGTGGTGTTGAGGAATACATTCCATGCAGGTAGCTCAGTGTGCATCTACAGGTTGAGCTCTGGGTGACAGGAGCCCCAGGCAAGAGGCTGGGGACTGTGACTGGACACTCAGAGACATGACTGGAGCTGATGACCCCAGACTTTCATGTGCTTAGGCTGTAAAAAAAAGTATAAAAATCCATGGCTTCCTTTGTTCAGGGTCCCTCTTTGGAGGCACCCAGCTTGAGCTCAAGTTGTTATTTTGTTGTTGCACCATGATTAAATTATTTTAAAGACAGAGATATCTGAGGCCCTGCTATGGGAAACCTTGTGTTGAGTAGGAATGGAAAACTTGTCTGACTATTTGACTGTAGGGTTTGTAGTTCTGAAGGGGCCTCAGTCCCAGCTCAGGTGGTGTGAATGTTGCTGCCAGAGTGGCTCCTACACTGGCAGACAGGGAAGTTTCCTTCACAGTGGTTGACCACCTGTCAGTCAGAAGCATATATTGATTCAAACCCTTCCAGTGCTCAGCGATCTACCTGCCAGTCTCTCATAGACAAAGTTGTAGATGCATGCAAGAAAACTTGAACTTAGTTACTGAGACATGGCTCTGATGATTTTTAATTTCATGCCTGATACACAGAGCAAAAAGCAAATTGTTTTGGCTGAAAATCACTTCTGTGTCTGCTTTCTGTGCAAGGTCAGAGTGTTGTTCCGTCTCATGTGTGCATTTGCATCTCTCAGACTGAGAATGTCAGAATTGGGGAATATGTAGGAAATGTTGGTTGACAACGGGTCAGATGGTGATATACCTCTTGTCCTTTGGTTTGCCTCACAGATCTGCACCTATATAACATAAAACAATGGTAGCCACAAAAAGTGGGCTTGAAATAACTCAAATGGAGATAAAGATAAAAGAATGTGTGTACATAATGCAAGAAGTAATTCATTGTGGTAAAATGTAAGTACTGTGTTGACTACAATTAAACTAGCACCTACACACATGCATACTGTATATATCTATATTTGCATATGTGTGTGTCTATATATAGTAATAGAAGGAGAAAAATACTGTGGAGTTTGCAAGTGAGTAAATGGATGTGTGCATGGATTTCAGCTTTTGGGTTTTAGGAAATTGCAAAGAACACCTGCTAACGGAGTAGTGGGAAAATCTTGATGGAGAGATACTAGAGGGTATAGGCAAGATCCTGTTGCTTTAATACAAATCTCCATCTGGCCAGTATTACTGTGTGCCTGAATACTTAGTACTATTTATAAAATTTGTGATTTTCTGGCTAGTTCTTTGTTCTCTTCCCTCTTTGGAATTTGGCAGAAGGTGCAACAGTCATTTGTGTCCCTGAACACTGTGCATTTCAGTCAAAACTGCTTGATCTGCAAAGGCAGCCTTGGCAATAACACGTTCCTTGGCCAAGCCCTTTGGCCTTTGATGGGTTGACCCTACACCAAGATCACACAACTGTTTTCCTCAGCCAGCTGAGTTTCATTCTTTAGTGCTACAGGGAAGTAGACCCTTCTCTGCTCCTGGCATTTCTCTGCTTTGGGCAGCTGGTGGTGATACAGTGGTATTTGGGTATTTGTGAGTAGCAACAAATATTGGAGAGGAGTTAAAAGTAGCAACAGTGCTCAACTCTAAAACCTCCTTTTGCTGTTGTTAGGAGGTAACTATGGTAACTTTTTGCTACAGTGCCTCCGTCTGGGTGATAAAGATAGACAAATTTTGGGCACCTCATTCCATTTTAGAGATTATTTGCAGAATCCAATGCAGAACCACTGAGTCCTTAAAAAATCCTTGAGAGGGTGTTCTAGTTTTGCATCAGCAGTGGGCTTTCAGGCTGTAACATTCAAGCTTGTCACTCTAGCTTCTAGAGCCGTTACTGATTGATCCCTGTATCGTTTCTCCCTGGAGTTTCTGATTCACTTTTTAGTTACAGAGGAGATTTTATTAAAGGCTGTTTTTCTTGCTGAGGAGTTTTTATTAAAGGTTGTTTTTCTTGCTCCCTCTAAAGGAAAGTCCTTCCAAAGACAGGATTGTTGGCACATATGAATTGTCTAATGCTGAACTGATAGATGAGCTGTCATCAGGGTACAAACCTGTGACTGTTAGAACAAAGGCTGGCAAATTCAAATGGGAAATAAAGTAATTTTTTTTTTAAAGCAAGGGAAATTAATAATTGAAACAACTCGCCTATGGATCCAGTCAGGAGCAGATGTCTTCCTAAAAGGTGTGCCCCAGTTCAACAAGATGTTATTGAGCTCCATGCAGGAATCCACTGTTGAAATTCTCTGGGCTACATTTGGCAGAGGTCAAAAGCAGAGGATTCAATGGTATCTGCTGAATCAATAAAGCAAAACAAAACTGTCTCTGAAGGAGCAGCAGACAGCTTTTCTCTGTAGATCAGGTGTTAAAACAGAGAAATGTAGCATTTGACAAGTGTGCTGTATATAGTAATTAAATAGCTTCTATGCTTATTTACAACATTCTAATTTCTCTTCTCGAGTGTATTTTTTATCCTATATTTTCTCGCTTCATTTTCTCTCCTGTTTTATCACTTTCTATTCCAGAGCCTTCAAACTGGAGCTGAACTTTTGAACCATACAGGGAGTTTGTTTATCTTTAATCACCAACACACACCGTAGTGCTCCACCACATGACAATTTTAGAGCAGATATTCCAAAATTGCAATATATGGAGGGAATGGACAACCTTTAGGATGAAAATGGTTTAAAATATCTTAGAAAAAGAAATTATGACAACAAATCATAATGATTTAACTCATTTGCTGGTGGCAGCCAAAGGCATGTGCTAGCAATTACAGCATTTGTATCAAAGGAAGGTGGGCTGACTTTGAACTGCTGGCAGCAGTTCAGATGAATTTCACTTTATGAGAGAGGTCCTCTCTTCCTGCAGGCAATGGGAACTGTTCTTCTGCTGGAGCCTTGGCTGACCAAAACACAATTCAGCCTGTACAAGTGTAGACTAAGGCAGGTGCTCAAGCAGTGGGACCTCAATTACATGTTGCTATTTTCTGGTGTGAACCTAGCAACAAACTTGGGGGGTCTCTGCAGGGCATTCTGCTATGAGCTTTATGCATTGCCAGTGTGTGTTTTCTCCTGCTTGTTTGTATCCATTCTTCTGTTGTCTCATATGACAAACCAGTCTGTAAGCTGCTCACAGTAGGTACTGTCTTTCTGTTCTGTCTTTTTAATATACAGGACTTGTAATGCCTGACTGCGAGTCCTAAGTGTTGTGATGGTAATTTCAGTAACACTTCAGTTACTTTGGCAGTGATTAACTGTGCCAGGCTATTGATACCAAGTTAACAACATTTGTATCCTGAGTCTTTCAAACACCAAGTTGCAGCTTAATGGCCTGAAATTTCCCTATCTGAAAAGAATTATCAGTATTACCTGTATATTTTAATTAAATGTGGCAGTCTTCCAGTCACTCAAAAGATTTCCAACCACCAGGTATAAACCTTGCTGCTCTGTTATTATGTATATCATAATTATTTATGAGATATTATTTATAATAGCTTTATTTATTTTTTATGGGAGAGCACCATGGATCCCAACTTACTGCACAGCCCTTATTCCACTGGCATGAGAACGTGTGTAGCTCTCAGATGGAAACAGCCATTGCTGTCATCTAATCTGAGGCAATTACAAGTAACTTCTGTCCTTGAGTTTATCTCCAAATCCCTCCCATACTGCCTCACTTACTACATCCGCCTTCCCACATCTACACACCAGTAACACATTCCTTGGTCATTCTAAGAGGAATTAACAGCTCGTTTGTTGGTAGCATCCACATTCTTGTAGGATTTACCTCTGGTCATCTGGCCAATTGCTAAGCACTGTTTTGCCTGCCTACATTGAAGTCTCGGATGTTAAACATTGTTTCAGGGATAAATTCTTTTTCCATAATACCTGAGTTCCTGGAAATATTAGAAATCTCTGTCTGTCTCCTAATGCTCTGGTAGCATCATCTCTTCCACCTGTATGCTCCCAAGACTCACAGTGGAAATGTCAGTGCTTACCTGTAGCTCCACAAGAGCTGCTGCTAAGTTGGTGCTGGTCACAATTCAGCAAATTCATGTAGGTACCTAACTCTGACATTAGCTTCGAGATGCAGTTGGTGAGTGTAAGTGCTTTCTAAATGAAGTATTCTTGGTATGGATGAGCAAGAGTCTCATAATCTGGCCAATGGCCAGGACCCAGAGACCAGGGAGCCAGAGGAGTTTGCCTCCAACATCTGTTTCCAATGCATCTGCCTAAATCTCAATTTATCAACCCTTCACATTGTCAAGTTAAAAAAATGCATAAAATAATTGGATTATGTAGTAAGACTCTCAAGAGTTGCTTATTGACCTTCTTCTACTCCAGTGAATTTAGCTGTGAAAAATTGGGTAAAAAGCAGGGCCTTGCTGAAAGCAAGATATTGCATCTGAGCAGTGCACTCTTGGATAAGCAGAAATTACTGTGTAAATAACAAAATGTGAAGAAATAAGATCCAAATTGAAGTGTGGAAATTGTGGAGTGTAGAAGTGATTGCTTTTATAAATACTTTTAAAAGCATATTTGCGCTCTGAATTTCACTATAAATTGTAATGAAGTACCTTTAAGTTCAGATGTGAATAAGACCAAATGTTATTTAAGGGGGCAAAAGACCAAACCCTTTGAAAAAGCAATCTTCCAAGTGAAAATAACTGTGTTTTACCTCCCTAAACATAGCAGGTTTGGTTCTGAATATCACAGATATCACAGCCATCTGATCCTTGTGCTAAACATTTGCTTTAAACTTTTGGACCTTCCTTGTCATTCATGCTTGATATAAACTAAAGCTACACAAAAAATAGTGGATTTTAAAAATCTCATACATTCTGTCTGTAATTATCCTAGTGGCATGGTGTGACCTGCTGATTCAATTCCTATTGAGATGAATATGAGCTGTTAGTAGACCAAGGTTCAGTGAATACATTAAATCTTGAGGCCTCAATCAATTATCTGCTTCCTCATGGCAGTGTCTAGGATATCTGGAAAATAATAAGTATCAGAGATGATTAGAAAATACCTCCTTGGATGTAAAATGTCTCTGAAAAGTTGAATATCGATTTTAGAAGCACTTTTCCTGGTGACTTATGAAGTTTAACTTGTTTTTCTCTATTACAAGAGAAAGCAGAATGTTGCACATTTTTCCATTGTCAGTGTGCTGAGGAGGGACTGGCTAAGCTGTGACACTGATATAACCTGCTTTGTTGGCTGTACTGGGTTACCAGCACACAGCAGCCTTGTCCAAATAAGAGCAGAACACCTCCTTCTTTTCCTGCCAGAATCCACTTTGTAAGTGGGGCCCAGGATGAGGGTGAGGAAGCTGTCACTTCTCACCAAGCAGCTTCAGAACAGAGACCCAGAAAAGGAACAGAAGTCACTTTGGTCAAAATTTAAAAGGCAATGCTTTGATCTTCCACTGAATTGGTCAAGTGGCTCTTGTGCTATTTCCTGTCTCAGCAGTCTGACCCAATGGTAGAAAGGGATTTTTAAGTATGTAAATATGTTCCCACCATGTACACAGCAATGACCATCATGATTGATCCTTTTATGGAGCAGAGGGGCACACAGCAACCTATGGAGTGGTTCTGCTTTTATTCTCCTTGTCTTGTTTCAGTCATTTGGCTAATTTTTTTTCACATCAGCATATTCCTGTGTACTTTTCTGTATATGTATAGTACATAAAGTCTTTCCCACTCACACTCACCTTTTCTTCTTTCCTGGTGGGAGCTGTTCTGCTAATGATACATTCAGGGAATACTGTGGAGAGACAAAGGGTGAAATTTGCATCATCTGCTGAGCCTGTTAAACTCTAAATGTTCCATTTCATTAATTCTGTATGGCTGTGCTGGAAGAGCAAAGGACTATTCCCATACCCAGGGACCTACTCACCTCCTAGTAAGGTCTTTAGTTGGCATACACTGGAAAATTTCTAGTTCTAATGTGGATGCCAGCCTACAAATGCACATGGAATTAGACCAATTGGACTGAGAGTTGTGGGTTTTGTTTGTGAGAGTTTGTGTATTTTGCTAACTGGAGTGTGTAATTTTATCTAATTATTTGGGTAATTCACTAATTCTTTCCTGTTAGAAAAAGCTCCAAGGTTCCTTTTATTTTTTGATCTCACTAAACTTTGCAGATTTTTATGTCTTGTAGACCTTAAAAGAAAGAAATCACAGAAGTCTATTGCTATATTGTGAAGACCATAGTATTGTAACAGGACAAGTGTCTCGTCTGGGATCACTTGGCAGAACTGGGAACAGAGCTTGCCTCCTGCCTTTCAGCAAGGTGCTCCATCCATCACTGCCTGTGAAATAACAGTTAACTGGATAGATGAGGCCTGAATTCCTGCTTCTAAGGCCTATACCTCAGTGTACCTTCTCCTAATCTAATGGGAATTTTGGTAAATAATCTAATAATTATCTGCTTTTATAAGAAAAAAAAATGCAATAAGATAGGGAAAGCTACTCTTATATACAATGATTTCATTAGAAATACTTAGATTTTGGAAGTGGCTTCTTGTTCAGTTTTCAGTGTATAATTTACAAAGAGGCAACTAAGTTTCCTTTGCTCTGGAAAACATTTTATCGGGCTGTTCTACACTAATATGATCAGTCATATGCTGTACATCTCTTCTCCTTCTCTTCCTACATATAAATTATTCAGAACTATTAGAGCTAAAACTGTGAGTAGATGATTTTATTTCTGTCTTCTGAAATGCTAGAAAGGATTTGGTTTAAAAAGAAAGGCATGACATCCTTGTGAGGTACTGGGAAAGCAGGAATCGTGATTGGCAGGCTTACTCCTGTAGAAATGGAAAAAAATGGTTAAAAAGATCTTTTTCAGTCAAAAATATTAGCAGACTTCATACAAAATATTTAAGCCTTTAGAAGTTCCTATCAAGTATAACAATGAGCACATCAAAGTTTATGGAACATTTTCCTAAGATAACTCTATCCCAACTCCCTTAACTGAGATGCTGTTAATATGGCTTCACAGAAGAAATTTAATGCAATGACCCAAAAGATTTAGGTCTTTTCACCTGAAAACACTTGATTTAGTCTTCTATAATCAAGGGATTACTGATTTCTCTTGCACACAAATACACAGTTTGTCAACTCACAGTTCTATAATTCCCTCAGATCCACAGGTTTTGCAACCTAACTACCTTGAATTGCATTTCCCAGCTGGGCTGAGGAGCAGATACCAGCTGAATAACTTCAGGTCTTTTGGGGCCGCGGAGGAGTCAGGCATTTTGTGCCTTGGGATGAAATTTAAAGCAATCGGTGTTGGGCTGCTTTCTGCAAGCTTTCTCCTTTGCTCCAGTGCAACGCAAGTTTAAGGTAGGTTTAGCCTCTTGGTGTTTTCTTCCAAACCATCTATAGCAGGCTTTACCATCTTTTACATGGAAAACTAGTCCTTTTCTTTGGCACGAGTTTAGTTTGTGCACCTTGTAGCTCCTATGCAGCACGTGCTTCCGGGGCTTTTTGCCCACTGGATCAATAGAGCTCTACAGAGCTATGGGCCATTTTATCTTGATTCAGCTGCGTGGTCTCGACTGCAAAACATCTAATTTATTGTTTTAGTGATCCTGAGGAAGTGCAGAAACTGTAGAATGCTTCTGTGATTCCTGTTTCGACCCCAAGGCATGAGCTTTGTCCTCCATGAGGGGTTATATGCTCTTAATGTGATCCATGGTGGTGTGGCCAGTGGTGGTTATCCCCAAATCCTACTCTAAATACCATATACCTAATGTTTTCTACATAAATGGTCTCTAAGGTCCCTTTCAACCCAAACCATTCAATATGTCTATGGCAAAGTTCTGTACTTTATGCCAAATGGTTTATAGGAAATGGTGATGATACAGTCAGAGAGGAATGATATGGGGATGTTGTTTTGTAGTGCTGATTTGAATGACTCTGAGTTGGTATTTGGCAAGTCATCAAGGAGCAGCCTATGAACTTTAGGAAGAGTGTTCAATAAAATCTAGTTGCTCAGGTTGGTGGTCTGTGATACTGTAGGATGCCATCCTAACTAGTGATGGTCCTGATCATAAAGTTTGTGTTTGGGTTCAGTACAGCCTGAACTTCAGAGATGCTTCATTTTCATGTGAATCCAAATGTTTTTGACAAAATGGGGCACTTGCAGAATCATGTATGGGTGTAATTTTCAATTTATTTTCTGTTCTTTATCTTAAAAATCTGAATCCAAATGTTTTTGCCTTTGCCTCGTCTTTGTATGCACTTCTGCTGAAAACAGAAATGCTGTTTCTGGCAAAAATCTTAAGTTTTTACAAAGTTGTATCTGTAAGAAGTTTCTTCCTGTTATTTTGTTTAGTGCAAAGAAAGAAATTAATTCTGTGGTGACATATAATTTGTCCTCATTAGCAGGAAACAGAATTTATATGACTCAAAAGCTATTTGTTAGTCTAACATACCAGCCTAAAATTTTAGCCACCACTGATTGTGCATTGTTGACTTGACAGCAGAAGTAACCATAACTTAGACTTAATGAATGCTTTCATGCAGTATGCACAGTCCTCCAAGAGTCCTTATTTCATACTATTTAATGCTGTGCTGAACAGTTGAGTTTGATAAAGGCTGAAACAGTCAGAATTATGCTTCTATTTGAATTTTAATTTTTAAAGGGGAAGGCAGATGGTATTGTTTTACAGAGAGAATAGCCCAGCGCGTCCTGCCATACTAAAAGTCTCTTTGAGCCCATCTGATACTGGTCTCTGAGTTTTTTCTCTGCTGGTTTCCTCAGCTTATGCATTGTCCTCAAATTGCATATATTAGTTTCCTATCAGAGTAACTTGCAGGCATGGAAATCAGCCATGTCCTGTGAAGGTCACTGAAAAACTCATTCTCAAATAGGCAGCTTCTGTATAGCATTGATGCTCTTTTTGGTGCCAAAGCTTTAACTTTACAAATGGACATGAGTTCAAAGGCAAATGCTAATTCCAAGCAGCAGCATGTCTTTGGAAGTACAGTCTCCTTGTCTAGTATCCAGGAACAAATTATATTTAAATCATTCCCGCTCAAGGGATAACTTGTCTGACAAAAAGTTAAGGCATGATTCCTAAGGCCATTGTCCAAATGCTCCCTAAACACTGACAGGCTTTGGGCATCAACCATCTTTGTTGGACACCTGTCCCAGTGTTTGACCACCCTCTCAACAAAGAAATAAGCATGCTCATAACTAAAATAGAATGATCTGGTAATTTTCTTTTTTTTTTTTTTTTTTTTTGACAACTTCCCCATTTTTACTTCTACATGACATCTGCCAATAAGGCTGCTTGCTTCGGAGTTTGTAATGGATACCAGTCTGCCTCTTATAGATCTTCTCTCCAGAGTTCTTTTAGCCTTCCTAAGAAGATGACATCTGACTCTTCCCACCCGTGGTTTCCTGGCTCAAACATCTGTTTTAAAAGCTGTTGTAATCTCAGTATAGATTTGCCTCAAAAGAGACCAAACTCCTCTCTCATAAATCTTTCCTGATGCTTCCACATCCTTGCTTTTTCCCAAAAGCTCAGGCAGCAATATCTGTTTGCTCAGCTCAACCTCCTAGATAGAAGTTCAAAGCTTTTGATGTTGGCACATATAGGTTTAAATGATATGATTTTAAAAAAAGCTCAAGAAACAAAAAACACTTAAAAAATCACCAAGAAAAAGGTACTTTGTTTCATGTTTGGTGAATTCCATGCAAGTAGATGGGGAAATAAAACAACAACCAAACAAAGCAAATACCACAATACTAGATCTGATTCAAAAGCATTGGCTACCATCATTGGTGGTACAAAGGCAGCAATTGAAAATCTCATTCCTTGCAATACTAACAAAGGTGATAAAGAATCGATTCTTTGAAACTGAAGTCACATTTCAAAACTTATTGTGAAGAGTTGATGGACAGTCAGAGGTGGACCCTGCTCTGTTGTAGAGTGGAAGCAGGCCAGTAATTCTGTCATGAGTCACAGTGGAAGTGGGTGAGTGAGGGACATCCAGGAAAACAAAGCTGGAGCCTAGAGAAAAACTTTCTGCAGTCAAGACAAATTCTTGTGCACATTATTGGGAGGAGCTTGGTGATCTTAAGGAGTAGACTAGAGAGTGATGGATATGCCAAAGCAGTAGAAAATTTGTTTTCCTAGTTGCTAGAAAGCTTTTCATGATGTTTAACTCTTCCTTGGTGTGGAATTACAAGTCAGTGCCTCTCATCTGGGAGCTTCTACTGGTGGGAATAGTTATGAGAGAGGTCACCAAGCCAAGAATCTGGGCTGCAGTTAACCCAGGAAAAATACAAGGGCAGGAGAAGAAAGTGGAGTTGAAGTATTGTACCCAGATTTCTTCCCCTGGCAACCTGCTGGTGCTTGCATAGAGGGAAGGACCAATTTCAGCACAACAAAGTATCATTCAGTGAAGGAAAAAGTACTATGTACTCAATTTTTTTAACTTTTTTTTTTTTTTTTCTGCCACTAAATATTGTGAGCATTCTCAGTGTGAAGGTTTTGCACCTCAGGAATTTTTGTGAGTTGACTCCCTGTTGAAAGCAGAGTAACATGGATGATGGCTCTCTTCAAAGTGAGGTGAGATTGATTTAAAAGTTCAACTGGTTCCTGAAAGAGAAATGGTCTCAAAGTTAAATGCATCATATCTCCCAGCATTTCCAATGTACACCTTGACTTCTGCTTCAACTGCTGACTCCTGTGAGAGAGATTAAAGTGGAGAGAGAGCCTCCTACACTTTGGAAGACCTGTCCTTTTTTTCCTGCTCCTCAGAAAGAAATTTCACTGGAAAACCTAACAAGGGCATAATCCATCTCCATATGAAAAAGTATGCCTGTCCTGTAAAAGTGCTAAATTATGTGTAACAGTGCCACCTGCTGAATCCCAGCCTAGCACCTTTCTCCTCAAAGGGAATGTGTCTCTTAACGAAGTGGTGTTGGTTTTGATTAAGGCATAGGCATGTAACCTGCATGTTTCCTATGTAGAACACAGGGTACAACATGGTTTAAAAAAATCAAATTAAATATTCCTCTTTGGAGCATAAGATTTGTTTCATTATGTGTATCATAAGGCAAAGTCCTTGGAAATCATACCAAAGATGAGTTTGTCTGTTGCTAAATTGGCCTGCTGCATTTTCACAATTATTAGTACTGAGATATAAAAAGAAATAAAATTTGAATTGCAGTGCTAGTAGTAACTTGTCTAGAAGATGCCAATGTTCTCAAGTTTCAGACAAAGAGAGATTCCCTGCTGAATTTCTAAATTTAGAAATATTTGATTCTACCCAGAACACTGTCAAATGAATCTAAACTGACAGAGACAGGCAGTCATTTTGTGGAAATGAGTGAATGCCTTCACTGCATTCAGCAGATAGAACAGCCCCCACGCTGCCTAGAACCACTTAACTTTTTTGAAGCCATTATAAGCTGAATTCTATCCACCTCTATTAATAATTAATATGTCTTTAAATGTTCCTGATAATTTTAATGGAATGCTGATGCAGGACAGTGCTGTTGAGAGCCTGAGTAGCTGAAATGAGCTCCTGCTCCCTGGGAACATCCTGGATGATGTCAGGTACTGGTGAGTTTGAGTAACCCCAATGACACCACCTGGTACATGCAGTCCAGCACCACTTGCATGTTATCAGGCTGTTTTATGCATCATATCATATATGGAAACACTTCTTTGTTGTGTTTAATTCCTACACATGCCCTTCCTTACCCCTTTTCTACCTGGTGCAGTGTTAGCCTGAAGGGGCAGGTTTGTTTGATGACCATCCTCTGCTACATGCGCAGCTTTGCAAATGCCAAGACCAGCATCCATTCTTGTCACAAGTATAGCTCTGACACCTTTGGCAACTAAATTCAACATGTAAAACTGTAACATGCTGTGTGCTTCTGGCACTAGCTGGCAGAAAATATAATGCCAAAGAGCTTGCTGTGAAGCTGTCTTAATTGGGAAAGTAGAAGGAACATAATGTAGTGGACAGGACTCAGGTAAAAGCATATAGCAGTAAAATGTAGGATGTATGCCTCCCCTTTTCCACATCCCTACAACAGTCTGAAGAGCAGCAGGAAAAAAAAAAATCAAAAAAGCTCTCAGCACACAGCAAATACAGCTTTGTTTAATTAGAAAACTAAACATGCATATTTTGGGCATCAGATTCAGGAATCTGAGACTTTACCTGGCTCTCATAGGTAAGATGCACAGGTACTTTTATTCTTGCTGCCCCTGGCTCTGACATTATGGCTGTGATTGTATAAATATAGAGAGATGCATTCTTGTGTTTCTTCTCCGGTATGAGCTCTGTGTTATTTGCCTCACTTTTTCTAAGCAAGGAAAAAGGGATGTTAACAGCCATGTAAATGAAACTGGACACATGCTTAACAAAATGTGACAGCAAAGTAAAGCCACTGACTTTGTTCCATCAAAAAATACAAATTTCCCACACTCCAGCAGAACATTCGAAGTGCCAGCATTCTCAGAGCTGTTTTCACTCTGTGATGTGCTCTAACAGTCAATTTGTTTAAAGGGGAAAAAGGATGGCATTGCAAATGCATCAAATAAAATGTAGCAATGCTGCAACATGAAATTCTAGGAGATATCCTACTGCTGAAGTCAGACTTCCAAAAAAACAGCCATTCATACTGGCTCTGGATGGCAGCAGTGGCACAGAACAGAGAACCTGTTTTCTTCCATTGTGGACTGCAGACAGAGATGGAAACACTCTTGTATTTTGTCACCTGTACTCAATACCTGTGTGCTGAAGTATCTGATAAAAGCTTCAGAGGCATCTTGAGACCCATGTACCATGAAATAGATACTGTTGGCTTCAGCTTGGGCTCAGCTCAAAACCCTAGATGAAAACAAAGGATTTCTATATATTTGTTATAATAAAGATGATCTCTAACAGCTCTGCATTCACAGCTGCAAGGAAACCATAAGCTTCTGTGCATTTAATAGTGACATTGGCATGTTAAACTACTTTCTTAAACCTAGGCTGATTCTAGTGACTTCCTCAATCAAACCTTTTGCCTAAATGTCTCCCAAAAGGAGCTCTGGAGTCTGTACTGAGCAGTAGCTGTGTTAATCAAAGTGCTGAAAGCAATACAGGAATCATTGCTTGTCTAAAGGACAGGGCAACACAGTTTCTGTACCCTTTTTTAGCCTGGGTAAGAATTGGAGAGTAGGACTGAGTAGCAGATTAGCAATGCACACTCCAGATTTAATTCTGAGGAGAAGAATTTTCTAGGGGTAGATTGAGGTTGTTTGTGCTTGGAAGCTTCTGCCTGTTTGCTGTGAATGAGGATGAGGAATCACAGAATTGTTTGAGTTGAGAGACACCTTAAAGATTTTTTAGTTCCAAGCCCCTGCCACAGGCAGACAGATGTTCCACTAGACAAGCTTGCTCAAAGCCCCATCTGACCTGCCAGGAATGGGATATCCACAGCTTCTCTGGGCAACCTCTGCCAGGCCTTGGAGGGAGCTACTCCCTTGACAGGGGAAATGAGTGCCGAGAAGATCTTGGATAAAACCTGAGGAATAACAAGCCAAAGGCCCAGGTGGTTTTGTTTCTGAGATTCCAATAAATCCACACTCTGGGAGAAAGGTTAGCACAAACACTTGTTATGACATCCATGATCTGAGGTAGTAGACCTAAAGAAACTATTTACAATGGCAAGATCTGACCTCAATCTATGAGCAAAAGATTGGAGATGTTGCTTGGTAATTTCTGTTGGAAGCAGGAAGAGCAAACCAAACCTGTTTGATGAATTTGAAATATGTGTGCTGAAGAATGAATGAGTGGAATTCACTGTAATCTTTCTGTAGCGCGGTCATGAGTCCAAATGCACAGGGCTGAGTGGGAGAATAAAACCCCTTAGAAATGATTTAAAATCTCATTTCTTAGTGCACTTTTCTTGGGAACACTTGGGGAGAAGGAAATGCTATGCTTTTCAGAGTAAAAAGTTGAAATTCTTCCCTTTTTGCTGCTGAACATTTCCTTCTTCTGTCTCTGTTCAGTCATTAGGTGTTGGGTATTAAATTTATCCTGTCTCCTGAGAGGAAAAAAATATCCATGTTCTACAGAGAGAAGGACTTACTTCTTTGATAGGTTTACTTTAAAAAGGGATAAGGGAGAGACTTGCAACAGATTTGAAGTGTTAAAAATAGCCTGGACAGTATGTAGGTGGTGTCAGTTATGTAGCTTTTCTTAATACAAGTACGGAGCTGAGAGGGATAAGATGGCACAGGAACAAGGTGCTAGGGAGGTGATCATGAAGCTGAAACTATGTTTTCTAGCCTCACCATTTGTTGAGCTATTTGACATCTGGCTTGACCTTGAGTACTTTGTCTGCAAAGCTGATATCAGGTTTAGAATTGGACAATATTTTATTGACTTGGTAGGTGTACTTGGTAAAAATGGAACTTATGGTGACAAAGACTTTGGAATTTTAAAATCCATCAGCTTTTATTGAGAGGATTTTTTTTTTTTAATAGGGAAAATAAAATTTTGTGTGGTTGTGCATATTTCTCTTGCAATTAAAAAAATCTAATCTTTAAGAAAATTGCCAAGAAAATCAGTGGAAAATTACAATTACCACAATGCAGAGAAAAATTCTCTATTCTGTCAAAAGCAATCACTGCATGTTTTGATTTTGTTTGGATTCATTGCCCAAGAATATGGAACAGAGGTCCCATTTAAGCCCATGACCTCTGGGATAGAGTGCTGGGGATGTGTGTGCTGGAAGACCGTTCCTTCCCAGGGGAACTCCTGATGATGCCAGTGGGGGTCTTTTTCAGCTGTGCAGAGCTGGACAGAGAAGCAGAGTTGTTGAACAGGCAAACACTTCAGAGGAACAGCTAGGCATGTTTCCTGCCTTGGGATAGAGAATGGGTTTGAAAAGGCCTGGAGCCTTTTCCTGCCCTTTCTTGTGTGATTTTAAAGCTAGGGCTTTCAGGGCTTCCCTAACACAGACTGTGGACGGGGCTGAAATTTGCTGTTGGTTTGTTGGTCCCATGTTGTTCAGCTGTTTCTGGGATTTTCATAACTGGGAGGGAAGCTTTCTACGGGCACCAGCAGTGCTGTCTGTGAGTTATTCTTGGCTTTTTGCACACAGACTGATTTGTATTTGTTCTCTTTACAACCTATGGGGGCATCCCAGAGCAGCCACAGGGATGTGCTGGTCATTCACCTTTTTGATCTTTTGTCAAAATACATTTAGTGAGAACAGTGGGGCGTGAGGAGAACATTAGGAGTCTTCCAGCAGGTCAGTGTCAAAGGGGAGAGAGACCATTGTTTAAGTCCTCTATCACAGTCAGTGGAAAGGGGAGAAAGAACAGCCTACCAAGAAACTGTCGTGTTAGTCCTCAAGAGATGAGCTCTGAGACTGCAAAATTCTCTTACTGAATTGATAAAATAGTAAATGAAAGGGGAAGCAAAATTTTATTGAAATTAACATGAAGTCCCTTTAATCATCAAGCTTAATCCTCAGTAGAAAAGGACTCCAAAATTGATTTAAAATCTCAGTACAACCATCCTCTCTAATGTGAAACAGAGATTCAAGTAAATGAATGATTTGCTTAAAAAATTCTGACTAATCTTGAGAACATTAAAATTAATATAAATGTGTGATCTCAAGTTCTATCCACTTTTGGATCCCATTTCAGTAAATGCATATAATTTCGGATGGGACCTAAGCCATTTTGTGTGTAAGTGTACAGGGAATGCATTCCGGTACCTTTAATCAGAATGTCAAAGAGAGATCAACTTCACTGTTTCACACAAGGCATGGAAATATCATCTGAGATGAACTGGAATAGAAAGAAAACATACTATAGAGCGGAAATGCTACAGTTTCCTTCAGGGTATGAGATGATTTAAACAGCTATTTCCATGGGGCAAACAACACACGTAAGGTTGTGAGAGCTCCTGGCTGCATGCCTTCATATTGTAACACTGAAGTATTGGATATGTGTCTGAAGTTCTATCAAGGACAATGCTATGGATTCCAGTATCCACTGGGATAAGAGAGACCATCTCCGTATATTCTTGGTTTTGTGGAAGAATGTTTTCTGCCTTCATCTCTCCAATGATTGGCTCTTTGGACAATTCATTGCTTCTGCTAAGGAATTTTGAGAAAGGCAATATGAGCCATAATCTTAGGTGTTATATAGCATTTAAAGTTCAATTTATTTTATATTCTGTAAGAAAAAGTGAATTAATTGCTCACTTTAGAGATGTGATATTTCCTGCTGAACATCAAGAGAAATTGGCTATGTGTACTTAAGATACGGTCATCATAGGGTTAAAGGTGACATGAGGACATTGTATCATCTTAAATATGAAGTAAATTTTGTATGATGGAGATCATTACCTCTCACAGATGCCTGCACTGTCAACCCAGTGCTTTTAGTCAGACTGAAATATTTAGCCTTGGAAAAAGCAGATGTGTGTCACAGGATATACCTCCCCCCTGAGCCTGCAGCACCCAGGAACACATAGGTGCTCTGATGCTTTAGGGCTGGAGGTGGAGAAATCTAAAGACCTCGAGTACATCTGCTCAACTGGGAGGAAAACAAATTCTTTGTTGGCTCTGGGAGATGATCAGCCCTTGAAATAAAAGACCTGATTACTATAATTTTTCAAAAATTGACCTAAGTACTGAAGAAAATAAAAGGCTGTTGTTGCTTGCTGTGCCTTGTAGCTAAAGGGCCAGCCCAGAGGCATTCCTGGATTTGCTTCTGCTCTTCCCTTCAATTTGCAGGCTGAGTAGTGGGTTCAAATCCTATTCTTTAGACCTTTGGTGTTTTATGATGCCAGTAATGGTGACTATTGTTTTCTTGGGTGCTGGAGTTGCACTGGTCTTGCCATGGCTTCTCCCGTCTGCCTTCATCCTGCCAGACTTCTGAGACCAGAGCTGCCCTGTTACCTACAAACTCCTTTTTGGAATTCGTGTAGCTGAGATTCTCCTCTGTATTTCTGTGCTTTGTGAGGCAGATGAGAAACACAGTAAATAAAACAGAAAGCACTTCTTTTCACAGAATTAACTATTTATCTTTGTATTTGTACATTTTCAAAAACAGCATATGTATTAACATAAACTGCTGTCAGCTGAAGTGAAATCTCTTACTGCTGCTTGTAAGGGATTTTGCACATCCTTCTGCAAGCCTAAAAATTACACATCTGCTAGGATGAGGGTTAGAGAAAGTGATACTAAATACTAAATTGCAGAATTAGAGGAAAGCCTGGAAGATGATATTGGGGGCTTCTGAGTTCTGATGCTGCTCTTCTGGGGAGCAGAGAGGGTACTTAAAGTTGTTGTCCCTTCATCTCTCCAGGTTGCCAGATGGGGACAGGTTCCATTGAAGACAACTGAGTGTTTGCCACAGACTTTTCAGTGGACTCAAGTAGGTGGTAGAGAGTGAATATGTCATACTTGGAGAAGGTGCTAGGCCAACAATCTGGGGGAACAGAATGTCCTTTCTTTGTTGCACAGACACAGCAGTGCTGTTGCAATGCCAGCTTCCCCATAATACCCAGTGACCAATTATACTGCTGCTAAAGCAAGCTACAGTAAAATCTGTGTCATGCTTAAATTGCTGTAACAAAAATGTGCAGTAACTGTATCAGAAACCTTTGCTAGATCAATAAATAAGGCTCCATAAATGTGTACAATATCCAGAGAAATCACAGTATCATTCCCAATGCATACAGCTATACTGCAGTAGTTTGAGCATAGTCCTGAATCTAGAATGAACAGCAGTTGCTTAACTGGTGTGTAAATCTCCTGTGAACACATGTACACTGTGTGTGTGACACTAAAATGAAGAATGGCCAGGGTAGACGTGACCTTTTGTGTAATTTTGTGAACCTGGAGGATAACTGCTTGTCATGTAGCTTCTTTCTGATTCAGTCTGAGGGTAGAATTTGTGCTTTCATGACTGATCAGATGCAGAGTGTGACTGTCACATATGAAGGGTTCATGGGCAGCAAGTGCCTGTTTGTCAGAAACAACTCACCCATACCAGACCAGTAAGACTTTTCCAGTATTGTTTCTTTCCTGAATTTTTATTTACTGCCCCATAAATTACTTGCTCTAATACTTCAGATGGTTTTGACTCACTTTTGTTGTAGAGATTGAAGTTAAATAATATTATGCTGGTGCTGGCTAGGGTAGAGTTAGTTTTTTTCCCAGTGACTCTGGGCCTATGTTTTGGATTTGTGCTAAACACAGTAATGATGATAACAGAGGTGCTTTTGTTACTGCTGAGCAAGGCTTACACAGAGTCATGGACCTTTCTGCTTTCCATACTGCCATTCTGGCAAGGAAGTTGGGGTGTATGGGAGGTGAGGAGGAGACACAGCCAGGACAGGTGACCCCAACTGACCAAAGGGATATTCCAGACCACATGACATCCTGCTCGATACATAGAGTGGGGGGAAGAAGGAGGAAGAGGGGAACATTTGCAGTGATGGTGTTTGTCCTTCCAAGTCACTGTTAGATGTAGATGGATGGGAGGCAGGGAATTCATTCCTTGTTTTGCTTTGCTTTTGTGCACGGTTTTTGATCTTCCTAATGAAGTGTCTTTATCTCAACCCATGATTTTTTTGGCTTTACCTTTCCAGTTCTCTCCCAGTCCTACTACTGGGGGAGTGAGTTAGTGGCTGCATGGTGTTTGGCTGCTGGTTGGGCTTAAACCATGACAAAATGACTAGAAGTCAGGCTGCATAGTTATCAGACACATTTATAATCCTGTTTTCATGATGCTTTTTCATTACTGGGTAGCTTTTGAGGGAGGGAGAGTTTAGTGATTAATCATTATTATGAAGAGATTAGAAGTGATGTGTACCAGTTGTAATTCTGACTTTCTAAAATCAGCTATGAGTGCCAGACTAAGATGGAGTCATCCTGTAGGTAATGACAGTTGCATATCCCTCATTAATTTTGTGAAGTTTGGGCTCTGCTGAAGGGATCTCATCTGGTATTTTCTGTGACTGGGAACTTGCAGCAGTGTATTCCCTCCTTTTCCTTATGCCTGTGCCTGATTCACAGTGCACAGACATTGGTCACAACTGAAGTTATAATGTGAAACTTCTCCAGCAAAGTCTATGGATGTGTGTACCCTGATCTAATAGTTCTGCTGGCCTGAATGATATGTGCTGTTGTTTGAGCCAGGGATTCTGGAAATCTCCATTCTGACTCTTGTATCCTCCTCAGGGAAAGTTCCTGGTCATTGAATACCTGGTATAAACTGCAGCCCTCTGGGCATTGTAAAACAAGAAGGGATATAGGTCAATTCCACACAATACTAATGTGATACTATGTGAATTTTACACCATCTGCCTTCTTAATGCTGGTACTTCCTAGCTAATAACATATATTTGGATCTGGGAGAAACAACCTCTCACCTGGTGTATCCTAACTCCAGAACATGGAGCAAAGGGCAGACAGAGTCAAGATCAACAGCTGGAGCAGAGATTGTGCATGTGATATTTAACCTTCAAATGAGTGGCAAGGACTGGGGTATATGGTGACAGAAAATGGGCAAGTGGTAAATCCATTAAATGGATTTAGTGTATACATGGAAAATGTTCATATGGGTGATTTAACACTACAGTTACCCAAATTTGTCCTGGCCAGGGGCTTGCCACTGAAGCAATTAATTGAATGAGATGGGCATGGTAACATGACTTCTTACTGTTCTTAGCTAGGGCTGTGTATGTACATGTGACAGATAAATTGCTGGTGACTGGCAGGGATTGTAGTAAAAGGTGGCATGCCCCTTAGCCAGAGGCAGGCTTTGGAGGCAATTAATCAAATGAGTTGGGCAAAGATATGTGACACCTGTCGCAGATAGCACTGCAAATACACATGCACTTAATGATCTTGATGAAAGAAAGAAGAGATAATTTAAAGTAAGGTGTTCTCTAAAAAGCTAGAAACTCTTTACTAGAAAATTTCTGCTGTAGCTACAAAGGAGTCCTAGCATTTTCAAAGCATCTGGTTTCCAGGAAATTCAGTGTATGCACATATGAAAAGGAAACACAAAGAATTTTCAGTGTCCTAAAATTCCCACAGCTTGAGAGCTGCTTGCACAATGTTCATGCACATGTTCAGGTACTGTAGCTCAACTGCCAAATTTAAAACGAAGATAGCAGAAATTCTCAAACATTATTGAGTACTCTTATAACATTTTTGCATCAAGTACTAGATAATGTAACCTAAGAGTTTGCAAATGTACTTTGCCTTATTGACAGCAGGTATCTGAGAGTTTTTTAGGTCATGACACCTCTTTACAATCTAAAGGAATATTGATCTAACCATAGTCTTCACCAAATTTATGCTGTATTGTACCTTTGCAAAGCAAGCATTAATTTCTAATGTGATCTTGAGATTTTAAAAATAATTTAAAATGGTAGTAATTTTTTTTTCCATGGGGATTTAGCTCATTAGCTGTTCTTAGGTCTTGTTCCTCCTTGCTCCCTGTCCTTTTTCTGCCGAAAATAACATTTATTATGCCCTGAAACTACTTCTCCATTATAAGAATATCCTTGAGTCACTACTGACTTAACCAAAATTCTCCCAGATGCGAACAGTTAAATATGAAGGCTGATGGTGTGTTGAGTTTTGGCTGCATATCCTAACACAAGGTCAGCTCCCTCTTCTTTTAGGAGTTTCACCTAAAAGTGACCCTCATACAGAACTTTGACAGTCTTCACTTGCTATGTTTGTCTGCTTCTTTTTCATACTGGAAAACTAGTCTGTCCCTCTTGTATAAGTCTGTTCTGCAGTGGATTTATCATTTCAGTTTTGATCAAAATGAGTTATTTGGGAATGTTGTCCTTAGGTTTATCTTCTACTGCTGTAGCATCACAGGCATTGCTCCCCAATGAGAGTATCCCTGATGCAAACTTCTGGAGACTTCCTTAGCTCTTCTTTTGTAGCTGGATTTTGTGAAGTGTGCAGAGCTCTTTTCCCCGATATATCCCTACCTTGCTGAAACAGACAGGAATTGATACTTAGTCTTTATTAACCCAAGGTTAACATGTCATCAATTATCTGAAGAAGCACTTAAGATTTTTTTTCCAGACTTGTCATGGCAACTCATGGACTTTTAAGATAAAGCAAAGAGATAATGTTAGCTTAAATGATGGGCAAACTGGTTGACAAGCACAATGGGAGATGATCTTTAGTATGTACGTTAACAGCTTGCCATTTCAGAGAATTCCTTTTAGTTGAATTGAGTGGCAATTTTGTTCTCTTTGCAGTTTCATTCCCACAGCAGGGAGAATACAAGAAAAGGAAGAGCAGGACCCTACAGATGGCAGTCTGATCAGTTAATTTCAACAGCAACTGAAAAGGAATCTTTTCATCTCCTCATAAGCCTCTGTCCATAGCTTGCAGGGTCCCAAAGAAAGAAAGAGAGCACGAGAGAAGAGTACCCTGAGGCCCCCACCACTCCTACAAGGTCAAACTCATTACCTACTCTATTGCCACTTCTAAACTGTACCTGTCAAGAAAATATTAACAGAGATATTTTAATTTTTTTCTCCCCACCCTAAGTGAAACATAAAAGCAGCGGTAGAAAAGTCGCAAGGAGAACCAGGATGATGATTTAAAGTTTCTTTAGCACGGAAGAGAAACAACCTGTATTTAATGTGTTCACATACATAGAAATTTTTTGCAGGCTGGTTATCAATCCTTCCAGTAGTCTGCTGGGACCTGGAGATATGAGGCAGCTGCTGGAGTTGTCAGTGTTTTGAGTTAAAGAAGAATGAATGCATTGTTGTCAAATGAGCCTTCTTTATTTTTACTTTTTTAACCATGCTTTATTATTCATGTGCAAGTGAAAGAACAGGACAACTGGATGGGAATGAGATATCAACTAAAAAACCCACAAAAATCTGGCTGAAACATAGAGGCTTGGTCGATAGCGATGGGTTGTCTTTTTCTGGAAAGAAGTTTGAAGAGAAGATTCAGACTGGGGTCAGATTTCACATTTCTTGTTGGTTTCTCACCAAGCCTGTTCTGTATGTCTTTCAATATGCAGGTGTTAATGAAATCAGTTTAATTCCATTCATTAAATCTCTATTGGAATTGGTCCAATATACTCTAATAACACTCAACCTGCTAATTGTTTCCCAGTGAAAGTAGAGATGGGTCAGTCTGAACCTATAGGACTTTATTATTGATTACTTGGAAGCTTGATTGATGGTCTTTCCTTAGTTCTTAATGAATTAATCTGCATTAGTGAGGAGGAAAAGTAGAAATAGTTTTGATTTTAGTCCTACTGGAGCTGTCTTAAATTTCACAAACCAGCAATGGATAAATGAGAAGTCTCCAGCTCAGTAGAGTACACCACAGGCTTCAGAATACTAATTTTGTTCCTTGTTTTGCTTTTTCTTAGAATGGAGCCTGAGTCTAAAAGCACTTTTTCTTTTATCTCTAACCTTAAAATTGCTCAATATCAGTTTTGTGGTAAAGGACAAGTCAAAGCTGGAATTTGGGCTTCCCCTTTCTAAATCGTATTTAGGTTTGCTGTAAATTCGCTTGACTGCTTGGTTGGCAATGAGGTAGGATTTTTGTGCCAACTCAATGTGCCCTGATAAAAATGACATAAATAAAATAGAGTTCTCAGAGAACTACCTTTGGGGCCAAAAATATTCTGCCTAAAATTTAGAAAACCCCTAATTGAACAATGTTGGGTTTTTTTTCCTTTAAAGAGGGACAATTATTCTCAGCTTGTGCAATTCTGTACAAGTAATTATAAGTACTAATCTTAAAAGAAATATCGTGGGGAGGACATATATGTGCACATGCACACATAGGTATATCTCTATGCACAAACACCTAGATTTTGAATTTAGCTTCTAGAGATCTATTAAAGTGACATGTGGTGCTGCCTCTTGCTTTATGGGAGCCCTTAGTTAAAAAGATATAAGGGTAGTGATTGTAAAACCATCATGTTACAAACATTAGTTAATGCTTCTGTCAGTCAGTTCTCTCTGGTGTGCAGTAGTCTCACATCAGAAGGCATTAATCTTACACTGGCTGATAGACAGAAATGCAGCATTGCTCTTCTGTTAAATGAAAATGTGCCCAGTCCTTTGCAGTAAGAGTCCTGCCAGTAAGAGGCTCTGCTCTTTTGGCAACATTCTGTGTTCTTGCCTTCTCATAAAAGGTTCTGACTTTTCACTAATATACATAAATATTTGGCTATCAACACTGAAAAATAGTGCAGGTCGCTCTATACTTTAAAGGGTCCCTAATCTTCTATATTAGTTCTCCAGACCAAAAGTACTTGACAAAATGTAGCTGTACCAAATAGTAAAAAGAAACAGTAAAAGGCACAGTTAGGTGCTGAAAGTCCATCTCTATTCTTGCGTCCCTTTGCTGTCCTAGGCCACGGCCTCTGTGAGCTCACACCTCTGCTTCAGTTCCAGGAGTCTCATCCCTTTGTCTGTTTATATTTGACAATATACACATGTGTATGTGTGTACATGCCTATATCTTGTATGTTCTAGCTCTTGTCTTTAGAACCTTTTTCACCTCTTTTTTGCCAGACCTTCTGAGGAGGTTATTTTGGTTTGCTTATTGCCAGCCTTGGTTGCTTCCATGTCTTCTCACTTCCAGACCCTTGTTTGGTTTCCAATTTTTGTTTGCCTTTGTTCTCTGGACTGCTTTTCTGGTGGATTTTTTAGCATGTTTGCCATTAGGTTTTTATCTTCTTGAAATGTCAAACCCACTGTATCACGTACTTTGTATTTTGTAATGCCTTTGACGTGGGGGTTGATATTTCTTCTGTTTATATGGTACCTTGTACAAGGTTACCAGCTTGATAGGCCTCTGTGCAGCCTTATGTTCTCTGTCATATTTAATGCTAAAATATCATTATGTGAAAGCCATTGGTTTGCAAATAACCTTTTTGTCTTTAAAATGGAGAAGTTTTTTTCTGTTGTTTTTCCAGTTCTGATAAGGGCTTTGGCCAACTATGAATGTATAGGCAGGAAATAAGCTCAGTTGCTTCTTCCACGGTGCTGTTGTGTATTTATTAATTGGGTCCTGTTCAAAAAAAGATTGTAACACAAGTAATTTCTCCCTCTTTCCAAGTTGAACCTATTTATTGCTAGTCACTGAACTTAGGTGTAGCACTGAGCTTGTTTCCTGGCTATGAATTGTGCCATCATTGCTATACTTATTAATCTTTATATGCTAGTATTATACAGTATGGTCTAAAAAGCATTCACGGACCTTTTATTTTCAGTACCTTGTATTTCTAGCTTGAGTCCCAACCGCTTTTCATTGCTGTGCTCACAAAAGTTTTGCTGAACATGACCTCCCCTTTTAAAGGCCTCTTGGACCAGGGTATGCAGCCTTTGTGAATAGACTTCTGTTCTTTGCCTTATCGCTTGAGTTTAGGATCTTCACTTGTGATACAGCTCTGTAGTTTTCTAGTTTGGCCCTTAATTCTGTTTTGAGTGTGGATGTAATGTTAGCTTTCCTCTAATGCTTACCCCTATTAAAAAATTGCAGTTTTCTAGGGTGATGTACAAGCCAATGCTGTTAAGAATAGTGATGTTACAAAGGCTGTGAGCTGTATAATGCTATGGAATTTTTTTCAGAGAAGTTCTTTTCACTGAGGGTCCCACCCCAAGCTGAGCTTTCTGCAGTTCAGTGTGAGAGAAGAGCTCATAGTTCTGTGATATTCAGAGGGATTTAAGTTACTGCTGGTTTTGAAAGTACCAAAAAGGGGTGCAATAGAAACCCTAAAGCACATAAAATCACTTCTACAGTGTTTGTTGTTTTTTATTTTCTTTTTCTTTTATTTTCTTTTTTTTCTTTCTTTTTTTTTTCCCATCTCTTCTTGCTTTACAATTCTGGATACAGAATATCCTTTGTGACTTCTCTTGGACTGAATTCTTCTTTTTTGACTGCTCTGATACTGTCCTCAGTTGCAAAAATAAGATACGTTGCCACACTAGCAGAAGCATATTTTTTTCCTGTGCAGTTTTCTCTTCCTCCCTGCTGTTCATGAGCATAAAGGGATACATTTTTAACTCTCACAGTACTAATTATGTCTCCTGATCAGTCTTTTTAAAACCTACAACCCTCCTCAAGGACAGTCCTGCCTCTGGGCAGACATATTGATGCTTCTATGTTTGGACTGTTTTAAATCCTTTCACTCTTCAGACTTATCTGAGCCATCTCTTATGTATCTTGGGGAAGAAACCCCCTGCCTCCACAAACCATTTGTATTGCCCTTGCACATTTGGCATATGCCTTGTTGCTTTAGATCTCCTGGATATGAAGTGTTCCAGTAGCTGAAAACGATGGAAAAGCAGTACTTTAGGCCTTCAGTGGAAGGCTCACGTAGGAATGTGGAGCAGGAGAATATTGAGAAAATACTTTATTAAATTCCAACCAAATGTTAACTATCCCTTGTATTGATTTGATGCTGTTGGTGCTCTCTTTCCCTGCCGTGCTGTCTTGCTTCTTGTCCTCCAAGAGGTGGAATTTATCACCTTGCAGGCAGATGGGGTATTTGGCAGAAGCAGGATCCAGATGTAAAGCTTTGGAAAGTTCCCAATAGCAGCATCTGGGCTTGGCTCTGGCTTACTGCCTGAATTCTTTGTGAACTCGGAACAGCTGGCTGTGAAACTGCCTCTGAGGTTATCTCGGGGGTGGTTGCTACAGATCTGGCTGTGAAATCATATTCTCCTGACATACCTCTCCACTTGGAGGAAATGTACCCATACGTTTACATGCAGAAATCTTTTTGTAGCTCAGACTTCAAATGTACTGTATAAAATATGAGCATGCATCTTTTTGTACCCACAAGATGAGTAATCTGGAAACTGCATGAGGAATAAACTTGTGTGTGTGGATTCATGTCAATGCATTTTTGTGTGGGAATATGGATAATTGTTAGCAGATTCTGTACTACTATGACTGCTTTGACTCCAAGTCCATGGGCATATGCCAGCAGAATATTTGGCTAAATATCTTTTCATTTCATGTAGCAGCAGAACACTAGGTTTTGGGCATGTTGCCTTCTGTCCATTTTACTTAAAAACACAGCCTTGCGCAGTTGAATCGTGTTGCCTTCATTATGTGAAACTTAGTTCTATGCACAGGTCTGATAAAGACTAATTTTTCAGACTTAAATGGTTCCTAATTCACTGTCAGACCCTCTTTGCAGTGGTGATATTCACTACTAGATAGATTTTAGTACAGTCAAAACAAAATAAATATGTATTGAGTCAGTATTTTATAATATTCACCACAGCTGTCTACATCATGAATGGAGAATAGTCTATCTTCTATTTATGGTAAATCATTGACTAGAATACACTTGAAATATTGTGTTGAAAATACATATATGTCATCTATGCAGATATGCTTCAAATATTTATCCCTCTGTGTGTAATGTGGAATATATTTATAATTAAATGACCGGACTTGTGAATTTTGTTGCTTCAGGATACAAAAAGAAATATCTTTTTTAATATATATGGTCTTTTTTTGATAAAATTGTCATAAACATTTATTTGGAGCGACTTCCATTGGATTGAGTACTTATTAATATGTAAGAAAGAAATACCTAATATTGAATTTGACTACTTCAATGTGTATCTTTGGGTGCATCCATGCTGTTTTTGTAAATACTTTCATGGAAAAGTAGAAGAATGGGATAAGTTTGGGGTGAAAAGTGTTTGAAAATGGCAGAATTTTTACCACAGAATTCTACTAAGTCCTTGGCAGGTGTTTATCATTGCTATCTCTACTGACAGTTTACTTAAATCAAGACTGGTTGAGTATTACAAGGTGAACTGGTCTGTATGACTAACTTTGCACCCATAACCCACTGAGAATTTAGTCACTGTTTCCTTTATGATAAATTGAAATATACAAATGATAAAGGCAAGAAAAGAAATTTTGCTTTCTGGCATGTTTTTCTTATTTCCTTGGATCAAATTTTCAATACAAGACTGGGGAGTATAATTTCTGGAGGTCATCTCTGCTAAAGTACCTGTCTTGGTGTTTTAGTGCTGCAGGTGCTGGACAAGTGCTGTCCAGGAAACATTCTGTCTTTGACATCACGGGGGAAGTCTGTATGGTTGCTTGTACTGCAGATTCCCTGCCATCATCTTCTTTCCACAGCTCAGCTGTTAGCAGAGAATTTTTGCAATTGGGGGAACACATCTGTTCTTCTCTCTCCTTTTAACATTGAAGATGCTGCTCTCACCAACTCTCGCTGTTCTGGGGGAGTTTGGTGGGTAAAGTCAGAGGCATCAGACAGCACTGGAGTTGCACCTTGTGCATGACCTCTGCCAGTCAGGTCAGGTTAGCAATTGCTGCATTAGACACAGCAAGCACTGATTCCCCTGTTGTGACTTCCTCTCTTCGTAATTACTGAGATCCATCTCTTTCCATTACCTAATACTGAAAGTGCAGTACACATGGAAAGGTATTTCTATCTATGTGGAATAGAGATAATGGGGGAATCATAAAGGAGAACAATATATTCTCTGTTTCAGACTACTTTTCTGTGATTTTTATATTCCTTTAAGTATAAAAAATGTAATAGAGTTTATTTTTTTAATTTTAGAACTGTAGCAGGTGGTGGGAAAAGACAGGATGATATAAAGCATTTCACTTCTCATGATGCAGTTTGGGGCTATATGATGTTCACTGCTTTCAAGTTCACATGATTTACTCCCACAGAACTACTGTCCCTGAAAGGGTGATTGCTGCACTGATAGACCTAAATCTACAACTGCTTGGTGCAGGTTAGTACACCAAGTACAGGTGCTGACTAGGAAGTCCTGCTGTTGTGCTATCACCAATAACTTCCTAAAATGAATTAGTAGTTGGGAAGATATGTTAACATTTTTAAAAGCAGTAGTCTTACATGCATTTCTAAGTAGTGTTGGCTCATCAGATATAAGGTCTGGGAGATACAGAGCAGAAATTGGTTGAATACATCTAAAAACCAAAGCACTATCTGAACCTGCTTTGTTCCTCATTCTCTGTTGTCAGCAAAGTAGGTTTTCTGGCACCCTCTTGTGATGTTTTCTGGAGAAAATGGCAGAATCTATAGCAAAACCCTCTGCCTCTTTACCTCAAGCAGTGAATCTGTTAGCAAGCATGACATGTGAGCTGCTATCACATAGAGCTGTGACTACAATGGAATTCAAACTAAAAAGAATAATTTTCATATTATAATGCTATTTAATCTGTCACTTGCAATCTGCCTCTTAAGAGCAGTTCTAGGTGACTGAACTTTGTTCTTACCTTACAATTTAAGAATGACCATGGCATTTTGCACAAAATCCTCTTGAATAAGACAAAAGCTGTCTCTTCATTTTCTTGGGTGCAGCAGAAACATAGGATTATTGAAAAGATATTAAGAAAATGATAGAAAAAATGTTCTTTCTCTCAGAGAGTGTAGTAGTGTTTTTAAAAGGAACTTTTCCCTTTAACAATCATCTGGTTTTGGTGTACTCTGAATAATAGAAATTCACTTTTCCATTGTCCCAAATGACAGGGAAAACTGCTTAATCAGCATTATATCTTCAGAATTGCATTTAGCAAATAAAAATGTGGTGGACTTTAAATATGAATAAGACCCATCCTTGGATCTTCTTTTAACTGCAAACCTTCAAAGAAATTACATTTTTACTCCCAGCAAATTACCTAGGAGAAAAAAAATGACAAGAGTAATCTATTTTTTTCACAGCTGGTCGGTTGGCCAGAGTTTTCTCATCAAGGAGTACATGCTGTTTGCTCCCCAGATGGACAGGCTGTATGAGTAACAAATCCACAGAGCCTGGGACACAAGCTAGAAATTATACTGCCTGTGCTTTTAATCTTGCACAGCTCTGCTCATTGGTAATTGCAGGTGGCCCATATCCAAATGAGACTCCATTGGGACAATATCCTATATCTTGTCAAAACGAGTCCCATTAAAGCCGCAACTGGAATAAGGCCAAAATACTGAAATAATTATGGGAGACTTATTTTTAAAAAGTTGAAACCCCATAATGGTGACAATTAGACACTTAAGCACCATCAGCTGTAACTGAAATTTTAGTTTCTTCTACTTGGTCCATTTTGTCTGTCTGGCTCAGTGCTACAATGAGGGGTACTGAGCAAAAAATACATGAGAATGTGACTGTGAGCACTTGTTCTGGGGTGTCTGTACAGTGCTGGAGCAGCAGTGCTTGAACAGTGCCTTGTGAATTCCCTGAGGCTTGGACAAGAAATGCTGCCTGCAACTGGCACACAGATATTTGGGTCACATCTTGCTCATCTTGCTTTCCCTTTAATTTAAAGCATGTTTGCTGCTGTCCTCATTCTGCCCAGGGTTACTCCTACTTTATCATTCAAAAGGCATGGAGACTTCAGACCCTTTTTTGTGAGAGTCTTATTAGAAAGTCTGAATTACAAAGTGATTCCATACATAAGCCCTGAACTGTTTCCTTGGGGACACCAACCTCCCCTTCTTCTCATACAGTCTAGATGCTGAAGACCTGCATTTTTTTCTTCTTGCGCTTTTGAGATGCCATACCAGAGCTGAAACATCTCAAAGGTATACTGAAATGCTATTGGGCATGTTTGAAAGTGTTATGTCTAATTTCTAAAGAAAGCCTTGGGGCAAAATGCTTTTCTTTTACTCTGATGTAATCCTGCGGACTCCTAAATCATTATACTTTTAAAGGAGGCATTTAAACAGCAGAATTCAGACTCATTAATTTAAGACTTGGAGGGCTGCTGTCTGGGATGTCATGGTAACTGGAGTTCTCTTCTTTCCCCACCGTTTCATGAGAGCTGTGGGGCTGGAGCAGAGCAGAGGCCAGTCCAGTCTGGTGCTCATCACCTCTGGGGACAGCGCTGACAGAGCTCTGGTCTTTCAGCTTGGCTCAGCGTGCACATTGAAAACAGATGTGCTCTCTTGGTCCCTCTTTTTAAAATCTCACACCTGCAAATCATGCTGGTGTGTAAACTTGGTGCTGACTATGTGGATGAGAAGTGAGATCCTTCTGGTTCCTCAGACCTCTTTGTGTCTGCTCTCTCCTTCTGGCTGGTCTAGGCTTGATGGTGGGGACGGTGTGGACATGGGTAGGAAAAGGTCAGAACTGGAAAAAATATAATCGAAGTAATTTATTTAATTTTTAAGTCTTCTACTGAATGGTGATATTGCAACATGTCTCTGTTTTATCTGGTCTGGAAATCTCTTGGTATGGATACCCACTGGGCTCATGCAGTATCCTCGAGACACAGCTAGGACCAGAAGGAATCTCTCTTCACAGCCCTTTCTTTTCCCTCATAATGATCAAAGCTGAGTTCCTGCTGTGACATTGCTTCAGGATCCCATATCCACTCCTGTCCTCTTTGGTCTTTCTAGTTATCCTACAGAATTAAGTAAACTAAGGTGGATGCAGCCCTTTGCCCTGTAAATAATGGTTCATTGGCAGCGTTCCTTGGTGATATTTGATAGAGCAGTTAGAGTACGTAAGTCCTGGGCCGTCAGACTGCAATCTGTCTTGGAACAGTTTTGCTGATAGTTCCACAGCAGATGCATGTGTGGGCTGATTTCTTGTAAGCCCTGTAGACTACTTTATCTTCAGCAACCTTCTCAAACCTCAAGGTAATTTAGATAAAGCATTTGTGCCCTTGCTCAGCTTCATGATCAATATTTAACTGCTTTGCTATTATAAAGATACCTTGCTAACGAGCACATGGCATACACCGTCTGCTGGAGTGCACATTTGTTGGTAATTTTTCTCCTCCCTAAGAAAGCAACAGAAGACTGTATGCAAACAACAGCATCAGTAAGCAGCATGTTTATATCAGTGTGGGCAGAAAGGCTAAATCTGAACCAGCTACAGATAAAAAATAGAGTGGAGTTCTTGTGTAGCTGAAAATCTAGTGAAGGTGGTTTGATTTTTCTTTTTCTGTGTGTGTGTTGTTGTTTTTCTTTTTTTTTTTTTCTTTTGGTCCCTACTTTGGTGAGAGGCAAGAAAAATCTTCCTAAATAAGTCATATTGCCTGAAATAATATACCTCTGCAGCACAGGAATAACACCTGTATGACTGAACTTTTAATCTGGAAAATAGTTGTTGAAGATTAACAGCCTTTTGCTTGGTTTATGCCTGCTTTATTCTGGTTTTGGAAGCAGCAAGTATCTAGAGTCTAGAATGACGAGGCCAGCTGGAGATCTCCAGGTGATTCTCTTGTACTGCTGGTTTATCAGAAGGAAACTGAGAGCTTAGAATTTGGACAGTAACAATTCATACTTCTTTATGCTGTAAGAAGGAGACAAGAAGAAGCCAAATAAAGTTTGCTGAAGGGACAGGTTTGTTACTGACCTCAGGGAGTGCAGAGTAAAATATGTTCCAAAATAGGTAAACTGCTGTTTTTGCTGTCATTCTTCTGCATAGACGAAAAGCTCAGCTGAAGCCTGGAGAACTGTTTGATGAACACCATGGCAGCTCAGTGTTCCCCATGGCTGTGCATAAATGGCTTGAAATCTGTCTTTCTGTCTGCCAAGAAAAAAAAAAATAAAAAAATTTGCCATTCTCTTCTTTCAGGCCAATTTTGAGCCTTGAATAGGATGTGACTCATGAGTTTGTGGCACCTACCTCACAGATGTCCTGATGAGCCTACAGCATGTCAGCATTTTCCCATTGTTCAGAGCCACATGCCAGCAAGTGCCCAGAGAGATTTCTTCTTCCACTGGGTCATTGCTTTTGTCATCCTGGGCTGCAGTAATCAGGTCAGGACAGGCTGAACTTCGTGCATTTGCGTGAGAGAGAGGAACCTTTCCTATGTCATTTCAGTATTATTTCAGAGTTGATTTAATTAGCCCTTTTCAATTTTACCTCATGCAGGAAGCATTCTTTTTTCTTACCCACTTAGCCAGAAACATCATGAGCAGTTTTATGGGCTTGCTACAAAAAATATCTGAGCAGCAGCCTTGAACATTCTATGAAAGCAGTGTCTGTGGCACTTCTATGTGGCTACATCTGCCAAGGCAGCCGTCTGTGTCCCAGGAGAATTAGGGTCAGACATTGCCCCCTCTAATGATGAGCAAATAGGGGTTTTAATGCGAGCATATTTGGGCTGAGATATAAAACAAGGAAGCAAGCTGTTCATGTATTGGTTGTAGCATATTCCAAAGGTGTGAGAAAAATGATTGCAGCTTAATTCATTGGGATATTGATACATCTGTTGGGGATAGTGAATAGCAGAGAATTGTCTCTGGTGTGTAATCAGCCACACTGGAAGCCAAATGTGGGTAAGGGATCAAGCTAAATGTGATGGAATCTAGACCTGAATCTTGGTTCCCATGGCAAAGCCGTGGCCTGATCCAGAATTCAATGCCATACTTCATTTGGCTTCAAGAAAGTTGGAGTTGGAAGGCTGGAAATTAACAGAATATTTACATGAGGCTGGCCTTTAATTTTCCATCAAAAATCCAGCATGAGGAAATTAAGAAGCTGATGAAAAGATGAATTGTGAAGTGCAAATCTTAGGTAGCATCTTGGCCATGGTGAAAATGTTTTAAATCTGTGCATGAATATACATGGAAATATACATTGAACTCATCTTCAAGACAGGAGTGCAATAGTAATTGCAACTTTGTTATGCAAATGCTGTTACTCATTGGACAGTGGTGCATTTTATCATAGGCAAATCTTTTCTCTTCTAAGCTAGTTTTTGCAATAAAAGGGATGTTGCTTCAGCTGCCAAAAAGCTATAGGAAGAACAATTTAGGACATGTTGGACTCCTTAAACACAATGCTTTTCTTTGCAGCTCGGTTTCTCCTGAGCTTAAGTTTATATTTTTCTTTCAAGAGCCTTGGCTTCCTTGAAGTCTTGTTCCAGCTGAGGAGAGATGTTCCTGTCTTGGTGTCAGCTTTGATTCAGAAGGTAATACTGCATGGATCCAGGAATCCGTGGCCTTTCCCACCAGCTGGCCATCTATCATTTCATTACAGTAAGGTTACCAAATTGATGTGTCCTGGCTAATTCTTCCAAAGCAGCTGTAGACCTGTCCAGTATCTCACCAGGCAACGGTGCATGCTGTCTCAGTTGATAATACTCTGTGATAGCATTAGCAGATGGCAGAACGTGGCCTACCAGTGAAATCTGACCCACAGGGATCTTCTAACAGTGCCTGTCTTCTCAGGGAATTTCTTGAGACGTCTTATCTTTCTGGTCCAGCATGCAACTGTGTTTAATTTTTCATAGAAATAAAGGAATGTATCCCACTTCTGGAATCAAGCCTTGTAACTGCTAGTGACTAGCTAAGAAATTAAGATTTGCTGTTAATATTAATTCCTACCATTTCTTTAAATGAGATTGTAATGAAATTTGATATATAATTTTTTTAAGTACCGGCACAGGAGCTATTTTAGATTTAACAACTGCAGTATCTTTGCTTCTTATATTTTTCATTAATCTTGATGTGCTTAATTAGTTGCTGTTCCTCAGTGGAAATGTTTGACCAGAGTAGAATGAGACTAATGAAATCTCTTGGGCTGCTACTGCTGAAAAGGACTAAGTGCTAGAAGGACACCAAGCCTGGCTAAATATAGTGTTTGTTCCTAGGTTAGCCCTATGTGGCAATATTTGCATATGTAAAGAAATAAAATAAAAATGCTTAAAGATAAAAGTACAGAATAACATGCTTTCATACTTTTCTGGTGTCTCATTCCACAGGAAATTATTTTTTAATTGTAACCCTTAGTTTGTAGGAGGTACAAACCTCCTACATGTTATAGGGTAGGTATAGGGAATCTATGTGCAGGCTGGAAGTTTGTGCATAAAAAGAGCTAATGGGACAAGTTAATCTGTGTTTCAAAAGCCCAGCATGGAGCTTTGCAAATACCAGCATACCAAGACTAAATATGTAAATCTCAACCCTAGGATAGGCAAAGCAGGCTATTGAAATTAGAAACAAAAAAAGATAGAGCTGTGTTTGAGACATAACTCCATAACTGGGTGAAGTCTAAACTCTGAGGGGAAAAACCTTTGTTCCTAGCAGGGAGATCACCCACGTTTGCAGTGGGGTTTGGACTAGATCCTACATTTCCTTATTTTTGCCTGAGAACAGTATTTAACATTTTTAATTTGCTTGTTCAAAAGTCTGCATCTGTGGCTTTCTGTTTTTAGCCAGAGGGCTTACACTGAATATTGGCTTATTTGAGACCAGATTCAATCTTTCTGTTCATTGTTTGGAAGCAAGAAATAGCATTTATCTTCTCCCCAGCATTCGGCATTAGTGGTCACTATTGCAGAACTTCTTCCACGCTGTGATAACAGTATAACAGATAGTATCATCTGTATGTCTTCAGAAGAATAGGAAATAATGAGCCAGATTCGCTTCTGTTCCGGTTCCACTGAAGTTGGAGAAATTATATCAGCAGGAAGTTTGGCCTCCTGCATGTTAATTGAGCTCTTTTCAGTTCAGTGCTTTGTCTTAGTTTAATTTTTAAATTATAGCCATAAATTGTGCCTAACAATGCTATATCAAGACCTGCACTGCTGCCAAATCCCGCCTTTCAGATTCAGTTCTTGCTACAGCAGTGAGGTTGTGAGGCACCCTTGGACTGGTTTCTAAATAAAACACACCATCTTCAACCAGCAGTTACCTGCTGCCTGTGTGTGCCACGTTTCAGTGCTGGATGAGATTTGTACCTCTTAAATTAAGAGTAATGTGGCAGAAGAACGGGGAGCATATGTCTGCTTAAGGAGGCCCAGGACTTGTCACAGTGTGAAGACTATGTGTCTTCAGGCAGGTGTCTTCAAGTGAGATTCATTGCCACAAGGGACCTGGTAAACAGATGCAAAGAGGTTTGGTTTGGATTGGTTTCTCCAGAGATGGCTGCCAACCTGGGCTGATCTGTCTATCTTAGTCTGTTTTCTTTTCCTCACATGCAAGAACAACAGCTGGGAAGGAAAAAGGGAGATGGCATTGCTAGAGGCTCCCAGGTACAGAGCAGCTGCTGTGAGATGTTGGCAGTAATGGGGGAAAAGTGGCTCCCTGAATTAGATGTGAACTTTGGTGCCTAACGTTCAACCCAGTGCTTATGAAATACTCTGCAGTTCCTGGACAAATAAGCCTCATTTCTTTTGTGTGTGTGTGTTTGAGAAAGTGTCTGTTTATCAAATTTATCTGGTTTTAATCTTACCTAACTTTAATCAATCTTATATTCCTGTATTCTCTGTCTGTACGTGATCTCTCTCCTACTAAATTGCTCACTCTTTTTACTCTGTGTACAGCCTGAAAGCTGAAATAGATGATATCACAGAAATGGTTTTTTATGTGTGTAAGAATTCATGAGCATTGCCTAGAAAGTAGATTTTGGATTGTCTTCAGGGGTAAACACATTAAAGCCAGGTACTTGTAAACTCTTTTACAACATATTAGCATAATAACATCCTGTAAAATAAGCATCTTCATAATCTAAGAACATCTGATGTTGGTCTGTTAACTGCCTTCCTCTTTGGCTCAAACTGCCAGTGGTCTCCATATCAAGCCATCATTTAGTGTTACAGCCAAGGAATTGCCTTGTTGTTTTTATAGAAGTGACAAATTTAAATAATGTACTAGTTTTTTAGATTATTTTCCTTTAAAAATACATTATGCCCCATGTCAATTGAAAATCACCTTAAGAAATGTTCCTGTATGCAAAAACCTAATAGAATTACATCTTGAAACCCTTAATTTTGTCATTAGCAGTTGTTATTTTCTCTTACACCAAGTAATTAGTAGTACATGAGAAAAATATAATTTTCCTTCATTTATTTATGGAAGTATCAAGGGTTACATTTGGAAATGGTATTATGGTACACATCTCTGTCTATTCAAATTAGGAAGGTTTTAATGATACCTCAAGAATTAGAAAAGCAATTGCTTAACTAAACTGAGGGGATTCCTAAAAATGAAGGCATTATGTTTATACAAGATTTGTTTAATCTGTGAATTGTTGCATAATTAGTTACATTATGCAGAAAAAATTAGATATCCTTATTTCCAACTCATTGTTGGTATGCTGTCATCAAGCTACAAAGAACTCTGACTAACTGCTCTTCATTGAATATCATAATTACTGTTTTGTAGGTAATGTCCTGAGACATTCTGAAAGCTTTAATGTGCATGTGTTAAAAAGTCCTGACCAAGCATTAGTTTAAAAAATAGAGTTATTGAGACTTCACTTTCCTATCCTGTAGTTTTAATTATGAGTACCTAAACCATGTTATGTATAATGTGAAGGGAGCAATCTGACAGCTCTAACTGCTTTTTTTTTGGTGTCTTGGTACAAGCTTAACTTGTTGGCTTTATTATGTGGAAATACAATCATTACCTTGTGAAGAGATGTTAGTTTCCCATATGGCTCATTTCCCTGGCATTTGGTATTACATTCTTGGATATCAATACATTTGTTAAGAAGGGTGAAGGTTTCAGAAGGGCTTACTATCTTCTTCAGTGATGGTTCTTCCCTACATTTGCCAGCAATGTTAAAAAGCCACCACAGTTCATGCAACTTCCTTTTGTAGCTCATCTGCATGCCAGAACTATGGTTCAGAAGAAGCTAAGGCAAAAATTCTTATTTCCAAAGCTATAACCTGTGGGATGTTAGGACATCAACCATAAAAATGAATTAATTAAAAACCATTGAAAAGTCAATATTTCCACACAGTGTGAGGGTGAGCCCATGGGAGTTTCCTGGATTTTAGATCTGCTGCTGCAGTAGGGCACTAGTCCAATGAAACAAAAATGGTATACACATGTGGTATCCATTTTTGGAATTTAAACTCTCTTCCATCTCAAAGACAGCAGGGAGATGTTAGGAGGGTTTTGGTTTGTTTTTTTTGATACCTGTGTGCACCTTTTGGAAAAATGTTCAGTCTCTACTTTAAAGTGCACAAAACTGCCCTGAGAATTTGTGATGAGAGAGCCCAGGAAATGTGATTGCCGGGCAGAGAGCTGACCTGCTGAGATGGCTGCTCACAAGAGGCTGTGCTTTTCAAGTACGTTGACATCAATGAATGTCTGGGTTCTTGGCAATGTAGACTCTTTGCCTTTAAGTAAATGCATTTGAGAATAGATTAGTTTGCAAGCACTTGAATTGATTTAATATGTGTTTACTCTTCAGATATTCACTGTGGCTGTTTACCTCTGCAAGATAAATATTTAAAATTGCATTTGAACCTCACATTAACATTTATGTTAGTGTCATTATAGTTTCCTTTTGTGAATGAGATTTACCTATCAGTCTTAAAGCTGTAATAAGAATGAGTCTATTTTTGTAATTTCCAGCTTCTAACGATAATCTGCCATAGGGTTGAATTAATTTTGTGTTATGTTTACTGCTCATTCATCATCAGAGTCAAAGCAATGAAGCAGTCATTGGGGGAGAAAAGCACAGTTATTTTGTGAGCAGTGCAGGAGGACAAGCCTTACAGAGGAAATCCACCTACAGCACAGTGCAGCCACCCATTTCTAGGCAGTGCACATGTATCAGGGAACTGAACAAAGGGTCTCCAGGGCCAAAGTCATGACAGCTGAACAAGAAACTGGTTACAGGCATTTATTTCATTCTGGAACTTGTCACTAGAAGGGAAAGGACTCAGTTATGGCCATAGTTTTCAGTCTCCAGTAATTCATTTGCCAGGAACAGAGTGTAGAATTTCTCTGTTTCACCGGTGGCTGCCCAAGGAGTGGCTTTGTCCTGGCTCTCATGTGTACCAGGTTTGTGTCAGTGACTTAGGAGTGAAGGGGGTTGCTTTGCTGTCTCTGTGTTTGTCTGATAGTAGTGCTGCTGCCTAGATGGCTTCTTTTCAAGAAGGGATTGTCCTCCAGTTGCTATTCTTTCAACTTTGCATTGTGTTCAGGAGTCCATCTGACAGGAACTGAGGTACTGCAGACTTTAGTTTTTCCAGGTTATCTCTTACTGAAGAAATCTGAAATTCCTTTTTGTCCAAACTAGATTTTTCTTTATCCATTCTATAAGGCTTGATAGGAATTCATCTTTGGTTGGACTTAGGAGTTTATGATAAAATGCTTAAGCATAATTCTGAATTTCTGTATTTTGTGGAGTTTCCACAAGTGTTTCAGAACTTTTCCACTGCATAGGCAGTTAATAACATCATTATGAAAATTTTAGATTTCGCAGTTGATGTAGTGCTAATTCTATCAAGAGAGCAGCATGGTTGTGTAATGGCATGTGTTTCATTAGTGAGAGCTCTGTGCTTAGAGAAGTATTGTACTGAAAGTCAAATATCAAGGTGTGCAATCAAGGCCCTTCTGGTTTTGTAAGGGATAAAGACTTTCATCTTTCTTACTAATTTCCCATTTAATAATGGAAAATTATTTAATGGATAACTGCAAATGCATTTTTCTCTCCCCTAAGAATTAAAAATGTGATTATGTAGCTGAAAAAGTCTGAGTATATAAAGGAGCAGATTCCAGCTAGAACACATTACATGGCAGTGTTCTTGTGTGGCTGGAAATCAGTGCAGGATGTGGTCAGCTTCCAAGTATTCCTTATTTGGGTTTGTACACTTTGATACACAGACTAATATTCTGTTTTCTTTAGCACAGAGCACTTCTCTGTTATCTTGCAAAGAATAGCAAGCAGTGATGGCAGAGATTTCTGTACAGAATACTTTTTGTGTTGAGCTTTGTATCACCTGTGTGATACAGTCTAAATATGCTCTTGTTCCTCTGCAACATGGATCAAACACTGTATCTCAAGTAAGGACAGATAGTTAGTGCTCCCTCTTGGGGGATAGCAGATGGTTCTGGGATGGACTTCTGACATCAGAGCTACTTATATAACCAGGTTTTATTTTTTATTGGTCTTTTTCTGAAAGGCTATGGAAATTATTCCACTAGATCAAAAATCTGCTTGCCCACAGATATTTAGGTAGGAGATAAGCCCTCATTTTCCTATATGTTTCTTCCTTCATAAAAGACATAAGGTATTCAGAAGAGTGGAGAAAGATAGATACATTTAAAAGAAGAGATACTTTTTGAACCAAGTAATATGATCTTGTTTGATCTTTATTTTGGAGTGTGAGATGAAACTTTTACATGTGGCTGCCTATTCCAGCACTGACTGCAGAACAGAACTGTCATAATTCCCCTTGATGCTGCTATGCTGCTTCTGTGGGATTGAGCTGCCTGTATGAGGAGGAACTTTTCAGTGCAGGTGGAGCTGGTTGGGTCAGGCTGTGTGGCTGTCAGAAGTCTGGGCACTGTCTTGCCCTTAATGTGCAGATGTCTCGGGTGACCCTCCATTGACATTGTTAAGAAAGGGGTCTGGAGTTGGTCCATTAAATTTGTGCAAACGAATCTTAACAACTGACATAAAGACATCACTCTGGAAAGCATCTGCACCCAGGTGACAAGCAAGTCCAGGATGAGAGCACCAACATGATTCAAGTTAAGCATGTGCTTATGATATTACTGTGAAAAAAGCCAGAGCTGAAAGCTGCTGCACTGCTTTCCTGGGTTTGAACTAGAGGAAATAAACAGCAGGTAAAGTGTCTTCATATTCCACTTCTGGGTTTTCAGTGGGTCATTAAATCCTACATGTCCATGTTGTCCTGCTTTATACATACAACTGTACTGGTAGGATGGTATGGAAAGAGAAAACAATGACGTGAACTGTAACTGGTTTGCCTACTAGCTCAGGATGATACTTCAGTGTAGATTGTTTGGTATTTCAGTGATATTTGGAAAATGATGGGTAAAGTTTTGCCACCATGGAACTGGCCAGAAGCATTCTTGTCTTCCATACATAAAAAATAATCCTGGTCAGATCAAAATCAATTGCAGTAGATAGAAGTGCAGCGAATATTACTATATCCATGACATTTGAAGTAATGGGTATTGTGGCTCACAAATTCTGAATTATTTTTAGTCCTCAATTTCTAGAAAAACTAAAGCAAAGTCAGTAAGAAATGCCAATGTCTTGCAATGAATAAGCACTGAATTTTTATTCTCTACTGAGAGTATTCATTAAAGGTTTCTGTAAGCCAAGTTCTTTACAAAGAATTTTTTTATTTTATTGTTTTACTCCCCAGATAGATAATATTTTGACTGTCTCCAAAACATGTTCAGAAGAAGTTACTGTGTCTGGACTTAACCATATTGTTATTCTTTGCTCATCTGTCTTGCAGGAAAATGCACATAAAAGTTAATATTAGAATAATACTATAATATTCATGGGGCTGCTGTAGGAACTTTGAATAATACAAACTATGCACACTCTGGTTGCAGAACAGAAATATAGAAACTTCATGCCAAATATAAAAGTAACTTTGAATATTGATTTTAGCTACAAAGACCTGTAATGTAATAATATGGTGGGCTGTTGTGAAAATGAATATAAAATCTAGCCCAATTATTCAGATATACAGCACTGAAGAATGTGGCTAAAGGGCTAAGGGAACAAATGGTACCGGTTGGAGGGTACAATATAACATTAAAGAAGATATCTGTCAAATGGAGAAAGGCACTGACAAGTAAAATATTTTCATGGCAGTGTATATTGGAAAGAAATGCCAAATTAGATTGCGTTCTGACTCCACTGGTAATAAATTTTATACTTTCTAGACCTTTGATTCCCAGCTGATACACTATGTTCAGTGAGATGCTTTTAGTACTGACCTTTCAACAAACACAATTATGCTAAAATTTGTATTTTATGCAATACAAACATGCATTTATTGCTATTAATTCTTTAAAAAGTGTATAGAGAATATGGAAAATATTAACTCTACTCTGGGTGAAATGAGAGAAATCATACAGACAAGGCTGGAGTGGCTGTTACTTTATGTCACAAGATTTATTGCATTGTTCTCAACACAGTGTATGTTAAACAAAATTAGTATTAGTGAATCAGTGGTGGCAGGCAAATGTGGTATAATTATGAACTGCAAATGATGGCACAGTCCTTTGTTACTTACGCATTTAAGTCATTAATAATAAAAGTCATACACTGAAATGTGGGCGCTAAAAGTACTTTAGGAAATTATAGAACATAATTACATCTTCTCTGCTTTTGGGTACTTTTTTCCTGCCTGATTTGAATGTTCTATTAGTTTTAGCTCTTCATAGACCCTAAATATTCATAGTGTTTTGATCCATAGCCAGCTCTTGTAAACTACAGTGGTCTAGATCCTCCATTCATGACAACTAGAGGACCTTCATGGATTTTCAGCACCTTTCCTGTCCTACAGGACAGTAGGATAGGACTGCATTGCTTTGTATCTGCTGAGTAGCTGCCAGCAGACTTGCTATTGAGCTAGAAAAAAATATTGAACTTTGTGGGTTTTGTCATTTCTGTGGCGTCTGTGGTAGAAGTGACTGTGTGGGAAATGTTAATGCTCTGGGGAAGACACCACAGGGCAAGGATTTGTCATTTTGCATTTTCGTTCCTGAGCTGGAGATGGCAGAAGGTGACCTGGAGGGTTGCCTGAGGGAAGGTGTCCCTTGATGTAAGCCAACATGACAGACTGGGGTTATTCAAGCATACTCTGTTTCCTGCCCTGTGATTTTCTGCTGGGTTGTGTCCTTGCAGGGCAGGTAACAGCCTTCCATGGTGGCACAGGTACCCATGCATTTCTTAGCCAGGTGACCATCCAACACGAGAGGGGTTTTGAACTGTGAAGAAGGGAAGGGACTCAGCTGCATGTGGGAAGTGTGGTGCAGAGAGGAGCCTGAGTGATGGATGTGCAAACATGGTGACTGCCAGCTGTGGGACAGGGTGACCTGTGAGAGCAATGCTACTGTGCCCTCGGTGCATTAGTGGGGAGGCAGAACTGATAGACAAACCTCCTGTTACTGTATGTGACAGCTGAACCTAGAGGTAGAAAGGGAGTGAGGAGATGAATGCAAGGCCCCACGTTGTGCTAAGCAGTAACAAAACATATTACAAGGGCCTGAAGTACTTGGATGAGATAGAGATTACATAAAATAAAGACACCCAATAAATGAATTTGTTGCTGAATTGACATGTGGCCCTTCAAGGAAGTTACCAAAGGGCCAGGTCAGCATGAACAATGTATGAGGAGGAGGAAGTTGCCGATCTGCTTGAACAAATGTTGTCTATGGGGTTCACTGGAGGGTCACAGTGACTTCTGACTGAAGGGCAATACCCTCACCTTAGTGAAGCTAGTGGCAAAAATCCCATTTTTCCAGATGTCTCTCTATATATCTAAACAAGCAGAAAAAAAGAACTTCAAGCTTCAGTTCTCTGCTGCAGCCACAAGTTATTTTGTGAGGATCATCTGGCAGTATTTTCTTCTACCACCTGACTCTGACATGCCCTCAGAGTCTACAAGCCTGCTAGAGAGAAGCTGCTTCAGGTGCTGGGCAAAGTTCAGCCAGTGTTGGGCTGGTGATGCAGAGCATAAGAACACAAGATGCTTTGATTTTTGGCTGATTATTCCTGGCATGTCTCCTTCATCCTGGTCATGCACAGTTGCACAACTGAAATGTGGCCTTAAGAGGAATGCAGTGAGGGACAGTTGCCATGTGAGAAAAACAGTAACATTAACACTCTTTTATTTTATTTTAATATATTTAAATTTTCAGTGAAGAATTGTTAATAGCAGTAATTCAAGACTCAATCCCATAGAGCTCTTCTCCTCGGTTCCATGAACTTTTCAGTCTGAGCAGCTTTGTCCAGTCTGCAAAGCAATTGTATTTTTCTCCGAGATCTGCTTTAAGTAAGGTTTATTTTGTACTAATTTAACATTTCCTTACTGATTAGTTGACACAATTTTATTAGCTTACATTGAATAGGTTTTAAATGCAACTTGATTGGTTTAGCAGAATTACCGAACAATCAAATTACATCAGAATTAAGCTAGATAAATGAGAAAAGTAAATGGATGGGAAGATCATCCCCTGTGAAATAATAAATTAACAGAACATCAAAACCCACTTTTATTGTTGTGTAACAATTAGATAATAATAGTTTATCATTCAGGTAAAAGCATTAGCTTATTCCAAAGTGCTTCTGTATGTTCTCCAATATAGGATGTGAATTACTAGCACAGAGACCTGAGTACAGCACATGAATCTGTCCAGATATAAACATGTAATAAAAAGCTGATTTGTGCACACAGAGATTCTTTACTCTTTCCTGCTGTTGGTTTTGAAACAGGTTAATTTTCCAGGAGCTCCAATTAGAATGGTGCCGAGTCTTGAAATCTTTAAACTGACCTTGAGAACTAGTACAAAATCCTACATGTCTAGGCCTTGATCCTGCTTTCATGTCTCTTTTTATTTGGATTACTGTCCAAGTATAGAGGTCACTTGAAACTACAGGTCCCTTGTGACTGTGAGGATTGGAACTAATATATTCCATCACGGGGCATAATTAGACATGAAAGGCTAATTTAACTATGTGGAGGTTAGTCTAGGTTAGCCAATGTGGTTTAGGGAATTCTCAGTATAATGGGTGGATGCTAATGTCAAATAACATTTTTCAGATAACCTTAAAACTGAAAAGTAGTAATAAAGTTTAACTGGCAGGTAGTTTTAAGGAAGATCACTGTAGTAGTGAGAAATATATACTTTGTGGTGTGGTCTCTCTATGCAACACAGGTATTGATTACAGCCTGCACACAAATGGAGGTAGTGGTGCAACAATTTTCATTTGAAAATAAGATATTGACTATGTAAAAAAAGACCTCAATCTGTACTGAAGAAAGGGTCTCATCTCCTAGCCAGAAATAATAGAATGCTTTGAAGTAGTATTACAGTGAATAATAATTAAAAAAACCTCCTAAAATCCTGGTGTAGGTAGAAGTTATTTTGACTGATTGGGATGCCCACTGGGTGGACCGCACAGGTTGAGGATGAACACAGTTAAGTCCTGTTACAGTGATGAGACAAACAGTGTTTGTATGTGTAAGTATGTGTATATATGTATCTATAAATATATGTATATGCAGATTTTTTCCATAATATGCTAGAAGGACAGATCTTTAGAACTCTGGAATTACTCTGGAAAGCCAAAATGTCCAAGACCTTTGAAAGCACTTGATCTGAGAACTTATTGATGCCTAATATCTGAATCACCAGACTGGAAAAAAGAGTCCTCACAGTAAGCTTTGGAGTTCAGAAAACTGGGGCAGTACTAATCTATTTTCAGACATAACAGAGATACAGCAAGTACTGCTATAAGGAAGTATAATGATGAGATTAATATTTTGCCACATTTTACTTCATTTTAAAATACAGTATAATAAAACCTGCTCCCTGTGGAAGAAGAATGCAAATGAGTTCGGAGTGCATTAGCACACTGCTTTGCATACTAGGGGGCTATATTATATATATGGACTGAATTCATCCAAAGATTTTTTTGAATGTACATAGGAATTGAACTACAGCACAGTCCAATTAAGTTGAGACCTAGGAGAGTAGTAACCCTGTTGGAAGATTACATTACCCTTCACTAAACCTTAAAGACCAAAACAAAGAAACCCTTCCAAAGATATGCTGGCCATAGGGATAAAGTGCTTAAGCAAGGCATCCAATGTGCAAGCTTGAGATTAGCAGGTCTTTGTCTGAAATTATTTCATAAAGGGAATCCCAGCCCAGAGCAAGAGTTGGAAGTGCTGTGTGCCAGCCCAGGGGCAGGAGTATGTTTAGCCATGGTCCTTATCTGTGCTCTGCTGGTGGTGGCCAAGTTCAGAAGTCAGCCTTTCCCTTCGAATTTAAAGATTCCATTTTAATTAGGTTTAATCTTTTGCTACTGTAGATCTGGCTGTATAAATTATTTAAAAGGCAGAAGGCTTTTTTCTCAGTAATTAATGACAGGTTTGTTAGTTACCGTAACAGCCTGAGGCTTCACTTTCCTTGCGTAGTTCTGTAACCGTCTCATGATTACCTAATATAACAAGCAGCCTCTATGGCATTATAAAATTATAATCGATGGTTTGTACCAGCAACACTTGAAGGGGCGATACAGCAGTAGAGCTGGATGTATTTACTGTCACAGAGAAAATAGCCTAGGGAGGAGAGAGCAGCTGCCTGTTGAGATTTCACTGCTCAGGAAGTGTTGAAAGTTACTAAGATCATTGAGGCTAACCAATTTTATGTCCAGTATTAGTCAGTGTTTCATCACACCTGAGAGATCACAGAGATGTTCAAGCAGACAGAACACCCAGGTAGTAGTGGAAATAATAGTGTCCTACACAAAAGCTTTCACCTTCTTTCTTCCTTTGTCTGCTTGGTAAGGGAATAGTGTTCCATTAAGTGTCCTGTGGATGTTCCTGTGGAGGACTTGCTGTCCTCCTAAATCATCATAATACCAGAGGTCAGATCCTTAACCGAAACCTTCTCCTCCATCAGGTTAGAGAGTCTCTCTTGCAGGCTCTAATCGAAGGATCTCAGGTTTCTGAAATGTTAGAGAAATGCAGTTCATCTGTCAAAGCTCAGCAGTGAAAGTTACACCGCCACAACCCATGTGTCTTTGAACATTGTACCAGGTATTTGATGTCTTTACACCTTGGTCTAAGTTAGGTTTTTGAATGCAGCTAAACTGGAGCCTGTTCCCTAGAGCTTGAAGCCTCTTCCTTCCACACTTGATAGCAATACTAAAATGATGTCCAGGAGCCTGTAATTAACAGGGTATTTTCTCATTTCAAAATAAATGATAATGAATTCTTGCATTTTAATACTTTACTGTGAGCAGAAGAAAAATCAAAGTTCTTTTGTGCTTGTGTCCAAGCATACCATGATAGAAGCAGCGGAAGGGCAATTTGTGGCTAAGTACTCATGAGGTTTTTTGTAACCCTTTGCACTGAAGGGCTTAAAGACTAAGATTATCTCAGTGCTTTATCAGAATCCTAAGGCAGGGTAGGAGCTGTCATCTATGGAGATCAAAGATGGAATATCAAGAAAGGAAATGAAGGGGAATGTGGCTGTCATCTCTCAAAGTTAATACAAAAAACTAAGCCTGATGTTATATCAATGAATTGTGTGTGAATTTTTTTTTGTAGTGCTGCTCCTCATCCCATGTCACACAGGAAGTGTTGGGTGGAAGCTGGTTAGGGCTTTGCCAAGATACTGCATTGTGTGGTGATGGAATCACACTTTCTGCTGGTCTTGTGAAGCCCTTGGTGATGACTTTACATTTGAAAAGAAAAAAGAAAAAAATCTGACAAGATATCCTCTATAAATAGATCCTTTAGGCCTGATTTTTTTTCATCTTCTCACTGGCAGTAGAGATGTATCTGATCTTATGTATGTTTGTAGATGTTTCATAAATGTGAAAAGCAAGAAAAAGTTCAAAGTGAAACCCAGCATTAATACTGTGATTCTGCAGCACGCCGTGAGCATGTTTTAAGTGTCTTAGCCTACACAGTTGTGAAATTTGGGTTTAGGAGTCTGGTTGTGGAAACTACCAAAGCTGTCATGTAGTTTTCTGCTCTGTATGGAGATCTGATGTGTCAGCTATACATTGCAAAGACTTTGGAGAGTTAAAAATGTATGGAATCCATAAAATGCCGTGATCTGTTGGTTACAATGGCAGAAGTTACTCCTGGCAGCCTGCTCTGTGATCCCTTAGGCACTGAGGAACTGGTATAGCTGCACATTGCTTTATACCATTAAGTGAATTAGAGAGAAGATTTGAAAAGGTGAACATCCTGAGCCTCAGGAGGCTTTGCCATCTGCATTTTCCTCCTGCCCCTGCTGTGAACTGGGATGCAAGTACATAGGCACAGCCAGTGGCCTGACCTTCCTTTGCTCATGGGCGCTGGGAATGAATGTGAATGACTCAGTGTCTGTCTGAGAGAACGAATCCCACTCCCACCGTTTCTGCTGGAAGTTATGCTTTTAAAAACTTGATGGCCCCTAAAGAGCAACTCCTTTCACATTTAAATTTTGCCACCCCATGCATCTTACTTTCAGGATGATTCAGGCTGCTTCAGGAGTAAATGAGGGGTGGGTGAGAACAAGCCATAAGAATTATGTTATCCTGATCTTTTGCTCCTGACAACCTTGCTGATGTGCAGTGAAATATAAAGGCTTTAAAGCATAATTCACTGTTAGACGTTAAAGAGAAAAAGTTCAGCTATTCATAAATTAATATTAAATCTGTTTTCTGCAGCCAGTGTAAGGCTGGTGATGACTCACTTGCCTGTACTTAGTAAAAAGCAATGCTCTCTAAAGAATCACATCCCATCGTTTCTGCTGACAGCTATTAGGAAAAATATTTAAAATACCTCTTAAAATTGTATATGTAATTCTTGGTGAAGTGACATTACATTCTTTTCGTTCAGTCATCATCCTGTGCAAGGACTGGAGTTTGTGACACACTAATTAGCTCTGATTTAGCACAACCATTATTTTTGGAGTTAATGGTTAGCAAACGTTGTCTAATATTATTATATAGCCATTAATATGACTAAGGTAAAAAATGAGTTAAAGTAAAAATGGGAGGAAAGTTAACATGGCAGTTTGGAAATACAAATAGGATTTTGAGTTTCCCAGCATTAAGTCAAATAAAACATCTGTACCATCCATCTTTAGAAAATAAAGCATGGAGATGGTCAATTTCTGAGGTATTAAAAGGTTCAGTTCAGGGTAAAATTCATTCATTTGCAGATGGACAGCTCCAACTCTGTGCATGATGCATGATTTGTATTGCCCTAGTCCTAGGTATTCTCTAGGATGAAGGAGGGAATTTTTTTCCAAAGAATTTGAACGCTGAAAGTCAATACTTTCAGGAAAGGGAGGATCTGTTCTTCCTCCCCTGAGGGGTCTGTCATGCACACTTCTATTTTAGGACAGCTTAGACACTACTGCCTGTAACTGATCAGTTTCTCCAGCCTTCAGATTGGTGTGGAAAAGGGCTGCTGAGTCCTGCCAGGGCTCTTGGGTGAAACAAAGACCTGTTTGAAGTCATGACTTTGATTTTCTTTCTTTTTCCTTTTGCTGCCCTGTGCTCCTGAGAGCTTCTGTGCCAATGTTGTGATTTCTGCCCTTTCCTTTCTGCCTGCCACCCCTCCTGGGACTGGAGCAAGGAGAGGAGGAGAGGTTCACTATGGGCAGAACTTCCCATGGAGGCCAGAAGTAAAGGTCCTTACAAGCAGCCAAAAGACTGGTGCTAGGCAGGGAGGGAGTAGGGAAAATGCTAAGACCAAAACTGGTGCATAAAAATTAAATTGAGATCCCCCCAACTGGTTTTCTCATTTTTCATTATCTGCAATTGTCTGCGACCTGAATCCAGGACATGGAAAGTTTCTTTCTCCTATATCCTTCACCTACACAGGCTGCAACTTAAAAAGCAGAAGAAATCAGCCATCCTGAGCCAAATACCCCCTGTCCCTCTCAGGTCACCACAGCAAAGTAGGACAGCACAGAATAAAGGGGGCATTCCCACCAGCGAGTTCCAATAATACTTCAGGGACAAAAAGGATTTAAAATGTTCATTTAATAGTAAGTTTTGGTGATTGCTTTGTTCTCTATTTATGAAGGATATTTTGCTTGCAGGGAAGCTCTTTGCTTGTCTGGGTTTACCTAAGAAGATTAAACTGCAAAAGTTCATGACTAAAAAGCTCATCTGTGTTCATCTGTATTCCTCACCTTGAACATGTAATCTGATGAGTGGTTTTGGTATAAATATAGAGATAGGTTTTGACTTGGCTGAACTAAGCTCAAGACTTATCTCCAAGTAGCAGGAGGTGGAAACACTGCTGGGATGGTGTGTTTGTCAGCAGGAGTTGTAAACTCTTTGTGTGCCAGCACACTGACATTCTGTAGTGTCTGTCTCCCCAGACTATGCAGAGGAGGAGAACAATGCTCGTGTAACAGGATCCACTCAGAAAAGCCTCTGGTGGATACACTGACAGTTCAGTTCAAGAAGAGCAAAGGGTTTTCTGAGGTTTCTGGGATTTCTGAGAGCCACTACCTCACATGCCTGATGTCAGTTCCCTGCCCCACTATTCTTGTGCTGTCTGGGCATGGAACAGGGAATAAGAATTATTTGCACAGAGACAGCTGCACTTGCTGGATTGACAGTGCACATTGGGATGTGCCTTGCTAGGAGGCTGCAGGATTGTCCTTGCAGGCTGTCAGTTCAGTTCTGGTCCCCCAGTGCATCACTCCTGATGCAGTAGGTTAATCCAGGCTGGCCACCTACCCCTGCCTGCTCAAGCTGCTTTGTTTTCCCTGTGGATTACTATTTTCCTGCTGCTGAGTTCTCAGCTGTTACCTTTCCCTGTACCTGCCTTTTTCAGGACTCACAAAAATTAGCAAAGAGAAGGAGAGAGGAAGTACCTTACTTCTAAAATCTTCCTTTACCACCATACAGGTTCTTCACTATGCAATGATACAGACCTGAAAACCTGTGAGGCAAAATTAACTGCGTTTAAAATGTTACCCAGCATCAATTCCTAAAGGCTCTATGATCTAAAAGGAATATGTGCATTCTGGGTTCCAGCAGTGATCTAATTCTCCATGTAAATATTCAAACAGGTTTGTTACAAAAAAATTATCTCTAGAAGTACTGGTAAAATTTTGATTACTGTGAAGCTTTACAAGGGATTTTGAGTTAACCACCCAAACTAATTAAGTGAAATTTTCCTAATTTGTTTATTATGTTAATGATCTGAATTAATTTATAGTAATTTAGCATGTATTACTAAAGATTTATTATGTTTCCCACCAAATGACTTAAGAGCTATAAATCCCATGGTTAACTGTAATTACTAGAGACATATTTATCGAAAGGGATAATTACATCTGATAAAAGTTCTTCAGTTAGGCTTAATTAAAACAGATTATTCCCCCATAAATGAAAAGTAAATATGGTAATTACTGGATAGATATTCATTGCAAAAATGAATATCTCGGCTTTTAATTTTCTAAAGGGATGGGCAGCTCAACTAAATAACTGATTGTTTCTCAATAAAGTGTAATTAACAATCCCTAGGAAATGGATATTTTTATAAAATAAACATTTTGCTAGCTAATGACTAAAGAGTAGACACTAGTCAGAAAAATCAACAAAAAATTAACTTTTTTTTAAGTGGACTGTTGCTGCTTTGAAGTAATGAAGAGCATGCTAGGAAAACTATATTTTCTTACAATAACACTGCTCCCAGTTTATCTAAGTAGCAGGACTGAGGAAAAGACACAACTTTTTCTGTTGATGATATGGATTATAGTTTCTTAGGCATACACCAAATTTATAGTGGTTTCGGATGTTAATTTATTTAGTACACATCACTGCAGATGAGGAGATTAGATTGTAAATCTGTTTTTCCATGATTTATTAGTACACTGTGTTAAAAGCACTTTCTACAGGGCTGACACTTGTAAATCATATTCAAAAGAGGGGTCAGAGATGAGAGTAGAAAAAATGTAAACATGCAAAACCAGATCCTTTTCTTGGCTGAAATTACTTATCAAAAACACTTGGAAACATGGGGGAATAAGCAGGCTCTAACTCCTTGATTCACAGTTGCCTGGGTATAAATGAGTGGAAACAGAGACATTTAAACTCAGGTCATTGCCACAGAGTGTGGCTTTCTACTGAAGAATTAGGACAGTGTTTTGGTTGGAGGAAGGGTTGCTTTTCCCCACAGTAGTTCAGTTTTCCAACATTATTAATATGCTATGTGAATTGGCTGCATTTTGGCATGTCAGTGAGAGCTGCTGCTGTGTCTCCTGGGATTTGTAATTGTGGTGGTACACAGGGAAGGATATAAAATTTTGGGATGGTGTATATGAGGTACTTCCAATGGTTGTAGCTTGTGAAAGGTTTCCTGGATAGAAATACGTGGGTAAGCTCAGGCAGTGAGAGAGCTGTGGTTGCCCAAATCCTCCGGGAGCACAGTCCAGGATCTAGCAGGGAAGTGTCCCAGGAAAATGCTGATGAGCAGAGTGGCTGGGGAGGAGAGGGGGTTCACTGGGATGCAAAACTATGGAGTGAAAACTTGTTTCAGGTGTGTCTTGTTCACATGTCCAGAAGGTTTGGAAGGAACTGGTGCTATTTTGGTGAGGACTGTGTATCCTGAGAAATTATGATTTTGATGCTGTGATGTACACCATTTGTAAATTTAGATGGAGTTCTCTCAGTAGTTCAAAATAAAGCAGGAACAGAAATTTATAATATGTCAAAGCTCTCTTTCACAGGTGCCTGAAGCCCTCTCTCCTCCTGCAGGCACTGCCAAGCCCACAATGGGGGCTCAGACCTGTGATGTGGCCCGAGCTTCACCCCAGTGCAGCATCCTCATGTACTCTTCCCCACAGTAAATGAAACATTTCATTTTGGTATTGTACGGCCACACTGCATCAAGAAACACTTTTCAGCCTGTTGTTACAAAGAAGCATTTCTTATGAAAAAGTGTGACCTGAATTTCAAGGTTAAAAAAAAATAAATTAAATAATCCATATAGTGAAGCTAGGATTATTTTCTTTCGGTCAAATGAAATGCTCTGGATCAATCCAAAATTCATTTTGCAGAAATCCCCCAACAAGTATTTCAGGTTGAGAAAGACAAGTCCCTTCCATCTCCTTAACATGTTTTTCATTGATCACTTCCACACAGACAGCACAGGCTGAAAGTCAAGACTGGGGTCAAGAGGTGTACCTTGAAGTCCTAGGAAGGAAGGAAACAAACAGGTTAAGCTCATTCAGTGAAAGGAGATGATTTCTACAGCTGCTATTTAAGAACAGATTTTGCTTTTTGCAAAAACAATCCTTGTACACAAGGGGAAGGTAGAAATCTTTGATATTTCAGAGCAATAAAAGGATTTTTTCCATTTTGAAGTGAAATTAACTGAGGCAAAATATTAAAATGGACTAATATGCTGTATTCTAGGGAAATATAATTGCACAGACCTTGTGTTTATCTGCTTTTTAGACATTTCATGATGTACGTACCTGTAACAATTTGACATAAAGCTGACAGTCAGAGGTAAACATAATTAATGGTAAAAGATGAAGAGATGCTTAATCCAAACTGAGTTAAAACTCCAGCATACATTCATTATTACTTGCCACTTGAATTAGGAGCATTTCAGCAAGTCTGTGTAATATAGCACAACTTGTACAGCTTGAAAACTGCAAATGGAAAGGTTGTGCTTCTGCTTTTCCATCTAGGAGAGAATAAAAGGAAACAGTTTTCCTGGACTGCTCCTCATCTTTCCTAACTTGTGGGAAATTATTTAAGAGGATATTTCTCAGGTAATATGTCTTGGTTTTGCTATGGGTTGCAAACCATTACAAGGAACTCAGAACCTTTTGAAATGCTGGTTTTGAAGTTCCCTTCAGTGAATTGAGCTAGGGCAATCAAAATAATACTTAAATTCTAGTGCTGCTGGAAAGGCTGTGAGATGGATCTCAAGACTGAATTATGCTTGTGTATTCTAAGTTTGCTATGCAATTGGATCATTGTCCTTAGAGATCAAGATTATCAGCTTCCTTGATCAGGGATGCACTGAACACCTTCTCCTCCACATCAGTCCTGGTCCTTGTGAGCTCAGTAGACTTTGTTCTAGAGTATTTGACTCCCTGCTCAGGAAAGAGAGAATAACTCTGGAAGTGACTTGTAAAAAGTGAAGGAAAAATCACAAGCTGAAGACACCAAACATGACTGTTTCTCTCAAAGAAGCCCGATGATACATTACAAAACAAAGCCTGGGTTGAGACTGAAAAAGGCTGTACAATTGAGGCTGTGATTTCTCCAGAGCAGAGAGAATTGGTGCTTGCTGTATGAAGCAGCTGAAGGACCTGATTGTCAGAGATCAGTGTTGGTTGATTCTTGGAGTTTAATTTAAACTGATCCATAGTAGGATCTGGTTCACTTTAACTTCTAAGGAAGAATTTGTATCTTTTTGACAGGCTGTTTTCCATGTTTTCTCTGCTGTATAACCTGGATGATGAACACACACAAATTAATTTGTTTTCAAAATCAGAAGAATTTTATTTATCATTCTTTCATTTTTCCCGTACTGAATGGCAATGACAAGACATTTCAGAATGATGAGCTGAAGATAATCAATATGTGTGTACAGATATACATGTGTTTCCTCTTAAAGAATTTCCTATCTTGACATTGAGTTTCATCTGCCATTTTATCACCCCATTGTTTTGTGTGTGAGATACTCAGAACCTAAATTATCTTTGAGGTATCTGGACCAGTTTTGTATTTTCAGTAAAACTGGTCACTCAAGGATTCCCATCAGCTTTCCTGTCACCTGTGAATGCAGTGAGCAGATCCCATGGGACAGATGGCTCCTTCCTATGCTGGGTTTGCTGCCTCTGACCCGGTTAGTGGGCTCAGAATATCACCATGTCTCATCCCAGGACACCTGAAGCTCTTGAAGAGCTTTTCATGAGGAATATGACCCATATTTGGGTCAGCTTTTCTGAAGTGGAGGTAAAATAGTTCACCTAGGTCATTCCTCCAGTTTATTTGTGAGACAAGATGTCTTTCAATAGCCACATTGATGCATTCTCACAGCATTGTATTTATTTAAGTGCCTGCTAATTCTTGTCTTTGTTGCAGTTCTAGCCAACCAGTCAGATTTAATGGACCTAGCTTTTTCAGTCTTCTGAAAAGCCTGTTAAAAATTGCTGTCATTTTTTTCATTTCTTCCTGTCTTTAATACTGAAGTGAACATAAACGATAGGGTTCGTGCCACAGTAAGTGCTTTGGCAATTTCATATCCAGTTCTATGTTGGCGCTGGTAACTTGTTACTAGTAATTTTATTCATTTATTCTGAAACGTCTCTTACTGACATTTCATTTTGACACAGTTTCTCAGACATATTTCCTGTGCAGAAAAGGAAAAAAACACCCTGACAAAACCCCACAAAACCCCACTCTGATATCAGAACATCCCTAATCTCTTACATCAAGAAAGCTGATGCAAAGAATGGAGTTATGACTGTATTTTTATCCCTCTTTTTGTTTTGTTTTTTTTTTTTCTTAAATTTTTGCAATGGTTTTATCTTCTTTTAGTCTTCCATTATAGCTCAGTTTCTAATCAGCCCTGCAAATTCTTTGGTAGGATTTCTTTTTGAGTTGTGGATTGAAAATTTTTTGCTATTTAGTTTTTGTCTTTGGCGTGTTGATTTGTCTTTATTCATTTGATACATTTTTGCCTACCTTCTTAGACTTCCTATCTAATGTTTCTGAATTGAACTTTTAAACAAGGACCTCTTATTAGCCCGTTTTGTTTATTTTTTATCCTGTTTGACCACATCACCAATTTATTTGATTTTTTAAAAAAAATAACTAGCAAGTATTCTGAACATCTCCTGTGGTTTACTATCCCTCTCAGTCTTGCTGATACCCCAGCTCACCATCACTACCAACTGCTCTTCAAGAGACATCTGATGTTCCCACATCCAGCTGCAGGATGCATTTTACTGAGTAATGATTTATTACTATTTATTACTTTAGTATGGTGTACTTATATCATTCACCTTTTACCAAGAAGTAGGCAATGTCTGAAATATGTCTTGGAGAGGAGAGCCAAAGGTATGCTGTCTGCTTCTTGTATAGAGAAATCTGGGAGGTGTTTTCTTTAGAATTCTATTTAAAAGCACACAAAGCTTGGGCTTTTATCTAAGAAAAGGAAAGAAAGCTCCTCTTTTCCTGGGCAACTCTACTTGTAAATGAAAAGAGCTTACCCTAATCCCTGCAGCAAGCGGTGTTGAAAACCAAGAAATCCAACAAGAAAAAGCCTTTTTCTGCAGCAGCACAAGAATCCTTGGGCCACTTAATTATTCTTTTCTTCAGCAGCTTAAATTACAAAATCTTCTGAATATTCTTGACCTATAGTCAAAGAATATGACTACTCATCCTCAGTATTACATTTCCTTATGGAATGCCCCATCCTCTGACAACAAAAGGGTCATTGTAAGAGACTTAATAGTACCTGAAGGTTTTATAACCTCTGAGGGGAAAAACAACTTGAAGACAATGATTGCTAAAAACCAGAGCATTTTCTTTGATATATTACACCAGGCAAGACTGGACTATGATTGTTATTGAATTCCTACTATATAGGAATTAGCAATGAATTGATCTTGTGAATTTATTTTTCAGAAAATATTTTAATTTCAGTATGTGTGCTCCTTCCTGTTTGGTACAAAGAAAAGCTTTCTGAAGCTTTCTTGGAAGTGTAAGTTAAAATACTATTTTAGAAACTGAGGGGATGTTGGAACTTTTTTTTCTTTTGTGATGTGTAAGTAATAAATAATAATATGGCATTTACTATATTGTCATAGAAAATATCCTGCTCCTTTTAATTGGGACTGTCTGCTTCTTTAATTTCTCTGTGAGATATCAGAACTGATTTAATTTTGGAAGACTGTCCACACATGCCTGATTGATGTTCATAGTTATTTCAAGGTCGGGGTTTGTGTCTGTGAGGTTGTTCTTTGCACTCTTCATAAACTCATCTAGCAAGAAGTTTGAATAATGACTTTTGAACAGAGTGTTTTGGGTTGTAATGCCAACAATCAGAGCAAGATTATTTTCCTTTTTTTTTTTTTCTCTTTCCTTGGTGTGGTTTTTTTTGTTTGTTTATTTGTGGGTTGTTTTTTTTTTTTGTGATTGGAGAAGCCATGGGATTGCCTCAGATTGTGTGCACAATCTCATAAGTCACTTCTGGCAACCTTAGTCTTACTCAAGTTACACTAATCTGGCTTCAGGACAGAAATCAATCTAAATGCAAATCTGATTTCTTTAAGCAGTGTTTCCCTCATTAATTTCCTTCTTTCCCTTGCTTTTGCACATACACCTGCTCCTTTGCACATGTGCAGGCAACAGTCTAGTACATGCAGCTAAACTATAAGCCAATCAATCTCTGTGCCTGGAGGAAAATAGAGAGATTGTTTATTTCCATACGTAATTACTCCTTATTAAAGGAGCAACAGAACTTTTGACAGGACAAATTATTTTCTTGCGTGAGTAATAAGAGAAAGTGACAGGCACACATTGGGAGTGAATGGGAACACAACACAAACTCTAGTGAAGAGTATAGGTAATTTTTGTGGGTTTTTTTTTCTACAGAGATATAGGTGATACTGCCAATGTTCAAAGGAATGAAAAGGGATATAGCATAGTGTCCTATAAGCAAGAAAACTCCATGTCATGGTGATAATATGGGGATATACTGCATACCAAAAGGAACAGAACAACCAGTTAATACACACTCCAGGCTGGTATATCCTGGAAAACAGAGGGACATTCAAACCTCTGGTTGATAACACTGAGATGCTCCAAGCTGGACAGTACGTATTCACAGGAGTAGAAAGTCCCACTGTAAGTAGGTAATGATCTTCCTGGAAGGAAAGGAGCTGAAATTCTGGCTGGTTAAATACATGGAAATACTTGTATTTAGCCAGTCAGATAAATGCTCTGTGAGCAGAGGGAGGAGGCTCTGTGTCTTTACCAAAAAACTGACCAGCAGAGCCAGGAGCTGAGCAATGCATTCCTGTGTGTTCAGGCTGTGCCCACTGGGCCATTCCCCATCTCTGACCCAGAGATCCAGTGCTGCCAACCTGTTTTCTATGTAAGAAAATGACTAACCCAACTCTGCAGAAATTGCAGCTAGATGAATGAGGACTTGAAACAATGAACCACTTTTCCCCTCATTTTTCTAAGAACCAAGAGGAGTGAAAATGTCAGTTTTGCTAAGGTGATTTAGGAGAAATCTTGCATTCTTTGTCTGACAAATAAGAAGCAAACTGAGATAAAGTCAGAGAGCAGGTAGGGAATGTGTAACAGAACGCATTACAGAAGTGCAGGAACAAAGAGTGATTTACTGAGGGCTGTTACAACAAAGTGACTTACCAATTCATAAATTCACAGTAAACTTGCTTTTGTATTATCTCTGCTATCACCAGTCCTTAGGAATGATAAGGCACAACACAAGTAATCTCCAGTCTTTTCAGTCTTTGTCACCTGAGTCACAGAGTTCCCTTCTTTATGCTTGTGCTTCACTTTTCCCCTTCTGCAGATGTTTGTTGCCTTTCTGTCCATCCTTGCTGGACTGAGCTGAGCACAGGAGAAACAGGAAAGGCTTGTAAGCTGCTCCAGCAGCTCAGTGTAGCCCCAAGCCCCTCTTTCCTTACCTGATGGCTCTGGCTGAAGGCAGTATCATGTACACAGCTGGGGACAGGTACATTTGCCCTCCAAATCATGCTGAAAGAGAAGTGCTGCCAAGACAACGCCTTCCCTCTGATTTTACCTCTTAGGCCTTGCAAGCACTTCTGAGCCACAAAGTGCAGTGTGAACTTCCTTTGCTGTTTCACACAAAATCAATTTTTTAAAGCAGACCAATTACAGGAATGATTACAGCATTTCCCCACTGCAGCTAACATTAAACTTTTAAGAGCTCTCCTCATGAGCCAAACTGGAATCCAGTCCTACATGTGCTAGGAGGGGTCACTGACACATGGCAAAGTGGTCCTTCAGGAATCAGGGTAGAGCAAGCAGTGGGAATGCAACTGGCTGGAAGCCCTGCCAGGAGCTACTGATGCCTGAAGTTTCAGCTTTCATATTTTTTCAATTCTGTACTGCCTTAGTGTGTGACTCTAAACTTCATATAAAGTATTAGCAAGTTCTCTTCACAGAAGAATCAGAAAAATACTCAGAAAAAATAATCCTTTTCCAGCCTGAGAACCAAGGACATCTTTGCAGCTTTAGGCTCAAGAAGTATAAACAGTGGCAAGTTGAGGAGATCTGGGATTGAGGCAATCTGTGAAGATGGGACTTCATAACCTGAAGCTGTAATTGGGCAATTTACCCCAATATGTAAATGGACCAAAATTTATAAAAGTGTGAAAACTCATGACCAGTTATCCATCTTGGGCAGGGCCCTGGCCAGGCTCTTATATGCCCAAGGTGTATCCTTTAAAGGCCTTTTAATAAATACCTACTTTATTCCTCTAACTTGTCTAGCCTCTGTTACAGGTCAGCCTCTCTAGGCCTAACTACAGCCTGCTGACCAAGGGAGCCTTGACATCCCTGAGGATGCACAAGAGAGGGCAAAAAATTCATTAAGATCCCAAGCCATGTTCTGGCTTCCTCCATACTGTGCCTGGAATGAGCTGTGGAGAGGCAAGGGCAATTGCTTAGCACAGTAAAACAGCAAGCAGCCTGCCATTGTGTGAACTGTCTAGTGTGGCTGGAAATGAATGTGTGATGTGCAGAGGACTTCAGTGTCTTTTGATGTGTTGGTCTTGACAAAGAGTGGCTGTAACATGAGGCTTAAAAGCAAAGTGAAGTTGCTCCATTATCTTGGGGAAAGGGGAGCAGTGCTGCTCAGTGTCCCTGTGACTGTCTGGAAATGGGTAGGAGCTGTACCCATCCAACTCTGACACCTTGGACTTTTCCTGGGTAAAGTTTAGCATGTGAAATGCTGAGTCACCAGAGAAGGAAAAGAATTAGGGCCAAAGGAATGAAAGTCACATCTGCTTTGCTGTCCCTGGTGTCACTGTGAATCTGCAGGCTAATTTATCTTCAAGTTTGTTAACCCACTTGGAGAATACTTACAATGCAGCTGAACTGACCCAGGGCCAAGGAGAAGAGGGGCTGGGTAGGTGCTGTGTGCAGGTATCACACGCTGCTCAGCTCTGGACTGCTGCAGCTCTGGCAGGGCTGCCTGGCTGGATGCAGGCTGAGGACCCAGGGGGAGCTTGTGCCAGTGATGCTGGGACAAAGATCTGAGAGCTCTCAAAGGTATCTAGCTGATTCCCTTTGAACATCAGGAGTGAGGTTATACTGGGGAAGAATCATTACTGAGGCACAGTTTGGCTTTTTCTTGGTGGAAAACCCCAATCTGAGGGATGAGCATAGGACAGTATTCAGCTCTTACTTTTGTTAAAAGTGTTATGCTGCTCTGGTTTCCTAGACACTGAAATAATTGCTAAAATTATAAATCAACCCTTTTATAACATCAAGCTGATTATTTATACTCTGCCAAGACAAGTCTTTCACTTAAATTCTCATGCTGCTTTTGAATAAGACGAATCTTTCCTGCTGTTTGCATGAGATGGCAAAAGCAAACACATCATCGCCTTTAATTCAGAACAGACAGGTTAAGTCATAGCTGAATTTTACACTAGTGCAATTTTATAAATTTCCATCCAGTTACTGAAGATTTGTACCTGCTGAAATGGAAAAATGCCTGCTTGATGTGTAGATTAAGGCTTGGGAGCAAGGAGAACAGAAATGTGAAGCAGAAACTGTTCCATGGGAAAGGAATAGAAATGAGAAAGAAGAATTATCCTGCTTTAACCTAATGTTGTTAATCTGTATTGCCCATTATAATCTTGAGTGTCCTGCTTAGTGAAGTATGCAATCTGTAGTGCTGGTTCCTGCACAAGCAGTGTATCTAATATAAAGGACTGGCTCAACATCCATCATAATAATTACTGTGTCATAATTTTCTGCCCTTCCTACCTCTGTTGCAAAGAGATAGAAGAGGCCTTTCAAGTGTTTGAGAATTTTTGCTAAAAATTTCTCATTTTTTTTAATATGGAAATCTGTATTTCTACCCTATTTGTTTTGCAGGTTTGACCTGAAATAATGAAATATACTTCACTGGGGGATGTAGAAACTTAATTTGAATATCTGAAACCGTGTCTATTTAATTTAATATCTGAATTGCTCTGCTGCACTGAATGGGAGCACTAGGCATGTTAGAGGTTTCATTTGAAAAATGCTTCCCCAAAAAAACCTTAATTCAATGATTCACAAGTTCAGAGACTGCTTAATTCTAAAATTATATATGAAGAGGTTACACATGATCATTGCAGTTCAGAGTAGTTAAAATTTGATCTCTTTTTAAGTGTCTTGTATCAAAGGAAATGAAGCAATGAGAGCTCCCCCATCTGTGAGACACCACCACTCAAAGCTGGTGTTTTGGGCCCAAACTCATGCATATGTGCTTGCACCACCTTCTTGGCTTGATATTTTAGTTTACATTATTCTTATAGAGCTTGGAAGTGTGGTGTGCATGAAACCAGCCTGACCAACATGCACAGGACCACAGCTGCACTGGAGCAGGGATGGCTGTGCAGCAGCTCCTGCCCAGCACATGCCCCCTCTCTCACATTGCACCAGGCAGGACGTGTCTGTGTGGGCAGCACCATGGTCAGACAGGGCTGTCCCTGTTTCTGCAGGAGCAGTTGATGCCCAGGGCTCTCTGCACTGACCTTCAGTGCACTGGTGCTTTGCTGTTTATGTGTTTTTCTATGACACCCCAGGTGCATTTTTAATGTCACTGATAAACCATGTGAGTGATAAGTGACACTTTGCTCTGGTTTCTCTGTTGTTTAGGGGCATCACCACAATTAATGGGTGTTGTTACAGGAAAGACACTGCAGCCTGCAAAACAATGATTTGTGTCTGTCTTTGGGATGCCTTGGTGAAGCCCAAAACCAGCTGGTGAGACCTGAGCCAGGACACAGGACAGTACATTCAAAGACCCTAAACAGTAGCAAAATCGAGTCATACCTTTTGGAGATTAAAAAGTCTTGCACTTTTACTTTAGTGCTTCAGTAAGAGAAGTCCACATAAAGGCTTTTATAGCAGAAAAATATAATTCCATCACTGAAAAGCAATAAAGATTTCTTTGTAAATGTACCACAGTAAGTGTTACTGAAGAAAATATAAAGTCTCAGTTCCACAAAGGAATCCACTTGACAGAAAATGTAATTGGGATCAAGACCTGAACTGACCTGTTCTGTACTCTAGTTGTGTGGTTGGTTTGTTTATACATTTTGGCTTTATTTTTAATTATAGAAACATTTTCTGCCTCTAGGTGTTTTTTAAATTGCAGCTTTTTGATGTGTGGGTGCAGATGAAACAAAGAATAGCTTTGGGCTGTGCTTAGGAAACACAGCTAACATGCTCAGCCGTTGAAAGAAAACAAAGTAGATGAGAGTAATGTAAGCACCAAATCTTTCCATTAGGTCTGTGCAGTTTACTGGTAATTTCTTTAGTTTTAAGAACTGTCATCTTTTGCTCATGCACCTTTTTTGGGTTTTTTTTGTGTGCTGTTGTACGCAAGAGCTCTGGAACCTGTGCCTGTGTACCCACCTTTACACATGCAAGTTATCTTACCAAGAGCTGAGTAGAGCCTGGGGACAGTTTCATTTTTCTCTTAACACTTTAAATATCTGGTGGTTGTGTGGGGACTTATGTGCTTGCCCAGACAGAATTCTGTCACTGCACAAAGTGTGGTTTCTGCAAAACACATAAAAATGGTATTATCTTTCATTTCTCTCAGCTACACTAACCTTAACAAGTTAAAAAAAAAAAATCAAACAGAAATGTGATGTTTAAATTGATGACATCTCTCTTAAAGATATAAAAACTGGTAAGCCTGGATATGAGCCCTGAAGATCCTGCTGTGGGCTGAGCTGCCATTCCCCAACACGATCTAGGAGAGGTTTTTCCACCACATAGGAAAATTCAGCAACCTCTGTATCAAACGTTGAGCTCAGTTGCAGCTGTCATTAAGACTAAATTTTTTGTACATCTGAATATTGAAAACCTTTTAAACTCACCTAATATTATTCTATTACTGGAACACATCTAACAGTAAATTGGAAAAAAAAAATTGGTACCTTCTGAAAAATATGCCTTCCCCATCCATTTTCAGCTTTAGCATTATGTAAAGATGACAGTTATCAGCTATGTAGAAGAGCAGCTATATTAAATGTTAAATAACCTTTAACAGCACCAAATATTTAATCATAAAAATTAAATTGACAGTGGTGTGGTTCACCTAGTATCCCCTCGAAAGCCTGACAGCATCATTTCTCATATATATTGATAAGTACAAGACATCCATAAAATCGTGGGCTCTGTAGCTGCCTATTTATGAGAGGCTATCTAAAACTCATTCATTGCAGGTAATATCAGTAAGTCAATTCAGCTTAGTCTGATAGCTCATAACTTTTCAGACTGTTGTATTTACTGAGCCATGGACTATCCTTTCTTCAAGTGTACTTGAGAAAATGACTTGTACTATAAGACTATTTCTTCTCAAAGTATAATTAAGTGCTCTAAAATGAACTCCAAAACTGCAAATTCAAAACAGTATTAGACCTAGGTAATAATATAAAAAATATTGCTTTAATAATGCTTTGAAAATTGCTCTGAGTATTGGCAGTATTTTTCTATCTGTAGTAACCCACCCAGAAAGTCATTAGTGGGAGCTTGGTGCCAGACAGGTTTCACAGGGTGGCAGAAGTCCCTGTAACAGAGCTAATAAAGCTCCATGTAGAAATGGAAGATATTCCTCATGAGTACATGACTGTGGATAGAGAATCAGCTCAGCAGGGACAGATCAGTCCATTTGGTGGATGTGAAAATGCCTGGCCAAATTCAGGCCTTCCAAGCAGTGAAAGCACATCTGTTGATGGTGTTGGCTCCCTGGATCAGCTGCTCATTTGTCGGGTTTGTTGCAGAGTTTGGTCCTGGTCCTGTCAAAGTAGAAGTAAAATGTTGTGTTTCTAGAGCAAACCCTTACTATGGGAAAATCTCATTTCTTGTCTGATGTTCTGTCAGCACAGCAGAGATGTACACAACAGAAATTCTCAAGTAAATCTGTCCTGTAAATGTTCTGGTGATGTTTTGTTGAAATTGCCTTGGACAGATTGCTTTTATTTGCAATTAGGGAACAGGATTAAAACCCCATAGAAAAACTACCATTGACTTTAATAATCTTTTCACTTAGGATAAGGACTATGTATAGAACTGACCAATAAATAAACAGAATTCACAGGAGACTTGTAAATATTAGCAATTATTAAAGTGAGTCAAAATCACAAATGCCCAGAAGTGAACCTTGAATCCAAGGCAGAATTTGGGCAATTATATTCCTAGCTGGAGGATCTTTCCTTGCTCTCCTGTATTGCTTTTTTCCTTTGTTCACTTGAATTTTCTGGTGATGTCAGGGGCTGAAGGTAAAACTAGAGAGAGGCTTTATTTCCCTTTCTGGAAGCAGTGGTCATATTTGCTCAGCAATCATTTCTGTCCATAATTCAAGCGGTGAATTGCTGTTTTGGAGGACTTCAGGGTTGAGAATTGTGTTACCAAGCTGTTTCATTACTTTTAAATTTCTGTTTCACTGCTTTCTGGCTTCTGATGTTTAGACAGAATTAGGTTTTAGTACTGAAAACATTTCCCCTGGAGCCTGAGCTGCAAAGGAGATGCTGCTTGCCCTTGTTCATGTGCAGGGAGAGGGCAAGCCTCCAGCCATGGGGGGGCAGGCTCTCTTGGGCTGTGTGAGTGAGTGGTAGGATGTGTGTCACTGGTGTCCCTGACAACTGAAGGGCTGCTGAATTCCCTGCTCCCAAGGGACTGGGAGTTGGGGCTGGGGACAAAAGCTTTTTACAAACATGGGCAAAATAGCAGGAGATAGGTTGAGGGAATAGAGAGAGAGGTGGTGAAGAATATCAGAGAGAATACTTGTGATTCAGTCCAGAGCAGGAAGGGTGTGCAGTCTGCAAGAGGGTCTGCCCAGGAAATTTTAAGTAATTCAAATGTGACAGCACCAGTCAGAAGATGGAGCAGTGCTTTTAGCCAAGAAACTACAACCCAGGAGTCTCCTTCAGAGAGGTGTTGGACTGCACAGGAATGACTCACTTCTCTTGCAAGAAGGAGAGCATTTGGAGTGTGGATGGGTTTTCAGGGTTCTTGTTTTTTTTTTTTTTTTTTTTTGTCAGTGGCATAGAAGTACTGGTGGCAGCAATCTTGTTATCTGAGAACAAAGGTATTTGCAGCAGCATGGTAACCTTGGCTGGCTCGGTGTGTCTGGAGCTGCAGCCTTGCCCTGTCAGAACCAGCAGTGGCTGAGCTGCTGGAGATCAGTGCTGGGTGCTCAGATGTAAGGCCTCTGTCAGCCTGACAAGTACCAGGACTGAATAGTCGTCATCTGCCACATGCCATAAAATTCTAGCAGGAGCAACTTCCACCCCAACAAGCAGGGGTAAAAAAAATAGGAGATGTCCTGGACTTTAAGGTCAGAGGAAGGCAAACAAATTCATCCAGTTTAGATGTCCAGATACGTCCAGAGGCTGTGACAGCCTGCACCAGAGCAGATGAAAGGTGTTCTGTACACTGGTTCCTCACTGGAAGCAGTCAAAGGGGAATATGAGGTATTCTGCTGGGAAAGTCCAATGTGAATTAGCTTCAAGTCAGGCAAATTTGACAAAGACATCTGGCTGTCACTCCAGGGACTGTCACACGGTCCCTCAGCTGGAGCTGGACCCCCCATAGGTGTCCCTTTGCCCAGATAGGTTGCTGCTTCTGGAGGGAGCTGAAGGGACTTGCTGCTGTGTGGTACAGGAATCCACAGGCAGAACCTGTGCTGTGGAGCCCAAGAAGGGAAAGGGTTTCCCACATTTGATATATTGTTTTGTCTTGATTGAGTACAAAATTGTGATTTCTGAAATTTTTCACAGCACCACTGCCTTCATTTGGAGTTGTGGCATAATATAACTGCCACTGTATAATAAACTTGAGTTCTCATATCATGCTCATCATGCTCCCAAAATGCTTTGCTGAAGAGGAAGGATACTGATTCTATCCCAATTTTCTAGATGTAGAAATGATGACAGAAAGGGATGAATCGATTTAACCTGCAGATAAATTGATTTAGTGAGACTGAGTGAAAAATGGTCACAGTCCCATCATCTCTGCAAACTTGAAAGCACAACAGAGGAGCATGAGCCAGGTCTTTCCCTAACATATCCACCAAACACTTGATGTTTGTCTTTCTCTGGGGCAGGGATGTCACTTGCTGACACTGCTGGCAACGCACACAGATGTCTCTCATAACTCTGTGCTGAGCCTGTAGCAGCTTGTCCTGGGTATTGCTGTACAACAGCATCCCCTCCTTGGAGTTTGATGACTCTTGTGCTTTGAACACAGATTTTATCTTTCAAAGCAAGCTGTCCTTCAGGTTGCAGGTGCCCTGTGTAGTGTGTGGCTGGTGAGTGGTCAGCTCTCTGACAGCAGTGTGGAACTTGGCCAGGACATGCTGCTGATGCTGCTGCCTGACTGCAAAGTGTTGAGGGATCTGTCCTGGCCCTGAGGATTGAGATCTTGTTTATGTCTTCTGAAAAGCAGTAGCTGTGGCAGCACTAACATGCTTGGTCAGGACGAGCTCAGGCAGACCTGTCATCTGAATTGTCACACTGAGACCTGTCTTCATCTCCACATACACAACAATCTTTTTCTGTTAACAGATTAGTGAAAGTGAGAGACACTTGGATTCAAAATGAATGAGTTTAGGAATAAATACTGCTGTTGACAGCTGTAGATGTGTTGGAATGATAATGGGTAGCAGGAATGTGCTCAGTTCAGGGAGGGCTTCTCCAGGGAGAGGATGTTGAAGCTCCTGCTTGTAGCTGATGGTCTGGCAGGTGAGTTAACCCAAATATGTCGTGTTTTGTGTAAACATCCAAACTTTGGGAAGTCAAAATATTGGCAACAGTGCTGTGCATGAGCTGAAGTATTTCCACATCCCGGAACTAATTTTTTTTTTTTTTATTTGAGTCATTCTGTATTGTTAACCTTGTGCTGTTACTGTTCCTGCAGCATGTATGTTCCAAACAGTAGCATGATTAATTGTTTTCTAAGCTGGTAGCACATCTCTTAACATATGCAGAAGGCAGGCAATAAATAACTAAAAGAAGCCTATGGAGCAGTGGCTCCCACTGAGGATTTTACTGAGCACACAGAGAAATTGATTCTGTTAAACTTCGCTTGCTGAAGTGGAAAGTTAAAGAAGAGAGAAAAAAATGCTAAGAAATAGAGTAGTGCACAAGACTGTCATCTTCATTTTAGGATTCTCTCTATAAAATATGCACATCAGAGGCTTGGAAAGGCTTCCTGAGGAAAAAGAGTTTTGGTACAATGTCTCAGGGGCAGAGGGAACCACAGCACTTGACATGCTGTTTAAGAGGCTCAGGGAAATGCTTTTAAAAAAATTGCTGTCTGTTCCAGATTCTGGTTCAGGGTCCACGTGCAGTCTTTTCTCAGTTAACACTTCTGATGAAATCAGCAGGATGCCAAATGGAAAATGAAATGTCTGTAGGCTGTGAAATTTGGCCCTCGCTAGACTGAGGCACTGATCTGGAGACTGGCAGCGCTTGGGCAGATGGTTGTCCCCACAGACATCTCATCATCTCCAGCAGAGTCCTGGCAATCTCCAGGAAAATCCCCTGACTTGTCACACAGGAGAATGAGTGAGAGGACTAAAATGGTTTTCAATGGCCTGAAAAATCAATTAATCAAAGAACTAATCTTTTAGTTGCTTCTTTCCAAGGGTGCTCCCTTCTCCTTTTCTAATGAGAGCTGTAATAAACAGGTTCGTATCAAATATGTGGTGTGCCTCTTGACTCTCTAAAGGGGAGACCTCTGCAAGGCACAAGATTTGACATGTGAAGCGTATGCTGGAACCATGGCTGGACATTTGCAGGTGTATTTTAAGGATGTATACCAAATTAGTCTCAACCTGAGCCATCCTAAATAGAGAAAAATATGTTGTTGTTTATTTTTTCTTACTGTGTTTTTAAAGTGGGCAATAATAGCAGTCATTCACAGCTATGATATGTTCCTGGAGCTGCCAGAAGGGCTTTTTTACTAAAATGAAAATACAGCAAAATGGAAGATCCCCTGCTGCAAACATGGGCATAATTTTTGCTGTGCTCCAATGGCTGATCCCCTTGTTTTCCTGGGCCCTGTTCCCAACTCTGGGATGGAAGGAGCTCCCTCTAAAGGTTGTCTCTTCCTCCTCTGAGGTACTGCCTTGCAGTTAGTGTGCCTAATTTGTAGTTTATCAGATGGATAGGAACAGTCACAGAATCACAGAGTATGCAGAGTTGGAAGGGACCCATCAGGATCATCCAGTCCAACTCCTGGCCCTGCACAGGACCATCCCCAGGGATCCCTCCATGTGCTTGAGAGCATTGTCCAAATGCTTTCTTGAACTCTGTCAGATTGGAGCTGCAATCACTTCCCTGAGGAGCCTGTTCTACTGCCCAACCACTCTCTGGGTGAAGAACCTTTTTCTGTTATCTAAACAAAACCCCCCGACACAAATTCAGGCCATTCTGTCAAGTCCTGATAATCCTGTGAATTGACTATTCAGGTTCCAGTCTAGTTCACCCCTCCACTGCTAATGGCTGAGTGCCCTTCCTGCAAACGTGTCCCCAGGCTGGCTGCAGACAGACCCGTGCCCTCTGCTCATGAGACAGTTCCTGCCTGGGAGCCACTGGCATGGGGCTGTGCCAGGGAAAAGAGCTCTGCTGAGCAGCTCAGCATGGCCCAAGCACAGCAGCCTGTTCATGGCTTCCAGGCCCAAACAGATCCACATCCAGCCAGCACAGGCAGGGGAGCATGTGTCTGCCTGCACCTATCCGTGTAGGCTAGACCCTTAATCTCCCTCTGCCTCAGTTCTGTCAAAGGGGTCTAATAGCCCACTGCATCATGGAGGTAGTATGGGATAAAAACCTATTAATCATTGCACAGTGCTGAGACAGATGGGTTTCATTCCCAGAAGAAGTACATATATAGACCATGATAAAGCTAACCTTAACACATTGGTATCTGTGATTTACATAAACTGGCCCCTGAAACTACAGTTGGACGGTGGTTATAGAAGACTTTCTGGGTTATTAAGTGTTTAATTTGGCAGATACAGTTCAGTCATGAAATGATCTGCTCTCCTGAAGGGGCCAAATTGGAGTGTTTGCATTGCTTGGTGTGTAGTATAGGAACAGGAATGGTTACTGCTAAAAATAAATGGGGTGTCTGAGTGGAGAGGTGTATGGAAGGTCTCTTAAATGCAGAAAGCTTTGGCTGCTTTAATCTAAGATCTGGCTAATTTCTAGGAAAATCCTCCCCTTACTACAGAACATACTGGAAAATTGTGTCTCACATTGTAAAGGAAGAGATTTATCTTGGAAAGGTATTAAAAGCTTCTGTTCCCCAGTTGTCATCTGGGAAGATACAGTATTGATTGACCCTGGAGTTGGGTTTGATAGGTTGCATTGGTGATTACAGTATTGATTTGTTTCACACACTGTGTTTGCTCTGTGCACAGCTCTCTTGCAGCAAGAATTAGTCTGACTTGCCACTTGCTGCATGTTTTTCAGCAGAGGAATCAGGCAGGATTCATTTTTCACCAGGCAGTCTCACAGAGTAATTAACTGAAAGGAGACTGGTGAGAATTCCTGAATTACCCAGGGAACACAGCAGTCAGAGGTTTTTTTCAGACATGTGTAAATAAAGAAATTTGCATTCTCCAAATATTTAAATCAAATACTGTATTTGAAGGGAAATGTGAAATTTTAAAAAGCACAGAAATATAATAGCAGCTGCAAGCAGTTTCAAAGACTGGCTGCCACAGCAAAGGCAGAAAGGAAATCTGCAGAGCTGCTGAGCTGCCCCTTGAACACTGTGAGGGAGGAAGAGGAGGTTCACTGTGACTTCCCATGCCAATTCACACCCTGGCCTGAGATTTTTAAATGGCTTGTCTTGATCTGCCTTTATCAACACTATTGCCTGGGGCTTGAAGAGCTGATGTTGGATGCAGGGATGTGCAAAGGAGTTGGTCTAAACCCAGAAGTTGTTCTTTTCAAGTTGTGCAATGAATTCAAGTCGCACGTGAAATGCAGAATCCGAGTGAAGGCTCCACTGCTGGAAGGTGAGGGCCATGAAGATGATCACAGGGCTGGAGCACCACTCCTGTGGAGATAGTTTGAGAGGGTTGGCAATGTTCAACATGGAGAAGAGAAGGCTTCAGGGAGGCCTTATAGCACCTTCCAGTACCTAAAAGGGCTACAAGAGAGCCAGAGAGGTACTTTTAAAAATTATATGGAGTAATAGGACAAGGGGTAATGGCTTTAGTGGATTGAAATTAGATATTAGGAAGAAATCATTGTGAAGGTGATGAGGCTGGAACAGGTTGCGCAGGAAGATTGTGGATGCCCCATTCCTGGAACTGTTCAAGGCCAGGTTGGATGGGAGATCCTTGAGCAACCAGGTCCATGGAATGGCATCCCTGCTCATGGCAGGGGGTTGGAACTGGATGACCTTCAAAAATCCCTTATAACTCAAAGCATTCTATGACTTTATGATGATTCTGTGAAGGTCCTGAACATTGCCTGGAGGCCACAAGAGTTGTTTCTGCAGTGACCATTTATGCCCTGGAAGGGATGGCTGCTGCCCCATGATTGGGGCGGGGCCTGTGTCACTAAATGACATCATAGGCTTCTGCAGAAGACAAGTTTTGCACATGAATTTTAAACTCGAGCTCTTAGTCATCCCATCTGGTATGATGCTAATTAAAAAAGTGAGACATTTCTAGGCTTACATGTGTAATTTGGGAGGAAATAAACATACACAGAATGTGAGGCAGTGTCGCATGGTGTTGCTGTTGCACTGAACCAAATTTTCATTGGTAGAGGATACCATAATTAATTGCTATGCTAATTGTTATACTCCAGAGCACATCTAGAGTCCTTGGGTTTTCTCCCACTGTAGAACTAAAGGTGAAAATGACTTATCCTCACTTGCTTGACTTTTTCCTGCCTGGAAACAATTAAGAAAAGAAATGAGAACCTCAGAGGTGAAAGTATCACTTTAAACAATATAATGTAGAAGGAGGTAAAGAAAGTAGTAAAAGCAAGCGTTGCTTTTCAGTGCTTAAAGGGTATGGTGTGTGCATGTGTGTGTGAGCATAATCTGGGAAGCTGGAAGGTGTTAAAATTGCCTCAAGTTTAGCAAAATAAAGGAAAAAAACCTTCAGTTTTGAAGAGCTTTCTCCCCTTTGACAGCTGACAAGATGAATGGGACAAGATAATAATTCAGTTCTTAACTTTCATCACAAATATTTCTATCCCTAAATTAAAACAATTGTACCTTTTGTGCAGAGATTAGTCTTAAATTTAACACATAGTTTATAATTATCAATCCATTTGCAATCTAATTTTCTTTTACTTCAGTGTTCAAAGTATAATGCTTTCTGTGATTTTTTTAAAGGAGTCATACTGTAAATTCATAATGAAGATTGTTAACATCAATAGAGGGCCACATTCCTCTCTGTTTTGCTAATTCCAGTGAGAAGCAGACTGGGATTAAGCAGTCCCCTAATGTTGAAGGTGTTGCTGGAGGGTCATGAGCAATTTGCTTCTGTGCTAGATGGATCTGTACATGCTGGGAAATAGAACTCATTAATGGTTCTAGTATGAATCTAGTATCTAATTTCCTATGGAAATTTCTATTTTTTTTTTAATAACAGATATTTGACACTTTGCTGAAACAGTAAAACTGCAAATAGACAACTGAAATCTGGAGATGCTTTTATGTCTGCAAAGACTGAGTGTTCTCAGATCAGCTGGGAAATAAACAACCCCAAACCAAAAAAACCCCAGAGTTGTGGTTGAATACCTGAAAAAAAATAAAGACAAATTCATTAAAGAGGGAGGAACCATCACTGAGAATTTTAATGTCAAACCCCTACTTTTTTCCAGAAAGAAATCTTGCTGAGTGTCCTGAAATGCAACATGGCTGAGACAGCAGCTTTGTCTCATTGCAGGGAGCTCAGCATCTGGGTGAGGGCTGTCCTGATTTCCAGTGGGGATGTGAATGTAGGCTATGTTCACTTTTCCAGAGATATTCTGTACTTCCCAGTGTCCATAAAATAATCCTACTCCAAAGATACAAATGTTCCCAATGCAGGAACTGTCTGTCTTCCTATACAGACCTATACAGATTGTTTGTCTGTAGAAAATTTGTATAGAGGAAGGGAAATGGCTCAACATTTTTGTATATTTTACAATGCATATATATATTTCACAACCTACTCTCAATATATTGTGTATGTGTACATGCACAGTTAGGTGTTCAGTCACTCAGCTGCTAGGACAAATGCCCAATTTATTGGCAGACACAGACATTGCATCTCGCTATCCATGACAATATGCTTCATAGGAGAGAGCGTTTATTGTTCTGACAAAGGATCTGTATTTTAATGAAGGTCACCCCTACGCAAGGTGAAACTGCTGTGCAGCATCACTCCAAACCAGAAATCAATTCATACTGCTGCTTTCCAGGGCAGTGGCAACTTTGGCTTGGAATTCATTCTCCAAATCTTTCAATCAGGCTTTTCTGATCATTCTAATACATGGATATCTGCTGTGTCATGGCTGTGTGATCATTAAGCTGGGGGGAAAACCACTACTACACGTATGTTGATAGGTATGTTATTCATGGCAGAATAGTGAAGCATTGAGTATCCATTCAGTGTCAGTTGGAGGGCACTGTGCTGTATTTGTTGCCATCATCATTATAAAGGTTACAAATGATCTACCTGGAGCTCAGCATATATCTTTTAGGAGGAAGTGTCAACACAAAGATAATGGGGGTGAATTTAGAGAACAGTTTTAGGTATGCTTGCTGCTTTTCTCTGTAAGTCAATAGGTGTTGGCTGGAAACTGCACAAAAAGTAAGTAGTGGAAGCAAAGTCTGTGTCAGTAATCTCCCTGAGCATTTTTGTTTGGAGGCTGATTGTTTGCTCTGTCCGATGCTGACAGCAGCTATGTACAGTAAAAGTGATATTTTGTTATTTTTTTATTTTTTAATTCAAGAATATTTTTGGTCCAAATCTTCCTTTGTGTTGTTGTCATAAGGAAGTGCATGGAGGGAATAATCAGGAGACCAGATGGCATTTTCAGTAGTAGGCCTATTCAGATGTTTTCAAATCTCTAATTGGTCATTGGTTTTAAATGTTAATATGCTTCACTAGTAAATAATTTATATTCTCTTTTTTTTTTTTTTTTCCATGTTGCAAAGAATTATGAAAAAATTAGATATATCATGAAGAATGGTATAAAAAAAATCTGTATTCAAGCAAGGGTTTTGAGTAGTGGCTGTGAGCGCCAGCAAATCTGAATAAGATGATTGTCATTCCGACTGATTAAAAAGTGACAGGCTGAAAAGAAATGCAGGGATGTATTTTGTGTTGTTATAAACTGGAAAAATTATGGGTGAAGCTGTGCTGATTAACACCAGCAGAGAATGCAGTCTGATATCTGTCATCATATCCTTGCTTTGTATAGAATTGTTTTCTTGGAGGAGAATCTGTCTGGAGCATCCCCTGCAGCCCAGCACAAGGGTGACAAAAGGGTTTGGGTCAAAATGAAGACAAAAATAAGGAAGGAAAATAAGCCAACTGAAGGATGACAAGGGAAATCAATGACATCAGTGAGGAAAATAGCCCAAAGTGGATGTTTCTTATTGGGGAACTTTTCAGTTAAATGCTGTCTCTGTACCATGCTAAAGACTTCTGTAAAGAAACATTTAGTAATGTTTCTGTCTCTGGACATTACAAGAAGAAGAAATTAAAGAAACTGAGAGAAAAAGGAGAAGGAACCTTGGAGAAGGAACAGGGAGGTGCTATACCAAGGTACAGAGTACAGGATTTCCATGCTGTAGATTGGTTGTCATGATAGTGTTTGATCAAAGATTGAACTTAATGATCTTGGAGGTGTTTTCCAACCTTAATGATTCGATGATTCTGAGTCAATAAATATAAATACAAAATATAAATAAATAAAATCAATATCAATTATATATAATAATTATTTTATCAATAAAATCAATTATCAATAAATAAAATACCAAATGTCAAATTGGTAACTGTTTAAAGTAGACACCCACATCCTCATTTGACTGTGGTGAGAAATACCTGTAGTACCTCTGAGATGGTGGGTGCTGGCATCGTCCTCAACAGAGCAGGTTAATGGAAATAGCATTAACACAGCTCTGAGGGGGTGCAAATGAGGAAAAGTGAAGGAGGGAAAGGCCAGACAGGAGCTTGTCAAACTCATCTTGCCAGGGCTCTGTCTTTGAGTTTGATATGTGCCCATCCCTGAGGCCTCTGACTGTTGGCTATTCCAGACATGTTTGTACAGCAAGGTCCTCAGTGGACTTTAGAAAAGCTTTGGTACTTGGTAGGTGTACAAGAGGCCAGTGCTTGGGCTCGACTTTCTTGGAGGGGTGTAAGCGGTAGATATGTAATAAAGGGGAGATGGCCAGTGAGGAGGTGCTGTGGCGCAACAAGGAAAAATAAATCTTTGTGAACACTCACATTTTTCAGCTTCTTTTCTTCATCCAGAAACCCTTGTCTTGTGATGGCCACAGCAACCTTCAGTCAGCCACTGCCAAGGTGTATGGAGCACTTTGGTGTCCGGGTTGAACATTTCTACACATTTAAATGTTATTGAGTATGCGAGACAACAATATAGTTGCCTTAAAGAAGCAGAAATATGTTGCATGTTCTTGTTAAAGCAGCTTGTTCAGAGACATTTGGATCCACAGGGGTTCTTTGCACTTTTCATGATGCGGTTGACAAAATAAGATCAAGCTATACTAAGAAACAGCACCAACTCTGAAAAAAACATCATCACTATATGTGAAGCACAGATGGTGCTTTTGGTACTTGGTATTATAGCTGTTTTTAAGTTTATTGGAGAAAAATATGGATTTTTAAATCTTACACCTGCATGCTGAGAGGAAGCATATGTAGAGACTCACTGAATCCCTGGGTGTATTCTGAGTGGATCGTTACATATTTGGAGATGGAGTTTTCTGTTCTCCCTCACCATAAGCAATATTTAATTCTGCAATGGATCTGCTGAAGTCAGTTAGGAACAATGGAGGATGAAAAGGGCATTTGGTTTCTGTCCTGTGTTAGTGGTCTGGTTGTAAAGATAAAAGGCCTGTACAACATTTTTTTTTCTTTTATGTGCCCTATGCATATCCTTGTGCATGCACACACATAACTGCACCCAAATGTGCACGGCTGTATTTGATGCATTTTTTTGTACAGAGGTGTCAGCAGGGTAAACAGAGAAGCTTACAGGGATTAGATCAGAAGGACTCCTAAGAACAGCTTCTTTGCAAGAGTAGCAGATCAAAGCTTGCTGGATGTTTAAATACAACTTCATGCAAATATCAGGGAGTTACTGTCCCATCTCTGCCTTTGTGCCTTCTGTCAGTATTTTCCATGCTGCTGAACCAGACTGGTACCTTGCCTCATCTTCTGCAATCATGTGTGTTTTCCTTGGATATATATCTCTAGGGAAGCTATGCCCCTAGTTTGTTGCTGCTGCTCTCAGACATTTTTGGAATGATAATGTTACCTTTTTCCATCCATTTTGTTGTATATCTTTGCCTGTTTCTATGTTTCTTTCCAAACCTTGGTGCATTCTGGAATGCCCTTATGTTTCACAGAAGGGAAGCTCAGAGTTGTACTCTACACCCCAAAAGTTAGGTCTTGTTAGGCAAGGCCTCACTTTTTGCATTCAGAGGGGTGTGTGCTTTTGCACTGCAGTTCAGGTGTGAAATTATCCCTTGGTCCAAGAGGCTGGATGGGTGTGTACACATAACTTCGTCAAGGTACTCTGTTCTCTTTTTACTCTTACCAGACTTCCTCTAGGATGCTTTGATAGCTAAGCTAACTCAGAGCTGGGATCAGCTCTCTAGTCTACCCAAAGCTTCTCAGGACTCCCTCTGTCTTTGCTCCCAGCTGGAGAATAAGTCACTTTTCTAACTCCTTGGAGTGCTGTAAGAATAGACTCCCTGAATCTCATGCTCTTCTGTTGGGGAGAGCCCAGTGAGTAGAGTCATACAGGCAGGTTGGTCACTGGAGTCCTGTCTGCATGGGAACTTCTTTCCTGTTTCTTGATATTCTTGCTGTGATTATGCCAGAGCCTTTGAAGAAAACCTGTGATTCTCTTTCACAGCTTGGTCTTGCAATGTGAAAATTTTGGGAACTTGATTATATTTTATTTTCCTACATTAGTGAAAAAATTCTTATTTTGAGGCACAGCAAATACCCTGGCTTCACCCACCACCAAGATAATGGAATATTCTCCTTTCATCATCAAGTACCTGCTCCTTGTGAGATGTGCAGCTTTCAGTTTCCCTTTTCAAGATGTAGTGGGGGGCCAAAGCAGATTTTTCTTTTAAAATTTTTACCTGTTTTGTGAACTTAGATGTCTTTTTGACATCATGAACTAAAGGTCAGAAATATCAAAGGGTAGCTCTTCCCCCATGCTAGAATGTCACATTCTTTCCTCCTTGGGCCGTGAGATGTGCAGGCAGGGTGTTTGCATAACAAGTGCCATGTCAAGTCAAGGTTAAAACAGGATTATTTATTCCTTTTTCCAACTGAGGATCAAAGTACAGTGCACATTGTATGGAAATCACATTTGAAAGAGCTGAGTTCAATTACCTTCTCAAATAATTGTCAGAAACATGTAGCTGCTTTTGAGGTGGAGGGTATTACTTACAGTAAAACCTAACCTTGGACTTACTCCTGTGGCCCTCTGATTTCAATGTATGGTTCTTCAGGCAGAATGTAAGTCCTGCTGAGGGTCAAATCCAAGCTGCTGAGTAGCACCATCAGTCAGTCGTGGGCCAGATACTGCCAGCTAATCAGACAGCATGCCTCTGGGATCTTGGAAACAAGGGCTTGTGCCAAGTGTGACTGAATGTAGTTTGCTGCTGTATTTTGGCTTGTATGTGCTGGCCAGGATATGTCCTGGGTATGGCAGTCCAGCTTTACTGATTCCCAAGCTCCTTGTGAGGGCAGTGAATATTTTTTAAAGCTTTGTGTGGCTTTGGCCATTGTGCTGACCTTGAGGAGAGCAGGCCCGTGGGGACCCCTGCTCTAGCACTGCTGAAGAGGCATTTCTGGTGCCTCTGGGTTTATATCTCGGTTCCAGAATTGTACTTCTCTATTTGTTCCTGCCAGTGACAACTTTTAAACTTCCCTGATGCCAGTTCCAAGTGGGTGGAGAGGTGGCAAAAGAACCTGCTTTGATTTAAGTGAGTGAGGGGGCAGTGCTACTCTGTCTGCCTGATTATTTATCTCCCTAGTTACACACAGCACTTGCTTTCTCTGGAGTGATTCAAGCATATCATAACCTCTTGCTTTAGCTCTTTTATCATGCTGGTTTGCTGCTACAGTGTAGTCAGAAATCTGTCTTGGCCTTTGCAGAGCAGAGGATGTCATCTCATTTTATTGCACTTTGATGTGCCTCCCCCATGTTTTTTTAAGTTTCCTGTTTATCAAGCAGAAGGTTCCAAGAACTGAACTGGATGCTTCTGGGCTGGGCAGAATAGGCTCTGTCAGTAGTAAAAGCCTCCCACCAATGTCACATGGAGATAAATGGGTATAGAGACAGGTGGTCAGCAAGGCTTGCTGCATCCTGGAGAGTGCTGTCTCTGCTAATGCAAAGAGCATCTCACTGTGTTCAGGGATCCTCAGAGAGGTTTTAACCAAAACACCTATGGATTTCAGCATGAAGAGAAGCAGACTCCTTTTTCTCCAGTATCTTGCTATACAATGGATGTATTCACACATATAAATGCTAGAAGTGATGCATGTGAGATCTGAGCTCAAATTCTGGGCCAGTGGGATTCCTGGAGTCAGTGGCAATCTGAATTTTGCATTGTTGCAATGAACCCCATTTCTTCTCTCCTTCTCAGGCACAATTACATTTCCATACCTGCTATCTCTCATTACTCTCCAACACAATTTGCCATGGGTAGGAGATTGCTTCACTACCTCCTCTGAGTATATTTGGAATTGCCTGAGGAAATGGGGAATTGTATCTCCTGGATGTCCTTTATGGAAATGATGCCTAATGAGAATGTATGATGTATGAAGTAAAAGAAAAAACATGTGGGTTAGGGTGTGGTTGAATTTTTGGGAATAAGTCAAGAACATAAAGAGGGGAGGGTCCCCTAAATGTCTAGTCAATGGGAGCTGAGGCAGCATTTGTGTGTGTGTGGAGAGGAACAGCCAGCAGAGCTAGTTAGTGCTCACATGGTGTGGCAATTCCACCCAGAGACAATGTACTCAGAGATGGAGTTTCACTATAGCTCCCTAGCTGAGGATTGAGAAGAATTGTTTAGCTCTCTTTGTGCATCTCAAATTTTAAGGAGAAGAATTGATTTAATTTCATCTCATCTGATCCTGATTAATGAAAAGTCATTTCTGCTAGTTGTGGGCAGAAAAAATAATCTTTGACTATTTTGTAACTTTGCAGATATATGTAGGTGTGTAGCTGGAAATTCTATAATTCTAGAAATTATGACAAGGCATCCATAAAGATGAGGCTGAAACCCTAAGCAGCAGCATTGTAGCTTAAAGGAGTGTTATTTAATACCTATTAATGGAACTGCTGAAGCATAAATACTCTCAGCTCAAACAGATTTTGTTAACTCCTTTGTGCTGGCAGTTTTGGAGTGGGATGGCAGATGATTCACCACTGTCTGGCAGGGTGGTTTTCCCTCCATTCAGTACCAGAACTGGTGTCTTGAGGGTGAGAGTCAGACTGCCAGGAGGAGGAGGAGGAATTGCAGGAGCACATGGGCAGGCAGGAACCTTTTACAGGCTAAGTCCTGGTGTCCCTGGGGCCACAGAGAAGCTGCACTTGCAGCTGTGATTGCAACACAGATCTTACTGTGAGGAACAGTCCTTGTTCATTATATTTTAGGGAAGGACTTCAGCCTTCCTGTGAGGGATGCTGGGGGTGTGGGCACTGCAGTCTCTGCCCTGGTTCCCCCTTTGGAACAGGGAGCAGAACAGGAATGCTCCTGTGCATGCACAAGGGCTGAATTTGTCCTGCTTAATGGCCAGCCTTTTACAGGGCACCCCTGGGCTTTTCAGTGAGACTCTGGAGAGAGAGGTACCACCAAGGGATGTTCCAGTATGGTCAAGATCAGGATCACTTCTTGGGGTTTCTCAGTCTTAGGTATTTTGAAGATCGAGCTAACAGCTCAGTCAGCTGTCTCTGTTAAGTGTCTCTGAAGAATTTTTATTCTAGTTTCATTCTGTTTACTCAAGGGTTCAAAGATCTGGAGTACAGCTCCTGCACAGTATGGGACTGGCATATAAATAACTGCTATTTAGAAGGAAGAACAATGCCTATTGGATAATTTACATGCAAATTTTTATGTAGTTTTGGGATACAAGATATCTTTTCATGTCATCCTTTGAAACACAGGATTAAAAGAAATATGTAAGTTGAATTTCCTAGACAATAACATGACTCCAGAAGTTAAGACTTGAAGAACAATTGTTAACATGAAATCAATAATAAATGAGAGTGAGAAATTTTATAATCCATTTGCTTCTGGATTATGCCTACACAAGAAAAGTAGTCAAATTGATCTGGAGAATGATTTACTTAAAATTGGTACAAAATCCCTGTGTGACTCTAAGATGGGTTAAGTTTGCATTGTGCTATGAAATGTGATTCTTTCGTATGTATAGACAGGGCACAGATTGCTAATTATAATAAGTGATGAAGCTGCAGCAGATCAGGTTTCTGCCATGCGGTGTTGATGCCCAAGCTTATAAGGCATGCACCAAAATCTGTGCTCTGTCCTCTGCTGCCAAACAGCCACTTGAATGTAGGAGTCACACTTCAATGATCTTTAAGAGTCATTGAAATAAAAAAAGTGACAAAGAACAACTACAATACGTTCATCATGGAATTAGGGCTTGTTGTAGGACCAGACCTTCTGCTTTGTCAATGGCAGCTCAGCAGTTTTCACATCACTCTGCAGCCAAATAGGAACTTTGTTTATCTCTCACGTCTGTTCATTCATGCTTTTAATTAGTTACCAGCTCTCCTGATGGTGAGGAGTTGGTGCCTGATGTTACTGAGGTTATTAGAGTGTTCATGTTTATGCACATGAGTTCTTTTTTTGTATTGGATTTCAAGCAGTCACAAGTCATAGTAAGGAATTAAATGTCATGTAAAGAAAAAAATGTGACCCATTGATCAAGAGGTGCTGTTCCACCAGGCTATCCTGGCTCTGGGTCTGAGCCCCAGACAGGTGAGGATGTATCCTGTTATACTGAAAAATAAATATTTAGCAAAGCCTCAACACACAGAAGCACTCAGCAATTTCTCTCCTGCTCCCTCACTGCAGCAGTGCTGCAGCTGGGTCTGCCATCATTCCACTCCCATGACAGAGGACAGGGCAGGACCAAAGAAAGACAAACAAATTTAAAATTCACCTTGATATAATCAAGGAATAAATTTTTAACTGAAGCCTGGAGATAAAGATAAGGAACAAGCAAGACACGATCTATTTCCCCCTTTAAACTTGTCCCACACAAGGGAGCAGATCTTCCCACGATGTAAATCAGCAGAGCTCCACTGACTGGAGAGAGCAGTTGTAATTTATCCTGCCTGAAGGTCTGCACAGAAGTGCTTGAAGTTTCTTGCAGTTCATTGGAAACTTGTGACATTGAGAGCAGGCATTTGACTCCACTGTCCTCTGAAGCGAGTGGCAGCACAGGCAACTTATAATTACAAATACTTGATAAATCTCCTTCAGAGGAACTGAGGAGCTTGGTAAGATGTTTGAGTCTGTGATGGCTGATTTAATTTCTTGTGAGAGGACCGAATTGCTGCGATTTCAATCTCAGCACAAGGGCACCATGCAGCAACACTGTGGAAGAGGTTCCAAGGGTCCAGCCATGCATTCAAGTATTTTCAAGGATCATCTCTACCTTGTGGAGATCAGTGGGTTCCTTTCCAGAGAGCACAAAAGCCTGAGAGAAACAAAAGGAACCTATTTCAAGCCATTTTTGTGAAAACAATATCTCTCCACAACACCTGACACTTCATGCAGCTGGTAAATACCATTCCCTATCAGCTACCTAATCTTTTTTTATGGGTATTTGGCCACCTGCACCTGACCACCAAATTTCCACTCTGTTTGCCACTGCTGACATTTATATAACAAAGAGCTTCTAACTGTTCATTTGTCAGCACAAGAAAGTTGAGCACAGGAGGAGACAAATATGATAGGCACCATACAGCAGCACTCAGAGCAGTGCTGCTACCTGTGTCTCCAGAATCTGTAATAGTTATGTTGAGCCATTGTTCAGAAAAACATGCTGCCAAGTGCTTGGAATGATTTAACTCTCTTGTTCCTGGACAAAAGTGGATGCTGCTTTATACTAAGTCCTTTCTCTGCTGGATGTCTCATTATTGTTAAAGATTTCATAACACTGTGATATAAGGAAACACAGAGCTTTGAGTCTTTTCTGTGAGGCATATCTAGGGATCAGTTGCATTCTCCTGTAATCAGCAACCAGTGAGCACAGGAATGGAGCTGACAGTCTCTTCTTCCTCATCTTTCTGCCTCCAATCAATGGGTAGGGATTTCTGAACAGGAGCAGGAGAGAAGAAGAGGAGAAGGTCCTGCCTGCAGAGCTCAGCATGTGAGTGGAGCTTTCTGGACTTTTCTCTGTTCATCCTTCTGCTCTCCAGAGTGTGAGTTTCCCAGGCAGTGCCGTGCACATCCTGCTGGTTGGTGAGCTCTGCTGGGAATGGTGTTTGATTGTGGTCTTCAGTAGTTCTGCTGATGGGTCTGTGTGAAACCTTGTGTTAACACTCACACAGACCTGGTCCTCCTGAGTACCTGAGGGTCACACTGAGGAAAAGTGCCATGGTAATTTCTCACTTGGTTTCTCCTAGCACTGGAATGTGGCTTTTGGTTGGAGTTCCTGCCAACTTCTACCAGCTAAAGGATATAAGGTATTTGAACAATGACTGCTATCCCTTGGGAATAGAGCTGCCTGAGAGCCAGCTGACACTGAAGGATTCAATCTTGATTTCAATATCTACAGAGTCATGGGGTCTTTCTGAGTTTCTAAATCTGGAAAGTGGTCAACAGGATTACTTTACCTTTTTCACTTATGATGGAGAGCAAGGTTTTATAATGGTGCATCCATGCCTAGTTAGAGCTGATATTTATTAAAGATGAATATAATTTGGCTAAGAGGTTTTTAGTGCAAAATACAGAAGAAAAAGAAATTACTGCAAACAATAACAAGATCCCTGAACTGTCTTGAACTGTATAACTGAGATTCTCAAGTACTGTCAAATCATCTCTGCATAAGGCTGAACTGCTGACATTTGTTTAATTACAATGTGTTTAGGAAATAGAGCAACATTCCTAATTGCTTGTGTGTGCTTGCATTACATATTTTATATGATACCTTTACTCAATTTGAATAAATTTTCATTGAAATTGTGAGAAAATTATTTATTTTGCAACAATTGGACACAGAGAATGCATTGTGCTTATGCCTTACATAGGATTTTGGAATATTTGCTGCTCACCTTTTTGTAGTAAAAAAATGTTGCTGAGCAGAAGCTATTTTTCTGGTGAGAGAAGACCTGCAAAAACACTGAAATTGTGGTTGAGCTAAGATAATGCATTTCAGTAACCTCAAGGCTTCCCTTGCTGTAGCAAATCAGCTTATCCAGGCACTGATGTTTGAAGGTTGTGTTAGGATTTCCTGTATTGTTTTCAGGGTGTTTTTCTGGTTATCCATGATTAAAAATTTAGCAGACTTGCCTAGCTGTGGGTTAGTGAAGTATGAACCTCTTCTACAGCTTTTTTAGAAACTGAGGTGCACTAAAAATTTTGCCTAGTTTCCCTGTGCTCCTGAAGCAGGAGTATGGAACAGAGGAAAGCCTGTCTTGTTTTGGAGTTTTGGAGGATTCCAGTTTCCTAAGAGTGTGGCACAGTTTCTCAGGTATGACAGGCAAAGTGAGACAGGTGTAAGTGAAGTGATTTCAGCACCATTGCAGTCACTGATCACTCTGCAAACCCTCAGGAAAGGTGGGGAATGGGCTGCGCAATCTGCTGGTGAGTGAGTGGCAGGGTGTGGCTGTGCCTCTGTAGGAAACAAAGATCACAAGAAGCAGTGAAAGCTAATCCATAAGATGATTCATGCGATAAGAACTTATCAGGATGATGAAGTATGTGAGGTCTGTGTGGCTGTTGCAATTAAGGCTCTCTGAATAAGCACAGCAGATTATGTGTGTTGGTATTCACACCGTGCTCTGTGGCACACGTGTGTCAGAACTACTGGCAGCCCGGAGATTTCAGCAATAATCAATAACTTCCAATTGGTTTGCCCTAAGCATTAGCACTTGGTGAGCAAGAATGCCTTCTAAATAATTCAAAGGATTTGAGAACAGGCATCATAGAACAATGAGATTTGGTCTTCAGGATCACAATGTTGTTACATGTCTGGATAGTTTATCAGGTTGTGGACATTGGATTTTACATACTTGTACCACACTTCACATTCCCTACTGGGAAGTCTTGCCCATTTTAACACATTTGCCATTAAACTGGAGGGAACAAACTCAAGGCCATTTCAGGCAGACCTCTGAGATACTATAATTTGAAATTGCGGCTCAGAGCTGGGAAAGAGCAAAGAGTTTTGCAGTAAAATACGGATTCTGCAGAGAATTCTAAAAGCAGGGTTTGGAAACTGCAGCGGCTAAGAGGATTTTTTTTTTTTTTCCAAACAGCAATAAAGTACTTGGAGTATCTGTGTAACCTTTGTGAGGAATATCTTCTCCCTGGAAGCTGCTGCAGTTGTCTTTGAATGAGTTATTGTCTCTTAGCAAGCTTTAGGGTGTTGTTGAGATCCTTCCTTGCAAGGCTCGAGGGATGAAGACAACAGTTTTAAAGATTGCACTGCCATCATCCTTACAAGACCTGGCACTGGGGAACAGGAGGGCAGTGACAGCCAGTGTTTTTTGAGTCCAGCACTGTTGTCCTTGTTTACCATAATTTCAACCATAATGAGCATCTTAGTGTCAGGTAAGTTTTAAAAAGAGATGCTCTATTAAAAACAAATAGTCACTGCCAGCAGGGATGCAAACTGGGACTACTAAAAGATGATCTGATGAGGATAGTTAACTGCAAATGGGATGTGGATTTCACTCTAATAGTTTATCAACAGGAGCTTTCTGTAAAGCTCTTCAGTGTGCTGCCAAATTCAGCTTCCAAAGCAAGGAAAGTAATAGAAGTCCAATGTTGTTAATGTCAGTGTTTTCTAGTTAATTATGTTATACTATTAATTATATCTAATTAATTGTTACCTGAAAAAAATCACTAGAAAGTACAAAGCATTACTTAAGCCTTGCTTTGTGTCTTTTTACTCAGAAGTTCCTTTGTTATAAATATATTTTCCTCCTCAAAGCCCTCAAGCTCTCGTAACAGACTATATAGGTTGCATTATTCTCTTCATACAGGAGAGACTTCTGCTGTTAAAAGAAAAATACAATTTCAAGAATGTGTATGTGTGCCTGGATTTGTACGTCCTGAAAGAAGAGAAAAACCTAAAAGGAAAACAATAATCGCTTATGGTGCTCAAGCAATTATTTTGTCTGCCTTCTATTTTATTTTGAACTCCCTTTTAAGCAGCCCTATAAGTCTTCTAGCACTGATATCTACTCTTTGGTCATAATGTTTCCCTGCTGCCTAGTTAAAGTAAGGAGAAAAGAAGCCTCGTGTTCCATATGTTTATTGAGGGAATTTTTTGTGTGTGCAGTTCACAATAAAATTGCATCCATTTGGCTCGGGATCCACAGTGTAATTCCATTAACAAAGCAGCTCTCTACCTTTTGTGTATGCTGTTATCCTTAAAGCCCATTCCTGTCATTGTGTCTCCCATAAAAACAGAACTTTTGCAGGTGATTTAGTTCAATTCATTTCCAGTTCTGTTCTATTTTCTTTCTTTGCAGACTAAATAACTTTTCAGAAAACATTTGATAGAATCATTTTCATTTTTCCATTCAAGATAAAACTTGTACTGAAAATAAAATGCATTTATTTGGTCAAAATATTCTCTTATATAAAGCGTGAAGTTGGTTTTTTTTTCTGCATTATTTCACTGTGTTCCTCCCTCCACCTCTGAGGGCTGAGATATCCTTTTCTGTAAAATGTGAAAAGCACATGTGGCATTGTGTGCCACACAGCACCAAGGGCTCCCTGTGCATCCGAGGTGCATAAAGCTCTTGATTCAGCCTGAAATTGTGTATTCTTCCAAAAGAGGGACAAAATATGGCCTAGCTCAAAACTTCTGGGACAGGAGCACAGTTTTCCTAAGCCTCAGAATCAGCAGTTCTTCTAATGCCAGTGACTGCTTCTCCTGGCTGAGCTTGTTCATTTTAATGTGGTGACACTGTGCTGTTTCACAAGGACATCCCTTAGGAAGCCCTCCAGAATCAGGGATATCTAGAAGTTATGTGTTCAAAAGAAATCATTCCTTCTTAGCAGATATACCCCAGCAAGACTCTTACAAGGGCATTCTAAAGGACTGCTGAGGTTTGGAAAATGGGACTGAGTTCTCCAGTGCCTTGGCCAGAGACCCCAGAGTAAGGCAAGCTTGTTTGCCCTTTGGTTTACAAAAATACTGTGAGGAACAATGCTGTTTATTGCCTGATGTACTGGTAAAAATGGTCTTGTGGCTTCCAAATACTCTCCAGCCATCTGCTCACAGCCCTCTGGCATCTCTCTGATGGCGCAGGCCATCCTTTCTTCTTGTGCTTTCCACAGCACCTCACACAGTGAGGTCTCAGGCCATGGAAAAGCAAGAGTCACAAACAATAGCAGTAAGTTACATCACTGAACCTTCCTGCTTGTGCCCTCCATCATAAAGCTTGTGTTTTTTTAGGGGCAAGGAGGAAACTCTAGGGAAACAAAAGGAGATTGAAAAAAAAAGACTTTACTGCTGTCCCTGCCCTGAAGTGTGGGCTGAAAATCTGCCTGAAATATGAGAATATATGCATGGAAGCACATGCAGACATCTAAATGAGACTCTTTAGTGTGGTGAAAGCAGCTCACCAGCCCTCAAGAATTGCACATACACTTGTTTTTTTGAGTGAAACTGGAAATGAGTGACTGCTTTTTCCTCTCCAAGTTAAACAGACTGCTGGGCTTGTGCTTTACTGCTGGCCCAGGAAGGTCATGAGAGACTTTCTTTGTTCACCCTTCCCATGTGCTGCTGTATTACTCACTCTGGCATGGTGGAGAGAGTGCCCCTTTTTAGAAACTGCATCACTGGACATTTGCTAAGGCATATTGCCAGATTTAATAATTGATGGGCAGGAGAAGATCCTGCGTCCCTGTCTTCTGACCTCACGGAACATTGAAATATGGCAAATAACAACGACACATGACCCCATGGAGGTGACTGGTGCAATTTTCCATTTTCTCCCTCTCTCTTCCCCTTTTCCTCTTTTTTTAACATTTCCATACCTGTTTTTTTTCTGTTCAGGATGTTTGTGCATCTCTTCACCTGGCTTTTAGAGTTTATAACCTCAGTTTTAGGATAGATTCATTTTTCCAGGTACAAAATTAAGATACTGCTAAGTATCACAGATAATGATATAATAGTAGATCCCTTTGTCTGAAATGTGCTTTTAGGTATTACCTTGGTCAGTAATTTAATTGAATTGGATAGTGACAACACACTGACATTGTTAAGGTTAATGACCCAATGATTTACAAGACAAGGCACATTTACCGGCAAATGGATTTTAGTAATTGTTCTACTGAACAATGAGTATAACAATTTATACATTGATCCACAAAGTCCTACAGCAAAGCCTCTTTTCTTACTTTGCCAGTGCCCCTGTCCATGAATTCAGTGTTGCTCAGAGAATGTTTTCTTGGCCCTGCTGTATTTTAACAGCATTGAACTGGATATCAAATTATTTCCCTTAATGTGATCCCCAGATTTTTTTGTCTGTGTGGGGGAGGTGGTAAGAATGGGAGAGTGTGACCTGTCCAGGCAGGGCAGTGTTTGTCTTGGCTGGGTTGGCCCAAGAGTTTCTCCAGTCAGTGGTTGTATCTCTTTGACACATGCTTAATGTCTGTTTCAGTAAATTTGGATTGTTCTGTTTTCTCTTCCAAAATGCTGTGGAAGGCCATGCCAAATGGGGTAGGAGAAATCTGGTTTAGTCAGAGCTATGATCTGTATTAAATAACTCTGTAATCATATGCAACACAAGGCAAAAGTGTTTGTTCTTCAACTACTGCATAGAGCTTGCTCAAAATACTTTCTATTAACTCTTTGTTAGCTAAATTGCAGATTTATATAGTTTTGTTTCTTGCTTTGAAGCTGATAACCAATTCATTAATTTTGCTTCAATATTTTCAATACTATGATAAAAGTAATATTACTGGAACCTGGAATTTTGTGAATGTTCAAGACCAACTGGAAAAGGTCATAAGAAGTCTTCAGCCAGAGGCTTTAAGCTCCTTGATATTAATTGTTTGTGTTGCTAATTAAGGATGATGATTGTAAGAGATGGTGCTTAACATCTTTATTAATTGATTATTACTGGAAAATACAGTATTTAATCATCATTGATCTGTTGTACAGCTCCATCACTGGCATTAGCTGAAACACAGAACAGAAGTTTTTATTGAACATGGTTGTCTTTCTTACAGTATTATTGACAATGCTATCATTTCCATAGTGGTAATGGACCAGCAGCTGTTGGTTAGCTACTCTTTGATACAACACAGTTTATAAACTTCATTTTATTGTCTTTCATTTTATTGACCATTGATTTCTTCAGTTGTTCTTTTTCTTCCCTTAATAATTTTGTATCGTTCCTGGCTTCTAGTGGGTTGCTGCCGAATTTCTCTCTTTTGCATTTGACATTTATTGGCATTTTCCCCATTTTTAACTACTTTCACTCCCCCATTACATCACAATGAGATGGTTTGTTCAAGGTATTATTGCAATTATCAGCCCTGTGTTCTTCAATGCACTGCATATGTAACACCCAAATAAGATCGCAAGACTTCTGACCTTCAGCAAAGGTGCTTAGGTCTCAAACTTCCCTCTGTTTGGTCTTAGTGATGTTTTCAAATAAGTAAATACCTCAGATTTTATCATCAATAATAAAAAGTGAAAATTTAGAAGAAAATGTCTCTTTATCCCATGTTAGTGTGAACTAAATGGAAATAATTGGATTATTTTAGTTCAAGGAACAATGTGCCTCTTCCAGTTATCCAGCACAGTGACAGTGGTGCTATGGTGGTGAGTTTTTTGACTGGTCCATAGTTTATTTATTTCTCTCTGTGGGCCCACAACCTGCAGTTCAGGAGATGGGAGGGTTGCAAGGGTTGGATGGTGATTATTTCCTTGGTTGCTAAACTGCTGTGTGTAATTTCAAGCAGATCATAGAGACCTTTAGAGATACCCAAAGAAGGGGGAAGAATGCCACAGTGGAAAATATATTGTGTCCCTTGTCAAACTGATACTTTTGGGTTTAGTCCTTAGTAAAATAAAGAAACAAATAGTATGAAAGAACCAGCTGCAGATATTAAAGAGCAACAGGGTGAGGAATAAGAACTTTGGCCTTTTAAAGAAGCATAGGAAGTCATGGAGAGGTCAAAGAAGACTGAAAAAATATAAGACATTGAAACTGTGTTTACAAACTAGAAAAGGAATGACACAAAAATAAGTTTAAGAAGAGAATAAGCAGTGAAAAGAGAAGCTGGAAAGATATATTAACATGTGTGTGAAGTTTTTGGCTTACTTTGCAATAAGAAGCTGCACTGTATGTAAAACCTACAGATTTCCTCAATCTCTATGACGCAAGCAGGTGAAATATTCAATGAAACCATCTATAACCTTTCTGATTGCATTTTAAACATTTATGTTGCTAGCCTCTATATCTAATAAACCTGAGACTTTAAATGGAGCATGGCTTATTAAATCATGTCTTTTCCATCAGTCTCATCAGTGGAGGGGTACTGATAATATTAACATTGAATGGGACCCAACCAGCATTGCATTCCCTTCTGTGCTGAGTCCCAGTTCTTCTGCCTTGATGAATGGTTATTTGGGATCTCCTGTTTTGTTGTTTTCATGCAGAAATTATATGGTCATTAGTTTCCACTCCCGTTTTTCCAACAGTCTCACTGAAAACCGTGGGTTAAAGGCCTTACCCAGAGATGCAAACAATAAGATGTACATACGGTTGCTGCTATTATTACCTGCCTAAACTATTGTAAAAGGATGTGTTACCATCTGAGCCTTAGATTGAAGGGCATGGTGACTGTTTTACAAAGCCTGGTTGCCAATCAAAAATAAAAAAATTTTGGGGAAAAATTACAAAATGCTATTAACTAGAGGAAATAATGAAAGGTGTGTAATTTCACATGAATTTTCATAATTGATGGGCATTAAAAACTTCAAGGAAGATAGGAATAAATACACAGATTCTTTTCAATTCAAAGACTTCATACTAGTTATTAGATCACTATAAGCAAATATTTGTCCTCACAGGATTGCAGGGAAATGAAAACTTGGTTAAGTGTTATGGCAACAAATGCAAAAGAGGAACTTAGTCAACAACGTTAATTTACTTGCAGCTGGGTTGTTTACATTTCCCAATTTCAGGCTATTTTAATGTAAAATTAGGCATAGCATAGAGGGTAAAGCAAGTTCAGCTTATTCCTAGGTCTGGATTGTGAGCAATCCTGCTGGTTTGCAGTGGCCCACCTTGGAGAGTCAAAGAAACTCACCCCTTTTCTTCCTCTGAAAATCTGCATAATTTTTTTTAGCCAATATGGACTGTCTTGTGAATATTTGATACAAAACTATACATGGTATCATGTTTTTGTTCAAACTGTATTTGCATTCCTTTTGGGTTCAGTGACTGTGTTGCTTTTCTCCTTTCTGAAGTGCTGGTGTCAGAGGACGCCACAGAAGCTCAGGGATTGTTTTCAGCAGGTGGGATGTGGCAGATATGAGGCATTTGGATCTAGATTTCTTTAAAGACTTTTTACAAACTGACAGGAAGGGTGAAATGGCAAGTGACACAGCCTGGCCAGGGGTGTATCAGGGGCTAATGGCTAAATAGGAAAGTAGAATATCTGTGTAGAAGGCAAGTGCAGGCAAATAGCATCAGAGGAGCAGAATGCTTAGGAAGCTGCAGCTGGAGAACAAATCCCCAGGTCTGGTCAGCAGAGATTTCAGAGAGGATGATTTCAGGGGAGCTTGTGTTTGGTTTGGACAAGGAGAGAAGGAAGATAAGGTCAAATCTGAGTGAGAGCACTGAGGCAGTCCCTGAAGAAGAAAGCAGAAAGGTTAGATTAACACCATTGGCTCTGCTTAGCAGGAAATGATGTGCCCATGGGATAAATGAAGCAGAGGCACTGTGGAAAGGGTAGAAAGTGAGGGAGGAAATGGTGTTGACATCTTTTGCCTTTTTGCTTCACAGAAATTGGTCAGCAAGAACAGGTGAACTACATGCAGTGCATGGGCTGGAGCTTTACTGCTGGTGGTCTGTTGAGCAAAATGATGCTGCTGTTAATGCAGCTGTGTTTGCTGGTGGGAAACAGGCTGGAGAAGGATGCAGAGCAGCTGTAGCAGGTTTTGTGGACATGACACTGCACTCAGGAGTGCAGAGCAGGCCTGGATTTTGTGCAAGTCTTGCAAAACCTGAGTGCAATGGGGGGGGGTTGCTGCTGTTGTTCTTGGAGTCTACTGAGTTCTTCCTTCACAGACACAAGCCAGCTTCATTCTTCCTGCTTGATAATTTTCTCTCTTTGCCCCAATAATCAGTTCACTGTTTCCATTGCTGTTTTCCTGATCTTGTCAGCAAGCAGTTCAAATCAAGGTCTGCACTAGGTCGATTTTGAATTAATGAGTTTGACAAATGTTTTCATTTTGGAAGACATGCTGCCTCATTGGGCTTGACTTAGCAAGAAAACATTAGAGTGACAATGCTGGATTTAACTTTAGTTATCAACACTTTCAGCCTACATTGGTCTAAGTAATTGTCCTGTTTATACACTGACAGGTTAAAATAATGTATTCTAGAATGAGAGTGCTTCCACAGAAGATGAAAAGCAGCCTAAGAGGGTTATCAACCATTACTATCTGTGACAAGCAGGGTGAGCTAGATGTATGGATAAATTGCTACTGCTCCAGAGGTAATTCCTATACTTAAGAGACATATAAGAACCCCTAACAAGGCATTAATACAGTACAGCTACTAAAAAAGCTCATCTGTCCTACCCAAGCTTGGAACTAATGGCACATTCCACTGTTTTCTTGATGCTACACTGACAGGTGGTGATAGAACTTTAAATAAAATAAAACCCCTACTAGGCTTTTGGAAAGTCAGGCAACTGTGAGGATTTAAAAGCTAATCTTTAAGAAAATAAATAAATAAGCATCTTTATCTGAGATCTAAACACTGTTAGGAATGATGCTTCTGGAATCTTCTTTATTAAAAGTCAAATAATGTCGTGCAGATGGGATCTTGGCAAAATAGGCAACTGCTGATAAAATTTTCTGTCCAGAGAAAAAAAGATGTTTGTTTTTTACTTTTTCAGTCAGTGTTCTTGGAATCAAATAAAGCAATTATTTAAATATGAATTGCTAAGTTTCTTTTCCATCTGCAAGGTTGCACTGAATTACTTGGAAATAGAACTCAATGGAAATTAAAGGAATTGAGCAGCTGCTGTAGGCTTGGTGCAAGGGAAAACCTCTTCCTCTTTGGGCTTTCCAGGTCATTCTTTGGGCTACTTAACTTGTGTCAATGCAGTTTGCTAGGAAATTTTTGAGAGGAGTTGGCTCACTCATATGTTAGTTCATCTGTGAAAAAATTGAGTAGAAATGTCTTTAGCAGCAGAAACTCCATGCATCCCTGGAGTCATGCAGAGGAATTGTAATTGTATGTGCAGAAAAGATGGGAAATTTTTCTGTTATTTTCTAGGAGAAGCTATGTAGGACTTTATTTACCTTACTTGTTCCCCAACATCATAAGCATCATTTTCAGCAGTGCTCAGTGGGAGCAAGCAAACAAGGGATAGGAGCGTGCATGTTCCATACCAGATGCAGTGATGGAAGTTAAATATTGATGGGCGAATTTCAAATGGGAGATGTGTGTGATAATAAGAGGGCTAAAGCTGAAGGAAAGATTGCTGCAGGCTGCTCAGTTCTTCCAGAGGGAACTGGGACTGAGAACTGAAAAGCTCTGCCAAGTAGAAGAGGGCAGTTCCATGTTAAGAGGAGAAGCACAAGCTGGGAACTTCATGAAGGCTCATAACAGGCACAGAATGACTGGAGGATTGAGAAGAAAAGGAGAAAGAGGAGATTATATAAATATAACAACAACTACAGCTCAAATAAAAGGGAAAACAGTCCTAAAATGGGGAATAATGCTGAATAGCCATATGAGTAGAAAGCATGGAACTGCACCTTTCAGGAGCAGTGCTGTAGCTTTATCCAGTTGCTGAACTAGTCCCTTAATGTAAGGAAAAAATTTCCACATCAGCTGGTACACTCATCTCCCAGAAGGGAAAACCTATTTAGTTTGATTAGCACTGGAATTCTACTTTGCAGCAATTGGAATACAAAGCTCTTTCTCTGCCGTAAACTGTCTGCCTTTCTGACACCTTTTACAACAAAGGAACCTTATACAGGTAATTGTGTGATTATTTTGACATCTTTGCAAATGGCCTTGAAGGTGAAGTCCTAGGGAAGAGAGGGGCCTTGGACACAAGCAGAGCTGATGCACCTGTTTCCCAGTGCATGACGTAGTCCTAAACTACAGAAGAATAAAAATGGTAAATGGTAAAAATAACAAAAGTAGTCATCAAAATTTCGCTTTCTTCCTTTGTTCCTTCTTTTAAACTTGAAATAAAAATGTAGAAGAGAGTAAAATCTTTGGGGAGGAAGGGTTACTGCTGGCCAGGGCTGATCAGCCGCTGTGCCTCATCTGGAAAGCTGAGAGGTGAAAAAACACCTGGGAAGCTGAGAGTGCTGGGGATTTGAACCCACGTTCACCAAGACAGTGATGTGCTCAGGCCATAGTGGTTAGAGGGGTGCCTTTCCCTTCAAATTAGAGCCTCCACACAGAAGAAATCAACATGCAAAGGCCAGGAGGAAAGAGGGATGCCACACTAAGACTTGCCTACATGCCGAATTGGGAGCTGGCAGAGATGGGATGCGTTTACCAAGGCTTACAGACAAACATGTTCATTGTATTTGTGCATTTTTAATATGTGGCTTGGATTGTAACATTTTGCAGTGCTTGGCCTTGTTTGTTACATGCTGCCAAGATGGGCCTACTCAAGTATGTTTTTTGGCAAGCACAAAAAATCCGGGTCAGGTATCAGGATCAGTGTTGATTTTAAAAGGCTGTCACGGTGAACCAGGTATTGGAGAGGGGAAGGAGTGTGAATAGGTCAGCTACACCCTGCATTCTTCTCAGGAGCTGCTCGTTGTTAGACTAGTGTTTATTCATGAGGAGACCAGCATTTCTGGGAGGCACAGGTTATAAATATTTAGCACTGTCAGTGGAGAAGGAAAATATTGTTGAAACAATGTCTTCATTTGTCAGAGGAAAAACAGGGACTAATTTTTTTGAGGGAGATCATAGTTAACTGCTCTCTGTGAACTGTTTCTCTAAAGATTTTGGACAGATGGATGCTCATGCAGCCAGAGGACTGAATGCCAATTGAGATGAATATACTTCCATTTATAAAGGCAGGGAAATCATTCTGTCAGGCAGGATATAGGTACACAAATTAAGCAGGTATCAAAATTATATCATGTCTTCAATGGCAACTGACTCGCAAAAAGAGACTATGGGCTGGAATAGCTGAAGATCTCACAGGCTGTAATTTAACTCTGACAGGAAGTGGTAGTCACCTGCTAATAATAATGACAGGCAGATTCACCCTACTGCCCTTCAAATTCCCTTCTGTGCTGTCACTGAAAAATTCCAGCCTGCAATTCCTCTGTGCATGAAACTCCCACAGAATCACTTAACCATCGCTGAGAAGATAAGGGAATGGCTGCAGGGCTCTGCCACATGGAAGAAGCTTCTTGGTCCACAAAGAATCACCTTATTTCAAAGTAAATGCCAGGATGGACCCTTTGAAGTGAAGTCTGCAATTGCCAAAAGAAATTTTTGTGCAGAGAAGAGCATATAACATAAATACTCCAGACAGATGAAGGCAGGGGATGGGAGGCCATGGTGAACACATGATCATACTTGCTTTGGAACAAATCCAGGAGAATTCTGCTCTTTGTCCCCAGCCTGATGCCTTCCTTGGTGCCCACCCAGGGGTGTCACAGTGCAGCCCTGAGATACTGACCCTCCTGCTTTGCTCTGAAGATTCCTACACTCTCTATAATCAAAAAACAATGTGTTATTTCCAAAGGAAATGGGTTGGACGTAAAAACATAATAAATGAAAAATATTCCTGAAAGTATTTTGAAGTCAAAAGCTTGATATTGAGTAATATCAAAAATTGCCATCGTAAGCATTCGGTTTCTTTCAAAATTCTCAGTTTCACACTGGAAGATGAAAAGTCTGCTCAAAAACCATTTTGAGCTTAGTATTCCTGGCCCTGGTTTTGACTTTTGACATTTGGAAGTAAAGTTGAAAGTCACTGATGAAAATTTAAGTTATTGCCCTCTAACTTTTGACAGGATTTTCCACAGACCCTGCTATGCCCAAACTATTTTCTACTCAGCCTGTTCTTTGAAATTCAGTCACTTTTGCTTTTTCCTCATAAACATGTATGAGTCTGTGTCTGGCCTTTGGTAAAATAAGAGTAAGACGTATTCCCAGCTTAAATCTTCCTAACATCCAGATTTCTTACTAAGCTTCTACTGCTGCTGAATTTAATCTACTGTGAATTATCAGAATTCAGCTTCTAGTATAAAGGAGGTTTGACCTCTGGCTGTGCAGTTTTCTTTATTAAAATTTTCATGTGTTTGTTCAAGGATGTTTTATTGTCCAAAAATTCTTGATGGCTGGATCAGGATCTCTCACCTTATGGTTGCTGGCAATTGAAAGCTCTGAACAGCTTATTACTTTTCAATTAAATAAAATAATTTTCATTTTAATCCTTAGTATTTTCTTCTTTATGAAATTTTCATCTCTGTAGAATATACTGGAGCTGTAGGGAGTTTTGGAAATGGGTTGGAAATTTGTGTTCTTGCATTGTCCTTTCTCTAACCTCTGCTGAACTGCTGTTTTGTAACTTTTAACTAGTGCAGTAAATGACAAATTATATCCCTCGAGGTTTATTCATTCCTATTCTCATATACCACCATTTAACTTGACTGATTTCAGCACAGCCTTCAGCTCCTGGAAATGCTCCCCACCTGATTCCTCAAGGGAAACAACCACCCTGCAGGACTTTGTCAGTGCCACAGTTCACAAGACAGGCCCCATCACCAGGGCTTCAGGCAGAGAAGCAGGCAGTTGCCTAAGGTGGGGACCTGCCTGGGAAACACAGTGGGGATCAAATGGTTCCTGTGGCTTGGTATCCTTATGCTCAGCTGGGTTTCTGTGTCTGTCTCTGCCTTCTCCCTGCTTGGTGAGTGCAGATTCCTTCTCTTGCAGCCCCTTTCTCAGATGCCTTTTTACTCCATCCCCTCTGTAGCAGAACCATCCCTTTGAGGATGGTTTCTAGTGGTGCAACTGTGGCAACACTGAGAATGGGGAATAATGGAGCACAAGTTGGGTTTTCCATGGGAAGGTTTAGAGTGGGACTATTCATATGGTAGTTTTCCATCCCAACCAGGCTCCCACACCCACGAAGCCTACTGCAGTCCTGCAGGGAGTCTCCCTGCTTGTCATTCCCCCAGTTCCTTAGAAATAGCACAGGTCCCACTGCACCCCTGGAACTGCCTCTGGTTTAAGACCATAGTGGTAAAATTGCCTGCAGGATGCACAAAAAATGATTGAGTTTGAAAGGAACCTTTTGTAGCTGCAATGTCCTGGATCATAATAGGAGAATGTTTTATGGATGTTGCTGATGTGGGTTATATGGCTGTAGGATGAGAATGGTGCTTTTTTAAGAGGGGTGAGTCTTGGACTTCCATCTTTTTATAGACTGCTGTGCTGCTTTGAAAAAAGCCCTTGCATCTTCAGTGGGGTACAAAAAGAAAATGTGAATTTTTTATCTTAGAGTTATATTGTTCAGCAGACCCTTTGTGGTTTTTTGTTCTGTCACTCTTCAACCCCAGTGTTTGCAGTATTTCTGCAGTCACCCTGAGTGTGCTCAGAGATGATTTGAAGAGAGCTGCTGGAGGGGTAATGTTTGCTTTGGAAGAAACATGTATTTTCCAAATAAGTTTCTCTCCCTGATTTTAAGGCTTCTAAATAATTATTTTCTTTCACACCTACCCACCCACACATCTTCCACTCCCTGTAGCATTCCTGCTTGAATTCATTTTCTGTGAAAGAGAGAGAGACTTTCCAGGTCCAAGATTATTGCCTTGGAAATTGGTACATTTGCAGTTAGGACTAAAGAGATTGTTGTGACTTTTCAATAGCTCATTCTTAGGAAAATTCTGTCCTTTGCAGAGATGGAGCTGCTATGGCTCATTGTGCCACCATTCCCCTCTGTAGAGAAGCTTTCAGCTTTTGGAATCCATCCGGGCTAACCTTTGAAGCTTGGATTTGAAGTGAAGGTCACAGCATGAGGCTGATGCCCATCTCCAGACAGATTTCAGCCCCTACTGTCCTTGCAGTAATCCGAGTTTCCCTGGTGTACTGTGGGTCTGAGTGCAGGAAATCTTCCAGCAGCAATGCCACAACCATCTCTCTGTTCCCTGCCTTTCCAAACATTCTTTTGGCATTAAGAAGGAAAGAATTTAATGAGAGAGGAAACCAGAAGACATTCCCAGCAGGTACCTCATCCAATAACCAAGCTGCAGTGAGGTATCTTTTATGAAAGATGGAAAACACATTGAAAATACTTTATCACCCCAGCTATTACCTCTGAATGCAGGGATTGACATGGTGGGAGTTTGCCAAGATGTGACTATTCTTCACCATGTCTCACCCTGTATTCCTGAGAGGCAGCAGGCTACTGGATCATCCAAGTACTTAAAATACTGTTGGGATGTTCCAAAGGTTTTGAAAAGCTGGACAAATGAGCAATGCCCTTCCATGCCCTCCTAAGAGCATGTGATATAAAATATATATCTATAAAATCATAATGTAGAAAACAGTATTGAATTAATGGAAACTGTGATCATTGTTCCAATGTTTGTTCTTTAAAAGATGTTCAGAGAGTAATTAAAAAAAATAATTTGTGCCTTAAAAAATTTCACTCACACAGTTAGTAAAATGAATCTTATTTCACAGTGGAGAATAGAAAAAGGTGTCAAAGTTTGCATTGGAAATAAGATGATTTTTTTTTTTACTATGAATGTAATTAATAATTGAAACACCTTGAAGGAAGACGTGGCAGATTTTCCACCAGTGGGTTGTTCGAATCAATAGGGGATGTCTCCTAAAGACTCACAAAGTGAAATTCCAGTCTTTGTTGTGTTAGAAAGAAAATCAGAGAAAAAAAATTAAGTATCTTTTTTGTCCTTGATCCTCTATAAGGTTTATAAACATCTCCTTCCTCAATCTGCATAAATTTGCAGAACAGTGTGAACTTTTTGTAAAACAAAATATTGTAAAATATTATAGTTCTGTGTTAACCCAAAGATTCCAGATTTTCAAAAGCATTTTCTTTGGTTCTCTGCATCTTCCCTACTTATGTATATTTTCCCTTTACACAAAGTTCTTTTTATAACTAAGTCTTTTATATCGTTCTTTTGTGCCCTTTCTACACTGTAATCATTTCTTCATCATCATTCTTTTGTTGCTATGTGATGTTCCATTTCCCATGTGTTTTTCTTTGCTGTAGCTGTTAGGATCACTTTAACTCTTCACTTTCTGCACTTGCCAGTGCTTTTGCAGTAAATATATATCAGTGAAAATAGACTGGGGTTTCTGAAATAACAAGAAGGATTCATTGGTAAGTACTGAATGAATTGCAATTTCACTTAGAGCTGCAAAGAACAACTGAGGTCACAGGAACAATTTTATTTGGTTTAACTTAGTTGCTCCTTCCTGAAACAGCCATTTTCCTCTCAAATGGCTGCAGTGCTCTGCTCCGTCAGAATTAGAGAGGGAATTACTTGGGTCAGGTTAGACAAGGCTGGTGATGGCACACTGGCAGCAGGGCTTTGACTTTGCATTTCAAAATTCACTCTGAAATGCATTCAGCAAAATATGATGGTATCAGAAGCTTATTACTTGTAAAAGCCAATGAAGTGGTAAATTTTCAGCAGCATGGCTTGATCTGTGAATTGCAACTAAGTTAAACCCCTTACTCCTGAGAAAGTTTTGGAGAAACTCAATTTGAATTTTCTAATCATTGAAGAATTTGCAGGGGAATCAGCTCTCCTAGCAGACCAGAGTTGGGTGGCTGTAGCTGTGGGGTGCTCACAGCCAGGACTTTTCATTGCACAGTCCTCAGCACATCTGGGATCACTATTTCCCTGCAGGGTGTCAGGGACTTCCATCACATCCCTTGCCAGCCCCACTGCAGCTATCCAACCAAAGCTGATTGAACAGCCACTATGTTCATTAAGTAGCTTGCATGTATTCCTTCTCAAATTGTCTCCCTGGAAAAACCTCATTGTTTTCTACACCAGTTGGGAGCATGGAGCAGGCCAGACTTTCTCTGAGCTCTGTACTTGTTCCCTTCTTTGTTTGGAAAAGGATGCCAACCTAGTGCCTCAGTTTTAGCCCTCTGCTCTACGCTTCTGAGTACCCTCAAGTGTGTTCAATTTGCACAGGCCAGGTAGAGCTCCTATATAAAATCAAACCTGCAGTTGGAGAAGCCTGCAAAGGAATATAATTCAAAATGTGGGGGATATTTAAGACATACTTGAATTCCTAAAGGAAAAATCAAAAGCTAGCATCAGCCTATCATCTCTGAAAGCCTGCTCACTATGTGTCTTTTTCATAGATTCCCCAGCTCAGAAAACTCTCCTGAGCTGCAATTGTGACAGACAAACTGCCTGTCCTTAAGAGCATCCTCCAAACTTCCACGCTAATTGCTTTACTGATGCCCACTTAGGCTAATGAATGTTAAATATTGCAAAGCAGTCCTGGTGCACTCGGAAGATTGGTTTGAAAAATTGTGCCTTGGAAATGGAGTGCAGCATCCACCTGCCTTGCTGCAGGAACAGAGCACTAGCTTTGCTCAGGAGGTATCTGAGGCTTCTTGTGTCCTGCCAAGACATTGGAGGCACTGGAGGATTTTAGAAACTCTAAAACAATTATGTCTTTGTAATTCATTGGAAACACAGCCTAGGCAAGGCAGTGTTGAGGACATGAAGGAAGTGGAGCACTTGGGACACTCCCAAAGGGATCTGCACTGACCAGCAACTCTGTGACCAGTCTGGCAATAAGGAATCAAATTGTCTGTGATGCTGAGAGGTGTTTAATTAGCTAATTATCAGCTGCATATTTATCAGCTGTATTTGGGGAAGAGCAGATCACATCCCACTCACCTATGGCAAATATTTTATTGTGACAAACAGCCGTGTCCTCAGCTCCTGCTGGGTCAGGAGGGACCCTATTCAGAGTATTATCCGTTTCATTTAGTTGTTTAAAAGGGGACCTAAGCTCTTCTAACAGCATGGGTCATCCCTATTCAAACAGCAGCTCTTTGACTTGCTAGTCCTTTTTTAACTCTCCCCCTGCAGGGCTTCCTTTTTCTTGGAGTCTTTTCTCCTAGTTTGCTTTTTCCAGGGCTTGCTTTTTATATGTGGGAGAGCAGCCTAGCAGATGCTGTTTTATAACTGGCTGTGGTCTGTCTCTTCAGCTAGTGAGTACTGCTGAGCTTCATTCTTACTCTTACAGGGAGTCAATGCAAGCTTTGAGCAGTCGCTTTTTCTTGGAAAACAGAGAATACCTAAATATGTTACTTTTACGAGCATAAGAACATTTCAGTGTTCTATAATCCCATCATCTTGTAGTCTGTCTTCTGTGTACAGAGACTGCATGCTCCTTACCAGAGTGGGTGACCTCAGACCTGTGTGTCGGCTTCTGATAACGTACCTTCACTTTGCTTGCTTAGTGTGAATTACCAGGGAATAATTGGCCTGGTGATTGCTTGGTGAAAGTCCCCGTTGTTGCAGGACTCCTTTAGCAAACTCTGACAGCACTAGAGCTGCAGTGCAAATCATTCCACTGCTACTGAGTTTCTTCCTGCACATAAAATGTGTGAATGCTGTGTTCTGCATTGCTCTGGTCTGTTAATATATCTGCAGAAGTGTGCTCTGGCTTTGTCCATCTCTCTAAGTCCATTCTTTCCATGAATTCATTCACAGAGAGGCTTCTGAAAGTGCTGGATGTTAGACTCACAGGTCAGGCCATATGTCCCAGACAGCTGTTTCATGCTCACCTTACAAAGGTCACAGTAGCTCTGAGGACTTCTGAACAACTTAATCAGTATACACATGAGCCTGTGTGGGAAGCATTTTGCATTTAATTGATGAGCAGGTTCTGGGAGTCACATGTGGTTCTTATTGTTATTTCTTTGTAAGTTATTTTTCTTTGTTTAAAAAATGATTTTAAATTTCAGGTTCCTAGAAATGTTTGTTTGCAGTAATTTCCCTAAAATATGTATTATCTCAGCCACAACTGTATTTCTTTTGTTCAGAAGCATTGCTCAAAGTGAGGATGTGAATACTGAGATAGAGCAGGGCAGCACAGAGAGATGGCTGAGCCTAACAGAGGGTCCCAGTGTATGGTTGCAGTTAATGTACCAGAACAGGTCAAATTAGGCCTCCTCTGTGTGTTTAAATACAACTTGCAATATTTCCCCACCATTTTAAGGCATTATTAGCACTTGCTGTATAAAGTATTAAACAAGCGCTCTCCATTTATCCACATTAATGATTCAGTGCAAACTCCTGCCTTCCCATTAATATCCACTAACCTCATTCAGTGATAAAACTTGATTTAGTCTCCAAATTACCTCAGCACAAAATTTCTTGGAGCAGCAATGCCTAATAGCTCAGGACTACGTGAGCTGTTGTGATAGCCAAATAACAACAATGGCAGCATCTTTTTTTGAGACTCGGTGGAAAAAGAATCAATCCGGAACATAAAGTGAGACACACATAAATTGCTAAACAGTATAATCCAATGATACCATACATCTCAGAAGTGAGTGCCTCAAAAATCAATAAAAACTGAAAAGGGAAGAATTGTAGTTGTCTAGAAGCAGGTATGTCAAAGGAGTTGCAGGTGAAGGTGCCAGCAAGGCAAGTGACAGGCTCTGAGATGGGGAGGGAAATTGGCTCTGGAAAAAAGGGGACACACTGCCAGGGCATAGTACAGCAAGGAAAAGCTGATACTAACCACACTAGAGGGGGCTGTGGATAGAATAGGAGAGGTAATTTAGTTCTCTGAGGGGTACCACTGCACCACTGCTTTTGTATTTTGATGGCCATCTTCCACTTGGATGCAGAGGTGGGAACAGCACAGGCTGCTCAGTGCCTGGGCTCTTGTCTGGGCTTTGCTTGGACAGGGGGGTGAGGTTGGGCTTGGGGCATCTCTAACTACAAAAATTCACGTTGCTGTGCCTTGGCTCCAGTTGTAGTGCTGTGGATCCTTTGCCTCCAGAGGTACTCCTTGGACACTCCTTCCATGTGCCTGTGCTGGAGCTGGCGTGGGCCTGGTGCTCAGTGTGAGCTTTAGATGATGTAGATGATGCTGGAGGTCACTGTTTTATGGGCTTGTTGTGATGATCCTGACTTTCCTGCCTTGCACAATGCACTGATCCAGCTCCCCAAGGACAAGCTAATATATTACATAGTTTATTTTTCTCCCTTGACTGCTCTTCCCTGGACTTTCTTGTGTGCTGGAGGGTGCAGGTTTTGGTGGTATGACTGCAGAGTGGTGGGTGCTCAGGGATCCATCAGACTTTAACTTTGTTCTGCTTGTACATTTTTTAAAAAAACACCTTTAAATTCCCAGTCTTTCTACAGAGCAAGAGCAGATCCAAGCTGCTCTGCTTGCTAGCTCAGATCTGCTTCCTACCCTGCATGCTCCTCTTATTGCTCCCTTTGGCGTCTGCTGGCAGCAGATCAAGCATGGCCTGTCCTCTTGGTTTGCAGCAGCCTGCTGTCTCCAAAGGTTTGTGAGAACAGTAGGGCCCTTGCCTCACTCTGGTAGCCATTACTCTGTGTATCCTGTTGGAGCTGCATGTATTTTAAAAGAATCATGGGAAAAAAAGGAGAACAGGGAAAACAGAGGAAAGGCAGAAATAAGGAGAAAAAGAAATCAAGGTAGACACATGACAGTCACCTGGCAAGGGAAGGAAGAACCAAATAATCCAGGGAGTGACTTTGACAGTCTGAGCCCAGTGATCCTGCTGAATTGAGTCTGCTGTCTCCCAAATGGCATAATTTAAAATCATTTGCTGCAGTTTTAGGCAAGAATTATTAAATGAATATTAATCAGTCATTAAATTCTGTGAAACTGCTTCTTCATTCTGGGCTGAATGAGGCCATTTAGCTGAGGTGTATTCAGCATGTTAATGTCTCTGTGAGCGGGTTCCTTCCCCTGGAGCCAGCGCCGCTCTCAGCCCCACTAACAGTGGCTGTTTCTTGCACCAGGCAGGTTCCTCTGGGGCTGGACACTGGCTGTTTTCTCAATTCCTACAAGCAATGAATGACTGAATGAAATATCAGCCCTCTCTCAACTCTAAGTCCATGCCTACCTCCACTGAAACCAGTACGTTCCCTTCTAATTAGGAAGGGATTGAAATATTTTCCTTCTTCCCTTTCTGTATGCCCCAATCCTCCAATGTATATCTTACCATGCTCCTGATGCATTCAGGCCCCAGCCTTGATTCCTGTGGCAGGAAAAAAAACCCCTTTCCCAGCTCCTGAGACATGCAGAAATAGAGATACTGAGGGGGAAACTGCAGGCATTTTAATGGTAGCTGTGTTTTTGCTGCCAAGACCCCAAAGTCATTGATCATGAAGGAGCCAATGTTAATGGTTATTTGGAAAATAATCCCTTTAGAAGAAGAGCATTTATCTGGTGTGACCTATGCTCTCTGCATTTGATCCATCCAGGGCCATGTCTGCTCTCTCTTTTTGCAGGAGGCAGGAGGTCACATGTGAGTGGCACAGGGTGGGTGGTATTGGCTGTGACCCCACGTCAACAGGCTGCCCTCTTAAAGACCTCTGACTTTTCCCTTTGCAACTTCTCTTGATTTCTTGGCCCTGGAGAAACATGAGAGGCCTCAGCTAATTAGAGGACAACATTGATTGAATGGTGACAACCAAATTCACCACCTTTCCAGAGTTGCTATGATCCTCTAATTCTTTTTATGTGCATAACATCTCCTTTTCCCATACGTAACAGCAAAGTTAGGGCAAAAAGGGAAACTTTGGATGAATTCTCCGAACTCTCATTCTCAGGGTCTGGCAATTATGGGTAAGCAGCAAATACTAGCTAAAATGCAGTGGGGTGTGCAGATCTAGAACAAGTTGTGGGAAGGCCTGATTGGACAGGCCATTACAGAAGTCACACAGTGTTCACTGGTTCTCTCAGAAGGTGTGTGTTGGGGGTATTGGGTGGCTCATTTTTTTTTCTTGCTCTTCTATGATAAGCAGGAGACGGAACAAGGCTCAAAGCTTCCTAGTATATCTGTGCATGTGAATTTCATGTAAGTGTGGAGTGGTGAGTTTTCAGTAGCTTAATGTTCTTAGCTGTCCAGAAATTACCAGGTGTTTTTCATGGAGAAATGTTGCACTTGTAATTGTCTGCAGGTTATAAAAGGTAGAACTCTTACAGTATTTTTTTAAGCTAAAGGAGTCTCTTTTTGTTATGTGTTACTGAGGTGTTTTTTCTTATCAGCCCTTGTTTTTAATGATACATAGAGTGAATAAACCAGAAGGAAATCACTGAGCCCATGCAGGCAATAAAATTAACACATTCTCTTGCTCTCAAGTCTAAAAAATAATGAATCATTAAATCTTGAAGTCACACTGACATTACCTAATGGGTTTGAAATCAGCTTGGACCTAAGAAGCTATAGAAAACCTGCCAAGTGACAAACGGCTACTGATGGTGATGTAAGAAATTGGAAACATCTATTAAACAGGTGCAGATTTCCATTTCCTAAAAGTTATTGTTTGGAGCAGGGCAGCGCTTCCCCTGCCTGGCACCTGCTTCAGGGGCAGTGGCCACAGGCAAAACCTACTTAATTGGAAACATCACAGTCAGTGAAAGCACCATGGTTTCCATTGCTCATGGTTTTTTGACCTTCATTTTGTTGCAGCAGCAGAAGATATCACTTCAGTAATTCACCATCTGGGTGGGGAAAGGGATACAGGTACCAGCTTTGAATGTGTGCTGAAGTTTGTGACAATGCTCACTTTACTGCAGCTTGGACCAAGTGCTGTGTGGTGCTGCACAGGGCACTGGCTGACCCTGTGATCACCAGCTGGGCACAGCAGACATTGTTTTTGTATTTCCAGCCAGGAACAAGGAAGGGGTTATTTCCAATTTAGTCCTTCCTCTTGCCAAATTGTTGAGTACCAGTATTTCTTAGGGGCTTTGTTGAAGCTCAGCCTCTGGTACAGGGGTGCCTCATTCCTTTGAGAGGGTGCTCCAAGACAAGGGGAGACTGTCATGTCTTTCTTTCATGCAGAAAAGGTGGAGTTTTTACATGGCTTGAATGTCCCTGTGCTCTGGTGTGTTTTTTTCCTGATGCTTGGTGGTGCTCGGTGCCATTGTGTGCACTTCTCCAGGGCCTTTCAGGTGTGGGAGTGTCCTCTGAGCAGATTCAAGGACAGGTGGCCTCAATGCCTGCCAGGCAGGTATCTTTGCATGGTTGTTGTGCTCCGTGGTGTAGTTTTAAGAAAAACAGCTGGAATCCTTCTCCTGGGTGAAGCATTTGCATGAGATTCTGTGCATCACTTAAGTCAGTGAAGTAGAACCACACTGAGGTTGGATCTGATGGAGGATTGGCTTCATTGATGTGCTTGCCATGCCCCATCACCTGGGATGGTCTGCCCAGGTCTGAGCTCCTCCAGTGAGCACATTAAACATGCTGCTCTGCTGGCTGCAGCTATTGTGGCATTCTCCTGGCAGCCAACAGCTCTTCATGTGAGATAGTCGAGTCTGACCATCTCTTTTTGGAAGTTGATTGCCAGGTTAGTTGTTCTTTTCTGCCCATTTGAGAGGGTAATGTGAGAAATGAGAACTGACAGCACATTTTAAGCACAAGTCCTGACAACATTTGGGTATCCACACATCTTTGTGGAACAGTTCCAGCTCAGAGCAGAAAGAGGAGCTCTGCTGTAATACTGACCTGGCTCTTGGGCTCTGCATCTCAGAAGGAAATGTACTGCACCAGAAAGTTAAGTCAGCAAAGCTTCTTATGACCCAAATTCTAAAGGGGAAACCTGAGGCAAATGATTGCTGGGAAAAGAGGTTCATCAAAGGCAGAGAAATACAATATTCTCTGTAAGAAACCCTATGTAAAATATAATAGAGGAAACATTTTGTGATTCTGATCCCTGGGCAGTGGAGCATTAGCTGCCAGGCTCCAGCTCATGTGCTCCTGCTGTGCTGGAAGAATGTTCCCTTGAGTAAAGCAATAAATGATCCCTTTTCAGAGAAGAGTGCTGTCTGGCCATATCCTGCTGGATCCTGGAATCCAGGTGCTGAAGTGTGTTAAAAGGCATTAAAAATACATTAAATACTCTCCTTTATGCTCTTTTTCTCCACATAACTCAAATGGCTGTTGCAGAGATGCTCTGTGATACTAAATGCACGAAGAAAAGGGAAAGGGTACAGGTGTGTAACTTCTTTTTTTCTTCTAGAATTTGAAATTTACTCCAACTGCAAAATGGATTGACTTGGAAAACATATGAACAATATCCTCATAATTTGTGAGCACAGAGTATAATATGTGCTCATAAGGTTTAGGAAACTCCTCTTGCTGTAAGGTCTTTGCTGAACGCTTCCAGAACTTTTTCTTTTTTTTTTTCCACTGATCTAGATTTCATTTGTTTTCTTCCCTGACCTCTCCTGGCTGCCAATCCAATAATTGATCACTGTTTTCCTTTCATTTTCACTGTGCTGGTTTGGCCTGGAGTGGAGTGAATTTTCTTCATAGTAGCTGGTATGGGTTTGTGCTTTGGATTAGTGCTGGAAGCAGTGTTGGTAACTCAGGAATGTTTTTGTTACTGCTGGCCAGACTTTACACTGAGCCAAGGCCTTTTCTGCTCCTCACTCCACCTGTGAGGAGGTTGGAGTGAGTGGCTGGGGTTAAACCATGACAGGCCCTAAGGCAGTGTCAGACATGATATTGTCCTGCTGGTTGGTTGCATCCTGTTTAAGCTGTTTAAATACCACGTGTTTTGTGCACAACCCAATGGCATTTATCCCATCTGGTCCAACCTGTGACTTCAAATTTTTCTTCTTGCCCTTTTGTTGTGCTAGAGGACAGAAAGAGGTGAATTATGGACTATGAGCTGTAGATACTCATGGTGATGACTCACTTTTGGGGAAATTTGTAGACAATAACATTCTTTAAATGACAACCCTTCCCCCCCCCCCCCCCCCCCACTTTTAAAATGAAAGCCAGGTGTTTTTCCCTAAAATATTTTTCTTTTTGGTGAAGAGATGTTGATCAGAGAAATTGGACTTTTCTTATGTAAAACTTCTTTGTTAATGGCACCCATTCTGTTTGTGCAGTATTTATGACTGACCACTGTGTTTTCTGAGGACATTCTCTTGAACTCCTTTATCACCTTTGCTTATGCTGCACTAAGACACACAGGAAGGTGAAGGGCAGAAGCATTTATCAGGTTTTTCTTTATAACTTTGCAAGATTTATTGATTTAATACAAAAGTAGGTTTTGATCATTACCTTTTGAAAGCAACTGAATTTGCTTTATTCCAGCTTGGGAATATGGTTTAAATTTACTTGTCTTTTTCATATCATACACCATGTGTCTTCTGGTGCATGCTTTCAAGTTTTAAATTTTGATTTATTGTAATTTATTACCTGGAAGGTGTTCTTAAATTACTGCTTCAATAATATAATCTACTAAAAACCCTATGGTTTTATCACATCATACCTGTATTTGACAGCAAATTGATCTGACAGTATTATTACATGTTTTTGACAGGCTTATTTGAGATCCTTAAATCCCAATTCCCTCTTTGTTTCATTACTGTAACATCACTGGCATAGCCTTGTGATCAATTATCCACTTAGGAAGACCCAAACGTCTGCCAATTTGGTTTCCAGAGAGGTATTCACTTCAACATCTGTTAAATATGTTCATTTTTTCATAGTTTAAAAGATTTCCTGTCCTGTTCTTGCAGGTGAGTGTCACAGCGATGCTCTGACAGGCTTTTCCTGGACTCACCCTTTGGGCAGATCTGGTGGCAGTGAGAATCCTGCAAGGGACACAGAGATCTCTCCTCATGCTAGAATATTACTTTTTTTTAAAATGGAAACTGCAGAAATGGCCACTTGCTCAGTACTGCTCTGGCTTCTGGAGAAAGCAGCACAGGCTTGCTTGCATTTAGTTCTGACTATTCTCAGTTTGGGAGAAGGACTTGGTCCTCCCCTTGCAAACTGGGTGCCATGGAATGGCTGATGTTCCTTGGGGTGGTCCCTGGAGAGGATACCTAGAACAGAGGCTGGACAGAGTTAAAGTATTTATTAAAGGCCTTCCAGAGATACATCTTGAGTGGTGTAAAGGCCTTGCAGAGGCTATGCCCAAGGTGGACAGTGGTCATGAGCTTTGCAGACAGATATGTTTCGTCTCTTTACATATCAGAGGTTAATTGTCCAATTACATCTTCAGGTAATGAAGTCATATTCCCACAGTTTGCTCCCTCCTGATTCACCTCTGTTTACACCTTTCAGGGCCTGAGGCAGAAGGTGTCCTTGGTTCTCAGGCCCAGAAGGATTGTTTTGTCTGACTGAAGTGTGAAGAGCGCTTACTAATGTTCTATGTGGAGTTCAGAGTTATACACTGGTGCAGTACAGGAGCTGAAAAATAAAGAAACTAAAACCTTCAGGCATCAGAGGAAGAGGTTGGATTTTGTGGCAGTGGGATCTCTCTGTACTAGGAAAGAGGAGCCCCTCCAGCCACCTGCCAGGGTGCTCATGCCACGTTATCTGCCTGGCCAGGCTGGGGCTTGGTCTCTCTCTGCCTCTTGAACTGCTCCCTGTCTTCCTTCTGCCCAGCACTCCCTGGGGTAGGAGCTTGGATTAAAACTGAAATATCTGGGATGTGTGTTTTGGTGAAGCACAGGTGTGGCTCCAGATACAAGCTCTGCTCTCTTGCAGTCAGTGCTTACATCAGGCTGAAGCACCTTTTGGTGGTGTCTCTCCACATGGATTGCACAGGCAGGACTTTGTTGGCAAGGCTGTGCTCGTTGCTATCAATAATTCATTTTAAGGGTATGAAAAATGTAAATTTTTCACAAATAGCTGTCCTACAAAAGGGATAATAAGCTATTTTATCACTGCTAGGTAGTCTCAGGGGCTATATAACTATTTTGGTGTTGAACTTTTCTCCTGGTGTTTTTGCCTATGTCATTAATTTGCACAGATAGCTTGTGTACAGGGTTATGCTCTTGCTTATGATGCTCACATTGCTGGATCATTATTATACACACTTAGTGTAATAAGGAAAAATCTTTCAGCCATAAAAGAAAAAAATCTTATGAAGTGAATTGTCTTCTAGTGAGAAACATGCTGTTGGCAACATATTTAATGTAGCACCTAGAGAGTTTGATAATCACTATGTGTCTGTGATATTAGCATTCACATTGCTTATGGCATTTGGATCAACAACTGGGGAAAAAACTATCTTTCTCAGACGAAAAGTTAAAAAACTTAGAGTTTTACTTAAAACAATCAAATTGCAATCCCCTTGTTATGTTGCAGCATTCTCTGAGGTTTTTGAGCTCCACATTGGCCTTTTAGCCCCTGAAGAAACATGTGTGACATGTTGTATTTGCATTTATACCACATAGATAAGTATAGCAAATGGCCAGGTGGATTAACAAATGGAGGAGCAAAGCCTCCAGAGGAAGAGTGCAACCAGTGTATTCTGTAAAGAGGAGAGTTTTGTTTTAACAAGCAAAAGCTTGGAAGCTTCTCTACTGATGCAACGTTAGCACAGTGTTGGCTGTGAAGCCATCTAGAGATCAACTACCTCTAGGGTAAGCTGCTTTAAATAAAATAAGGATTTGACCCAAGAAATATGTCATGTTTTTTACCAGCCCTACAGTACTGAATTGGGTTGGATTAGCCAGTATTCTTCCTAGTAGCTAGTATGGAGTTAGGTTTTAGATTTGTGCTGGGAGGAGTGTTGATAATTCGGGGGTGTTTGCTGGGCAGTGCTTACACAGAGTCAAGGCCTTTGCTGCTCCTCTCCCCACCCTACCAGCGAGAGGGCTGGGGGTGCACAAGGAGCTGGGAGGGGACACAGCTGGAACAGCTAGTCCCAATTGACCCAAGGGATGTCCCAGGCCACATGGCATCATGCTCAGCACGTAGAGCTGGGGGAAGAAATAGTAGTGTGGGTGAGGTTCAGAGCAATGGTGTTTGTCTTCCCTAATCACCATTTCACATTGGAGCCCAGCTTTCGTGGGGATGGATAAACACCTTCCTGACCATGGGAAGTGGGTAATGAATGCTTTGTTTTGCTTTGCTCTTGTGAAGCTTTTGTTTGACCCATTAAACTGTCTATTTCAACACAAGAATTTTCTTTAACCCTTCTCATTCTCTCCCTGTCCCACTAAGGAGAGAGTGAGCAGCTGTGTGGGGCAGGGCTCCTGGCTGGTGTTAAACCACAACACCTGTTAATGTGGAAGATGAAACACATTTTATTTTAGTTTGAAGCTAAAATCTAGCTTCACATCCTAAAGGATCCTTCCATCAGATTACATTTGCCAGCAGAGCCTGACTTGAAGGTTAGTGTGGAGAGAGTGGTGAGCACCATACACCTGACAACTTGGTATAATGACATGTGACTTCAGCTTGTGCTTCTCTTTAGGGGATGACTAATGACTCTTCGTCGCATAGAAGACATTAAAATACAATTACATTATGTTAGATCAGCTCTCACAACTGCTAAATTACAGAGTGGTAGGCAGTGGATTTTCTGCAGTGGATTCCAGTCAAACTCCTCCTGACACAAATATATGTGATAATTCACTGTGTGGACAGAAATGTATGCACTATTGTATTTTACAAGGCAGATTTTTCTTATGTTTTTACAGGCTTCTCTAGCTGTGGTAAAGTCTCTAATGAAATTCCAGTCTGGTAGTTGACTCATTAAGCTTTCCCTCAATCCATCACTGTAAAACTGATTATCAAGATGTTGTCTTTTGGTGTTATCAATCTTCAGTGACTTTTTTGGAGATTGATGCACATCCGTTCTTATGACTGGCTCAGATGATATCTGCTATTTATCTTGATCTCCTTTTATTTAGTGTTTTAACTTAGAAGGTTATACTGCCTTTTTTGATTGAATTTTAATGATGAGGTCTTGACTACAAGACAGACCTTCCACAGCTTTCAGACACATTTTACAAAATAGTGTCCTCAGGCTTTCCTTGCTGACACATTTCCAGATTGTCTTTTTCATGCAATCCCAAAGGGGGTTTGCTCCACTCTGTGTGTGCTTCTGCTCAGGTGGATGTGCTGCAGCAGTACAGCCAGCTTTAAAGAAAATTGGGGATAGGGAATTACACCACAGTATAAAACAATTATTTGCCATCTTCCCTGCGGCTGCTAACAGGTCTGCAAGGGGCAAATTCAAGTTAAAAGGCAAGTAGAAAAAGCAAGACATGGTTCTGTCAGCAATATAATTGTAAATAGACCAACATGTCAGTGAAATGCCAGATCAGCTGTGGCCAGTAAAGTCATGTTCTGGTTAAGCACGGACAAAACCAAGCAAATAAAAGTGAGGAGAAAGAGAAATAAGGGAGGAAAAAAAGCTTTGGAATGGTATAGGCAGCAGCATCAGACTCTGGTGTTAGGATAGTTTAGGGCACATCTGAAGCCAGACCAGCTGGGGAATGTTTTTGAGGATGGTCTCTGGAAAATGGTTGATGGGGAAGACAGAAAAGCTTGGCATTAAGGGATGGGAGTGCCTTGTCCCTTAGTGTATTCTTCACCATGTGTATCTGACCTGTTACACATTCCTTTCAAGTTCATTCATTTTTAGGACCAATACCTCTTGCATTTGAAAGGACTGTAATCCAGTTTCTGTGTTACAGGACTTAAGGACAGTTTTCTAATTGGAATAATTAAAACTTAAATTTACTTCCCCCCCCCCCCCCCCAACAGTACCTTGGGTAGTTTTTTTAAGGATGGTGCTGTGGACTCCAGTCCTGGAATAAAGCTGCTAGTCTCTTTCAGGAGAAACCTACTGATGCAATCCTGGTGGCTGCTTAGTTGCTGCTAGTATGGGGTCAGACACCTCCCTTTGATGCAGGGGAGCTGTGTCTAACATGCAGCAATCTTGGGAGGTGATATTTTTGTGTGCATAATTTATTCTCTTGCTGAGGTTTCCTGTTCATCCCTAGGGAATCAAATTACTGCATGGAGGGCTTGGGAAGTGGTCAGTGCTTGTTTGTGCTATAGGGTACCGTGAGGATTTTATCCTCACAAAGGGACCCTTCTGTATCTATTCAGACCCCTTGCAGAGCTCTTAAAATGGGCAGAAAATGAGGTGTGTCTAGGTCAGTATTTGACAAGCACTTAAAGCTTGTGCCCATATTTGTCACCTGTTCCCCACTGGACACAACTACACGTGCAGTCATTTGTGGTTTTATTTCATGGTGCTGTATGCAGAGCTTCTGCCTGTTCCCAGCTGTACTTCAGCATCCAACAGGGACTGTAAATCAGATGATGCATTTTAATGTAGTATAATAGATTTCTGGTGAAGAAAGAGCTTTCTTCTCTGTGCCTCCTTGGTGGAATTATTTGCATTTTTTCACCGTGTCTGCATGTGCGCCAGTAGTTCTGGAGATTAACCTTAATCTCTGATTGAAAGCAAAGCAAAGTGACATTAGCTTGTAAAATGGATTCTGTGAGAGATACATTTAATGATTTTCTTTTTTTCCCCCTCAGTAGTCAAAGGTAAACTGCTGCTAGCAATGTTATTGGACCCAGATTTCTTTCTTTTTTCCTTTTTTCTCCCTTCCCTCTTAAAGGCTTTACTATTCAAAGCCATGAAGTTTTAGAGAGCTTTTGGATCTAATTCACAGATGGTGTGTAGTTCCCAAGTGCATCCTTTATGATAAGGAATCGGTTGTTTGAAAGTATTTTCTCAATAAGCAGGTTCAATTGATTCTCTGTGGCTGCTGCCTGAGCTGAGAAACTACTGGTTGGTGATGAGGAAGAAGAAAACATGTAACAGAGAAGCTGGGTACTTTGTGACACTTGTTGTCCAGAGACAGTAACTGTCTTGGAAAGCCTCATATCTTGCCAGGTCACAGAATTGTGTAGCTCTTTTGGGTGATTCATAAATTCTAGATGTGTCTTTAGGTCTCAAATCAAGACTCGTGATTTCTCCTGCTTTCTTCTTCTTTCAATTGCTACGTGAGTAGATGTACAGCATCTTGTTCCCTGTAAGTCTCCCTCCTTGGGATGACTCCATCAGACCTCTGAGACAAACTTCAATTGTGCTATGTTTAATTCCAGAACATTAAAACCAGCCTCTCTATCACACAAACTGTGTTCTGTTCTCATGATGGTCATCCCTGCAGGGCAACTGGAGCACTAGATCTCAGCTCCTGGTTTTGCAGTGCCATGAGAGCAGGAGACAGATCTGATGGGGCAGAGGGATCCCTTGCCAGAAGCAGATGTGCTCCAAAGCAGACCCTCAGTGGGCAGACAGTCACCCTGCAGGCTACCACAAAATGCTAATTCCAGTGGAAGTTTTTCATAACTCTGCTGAAGAAATAAAGCCCAAGAAAATACTTAATTTGTCAAATACCTACTGGAGGACTGTTCTCCTTGGCTTGCATCAATGTTCAAAACATGCCAAAATTCCACCTTTAAATTTTGCAGCCAGTCTAGTGTCTGTATTTTATAATTTCCTCTTTTTATTGTTGCCTACTTCTAAATGTCATTGGAAACAGCCTTTAGTGCCTCTTTCCATAGCCTATCCTTATAAAGATCTCCCATTAAATTTTGTGTCAGTTCAAGAGGAGGAAGGAATGTGGCCTTACCTTAGCCATGTGCTATAAACATTTGTTATGTCCTGCTGCAGTTCACCTCCTTGGCCGGCCCGTGCTTTCCTTGGCTTTCTAGTTACTTAAATGAGTGTGGTTTGGGGACCTTGTGCTGCCCCATGTCTGTTACTGTCACGGTGAATTACACTGGCTGCTGGTACCTGCCCAGTGACAGCCTCTGACAGCCATCCTGGAGGTACCATTTGTCAGAGGCTGTGGTGATGTGTCTCAGGAAAGGGCCTGGCACTTGACAGAGCAGTTGCCTCTCTCTCTCTCTCTCTCTCTCTCCAGCACAAATTCTTTGGAGTGCCAGAGCTGTCTGTAGCAGACTGTGGCAGTGCCAGCTCCTGCCTTTTTTTTTCTTCACTGCAGGAGCAAACATCTTTTCGTAGCATTCCTTGTAAGGATCTTCAGCTTTTTAGGGTGAAGTCCTATTTTCTAAAGTTCTTTGAATGATGAATTCACTGCTTTGGTTGTATTACCCCACTGTTGCCTTCCATCCTCCCCCGCTTTTTTTTTTCCTTCTTCCTCCTTCCCCCCATTCCCCTTTAATGTCACTCTATCTAAAGAAGTTCAGTGAAAAATTTGTATTAACTATTTAATATTACTTACAAACTGACAGCATTAGAAAACTCCTTCTCCCCTACTCACCCAATACCTTCAGGAGCCCCTGCACCCATGGGGCAGTGTTGCCTTTGCTCTGCAGAGGATGTGATCCAACTCCCATGAGAATAATCTTAGCCTCTTTCTGCTCAGAGTCTCAGCAAGTACTGTGGTTTATTAGACACCATTATGTGCAGAGAAACTTCAAGTGCTCCAACTTTCCCTAGACTCACAGTTTCAAGAGCATTCTTGAAACTTCCCATGCAGGTCAGTTTGATCTTGAAGGAGAGAGATGAATGCTGTTCATCTGGATTTACTTCCCCTAACGAATGGCTCATTGATCCATGCTGGAAACCGTCAGCCTTGTTGAGTACAAGGAGCAGAGCACAGATGGGACCTGTGTTTCCCTTTCTCTGTAAGCTGAATGGCATTGATTCCCTTAGACCCAGTACATTTTCATTAGGCTCATTTTATTTCTCAGATTTTTGTCATTCACAGTGTTTATGAAAGGAAGAAATTAATGGCCCTTGCTAAATAGTGCAGAGAAGAACTGGGAAAGCTTCCCAGGATTTTGGTCTGATCCTTTCTTTCATTATATCCTTGGCCTTTTGCATGGGTTGTTCAGGTAGCAAAGGTTGGGGACTGGTGTCACTCACAGAACCTGACTGTGAGGATCCCACTCTCCCTCTGTGTCCCCTCCTCTGCTCCTGTGTGTGCCAGAGGTGGGGAAGGTCTTCAGGGGACAGAAATACAAGAATTTTCCTCTTATAGGCACAGTGCAGACAGGGATGTTTGGGCTGTTGTCATGAGTGGTCCCAGAGGGGATCCCAAGGCAGTGCTGCCCTTCCCTGCTCTGATGCTGCTCTCTGCAATGCCTGGAGCTGCAAGGCTGGGATCAAAGGGTGCCTCCTCTCCCAGTAAGAGTGGAGAAGCTGCCAGGGTCCTGTCCTGTTCTGCATGGAGCTCTGTACTGTCTGAAGGGGCAGGAAACTCTAAGTTGCAGAGAAAAAGCAGGGGCTGGCCAGGATCTGTCCATGTGTTGTTTAATATCAAAGCATGCTGGTGTTCCAGGATACCAGTGGTTGTGCATGTCCAAGTCCTGTCTGAGACCCCAACTCTGGTCAGGGTCTTGTGAGGACTGAAAGCTGAGGAAAGCAAAACAGACCCCAACAAGGTAATGCCTGTGTCCATGGGCTGGGAACAGGAGGCCTGTTCTCAGCTGTGCTCAGAGCACGTGAGCCCTTGGTCCTACACCGTGGGAATCCCTGCTTGCCTCAGCTTCTTTCCTATAGCATTTTGCTCACCATCTGACAGCTGCAGATTTCCTCAGCAGCTCTTCTCTCTCCTGCCTCTTGCACCCATCAGTCCCAGAGGGAAGCCAGCACCTTGTACGGCACCCAGGGCATGGGGCTTGCTGCTATGGCAAGGTGTGATGCCTGTGACCACTGCTCAGATCCATCCCCTCTGCCTTTGGGCTTTGCAGCCAAGCAGAGGCTTAAAACCAGAAAGCAAAACAAATCTATCAGAAAACCTGGTATTTGTGTTGTTTCCCTGAAGGCAGAGTGCCATAGCTGTTAGCCAGTAGCTGCAATCGCTTTGTAGAGCTGGAAAGAGGCTGTTTGTAGGGGTCTGGATTTTATCATGTGCTTCTTATTCTGCAGGTTTCCTAGTCTAGATGTATTTACTACATAGTTTCTTGGCTAATTATTTCTAGCATGGCACTGATTGAGCTGTTAATAAAGTGTGAAGGTGCCTCGCAGGCACTTTTTGAGTCTTAAAGAAATGATCTACATCTAAATTGCAAATAGTAAAATTTCCTTACCTACCAATATTAAGGTGATAGCATCTCCACTATTGTAAAATTAATCAAACTTCTCCTGGTGACAGAAATGTTAATTTAAATTTTTCGTCACAATTACAGAGAGAGTTATTGCAGCCTCTGACTTGTAATTAATTTCTCTTTCTTTTCATCACTGTGTTACAGCCCTTTGTAATAGTGATAAATGGAGTATCTACCTGACCTTTTTTTTTCTTAAATTTTTTTTTAATTGCTTTTAGGTTTAAATAAAAATACTTCTGGTTAATCAGTGCTTTTCCATAAATAGGAGGATAGGAGAGAATAGCTTGGATTGTTTCAAATAAGCATTTCTGCAGTTAATATGATATGCAGCAAGAGATGAGATTGGGAGCAGCAGGGACCAAATACAGCGTTAGACACTGTCCCATTCTAGGTGTTGTCCCAGGGGAACCACATGTGAAGGAAACAGACAATAAGGAGAGATTTACTGCTGCTGAGGAAGGATTCGAGATAGGATTGGCAGAGGATAGTGGTGCATCAAACCACATGATCAAGAACTGGGTGAGGGTGAGGGATAATTGTCACAAGAAGAAAATTAATGGGTCATTCAGTCACATGTCAGCACCAGGCATGCTGGTATGCAGTCTGGTATGTCAGCACCAGGAATACAAAGGAGGAACTTGTGTGTAATCAATGTTATAATTTAAAAGCTGTAGCAGAGGCTTGGTAGAAAATGCCAATGGGTAGAGTCCTGATTGAAGAGTTGCAACTCATTCAGGGAGGAATTGGCCATGGAGGAGCAGCTGAGACTCAGACTGAAGTTATGATGTGTCTGCTGCAAGGCTCCTGGTGTGGGTCTTTGGAACAGGAATTCTGTCAGGAGCAGTCATCTGTGGACCACCAAAGAGGTGGAGCAAATGACGCTGCTGCTGAGCACCTGGCAGATCAGTTCCCTGGTGGGCTCTGGGCAAGGTAAGCAGCTGAAGGAGAACTGTAGGGAGCCTTGCAGGGCAGATGGGCATCGCTCTGTAGAGAGATGGGGAAGGTAGACATGCTTAATGTGAGGTAATGGGAATCAGAATGGGAATCAGAAGTGGCAGCTTTGAAACTTTGCAAATGACTGCAGCAAGAGAGAAAGTAAGTGAAATATTCCCAAATCCTGGTGTGGCTTGGAAAAGGGAGGTTGACTATTCAAAAGGATTTGTTTGAAGCTTATCCAGGGATATGGTAAACTGTTTTAGTAAAATCACCTGGGTATCATATGTCAGAAGCAGCTGTGAGTCCAGCCCTTGAAAGCATTAATCCCTAATTACAGGCTATCTCATCTGAATCACTCTATGACATTCAGTGATCTATGTTGCAGGAGAGAATAGAATAAATTATGAGAATATTGCCTCGGGCTGTACAACCTCATAGATCAGTAAATATCAAATTTTGTGTATATCTTTGATAAGCATTGACTTTTTTTTGATGCTGGTTTGAAACATGATTTCTTTATGGTTAAGTGTCTCACCTGTAACATTTGTGCGCCTGTACTGTGGTCTCTGGGTTTCACCCAGGCAAGTCTCATTTTAGAGGCATTTGGCCACCAACCAATTTACCAGGCAAACTACATTTTTCACTCAAATGTAGTTAATGACCCAAACAAAATGAAATGCTTGTTACGGGCTGATTTAAACAATGTGGTCTAATGACAATGTTCTCTCCTTTCTGCCCACTCTCAATTACAATTCCACTTTATTTCAACTAGGCAAAAAGAAAACGAGCTTTTTAAACAAGGCTCAGGAATGTGTCTGTTGGCTGGAGGGAAGTGGCAGGGGGAGGGGGGAACCATTTAGCTGGAGATTTTTACTTTGAAATTTCCTGACAAAAATTAATTAGAAGAATCATGTAATTACAATAAATGTGTCTCATTGGTCCCTAGTGGCTTGTTTCTAAACACTGAAGGATTATTTAGGCATTCGTGACAGCAACAAAAAGTAACAAATAAATGTAATGGGTTCTTTTTATATACAATAAAAATGACATAGAGTAGCTGCATGTTTTACTAATTTTTCTACTGGATCTTAAAGATGTGGGATGTTGTGCAATTGGTTTAATTTTTGCTGTGGATGCAGAGGTTGAATTTGGGATGAGATGCTGACTGGTGTTCCTGCTAGTGTCCCACAAGATACTTGGGAAATGGGTACCCCAGCACCCAGAAATGTGAATAGCTCCATGTGCTGCATTGCCCAAATTGCATGTTCCTCCCATGAGACAGGAGGTGTAAATAGTCCCTGCAACTGAACCTGAGCTTGGTGGCTGTTGTGGGACATGGTGGCTTGATTTTCATCATGTCTGTGATGAACTCTCTGTTACTGGTGAAAATGGGTAAACCCTTCCTGGTGGACTTTTACCCCAAAGCTCAGCGAGGCAGGAGTGGTGTACCTGTGGAGCTGGAGAACACTGGGATAAATCCACCTCCACTGCTTCTCTCTGTTTGTTACAGAGCTTACATCTGCAGAAACTTGAGTGATGTGATTCAGCCTTAGAAATGCCTTGAGTTCAGGTCTTTTCACTTATTGTTGTTTCACTGTGTTTCCAGGGTAAGTGAAGCTTGAAGGGAAAATCTCACTAATATATCATGCATGTTGGATTTAACCAGTAATAAACATATAGAAGGTGGACGTGTATCATCTTAATGCACCCCCTCTCCTTCTGAATGATTTTGCTTCCAGGGTAGCGGTCTCTCTAGTCTGTCCTGTCCTATCCTGCTGAACATCTACAGCTTTGTCAGATAAGTATGTGACTTCATCCTGGCTTGGATTCATCAAGTAGACAGTTGAGCTATATGGAAAGACTCATGATCCGGACATGCCTCTTCTTTTTTCGTTTTATATAGAAGAACAACCCCTACAGCAAGGCTGGCCTGGCTTTAGAATGTTGGTTAGGTGAGGTGAATCCCACCCTCTAGCAGGGTTTGGATCTTAAAGGTTGTACATAAGAACCATTGGTGGAGACATATGAACACTGTAAATCTTTTTACGGCATGTACCAACCATAAAGAGAAGTGATCTTCAAATGACATCATCAACACAAAGGGCACTAGGAGAAGTTCCAATTTATGACACAGTAAATCATCAAGCAGTCTAGTAATGAACATTGAGCCTGGACAGTTTTGCAAAGTGAGTTCCCATATAGAATGGTATTGTGCATTGAAATGTGGGCTCCAAACCTGCTTAGCTAGTACCACTTAAGCTGCTTTAGTGAGACCATTTTAGATTTCCACAGTCGACCAATCTTCCCAAATTGCTCAGTGTCTAATGTAATCCCAGATGTATTTACCATACTTCATTGTATTTATAGAGGTGACTAGGCCATGAAGACATGGCTTATTTCCAGGGACAAGAAGTCCAGGTTCTTCAGTGTATTTTCCTCTAAAAGCAATGCTGTGGCGCTCTTGGAGTGTGTGGTGAACACATTTGTCTTTGCTCAGTGACGATGGTTGATCATTAGCAAAATGTATTTGAGTATTTATGGTTACAGGCGTATTGACCTTAATGCTCCCCGCAGCAGTGATGGGATCACAGCCAGCCACCATGGGGGAGGTGCTGTGCTCCTGTGCACGGCTCTCCCTGAGCAGAGAAAAATGCCTCCAAGGCATGGCAGCTGGGAAGGGCAGTATGTAAGAGTAGCAAGCCCATGGTTCAAGTGTGATAAACTGGCTGCTACAGCCCTGTTCCTTTTCCTCTCCACTGGTTCTTGCCCTCACTTAGCACACAGGCTGTTAAACCACATGCTTCTCTGGGGCTCCTCTGCAGAGCTGCCCTGCAGGAAAGGGATTACACTAATCGGTACCAGTGTGAGGATGTGGCCCACGGACATGGCTGCTGGTGATGTTGCCAGAACTCGTGCTTGAGGGGTGTTCTGCTCAGGCAGAGATGTAGCTTTGTCATGTCACTATCAGTGGACATACATCTGCATATTCTTTTTTCTTGGAAATGCCTGAAGTCAAGTTATGTTTGCAAAACAAATATATGATGTTCCGAAGCATAATTTATATTTTGCTATAGGTTTAGTGATATTCCTGGCCAGGCAAAAGGCAGGTTTTCTGTTGAACAACATGACAGTCTTGTGACATAATGAATTACACACAACTGGTTTTTCTCTGGCTTAGGAATTATGTTTCATTATTACTGTATCTGTGTGATTTCTTAATATTCTTGAATCTGGACTCTGCTTACAGGCATATCGGATTATTCATGCTCTGGAGTGAAATATGATATGGAGAGGAGCACAGAACGTGTTTTATTTATGTGTGAAACTGCATATGTAATGGTGTATAAAGACTCAGGAGCAGCTACTTAGATGCAACGTCTCTTCTGCTTTCTCATTCATCACTATAATTTGTAAGCTTCCTCTCCTAGCACTGCTTCTCTTCTTCACCTCACTTTCCTGAAGTTCTTTCTAAGCTAGCAGCCTTTTAGACAGTTGACAGTGGTAATTAAATAGAATAGACTTCAAGGGGATGGCTGATGTGCCTCGTGTTCAGCTGCAGTGTTAACGAGGCTGGGCCTTTGGGATTGGATCTACAACCTCCACAGGAGTTTGTGGGACATACTGAACTCCCATAGACTTTATAAGAAATTGAGAAGGTATTTAGTATAGGAAAGGGCTTTGGGGAGTGCTTTTTCTGGCTTGCTCTGGGATGAAATGGAAGGTCTTGGAAGGGAAATCTCACAGGGCAGGATAGCAGTATTTGCTCCCCAAGCCAGCCAAGGACACAGGAGTTAGAGGCATACAGGGGACAGATTTAAGATCTCACTCTATGCCTCAAATATCACTGGTTTACTCCTAAGTAGAATGTTAGTCTTATGGCAAAAAAGGCTGAGCTGAAAGTCTCACTATGGCAAAGTAGGGATATATGATTTGAAATCTGACTTAACACTTGTCAGAAAGTGTAAGTCAGTCTGTTTTGTTAGTGTTTTAGTAATGATCACTTCTGACCCTTCTTAATGAAGAGCATAAGGAACAATGACTTAACCCTTTGAGTGCTTCCACTGGTCAATCACATTCCCTAATTGCATGTCCAATTTTAGGAAATGCCAGTTTCCAATTGCCAATGTCCTTGAATTCTCTGTTATTTTGTTGGTACAAATGTATCTTGCTTTACCTTAATGTTTTACTGCATCTTCAGCAGCAGTGATTAGAAATTCCCTTTTGTGTTTTGTTAGTGCTTCTGTCCTTCTTCAGTGAAATTTATCTTAATAAAATACTGTGCAGTTTACTACCATATCCAATGTGCCTACAGGTTTCCATGTAGGTAACAGGGAATGCCCAGCTTGGCTGTGTACAGGTGGATCTCTTGGCTCTCTTTTACAAGCTCAGTCCATGTCAGGTTTCTCTGGAGACACTGCTATGATGAAAATGCCTGCAGTTAGATGTCTGGCTATTTACCCTAAGCCTTTCTTCTTTAGGATCCTTTTCCTCCCCTTGATTCATCAAGTTGGAGAAAGGCCATAGCATAAATCCGTAGTTTGCTATCAAATTAAGCAAAAGCAAAACCTCTCCTTACTGCATAAAATTCAGCAATTTTTTCATCCCTTTACTAAGTGCATCTTGCTTGTGCAAGTTCAAACATGCAGCTCAGACCTGTGGACACCCTGACATGTAGAGATGGAGCAGAGACAAAACCTGTAGAGTGACACTGGTTTTACGTGTGTGTCCATTTAAGTGCACAAGAATCTGGTGGGTGTTTTGTGCCCCAAAGAGATGCAAAATATTGATATTATGGTACCTCAGTTAAATATAAATTCATAATTTTTTTTCTTGGTTTTTGGTACTGCATAGTCTCCATTTTTTATGTGTTTTTTTTTTTTTTTTAATGTGCATAACTTGCTGAATTAAGGTGAAGTTTTTTTTATGTTTCCACTACTGGTATTTTTTTTTTTTTTTTTGCCAGGTGAAAGAGGGTTTTATTAATGAGTATGGTATAAAGTTAAAATTGTTTATGTTTGTGGCTAAAACTTACACAGTTTTATGTGTAAGTGGTTTGTGAGAGTGAGCCTTAGCCAAGGATGCTGCTCCTCTGTCCAGGTCTGAGTTGTTGTGCAGGCCCCTCACTCAATACTTGACATCAAAGAGGAGAAGCCATTAAAGGGTGCCCAGTCTCTGTCTATTTTGGGAAGATAGCTCTCAGAGTTTATTCCTCTCAAGAGCCAAGTATCAAAGCAAGCTGATAAAGTTGTTGGTGAATGCTTTCTAAGTCTTTCAGTGTAATCATTGAAATGGGGGATACAAAGGAGGTGACGTATCAGGGGCACTTGGGTTTCAAGTGAAATCTGGGGATGGAAGAGTGTCCTGGGTTGATTTCCATGAAGCTTCAGGAGTGCTGAGTGAAACTGGCTTACACATTTGATATGGCATACACTTTTTTCCTTATTATTATTTTGCATAACTAGTTTAGTTGACAGCAGACTGGTTTTTGCTCCTTTGATCTCTGCTCGGTTTGACTGTATTTTCAATAACTACTTAGTATAAAAATAAAATGTGCAGGCCGCATCAAATAAACTAATTAAAGATTAGAATGAAAAAGTGTCAAAATCCGAGACCTCGCTGAGGCAGATTAGTCACTGCATATGAGACACAATCGAATAACTAATGGGTTGCTGTAGTAACGGGGGAATCGATACCCCTCGGCTGGTCGGGGAGTTGACAGTAATTTCTGCTGGGTCATAGATTCTGGAAAATGAAGTGCCACCTACTACAGCACAAGTAATCTCTGTGGACTTTTTGACAACAGAGCATCCTACAAAGCTTATATCAAAGAAAATGTTAATCCCTCAAGTCTGCTTGTTTACCTTTGCAGGGCTTATCTGATATTGTGACAGCCACAGACAATTAAGTTTGGCCTCCTCTGTGGGGTCTTGACGGGTTAGGTCTGCAAACAAGCTTTAGGTTTTTCTTCCTAAGTGATTGGGTTTGTAGAACACAGCAGTACCAGGATGCTGGACTTTTGGTAGGGGAACCTGGAACAATCCAGTCTGCTGTTCCAAATCAGCTCCTCTTACTTGAGGAAAACTCCTGCTGAAGTCAAGAGAAGTTCAGCTTGAGTGGAGAGGAGGAAGTGCACTTGGGTACTTACAGGGTGGTTTGTAACCCAACTGTAAATCCAGGCTTGCTGTAGGCTGCATGTATATGTGCCTTGAAACCCAGAATTTCCAAGATCCTTACTTGTTTTCTCTGAATTTATTGCAAACCCTCTGGGATGGGATCATGTTCATGTTATGTTTATGGGCAGCACCAAGAGCTGTGTCAGCTGTGTATCCTGACTGCTGAAGGGTGGCAAAATTGGACTCTGTGGTGGGACGAGCAGCACAGCTCTCCACCCAGGAATGGGAGCTGCAGCTGCCCACTGCAAGGACTTGAGGAGGAAACCAGCAAGTGGAGAGGGCTCCAGCAGGACTTCCCAGCTGCAGACAGGGAGAGTCCTGTGATGCACAAAGAGTTAATGTTTGCCAGAGAGCTACAGGGGGATAATAAGTCCTTCCTCCAAACCCTCGAGGGGATGGTAGTGTTCTGGGGAAAGAAGGCCACTCCCTAATGGGGGGAGTGGTAATGTTAATTATGTCTGGAAATGGCCTGAGATCCTGAGATTCATCTTCAGCACAAAATGATCAGGAAAGTAGGATCAGGCAATTAGGAAAGGCCGGGACCGGGGGGGCGTGCTGTGTAAAAATAGCCTGGGTAATTAAGAGCAGATAAGGAATCGTCTAAGTAGTGGCAAACAGTGCAAAGAGAGGCTCTGCCTTTGCTGAGCTCTGCTCCCCTGGTCCCACGGGTGCGGGGCAGAGGATGAGCAGGAGGTTCCAGCTGCAGTGCTGCCCCTGCCCATGGCTCAGCTGTGACAGGGCTGCCGGGGGGCCGGGACACTTCCCATTCCTCGAACCTCGCTCGTGGCAGTGCCGCTGTGCTCCAAAATCCGGGGGAGATTGGCTGGGCTGGGATTGCAAGGGGGCATTGCCATGGAGCAGTTCCAGCTACACGGGGTCAGCGGGGAGCAAACGCAGCCCTGACTCTCCCAGCTGGGCTGTGCTGTGGAAAGGCAGAGCTGTTTTCCCTCCCTGCTGTCTGTCATGGCTGTGAAGGTGCCTTTGTCCTTCATGGAATGGGGAATGGGGAGCTGCTCCCCCTTCACCTGTTCCTCAGTTTATGGGACCAGTGTGCAGTGGGAAAAGCCCAGCACTAACTCTGATATTCAGCTGCTGCTGGCGTTCGTGCTGGTTAGTACATAATACTGGTGAATAATAATACCTGACCCAGTAGAACAAGAACTCTTTTATCAAACACATTTAAAGAAAAATGACAGTCCGTGTAGCATGTAATAGAATGGATGATAAATCACAAAATGGGGAAAAACAATTGTTACTCCTGCTGCTACGAGTTTCCATTCAGAAGGTCCATAAGTTATGTTTTTGATGACATAAATTTAATGAAGTTCTCTGGAAATGCTGACCAGAAGTCAATATACAACTCAGTCCTAAGAAGTTTCCTAATAATACCTTTGTTTGTTTTAGGTAATAGATCTCGTGTATCTCTCCTTTTAAGTGCTGTGATATGATACCATGATGAAGTTACAATATGGAGCTGGGCTAAAATGGCATTACCAGAAATGTCACCCCCTAACAAATTAGCAGTTGCGATGTTTGCCCTCTGGTTACAAAACCTTGTTCCTTTTGTCTTATGCTATAACTTATAATAACAAAGCCTGTGATGTAAATGTCTTCAGGGTATGTTTCTAGTAGCAAAGTGTGAAACGTGTTACAGTGGGGATATGGGGGGAGAACAGACTTTAAAATTCAAGACAAAGGATTTTTTGCCTTGAGCATTTCAGCTGCAGCTGCCATTGATACTCACATATCTGGTTATGTAATCCACAATCTTTAAAATGGACAAACAAAACAAAACAGTCCCCTCAGAAATGTAGTTATTAATTTCTCCAGAGGTTGATTTGTAATGGAGAGGTTGCAGATTTCAAATGAGTGAGGTGTTTTTTTGCATTTACAGCTGTAGAGCCTGGGATCAAGCAAGAAAATGGAAGGAGGGTTTAGAATATTTTAAACTGAAAATAGAAATTCGCAAGTCTTACTCTAAAGCCAGAGCAAAGACCTCCATTGAGTCCTATGTTTTTCCTTCAACAGGGCAAGAAGAATTGCAAATTTTAAAAGAAACTTAGAAAAAAAACCCCAGGCCTCAAAGCTATGGCTGATCTCAGCTCTGCTTGTGTTGTAGCAGGTCATGGAGAGCTCCTGTCTCTGGCTTAGCAAGGGAGGCAGATTCTTCAGATGCTGTCCCCAAACCTCTTCCAGTGTCAGCAGTGCAGGCATTGTCTCATTCAAACGTCCATCTGGCTTCAGTTTTCTTGCCCTTGTTGGGCTGCTCTGTGCAGGTGGGAGAAGATCTTGGTGGGAACTTCTCCTCCCTGTCCTTTGCCAGTGGCAGTGTTCCCAAAGGAGTCAGTAAAGGGTCAGCAGCCAGGCTGGGTGTGCAGGGCTTTGGGCAGGGACCTGCCTGCTGGAAGGTGCAGTGCAGGCAGAACATGAGAGGATATGAACCCTGGATATCCAGGAGAAGATGGGAAAAATAGATGGTGGGTTTGGTGAACGTGATGAGCCGTGATCAGCCCGTGCATGGGTTTGTGTGTATGGCTATGTAAGGGGGTTTTGTTTTACCAAGCCAGCACATTCATGGTTAATAATCTTTGCCATCACCCTTCCTGGGAATCAAAGAATGAGCTAACTTGTGCTCCTCAGGAGCAGTACCTGCCTTCATTTCAACAAAGGAAATGGAGACAGAGACAGTCTTTGGTTAGATATAACTAAGTGTTGCTTTTTATTTTTAAGATGCCACAGAGAAAACTTAGAGTGTAGAAGCTTAATCCATAATGGTGACACTTCACTTATCCAGGCAACTGGGAAGTGCTTAAATAGTGAAGCCTGTGGCTTAATTATTTACCTGTGGTTTAATTGGATGTAATTCTACTGAAGAGTCTGTTTATTTTCCTATGGAGAGGCTCTAAGATGCCTCTAAATGAAAATGTTACTGGTCTCTACCTGCATGCCCCTTGACTTCAGTAGCACAGAGCTCATTTAAACATGCAGAAAACTATAAAAAACATGTTTTCTCTGGTGCAATCAGCCTATATTTTCCTCTGGTTCTGGAGCTGGGAATGCCTACTGGGAGGTGAGAAAACCCCTCCCATATTTCTGCACACATTGCTCTGCTCAAACCTGGCACAAGAACTATTGCTTGGAAAGAGAGACAGCTCCAGAGGGGAGAGAAAATATTGGAACCCCCTGGAGCTGTCTCTAGAGTGATCCCTACACTGGCACCCTTCATCTGAGCCCAAAGGTCTTAGGAGTAAGAGTCTACATGGGCTTAGGGAGGCTCATGCTCTTCTCTGGTTGGTACTCCACGTGCTTTTCATCCTCTGCAAATTCCATGTTGGTAACTTTTTCTGTCCCAGGGCTGGGAAGGATCCTTTTTGCAGGATCAGATATTCAACGTTATTCTCGTATTAGTGTGTCTGTATTTGCTGTTTATATTCCAGACACAAATCCCTGGTGAATAGAAGCAGACCAGGGGCTCTACCCTGGCCACTCATCCTTATTTACTGACCCTTTTGACTTCAGTGTGTCACTCCTGCATGCCTAAGAATAGTTTTCCTTTGTGAGAGGTGAGAGGATTGAATGCCAGGGCTTTCAATTTGCATATCCTGGTTCGAGGCTAAACCTTTGCTTGCATCCAAGTGCGTGGAAAATCTCTTCCTACTGTTCTGCCAGTGTAAAGTCCTAGGAAATGATTTTTATCTTGAATATCCATTTAATTCAAACTAAATGTGCTCATATGCATTCTGGCTAGGTTTTCAATTCAAAAGGCTGATTTTTCTTCTCCCCATTCCCCCTCCTTCACACAGAGACTCATACCAGGAACCTCCTTTTCAATATCTGTAGGCAGTTTCCTTATAGTACTTGAACCTCCAAGCTTCCTTGGACTTGTGCAACAATAGAAGCTTTATATCATCGGTTCTTCACCCCAAAATGCTTAATTTCTATTAACAACCTTACAAAAGGGCAGTGTATTACTATGTGGTGAGCCCAATGATAAATGAAGCACATTATATGTGAAGTAAAGGCTCTATTTATCCTTGTGCTTTTTTTTTCCCAAAGTCCTAGCAGGTTTAATGTGAGTAGCTTTTGATGACCTTCATAACAAATCAAGAGTAAACCTCAGTGCATTCTCACAAAGGTGGACAGCATTGCAGACATTTTTAAAATTGAAATAACAATAACAGCAATGAGCTCTATTAGTAGTATTTGATAATGCAAAAAAAGTTAATGTTCACTGAAAGCCAGGTGCCAGCACTGTTTGATTGTTTACCAACACAGTCATAAAGAAACAGAGTTATTAAAGGATCTGAAATCACTCAGTAATTCAGCTGCTGACGTTGATGGATGGAACTTGGCTGTTCCTCTTTGCTAAAGCTGCTGACTGGATAAATGTTTTATTCATGAAGCCCAGGGCAGGAAGGGATGCCAAAGGTTTAAGAATATTTTAAGAAACTCTTTGAGATGTCAAGCAAGTTAGCAGGTGTTGTTAAGCAAAGGAGCTGAAGTACTACTACATTTAAACATAACTGAGCTCTCAACATATACAACAACAATACATCAAAAGCCAGGATGTGATTCTTGTCTTGAGCAGTATATGGAATGATGAGTTGGGAATACAAGTCCTTTTATTTCCTGCACCTTTGTACCTTCAGTCATCTCACAGCCTTGTCTCTTTGAGCATTGTTATACCAAAGGGAATTTTCACGCATCACACTGTGAATTTAGGCTTGGATACAAATAAATATTTAGATACCAAACCCTCCAAGGTCACTTATTTATATCAAAGACAAAATAAATTATATGGTGACAATGTTAATGGAAATTGCAGCCAGGAACAAACAATTTGAGTCAGAATAAGCAGACTCTGCCTGACTGCTCAGTGGGAGAAGTTGTTCAAAATAGTAGTTATCAAAAGGCTATTATCAAAATACAGTGTAATGAGGAATTTCCCTTTATCCTCTTCACCCTGCACCTACCTTTTCTTTGTCCAAGGGCAATGTCTGCCAGCAGCAAGTCTAGAAGTTCTCACCCTTTTGGTGGAGCTTTGCAGCAGGAAAGGACTGGCTTGTGATTTAAGTGACTCTTTTAAATGCCTTGTCTTTGTTCTATGAGAATTCAGATCTGGGTCCATTGTTGAATTTCGTAAAAAAAAAAAAAAAATTAATTCAAAGATGTGTTTTGCATAAAGAATTTTAATAAAGAGATCCTTAGCCCCACAATCTCCTGCATGGGCGAGTGTTTGAATATTTCATAATCAATATTAATAACTTCTTTTAAGTTGCTGCAGTCTCATAAGAGCAGAACAGATGAGCTCTTGATGGAACTGAACTGTCAGTCCGAACACAGTGACATTAGGAAATAGCTCCATTTCCAAGTCTAGCTGTGTGAAATGTCCTTTCTTGCCAAGGGAGCAGCAAAGTATAGTTTAAATGTGCCTTATTATGACATCTCATGAGTATAAAAATTGGGAAGGGTATTAAAAATGAATAATTAAAACTGGAGACTGATAGATAATTGCAAATAAAAAGCAGGTAAGTACTGCGCTCCCACTGCCCTTTTGATTTGCAGAGATTCAGTGCTAAAGACCAAAAGCATATTTCTCCTGGGCCCCAGCTAAAATTCAAATCCAATAGACTGACAGTGAAAAATACTGTCAAAAAAAAAGAAGGCTGTCAAGTTGTATCAAAATAAGTCACTATATTACCTCCCTTTATCTGTCAAAGGCATTGATTATTTTCAATAGAGGAGCCCTCTGACAGTTGTTGAAACTGAACAATCCCGTGTTGGAACGTTTTGGTTGACACATGTCACTATTTCTTAAACAGATAAGTCAAATATGTTATTTTTGATTCTCTGTAGGAGCAAGTGTGTTTATATAGTACTTTATGAAAGATAAATAATGCAGAAGGAAAGGAACATGCATTAGCACTGCATTTTCTCAGCTATTTGTATCAGTGGGTTTTTTGTTCCATCTTTCAGAAATGTTCTTTGCATAAAATCATGTGTTCCTTTGGTGGTTGTGATAGATTGCAGGGATTTGCTAAGATACCCTGAAGTAATTCAGATAATCAGTGAACCATATTGGTGCTATTCTTGATCACAGCTGTCAGTTTACTGTTGACTACGCTGAACTTCTGTTTCCCACCAGCCACACGTCCCTAGCAGTGATTCAGACATTAACGTCCTGCCAAATGCCCACTTGTACTGCACGTGGACAAACTGAGAAGGGCAAAGTAAGGACTGCATCTGGGACTTGCTGCCAGTTTTTGGAATGAAGTGGGGTTGAGCCTCTTCCCAAACTCTTTCTGTGCCTGTCAGTTTTCAAGTGGTGAATTTGGACAGCCCCAGTTCACAGGTGTTGGCTTTGCAGTCCTGCAGGGCGTGTTTAGCAGAAAGGGAAGTCTGTTTTCCAGCTCAATTCTTATGTTTGGAAATAGGGACCTCTTTCCAGCTGAAACCTCAGCAAATGGAGAATGTCTCCAGTGTGGTCCCTTGGGAGGGGGCTGTTGAGTGGAACAGCCTTTGTGACTTGCTAGCAGTATCAACAAGGTGAGGCAGCAGCAGCAGCAGCCAGAGACAGGCTAATACTCTTGTAGACAGTCTTTATTATTCATTAGCACATATTGTACTTCCTCCTAAATATAATTCAGGCTACACTTGTATCACATTAAGATAACACTAAATCTTTCTGTAATTTGAAGGAAATACTACTCCCAGCTGTTGTTGCAGAAGTGAACTAAACAAAATCCAAAGAAGTGCTAAAGGAACAGCCATAAAACTCCAACTGCATTTGGCACGCATCTCCTTTGGTGCTGTTTATCACAGAAGTGGTTGGAAGCGAAACTCTACGCTTGTGAACATGATGATTTTGTGCTCCTGGCATCTCACACCTTGGGAATTGCTCTGCCAAAATGAAACAAGCTCCCAGACCCCTCAGGTACTTGAGCACTTTGCTGCTTGTGAGGGAGTGGGGTGACTGATGAACTGAGCCATCCAGTTCCTGGAGCAAGTTGTTGTGAGGGACACAACAGTCCAATAATTTGACTGCTGGTGAAAATGATTTGCACAGGGACTGAACTCCAAAGACATCTGGGTGCCTAATTCTGTGTGGGGCCCTAAACTCCAGTGTTGAGCTGGCCTGTGCAGTGTGGCTCTGCCTACACCAACCCAATCTGAATGAAGGCCAGCATTTAAACAGCTTCTCTGTTGCAAGCTTGTCCTAAAAGCTGTAAGCTCTTGTCATTTTGGTTTGTGTTTTTACAGCATTTAGTGGGATAAGGTCCTTACCCTTGTGGCTGCTCAGGAGCTGTCAAAATGAATTACTATAAATGGTAACAATAATAAAAATAAACAAGTGTAAATAGGGATGGCGACAGGCTCAGAATTCTGATGGACCTGGAAAGCTTTGATCTGGTGTTGGTGGAGATCAGGATGTGCTGCCTCCCCAGATGACAGGCTTGGATGGAGGAAAGAAAAAAGAGCTATAAACATCACCTGTAAATTGCGCCTCCGTCATCCTCCTCGGACTCCCTCCCCCATTAGCTCTGATGATTTACTAAGTGTGTGTGTCTAAGTACCAGCAAAAAAACAACTCTGAAATTAACCCCAGCAAACTTACAGTCTCATACCTGACCCCAGAAGTGTGCAGTGCTGATCATCCAAGTGGTAATGGATGGCTCGGTGTAAAGCAGCAGAGAAATGTGCCATTAAAAGGGAAGCAGGGACTGAGCTGCTGAGTGGTGACAGCCGTGAAAAGACACAAACCAACGTGGGCTCCTGACAGTGTGTTGTGCTCAAAAGATATAGAGGCAGAGAGAGGGAAAAGAAAATAGGGGTGTCTGTTTATATGGCCAAAAAGGAATTGCAGCATAAGCCAGAAATTACAGCGTGTGGATGGGCTGCCTGTCAGGGAGGGAAGCACCAGCCTTTGGGGCTGGCACTGGCCAAAAGCCTTCTGGATAAAGGGAAAGTGCTGCAGGAGTCTGGGGGAAGATAGATCTGTCTGGCAGCAGGTGCTACCCATTGTCCATGGAAATGAACTGAGGACAGAGAAGGAGACTAATTTACAGGGAAGTGGCAGACTGTAATTTTTGTCTACGTGCAGATTTGGTTTCTGAGCAAATCAGATTTATGCTTCTTTCAGACAATTTTGCTAATAAGCCAATGACTCAGAGCTCACAGCAGATGGGATTCTTTAGCTGAGGTAGAAGCTATTGCTTTTGTCCTAAAAAGAAAGTTGTTATTTTTCCTTTCTAGAAAACTGATTGGAAAATGTGATGATTTTTCCTTCCCATCAGAAACACAGCTTTTTCAAATAACACCCAGCTATGCTTATGGACTCTTATCTAATATACAGAAATTCTCATTAGAAAAAAGTTACTTGTGACAACTTCGTATGTCATATGCTGGGGAAAGTATTTTTAAAATAAATTCCTGTAATTAATAATATCCCAGAAGCCACTGCAAACAGCCACAGCAGTAACTGGAGATTTGTGGTGAGCTCTCCAGGTGTCTGAAGAGCAATATGCTTTCCTGCAGGAGGCTGCTGCCAAGAACCTGGGAATACTTCTGTGGTGGGAAGAGGGCTGGCTATCTACTCCATGTCTTTGGTCACTGACTTGATACCCAAGTGGAGACCAGTGATGAGTGGAATTCCTTGGAGGTCAGTGTTGAGACACTGCTGTTCAATATTCCTGTTGGCTGTACCTCTCCTACAAAGGCAGACTGAGAGAGCTGCGGTTGTTCAGCCTGGAGAAGAGAAAGTTTTGGGAAGATTTTATACCTTCCAGTACCCAAAGAGTCCATGAGAGGGTGGAGGGGGACTTGTTACAAGGACATTTAGTGGTAGGACAAGAGGAAATGCATTTCAGCTAAGAGTAGGATTATATTAGAGATTAGGAAGAAGTTCTTACTGTGAAGGTGGTGAGGTATTGGCACAGGTTGCTCAGAGGAACTCTGGATGCTTTATCCTTGGAAGTGTTCAAGACCAGACTGGATAAGTGAAAGGTGTTCCTGACCATGGCAGGGGGTTTGTAAGTAGGTGATCTTTAAGCTCCCTTCCAACCCAAATCATTCTGTGATGGGAAAGGGACATCCATCTAGATGAAAAACTGCTGAGGATTCCCTTCACTTCTCCACCCTGCAGATGTTCAAAAACTTGATTCCCTCTAAAGTAATTCAGCATCTTTTTTTTTTTTTTTTTTTTGACAGAAAAGCATCCACTCTATAGGAAGTTTCTGATGGATGGCAGCAAGCATGAATATATCATTATAAAAAGACATTCTGAATTCAAAAACCTTATGTGGTCTGAATTTCACTGAGGGGCATTTCTTTTCACAGGCTATAGAAGTGTGTGGTACATGGGGTGGTGAAACCTTTCCTGACATTGTTTTGTTTAAATCCCTTTGAAGACTGTCATGTTCACCTTTCTCTAAAATTGTGTTACAGCAGCCAGAGGAGGAGGGCTTGTTTGGCTTGGTGATGTGCATGTGAATGCACCCTGGGAAGTGACAGAGGCCACTTTACTACTTCACTCTTTGTAGACTTGTGGTGAAGGTGCAGAAAGTTCAGGTTTGAGATTTGAAAATTCTTTAAAAATAAATTAGGTTTTTATTTATGTTATTATACATACATTCTTTGAAAATCATGTCTCTGTGGAGAGCTTCAGTAATTACATGTACAGACATTTGTATGGCAGTACTTTATGCACTCAGTATTTTATGATAATCTGAAAAAGTAAGTAGCAAATTGCTGAAATTTGATGCCCCAAAATTTAATCAAATCTAAGTGTGACTAAGAATTTCCTTTGAATTTACCAAAGCTGTATTAATCAAAATACTGGTAATAAAATGCAATGTGAGTAAAAGGAAGTTACTATTAATTGGATGGAACAGTTGATTGTCTAATGGGGTGAGCTTCAAAACAACGACAACAAAAAAATCTCAAAGATCTCAATGGAAAACATCTGCTGAGGTCTGAGCAGTGATCAGGAAAGCACAAATATAAAATGGCATGACATTAATTTGTTGAATAGAGGACAACACTGAAAATATGACAGTGTTCTAGAGATGGTGATGTGGCCTCACCTTGAGAAGCATGCTTGGTTTGGTTACCCTAATTAAAAAATGATAGAGCAGGAAATAGAAGAGGTTCAGTGAAGGGCAGCAAACCTAATCAGAAGCATAGAAAACACTTTAGAGAGAAGATTTGCATGCAGCAGAGACTGCAAAGGTTAGGTCTGTTTATTTTAGGCAGAACAATGTACGGGAAGTGCCACCGAGAGACAGGGCATGATGGATATAAATAAAACACCAATACCATGGCTTTTTCCTCTCTTGGATAAGAAGGAGAGGTGTAAAATTAAATTTGAAGACAATGCATTGAACAGCTTTGATAGGAAGCACTCTTAACCTAAGTTTTAATTAGCCTATGGGACTCATTGCCACAAGGTAGATATTGAGACTGACAGATTGGCATCGTTTGTATAATTAGCAATATCATCTCCAGTTGGGTGGGATGCAGCTCCATCCTTTGCACTTTTGGGCCGTATGCTACACAGAGCTCATCCCTCAGGCATGCTGGTGTACAGTCCTCCTTTATGGGATTTTACAGGGCCTTTTGAAGCAGCTGGCACACGTTGGTCTCTAGGCCATTCTTGACTCCAGCACTTTGAATTCTGTGTTTGTGACAAGGACTGGGTAATATTTCCCAGATGAAAAAATTGCAGAAATTTGGATTGTTGTGGTTTCCCCAACCCCACCTTTTGGACTTGGCTGTGAGTTGACTGTGAGTACATCAGTCACCTACCCATGGAAGGTGTCCATTTGCCCATTCTGCATAGATTTATTTTGCTTTCTTTGTCCTCTTAATAGCTTGCATCCCTTACAGTCTTTAATTATTGCACATTTTGGACTTTTTCACTCCAAACCAGCTGCCATCAATAAACTGGTCCAGTAATTATTTCTCTGGCTTCAGAAAATGGCTATCGTGAAGTCAGAGGCAGTAGGAACAGGTGGGCTGCAGAATGCCTGTTTGATTTGGTAAACAGCATTAAAAAATTGGCACTTTGACTTTGTCCCTGTAATAGACCAGTTCTACAGCTTTTGTTAATCACATGCTGCATGTTTTCCAATGTCACAGCATACGTTCTTTGCCATTGCAAGACATCCATTGCTTTTTTTTTGTTTTCTTTTGAAAATGTAGAAAGTTAAAAACACATATGAAATATCCGCAGGATGGAAATCCTTCAGATGTCCATTGGTGTTGGTTTGGGGAGAGCCCCTTGGGAAAAGGGGAGGGTACAGATGGATGGACAAAGTCAGAGCAGGCTGAGCCTGGGGTACAGCGCCGGCACAGATGCTCTGCTCTGTGCCCAAAAATTGTGCTCTGAGGCACTTTATGCTTCTAGGACAGTTTAGCTTAATGTAGAACTGCTAACTTGGCACTCAAGAGTCCTGCAGTCTGTTCTTGGCTCTGCTCAGGCCTCCTGGGTGAGCTTAGGGAAGTCACAGCAGAAACCTCAGTTCTTTCCAGAACGGGGATTGTGAACCTCCAGACCCACAAAAGGGCTCTGTGAGCTGCTGGGGGGCAGTGAGACTAAATTTGGGGTGAGTGGGTTCCTGCTCCTCCTGACGATGGGGCTGTGCACGGGGCCAAGTTGGGGTGCAGTCACCCCCAGCAGCCCCCAGTGCTGTGAGCTGCTGGCTTTCCTGCCCCTCATGGCATCACAGTGCAGCTTCAGTACCAAATAACACATCTGGGCTTCTCTGTTCATCTGTTCTTCCTGTAGTCTCAGATTTCATCCCATGCTGCCCTCAACAGTCACATTTGGAAGTGCTGTTTTCCACTGAGGCTCTCTGTGAGGAGGTCCTGCAGGAGGGGCAGGTGATACTGAGGGGCTCAGAGGAGGCCATGGCTAATGAGAGAAATATTCCCATCCCCAAAAAAGATCTAGGGTACTTCAGTTCCCTTGCTATCCTCTCCACATTGCCTGGAGAGTAAATTCCATCCCTTTGGGAGAGGAGGCAGCAGCTGCTCCTCCTGAGAGTACTGTGTAAAATTCATTCTCCACTGCAGGTCACAAAGGAGCAAGTAAATAGATTCTTCTGTTATTCTCCCCCAGGAGTGGCTGAAAAGTGGTGACAGTGGATTTGTTCCTCCTGCCACTGCTTAGCATTAGGGCATGTATGTGGGGACCTTATGCCATGAAGGATAAGGAAGGGGGAAAGAAACTCTTGGGGGCCTCCCCCTGCCCCACAGATGAGAGATTTCCTTCTTCCCAGCACAGAAATATGGGGATTCTTCTTCTTAAGGGCGAGCTGGATGACAAAAGTGGGCCAATACCAGCTTTGTATGAAACCTGCTGGATTTTAAACAGAGGAGAGCTGTGTCTCTGCACACACAGACATCCAAAGATCCTGTTGTTCTGCTTCCCATGCTCGCAGTGCAGCTGTTAAAGCTCTGGAGCGTTTTTAGATGAAGAGTACAATGTTCCTGTGAGACTTTAAAAATGAATTAATAGAACATTGATTTAACTTACTGGCTTTTTGCAATGCCTTTGTTTCCAGGCAGTAAAAGTCAACTTGCCAGTTGTCCAGCCAGAATCCAGTATCTATAAAAACCTGCCCCAGGCAGTTCGTGGAGGGCCTTAGTTAATTAAGATATGCATTATCATCTCTGCCTTAGGCTGCTTGTGAGAGAATGTGAAAAGCACAACTAGACAACTGTCTTTTCCTCCTGTTTTGAGACTCATTCTTGATCCCACTGTGATTGCCAGCAGCAGACAAGGAACAGAGCCAGAAGAGTGAGAATTAATAGTGGTGGCATCTGAAATCTCCATCCATGAGCTGAAAAACATTCCTGCTTTAGATTGGGCCTTTACTTGCAGGGGGAAACATCAGATCATTCCCCTAGTATGAGTGCTGGAAAATTTAAAAATAGAGTGTGAAGACCCCTGCTGCCATTCTGCACAAGGCTTCAAACATCACATGGACTTCTTTGTGATCAAAAGGGCTATGTCCTGTTTATGTAACTGCGTCTATTCAGGCATATGCATTCTACAGAGTACCTCTCTTCTTAATAGTCAAGGGTAAAATAGTATCCTGAGGAGTTTCTCCTCAAGTATTATAGGTGGTTGGTTCTTGACACACAGTTTTAGTGAATGAGAAAGCAGCAGTGCTCTGTTCTCCTTCTCCATTTTTCGCTTTGCCACCTTTCTTCTCTCACAGGGACTCTGCTTCCCTTCCTCTGGCTGACTTGCACTAGGGCATAAGCCATCCTTGTCCTACCCACGGGAACTTTCCCTGCCTGCACCCCTTTTCTGCTGCCTGCCCAAAACCTCAGAGTGCCTAGGAAAGCCCTGGCGTGCATGTTTTACATTCCTCACGATGCAAAAGTGTTTGGGAGCTGCCTGGCCTGGGAGTGCAGCAAGCTCCAAGCTCCAGCACATCAAGTGTACTCTTTGCTTTGGAAATGAATGTGGCAGGAAAGGTCTCCTTGGCTATGGACATGTGGTTCCAGTAAGATGCTCACTACCTCTTTCCTGGACCATCAAAACTTATCTGGTTTCTTCAGCCTGCTATGGCTGAGTTGTGTTTGACCTAAAAAGGGGTTAGGGAGGGCTCTGAAGGCAGTCAGCAGCTTCCTGAGCCAACTATTCCCCAGGGAGGAAGGAAAGCTCCTAAGCCCTAGATAAAATGCTCATCACTTAGACAAATGTGCAGAGATCCTCAAATCCTCCCTAGAAATAGGGGATTGCAATATTAAACATAATTATGAAATGTCTATGGAGCTGCAGCTACAGATGGAGCTTTATGAGTGGTTTGAAGTAATGCTGCACCAGCATCAATTATCCCCAGCAACTGCACAAAGATATTTTTAGGGTGCTATTTTCATTTTACAGCAGCACTCGGTCACTTGCAGCCACCAGCCAGGTGCCACCTCCCCATTTGCACCCCAAGCATGCAGTGATCTCTCAGCAAAGCCTGGCCTCTCCTGTTCTCTTGTCTCAAAAATCAACAGCTCAGATGAACATTTTCCCCTATCTTGGCGCCTCTGCTGTCAAAATCGCTGTGAGTGAGAGAGCCTGCCTCTCCTTTCCTGCAGCTGTGAATATTAGCTACAGAGTAGCACTAAATCTTGTTTAAGCTACAGTAATTCCACCCAGTGATGAATGTCACTACCTGAATAATTTGGGTAATTTCCTGCAGCTCTAGTGTACTAGCAGAGAAATGAATGTTAATTTACTGCTAATTTAGTATACTAACCCTTAATTAGCAATGAGTAAGCTCTGAAATATTTGATTCTGAAAGCTCATCAAACTTTTACCAGAAAAAAACCTCTCCCCTCCCAGCTGAACTCTTCACTCTATTTGAGGTTATTAGCAAAATGCTATGGGTGTGCCGTTCATTACCTCTCACTAGGATATATGTGGCTGGGAACACCCCCATTTTCCACTCTTGCTGCAGAAATCCATTAAGAAGATTCTTGGTCTTACGCAATATATTCAGCTGATGTAGGGTATTGCTGTGTGCAGAGACACTGTAGCTTTACTGACAGGCAAGATTAATCACAGAATCATTTTGTTTGGAAAAGACCTTTAAGATCATTGAGTCCAACCGTAAGCCTTACACTAATTGCACAGATTATCAATGACTGGTATCTAAAGAGGTGAGAGAAGGGCTGAGTGTGTCTAATGGGCTGGGCTGTTGCTGCAGGAGGCTGCACATGGCTCTGTGGAAAAGCTGGATGTGACATGACAAGATCATCTCCCACTTTCCTCTCTGGGCTGTTTTGCTCCTTTTCAGTCAGGTCTGGTGTATCCTGCTTGATAGTTCTATCGATTTTAATTTTATTCTTTTTGTGTGATAATTTGCAGAATAAGGCGCAGCACAGGCTGAACAGGGGCCTGTGTGAGAAGAGTAGGGCATCACCTGTGAGAGTGTGTGCATGGGGGAGAGGGCGAATGGAAGGTGGTGGGGCAGGAGAAGGGATCTGGGAGAGGAAATGAAAGAAAGATGTGTGTGTCAGCTGCACTGCTGAAGCCAAGCCAAGCACTAAGCTGGGCAATGGGCCAGCACATGACTTATCTGTGCCTCTGTGCTGGTACTGGCGGATTTTTACAGAGGAAAGACTGAACTGTCAGGTGAATTTTGCTATTGCTGGAAATGAAGTCAAGCAAAGCCCCATAATGCTGGGGTGCTCTGCTAATTGTCCTGCAGAAACCTTCCCCTGCTGTGCAGGATTATTCAGGTGTCATTCTGCCCAAAAGCTCAGTGATGAATGAAAGAGATTTCAATGGTGAAGAAAGACACTGTGTGCCTTTCCTGTCCCCAGAAAAGGTGGCACTGCCTCAGAGGGGAGAGAGGGTGGGAACTGCTCATGGTGTGTTTTTATGTCCTGACTGGGGACAGGTTGCCCAACACCCATCCCTGCAACTTGATTTCCTACAGCAAAAAATGAACTTTCCTGTTTCTGTCTGTGTGGATTTATCCTTCCAAAGCACACTCTTGGTGGGCTGCTTTGATGTTTCTGCTTGGGACCCCAATATTTACCTGACATTTGTCAGTCCCCCTTGTTCCTCTTTCCTTTCTGCCCCTTAAGCTCCTTTTCTGGCCTCCCATTGGTCACCTGGTTGAGCAACAAGGACTGAATTTCTAGTGTTAGGGTTTGTCAAAAATGTCCTCTGTAATACAGGATTCACTGAACAGCTTCAGACAAATCTTTCAAGAAGTTAATGGGAAGGTCTTCTCCTGGAAATGACCAGTGTTGGATATTCAGAGATGGCCATGGTGGATAAGCTCCAGTTTATCTGCTGTGAGGTTGGGTGTGTGCAAATTGAAGCCTGTCCAGCTGGGTCAGGACTGCTGCAGCTCCAGATGGGCCCAAACTACCAAACTGCAGTGTTTCACAGCCTTGTCCAGTGCCTGGGCAGCCCCTGGCAGCACACAGCTCCTTGCCCTGCATCCATAATGCCATGCTCCAGATCCTCCCCACTGCCATGAGACCAACTCCAGCTTTGGTTCCTCAAGAGGAATTCACAGTCAGACAAGTGCAAAAGAGCTGTGCTGAGAAAGGAGCCGTTTCTGAAGTGAGGGAAGCTGTTGGATGACAAGCTGATTTAAAATGTCAGCCAACTCTCTACTGGCCACGTCCCTCTTCCTTTCTCTCCCTCTGTTTCCCACTGTGTCTCTTGTCCCTGAGGTCTCACCAAATTTCTCTGCAGCTGATGAACAACACAACAGAAAGTCCAACACTTTCCTTCCTTATGTAAATGCCCCCATTCAGTGCCAGAGAACACATTTCACCCCAAACCTGACAGCAGTACATGGACGACTCTTACTCTCAGTCCTTCTCTAAGAAGTGCATGTTCAGGGGCTGACACATACATGAATTTATGCAAATTCTACCTCTTCCTTGCAGCAGTTCTCACCACCTTCTTTGCAGCTCCTGCTTGGCAGGGTAAACACCCAAATGCCTGGTGTAATCCATCAGCATGGCAGGCACACCTCTTCCATTTCATTTTTCTGAGATGGTCTCTGTCTTTAGGAGATCAGCATTGCTCCATTAGTTGCTCCTCTGCTCCTGCCTGGAGGAGTGGGGAACTGTTTTATTTGCACATTAGGAAAAGCAGATGAAAAATGGCTGTGTGTGCCTTCCATTCAGCTTTCTCTTTAAAACTTTTTTTGATTTGTTGAGCTTTTCCTTCACAGAATATAGTTTTCTCAAGGAAAATTTTGTCATTGCTAAATGAGCCATTCCATAAAACAGAGAAGAGAAATGTTGCTAGACTGTGATCTTCTCCTACACCTCTAGGCAGAAAATGACTGTGATGTTCTTATACAGGTGAGAAGAATACATTCTTCACCCCACTTGGTGCTGCTGACCTTTTTGGAGAACCAAACACCCATCTCTGTGTGCCTGTTCTTGGGAGGGGCAGGTTCTACCCAGCTATTCTTTACAAGGTCTGAGCTGGGAGAGCTCCTTACTTACTCTTGTCAAGTTAGAGGCATATAAGAGCAGAATCTGACACCCAAATTAGCACTTAAAATACATTATTTAAAGAAGTATGCACTTCCATATTTATGTGATGGGTGTTTTACTGCTGGAACACTTTAATAAGGGCATACATATTACGCTTTTCTTATCTGCTCTGTTTTATTTAGACTCAAAGGCTGAGACTCACCTAACCTGATGTAGTTCTGTTCATTTTAGTTTGGACATGCAGTTTCTACTACAGAGAGAGGAAGCTGGTACTTTAAAGATGTCATTTATCATCCAAAGAATAGGTGTGTAAGAGCAGTGAAATGAATCCTAAAAGCACCTCTTCCACTCTGTTAATCACAAAGGATGTTTTGGGTTCTGGGCCTCGATGGGTCAAGCCTGCAGTAAGCTGAGTACTACCCCACACCAGAGTCTTCTGCAGAACTCCAGGCCTTGGTGAACTCAGGGAGAGAAAACTTGAGTTTAGTATGTGAAAACTCTTGTGTGTGTATGTGTATGCTTTCTTAGTTGCTGTTTCATGTAACAGATATCTTTAGGATTTGTTTTACCACAGCAAAAGAGGGACCAGTAGTCAAGTTTTTTAGAGTGAGAATTGCTAACCCTGGAAAGAGTGACTAAAGTAAAATTTAGAACACAAGCTGGGTAACCTGTGGGATGGGAGAAAGTCTAATGCAATGTTGTGTTCAGAAGTTACAGAGCAGATAATTGTGTATGTTAACAGGACTCTCAGTAAATTGGTGCTGCCCTAATATCTGTCACTGGGTGCAACTATGACCTGAGCTTGAAAAGCATGATGAGATGGAATAGCCTCAGAGGACCATGAGGAAGCTCATGGCCTGTTTTCATTCCCATTTAATTGAGAAAGTCTGGAAGACCACAGTCCTCGTAATGAAAACTCACTCACCATCTGTAAGTTCTTGTACAGGGAGCAAGGGCTTGCCAAATTGCCCTTGATCCAGCAGAAGGGAAGGCCAGCAGTGGGTGGAGTATGGAACTGAACAAATCAGTGGTGGAAAGGAGCAGGGCTTTCAGTGGGAGCCCCTGGTACAGCACACCCCGATGACACTGACTTCTGATTCACTGCCAGTTTTATAATCAGGATGGGGTGTTTTTCTAAAAGAGCTGCTGTAGTTCAAAGAGGAATTAATTCAGGGAAGTTTGTACTGTGCAGTAGGTCAATATAGCTGATCACAACAGACTCTATGGGAAAAAGGACTTTGTCTCCATAAATCATGGCTGTGGTTTTGTCCAAATGGTTTGGAAGCAGGCTCTTGTTTACTAAGCTGTAAAGTCTTTAAGCAGAAATTTAAATTTTCTTTCTGGAAGCTCTTTAAAATTGATTCCCACAGTAAACCCAGCTTCAGGAAATCCAGGACAATGCCAGTTAATTAATTAAGGCGATTAACAAGTAAACTGGTGCTTCCTTTGACTGTGGGCAAGCAGTTGGCATTTTAGCAAACTTTTCCTTATAATAATAGTAATACTTCTTGGGGCTGTCACACTGTCCTCCCCCACCTCCGCTCTTTCCCAATTATAATTCTCTTCTTTTGATCTTTGAAATGTTTTTTTATTTTTTTTTAATCTAAAATATGCTGCTTGGAGATGACATTTTGTGAAATGTTCATTTTAATTATACAGGGATGGTTATCACTGCAGGGATGTTGGCACTGGCTTTCGATGCAAAAGCCTTCTTTTCTGCTGATTATATTGAGAGAGCTCTGCGAGCCTTAGGCACCTGAAAATTGTAATGCATCATTGTTCACTACTGAGAGCGGCAGGGAGCAGAAATCAAAGCTGAAGTGGGAGGGCAATGTGGTGGCATCTAGATCGACAGTCCTTGAAGATGCTGGGGAGGCTGGCATGCAGGTGTGCTGCTCCTGGCCCCAGCAGGGGCCTGGGGCTGTACCCTGTGCACACACCAAGGGACCAGGGTGATGGTAATGCCCACCCACAGAGGCCAGAGCCACGTGTCCCTCCAGCTTTGCTGGCTGCTAAAAGTGAGGGAGAAGTGGAGCCATGAAGGTTTTCCAGCTGGAGAAGCATGAACACTACCCAGTGGAATAGCTGCCAGAGCTCATGTCTGTCCGTGGTTGTTTTGGCAGGGGTGTACACAAACTTTGGGGTGTAGCACCAGGTCCTTGCTCAGCTGCAGTGCACATCCCTGTGCTCCAGAAGTGTGTGAGGAGAGCAGGCCCCATCCTCTGCTTGTGCTGCCCCTCTGACACGCCCTGGCACAGAGCTGATGCTGGATAATGGAGTTCCCCTCTCAGGTGCAGCAATAAAGGTTTCCTCTTCAAAAGACAGTCTTGTGGCAGTGGTGTTTACTCTGGGCCACGCTGCTCCTTCTTGCATATCTAATATTTCATGAGGCTTTTATCCATCTCAGTGGGACTGCCTGAACAGCAAAGTGCTCCTTGATACAGGTAGGGGTGGTATGATCTAAGCACGCAGTAGTAACTCTCCTCAGCTTACTGCTTTCATGAGAAGATATGAAAGACCTGTAACAAATGAGGCTGGAGCACTTTTTCATGTACCACGGCCAGGACAGGCATGTGAGACCTGCCATGGGACCCAGGCAGGCAGCTGTGGCTTTCACCCATCCCACTGAATGCAAAACATGAACTGTGATCATCCTAGGCATGACTATAAAAAACCAAAAATGTTAAAACAATTATTGCAGCTCCAAGAGATCTCCCCTATCTTCAGATAAACTTCCTTGGTGTTGTTCCCTGGGTTTAAGTTTGGCCTGGGGTACCCACGTTAGCATTTCTGCTTTAGTGCACACCCTGTCTAATGGATCCCAGAGCCCTCAGGGGTTCTTACACTCTGCAATGTACACTCACGGGGAACTGAGACCTGAACTAAATGCTGGAAAAATCACGTGACTAATGTCATAATGACATAATGACTTTATATTAGATAGATTCTTCAGAGTATTAAAATTTCTGGTTTGCTTCTCTAGGTGAAGATAGAGCTGAGTAAATTGTGGATGTTTTGGATCTGTAGTAAAAATGAAAAATTGGAAAGGTGGAATAAGCAGCCACAGTTAACTGGCCAAAGAGAAATACTCTGTACCCTGAAAAAGTACTTAGTTTAGTTTTAGTGCTTTAATATTTAAAACTGTCCTGTCTTTTAAAAACCTAGCTCAATATTTAATTTTAAAATGGCATTTTAAAAATTAATGGTGCTGACAGTTTGTTTCCTTTTTGGGGCAAGATGAAAGGGAAGAGAGTGGCAGAAACAACTCATTACAAGTCTTTCTTTGTCTTTTCATTTCTGCTCTTCAAGAAATTTCATAATCAGAAAAATTAATAGATCTCTACTGGAATAATAACAAAATGAGGCCTGTCTGTCTAATGCCACCCCACTCTTATACTACCGTGGAAAAGAAATAATGAATTTCATTCATAAATTTAAAAAGTGACTGTAAGTAGTATAAGCCACTGCTGTTGCATCAGGCTACATAGGCAAACTCAGCTATTAACTGAGATGAAGCTGTACTAAAGGGAGGGATCATTAGAAGATTAGCTGAGGCTCCTTTATTATTAATGAAAACTACCTCTAAGTGTTAAAAGACTCCAAATGTCTTTTAAAGAATGAAGCATATATCACTCAGAGAAGAAAGCTCCGAAGTAAAAAGGTAAAAACACTTTTTGTCTTAATGCAAAACCCTCTCAATTTCTCATACAATAGGATGTTTTGCCCGACTGATCTATTAGAGGGGGAGGGGGTGGGCAGTGAGGGAGCTGCTGTCACACCATGGTTCCAGCTGGGCTTGCAGGAGAAACAGGTTTGCACAAAGGTGCAGGGTAGCAGAATGCAGCTCCGCAGGTGTGAGCACCAAGGGCAGTGGGGAGGATGCTACTGCATCCTTCCAGGATCCCTTTATTCTCTAGGGCAGCATAAAGAGCTGGTGCAGTTCAGGGCCTCGTGTCAAAGCCCACGGTGTCAGTGGGAGCTGCAGGAGAGGGGCAGAGCTGCCTGCACAGCCCTTTCCTCGTGCAGTGCCCTTTCCTGCAGCTCCACAGCTCCTATGACTCTGGTTTGTTATAAAATTGAAAAGAACTATTAGCTAACTACCTGGAAAACTAATTAACCTATTGTAGCGCAAATCCTGGCTTTACTGTTAATCTCATTCAAGGATTCCTTCTGTCCTGTTTGGCCTGGAGCTTAACACCAGGAGCAGCATGAGCTGGAAGTGTTCAGCACCTTTGAGAAAGAGACCACATGCAGGTATCCTGCATTAAGGGAAGCTGGACAATAATCCCCTGGCATATTAGCTCATGGCTGTGTGTGTTGGCAGAGATCAAGCCAGCAGTTCATGCTGAGCATCTGAATTCACAACAAAACCCAAGTTCTGTAAAATAATGCTGGCTTTTTTAAATCCATATTTATTTCCTGCTTTCAGGTGCTTACGTAGGTATTGATCTGATCAATGCAAGTACCCTTTTGGACAAACAGGCTTCTTAAAATGCCTTAAAAGCTTCATTATTAGGATAATGGAACCAAAGTTAAAAACAAATCAAACAATGCATGTGTAAAAGGTTTCCCCCAGACAGCTTGAAAATAAATTGAAAACAAATTCAATTAAAATAACAATCAACCTTTTTGTTCCTTCAGTGGTATGATTTCTCTGAGGCAGGTACACAATGATAAGAGATTTCTTTGAAATGCTCAAGATAGCAAACCCATAGGCAAGCTATGACAGATCAAAGCAGTATTTGTGCTAAAGAACAGCCTGCTACTATTAAGTTTAAGGGCTGAAATGTTTCTTCTTTTTTTTCCTTCTAATTTTTTTTTTCCTTTCCAGTCCCAGATGCTTTTGCATCTGTTACTGTTCTTTCCTCATGCTTTTACTTCACTAGGCCAGGTTGTAGATCTTGACCCAAAGGAAATGTCTTGTGAAAATTTCTATCTACATTGTACTTTTTGTGTTCTATATGACCGGAAGTCTTCTTTTTCTGCTTGCTTTGATACCCTTGACCTGGGATTTCTTTGTGCCATTAATCTTTTACACCCCAGCTGTAATGGAAATGGGTCTGTGCTTGGAGCAGTGTTGGGAAGCAGTGTGGCCAGAGGCTGGGCTGCACAGCAGGGACTGGTCCTGCCTGGCCCAGGATTGGTGTGCCAGCAGTGCCAGCAGCACTGGGGCACTGAAAACAGGCTGCCAGTTCCTGTCATGGTCCCCTTGAGGAGGCTTTGCTGTTGCACATAGAATTACAAGTGAGCTGAGGGTTTTGCTTCTCTGTTATTTGGCGTTGTGCTTGCGACCCCACATCTGCAGCATTGTTTGCAAAGGTGAATGTAATGAGAGCAGCTACTGATGAGCTGGGTTTTCTTTTGTAAATGCTTGTGCTGTATTTGTTCATAGCAGAAAGGACATCCAGTTATTTACTGTTTCATGTGTGCTACAAAGCACCTTGGCCTTGCAGCCATTCTGGAAAAAACACATTTTCTGTTTTAACCAAGACCTGGTGCTGCAAGAACCATCTTTGTATTACCCATTGATTAGGTGCCCCTTGGGGTTGCCCATGTAGTGTACTCCTGTAAAATAGGAGCCTCTCAGCCAGGCTAGTGATGCTTTGAGTAAATTACAGTGCTATCTACGGAGAGCACGTGATGCTGTTTGCAGGAGAAACTTGCTGGTTTTGTTCACGCTTTTTGTTGCAAATTTGCTTGATGGCTACTCTTCTCTGCCAAAGTACCTTTTAGTCTTGAAGAAGCTGATGGGCTTTCTGTTTTGAAGATCCACTAAAATGAGGTATGAAATACTCCTCTATTATCTATTGTGTGTTGGGACACTGTGTTCCCAGTGCTGTAACCAGAATGGGTTTGGATTGGTACTCTGCATGAGGTGAGTGCTCAGTTCCCTGTGTTGTCAGTACACTGCTAGGCAAGTAAAGACCCATTGCACTCTTTTAGCAGAAGCAAGCAGAGGATTAGAAGGGTTGAGGGCCACATCTTCATCTCCATGTTGCTGCAGAAGTATAGCCTGCTCCAACAGCACTGTGTCAGATGCTGCAGGAAAGTGCTAATTGGGACAGTCTTGGATATTAAGGCAGAGCTCTGTAGTTTCTTGAAAGCTAGGCAAGGAGTTGGTTTTGCTTCTCTTATTTCAGCAAGCTTTTATAACTCTTCAGGAAAGGTGTTTCACCTGGTGGTTCTGTGTAGTGGCTGGGTTTGGGACTACCTCTTGTTTGGCTTGAATGAAGGTGTCACGGAAGTGTGGCTGTGGTCAAAGGAAGAGCCTGGCTTGTTCTGAATGCAAAGTGCATTCCTTGTTATTCCAGGCACAGTCACTTTCACAATCACAGATTGTCTTTTGAATCATCAGAATTGATTTTTATGCCCACTAATTACTGCCTTGTCGGTTCCTTGGAAACCATGGACGCAGTTCATGGGCATTGAACTAGTACAGTTTATATTAAGATGAGTTAGTATCTGGAAGAATATTTGATTTTAAATGGCTGAAGAAGCCTTGCAAGGTTGCATGCTACTTTGGAAAATTCTATGGTTGCAGTTCCTATTCTGCAACTTTGCTGTTTCTTTCCTCTTCACGATGTGATCCAATCAAACTGCAAATCAGCTGGCACCAATTGCGTATTACACCAGCTCTATGCTTTACTAGTTTTAGTGATGACTCCCAATAAAATGGGGTTTTTAAGATAATTTTGGATGCTGTTTCCTTTCTGTAGACTCTTGTCAGAAGGCCTGCCAGAATGAAAATATGAATTTGGGCTTGTGGTGAAATTAGAACTGCGCTTGGATATATCAAAGAAGAGACAGGATATGGCACTAGTAGGGTGCCATAGGTCACTGTACTGCATTCTTCTGTAAAAGTAGCTAAATCTGCAGGATATTCTAGAGTACTAGAATAAGTTCTGGCAATAAGAAGATCTTGGTAATTAAACTGGTTGTACTGCTTGAGAATCTGATGGGGATATTATATGGGTAAGATTCATGGTGGGGATATTTGGTGGAAATATCTGTTTCATGGTCGCAAGGCAAAGGGAAGAAAAACAGGTATTGGGTTTATTCTGCTTTCAAACAAGTTTGATTTTTCCTGAGACCTAATTTCCATGCCTTCTGGAACATTATGCTACTTTCAGTGATTATCAAGCCTTTCTTTTTGAACATGCAGAACATAGATTTATATGAAATTGATGCGAGCACTTGTGATTAAGAGATAAACCCAGGCAAGCCAGCTCTTAACAGAGTCTTTTCTTTGGTTAACTCAAATCTTTGGACAAGTCTGAATCTGAATCCAAATTTCACAAATAACCTTTACTTTTCAAGTGTCTGAGCCAATGTTCCAGGTCCTGCAAGCACTGGCTCTGAATATCAAAGCTTGACCCCAAGTACGATGATGGAAAAGAATCAGTTTATCTTTCTCTACAGTGTAGCCATTCCTGGGTGAAATGGTGGCAGGCTCTTTTTAACAGTAAAAAGTACAATTTTAAGTGGAAGGCAAATAATTTCACAGCCTACTCTGAAAGTAATTAACAGAAACAGGGTGTAAACACCAGCTCCTGTGCTCTCTGAAGTAAACAAAATAAGAATTTATGCTATTGACCTTGTTAAGTAACTAACATTTTTCCTCCTCTGCATTAGCTTTTGCTTTCTCCCATAGTTCACCCCCCTGCCCCCGAGCCTGAGGCCGCTTGCTCCACCAAAATGTTCAATCCCACATTTGAATAAGCTGAATAAATCCAGCCATACTGCTAAACATATGGTAAGTAATAGCATCATTAACAATAGCATAGTGCACGTTTGACAACTGAAGGGATTTGGCTGCTTTGTGCCAGAGCAGTGACAGCAAAGGAGCAGTCCTGGCTGCTCCTGCCATCCTGTCCTGTCCCTCCCTCTGCCCCTGCCTTGACCTGCTTGAAAATTTGAAAGGCTGCCCATCCTCTTACCAGTGACTTGGGCTCTTACACTGTCAGCTCTGTGAGGCTCCATTTCACCTTAAATGTTCATGTTTACTCTGCACAGGTGGGGATGAGAGTGTGGAGAGGAACAAATAAATGCCCTAAGCACCTGGTCAGGGCAATTGCTCCAGGGTGTGCCTTGGCCCTGACTGTCCATCCATGGCTGAGCACTTCTTGTAGCATTCAAATAGACTAGTGACACACTAGGGAAGCCAGAAGTTCCAGCTGCTGCAGCATGGTCAGGAGTACAGAGAATTGGCACATGGTGTGTTCTCAGCTCTGAACTAAGAGACTGGCAGCCTGGGGCATGTGGGGGGATTGTTGGAATGGTGTGTGTTAATTTTGAACCTGTTCAGGAAAAAGCACATCACTTCCTTCATACCCTGACCTCTCCTGAAGGCACAGGGGCTTTTGTGAAGTACAGCCCCAGAGGATGTGCACAAGATCCTGCCTCTCCTCTGCCAGAAGTGCTCCTGGTGGCTCCCTGCTGCAGGGTCCAGCCTTGTTCATGGGTTTGTGGAGTGCTTTGGCTCCCAGAACCCCAGGAGTCAGTATGGGTTGGCAGCCACTCCTTGGCTTGTTCCTGTTCTTGCTGCAGTCACTGGTAGCACCTCATTACCTGTCCCCTGCCTTCTCTGCTGCCCTCTTTCCTGCCCTGCTCCATCTTTGCTTCTCCTCCAAGATGTCCTTGACTTGCTGTCTCTCATCTCCTCTTCTCTCCTTATCAAATTTGAAGTCCATAAATTCATCAATCCCAATCCCTGCCCATCTCAGGGCTGGAGACCGTAGGAGTTACCTCAGTTCTTGCAGAAAGACCAGACTGCTGCCTGCTGCACCTCCGAGGGCAGCTGACACTGGAACTGTCACTGCCCATCACCCTGGGGCCTCAGCAGCAGGGTGCCTTGTGCATTTGTTTCAGAAATGGTTTTATTTTGTACTTCCATGTTGTTGCTGGTCTGGTGCCTCATGAAAACACACACAGCCAAATAAAACTTTTCCTTTTTTGATAGCCAGCTTTGCTAATTCTTTTAGACTCCTACCCCTGGAAACAGCAGATGGCTTCTGACCAAAAAGTCACTCCATCAATATAATGCTTAATGCTAGGGGATAAGACTGCTGCTTTACTGTGCATCCTGGATGCATAAACCCAGTTCACTTCATCATCTCTGAGCTCCCTTCACTTGCCACCTGTTATCCTGCTCCTGTGGATCAGTGTGCTCCCAGCTAATCTCTGTTTCCCAGTGGTGTGACGGGCAGTGCTCACTGCTCACCTGCAGCCTGGGCTGGCTTCATGCTTCCTGCTGCAAGAGGTTCTCCCCAAAACTTTGTATGGCAATATTCATGTCCCAAACTTCTGAATTTAAAGCCATCCCGGAGATGGACCGATACAGATTGGTCACCAGGTCACACAGTCCCTCTGTTTTTGGTACTGCTCTCAAACTCTGCTGGCTGCTGAGGTAATAAAAACACCTCTATAAATTATATTATTTTGCTTCTTTATTTTCAGCAGAGCATTTTTTGTATAAATGAACATCACCTTTCAGCATTTGCAATCCAGATGTTGATGCTTTTTGTTAATGAAAAAGGACCCCGAAGTTAATTGACTGTAAGGTGATGATATGTTAAAATGTAAAAACAAAGCCAAGAAGTCAGTTTCTCTATTTTGCACTGGCTGAGCTTTTAGAAATGCAGGAAGAGGATAAAGCACAATAAAAAGAGAAGTTAAATTCAAATGTCTATTTCTTTTACTTGAATCATTGAATATGCTCTGAATAATAATCAAGACCAGGACTTTTTTTTTTTTTAAATAAGAGGTTTTAAACAGATTGTTTCAATGCAAAGCCATGCCATGTTGCAGGGGAGGGACACCATTTTATTCATCTAACTCACACTTATTTCTGAAGGAGTATGAGTGTGTAGGGAGGGGGCAGAGAAAGATACTACCCACCTGCATTTGGAGCACTGGAAGATGTGTTTGCATGTTTTGTCAGGTCTGTTTTGTCTGTGCACTTTACTGTGTGTATGTATGACAAACCAGAGCAGAGAGCAGGTAGTGGAAGAGACTCACTAGTAATAGTTGGGAACTATCAATGCTGCTGGCTGAAAATAAAAACAAGATTTATGTGCCACCAGGAAACAATGCCTTAGCCAAAGGGAATGCTCAGAGCAGGGGTTGTTGCAGAGGGATTGTGATTCTCAGCAAGGAATCTGGAATCTGTGGGAGCCTGGAATGCGCCTCGGGAGCATCGGCAAAGTGGTTGCGCTTCCACGGGAGATGATGTAGGAGTGGCTGGGAAGGACGATGTGTGCAAGGAGTGTTTGTGTGCAGCCACTCGTGTCTGTGCAGCCGCTCTCTGCACCCCGGCACGGCCAAAGGGAGCGCCCCTGCCCTGGGAGAGCGCTCCCTGCGCTGTGCCCCATGCGCTCAGTGCCCTGATGCCGTGCCAATACTGCCTCGGGTTTGTCGCTCGCAATGGATGCTCCTCCAGCCCTCAGCTGTCCTCGTCCTGGTGCAGGAGCCCAGCAGATGGAGCAGTGTTCCTGTTCTGAGGGATGCTGGGGGGTGGATGCGGCTCAGTTCGGGGGAGCGGGGCCGCATCCGGAGCAGCGCTATGAAACTCAATGGGGTTGAGCTGATCGGCCCCCGCACATCGATAAAATACAGAATAAAAGCTTCAGTACAAAAAAAAAATACATGTTAAATTCTCATTTTCTGCGAGGGGAATGCTCTGTAATATATCTAACTGATGAACAGAAGAGTTTGTATAGAGATACATTATATTTTTCAAACTTTATATACTCTACTGTAGATTGTTTTTACCTGAGCTCTATTTTACAGTTGAAACTTAGACAAGGGCATAACAGAATGATCCTTTTGATCACATTGGTATTTTATGATAACGATATACTTTATTATTTTTAATAAAACACTAGTAGCTGCTGTTAGCAGTGTTCCCACAGCAGCAGCCATGAGTGCTGGCACAAACAAGAACAGAGAACCCATCTCCAACTCTTTTTTTTCTTAATAAATAATTGAAGGAGAAAACGAGAAAAATATGGTGTAGGATCCAAACACTAAACAAAAACCAGGGTCAGAAAGCAGGGCACATGCTTTCTTCTCCTTTAAACCTAACTACCCATATTTTTTTTTCTTACTGTGACAGAGAAATATACTCAGCTCTTTTTGTAGTGAATTGTATCTTCAAAAAATATTTTTAGATATGGCAGTGCTGAGCGGCATAACAGGTCTAATGGCATATTTTCATCTGTATTACCAAGACTGCTCTCCTGCCCTGCAAAGCACAGCCCTGCTCCAATTATGTACTCATGGCTGTGCCTGCCCTGAACTACCTGCTGCTCATCAGAATGGTTGTTTCACCCAGGTAAATTTGGAATAAAAGAGGTCAGCATTTGGCCCCTGCAAGCTAATGGGAATCTAGCCCTTTGTAGATTTTCTTATCTGGCTCTTAACTTCACTGATGGGGCAATAACATCATCTTCCAGCTGCCTCTGGACACTGTGCCTTGCTGTGTCTCTGCACCTCCTTTCTTCCCAGGCTTGCTCCAGTGCATGTTCTTTGGACATTTCCTAATTTTGCCGTCTGACACTGCACTCTTGTGACCTCCCTCTAAAGCCTTGCTGTCAGTTTGTCTCTGGGTACAAGATATCCAGGGTTCAATGTTAATCCTGCTGCATTTCAAAAGCATTAGAAGATTTTGGTTGCAAAGCAGACCTAACAGGAATGTAAACAGCTTCCTCTGAACATAGGTATTTTACATTAGCAAGGCATTTGGCAGGCTTCCCTCCATTTCAGGAGGGCTAAATTTGGCTTCTTTTCAACCATCCTACCTGGTTACACAAGGTAAGCAGTAGAACTGAGCTTTGGATTGTTGTGTTAACCATCCTGTATGCATTTCATTTGCCTGGTGTCTGAATTTCTAGTTTGTGCCTGTAGCAGGAAAAAAACCACAGTGGTCCCTATCACATAGTTTCAACTCCCTTTAAAAACAAATGGGAACTGCTACAAAATCATAGCTAACAAATAGATTTAAACTTCACTTTGACCTCCTTATCCAAGAAAAACAAAATCTGAGAAGGGATTAGTTTCCTGTGAGCACATCAAGGGGCAAAAGCCCAAGCAGATGGGAAAGAGCAGTTTCAGCTGAGGATAATACTAGCAGGAGAACAAAGAGGGCTAGATTTGTCCTGAATTAATTTAGGATGCTAGAAGCTCCTTCATGTCTCGTCAGGGCAATTCTGGGACAATGGCTCAGTAGGAACATCAGGCAAAATCAAAAGCTGGCTTTTTAAGGGAAGTTCCTCAGGGAGTGAAAGGGATTATGGGGCTGAGTCCTGCAGAAGCCCTGACTCACTGCCCAAGGAGTCCTTCACAGTCCACTCGTATTTATTCCTGTGTTAAAACCATTTAAGGCTCCATTTGGAATTACTATGAGGTAGAGAAGAAAGCATTTTTTGTGGCTGCATTGCTTGAGAAGGGCTACTGCTGAGCGGGGAGGAGTTACCAGCAACTCCCAAGCTCTCTGCCTGCTGCTGTTTCAAGGCTCTTGGCAGATAGGTTGGGCTCATCTTTCTGCTGCATCTGGTTCAACCTATTGCCTGCTCTGAACCCTTTCTTGCCTTTCCATCAGGGCAATGCTTTTAACTTTGAAAGTCACTCTGTACCCCGTCCTTGCCTCCCTCTCTGGAAATCTTACCCTGTATCTTTCTGCTATTCCATTCCCTCAGCCTCATTCATGCTCCCAGCTGCCTGTCATCTTCCCAGGAGCCATGATCCATATCTGCCATCTTCAGGGGGCTCATCTGGACCCACAGCTCCATTATTTAGCACCTGCTCCTCTTGGAGTCTCACCCAGTCCAAAAAAATGCCGCACACCTGAAATGACTTGATTTCCTTCCTCCCCCATGTGCTCTGGGGCTGTTTCTGCATCTCTTGTCTCTGTGCTAGAATATCTTACACCTGCTCTCATCAGGATTTTGTGGACATTAGACCCAAATTTCCAAATGTGCCTGGTGGACTGGAGCATTCTGACATGGTGTATGGGTCAGTGTTGATGACACTTGCTCAGAGCTACTTTGCTGAATGCAGAGCTAGCACTCAATTTTATTATTGAGTGCTCTGTTTGAAGTTGGGTACAGGGAAGGAACTTAAATTAATGGAATTCTGGGTGTGATGGATGTATTTTCTGTGAGAGATGGTCCAATTAGAGTATCAGATGTTTCTCTGAGTATCTGTCTTCGATATTTTATCAACTTTGCCAGCAGTTGGAAGCCATGATGAGAGCAGATGAGTCTTGGTTCAGAGCAGCTCTATAGTCTGATATGGGTTTCTGTCAAAGTGATGCTTCTCCCTGGTTTCCCATGACTCTGCCAGTGTAGCTGTTGTGCCCATCAGAATGAATCTGCCTGTGAGAGTCTGTAGGTCAGCAGTTCCTGGGACAGACCCATGGATCATCAGCCCACGGAGCAGTGGTGCCACTATGCAGGGCAAAGGGGGGCTGTGGTGCAGTCAGGCACTGCAGCAATTCTGTGTGCATGGCAGCAATGTATTCCAGCTTTGTACTGCTAAAACGGGGGGCCAATCTATCTGATCCATCTGCTGTCAAATTAATGTCCAAAGCTGCCTTTTGAATTCAGGTCTTTCACAAGGAGCAGCCTGAGTGACAGCTACGGGAAAGAATACAGAGATGTGAATTTCCTGCACTATAACTCTTGAAGACTAAAATAGTTGGTATTCATAGTTCAGCTTAGCTTTGGCAGGATGCTCTGAAATCATAAGTTACACAAAGGAGAAACCATGTGTGCTCAGATACACTAGATCTTTTTTTATTGTTATTGTACTAACTCCTCATTTCTAAGTAGCTGCATGCCAGGTGCATGCCATTTCCCATCCCACCTTACAACAGAATTTTAAATAATGAAAACATTTTCTGTTTGAACTTTGGCTAAACGACATCTAAAGCTCCATGAGTATTTCTGGTCTCCTAGAGACGGAGTCAGTAAACTTCTGGCACTTTGCAAGTACCACAATGTAATATTTTACTTGATTATGAAGTTTATCCACCTTGCATTAGTAGTATTAATACCTCAGAGAAACAAAAGAACATTTTTAGCTTTTCATTTGCATAAGGGCTGAATTTTTTTACCTGTTGAGGAGATACCCTGGGAGTCCTTTGATTTGCTGTGGAGCTCTGTATGGCATAGAAATAGCACAAGAATGAGTAACATCAGTGGAATTTGGGTACTTTCTGGCTTGTCAGAGTCTTGCCACTCAAACCCCATTAACTTGGCTTTGAGGGTTTTTTGTAGTGTTGCTGATTAGTCAACAACTAAATCAGAGAGAAACCTCTGATTTTAGGGTGAGTTTCAAGGAAGGCTGTGGACTGCAGTGCATTTGGGAGCAGGGTGCTGTGAACCCTACTGTCCTGAGCCTGCAGACTGGGTGGGCACTCAGCAGGTGAAAACAAGTGTTTTGTGGGCCTGTATTAGAGCAAATGAGGACCAGGGGAGGAGTTTCTCCAGCATGCAAGGCAGCAGAGCAAGCAAGTGAGCCCAGGAGCTGTTTAACAGAGCAGCTGTCAGTGCAAGATCCCAGCAAGGACAATGTTGATGGCCTGGGCATGTTCCTCAGCTCCCACTGGGCTGTCCAGTATGACAGGGAGAGCTTTTGTTGGAAATACGAATCCCAAACCACTCTTCTATTGCTTGGTGCAATAAGCTAACCACAAAACCATCCTTACCCTACCACTGGCATTAACAACTACTTCCAGCATGGAAACAGTGGGCCAAATTTGTTCACCCATCTGCAAAAAATAGTTCCCATAAATTGATTCAAGAATCTTTGCTACATAAAGGCATGCAATATCTGAATAATTAATTTTTAGTAATACATGTATGGTTTGATGCTGGCAAGCCTAAAAAAGAGGAATATGCTGTGGTGACATAAAGGGGAAGTAATGAAAATTAAGTAAATACATAAATTTAAAAAGAGTTAGTTAAACTGCATTTAACCTGAGTGTGAACAATCATTCAGAATTAGCAAACTCTTCATTTGCTATAATTTACTTTGAAAGTGGATGAAGGTAAATTGAATTAAAGCCTCTTTAATTTTAAATAGATGCATCTACATAGTGATGCAATTAAATTAATATGTTCTGAGGGTTAATTTGAATAGCACATCCAGACAAATAAAAGGGCTGTGGGGCAGTTCCTTAGTTTGAAGGATCCTATTAAGATGGGCATTGGAAAGTATTAGCTCATTTCAGAGATGCAGGAAAATGTCCTTGGAACAGGTTCTCCCTATGATAAGCCACGTAAAGACTCTTAGACATCATCTGCAAAAGCTTTCCTTTGTGCCCCTCAGTCCTCTGAGCTGTTTGTCTCTGAGCTCCTTTCCTCAGGAGGAAGAATACAGCATTTCCTGAGGAGAATGCAGCAGCAGCAGCTGCTGGTCCCAGGGCTGTAGCTTCAGAAGCAAATAGAAACTCAGAGAAGGTGGTTGGAAAGAGTTATTTCAAACTTTCACCAAATTTTGAATGACTGAATATGTAAACTGATTATTGTTGTCCTTCTCTGGTTCCAGAGAACAGAGTAAATGTTTGCTTTTTTAGCCAAATTTTCTCTGTATTCCAGCCCTAGAAGGAACACACAGGTGCAGTGTCTATACTGCTGTAGACTGATAGATTCTTTTTTTTTTCCCCCACAGACTACACTTGTCTTAATTTCCTCTCAATTACTCTCAGGCATTAACTAATGCTGACTAACTATGGCCCAAAATAATTATTGCTATCTGTTCCCTTTGTAAATATAACTCTAGCGTTGAGCTAGAAGAATAATGGCATATTTACAGAAGGCAGCTAATTAAATTGAGCTTCAATTGCTTTCAGTTTGCCAGAAGGAGCCATTTTCACAGCAAAAAATGTGTGCAAGCCTGCATGCTTACCAGGAACAACTTGGTATAACATAATTCAGAGTTCCCAAGACAAAAATTCAGTTCAAGATAAATTTACACTGGCAATAAAAATCTCATTAAGGAAGATATGAAGATCTCTCTACTACACCACGACAGTTAAAAGAGGTTATCATTTTTTCAGTTTATTTAAGGAACAGTATATATTTCATTGTTCCAGAGCAGCTGTAATTGCAAGTGTCTTTCAAACACTGCTTGCAGTGATGCATTTGTCTTATGACTGTAACTTGAGAACCAGTCTGTTGATGCATCTTCATTAGGACAGGAGAAGACACTGAAGTTTCCAAATTCTTCAGTGCTCTGGTTCCATTTTTCCCTATTTTCAACCTTGAGTCCTGGAAAGTCTCTCTCCCTACTATTATTCAGCCACCTGCAAAAACTTCCAGTGGTCACAACTTGTCTCCAAGTGTTTGCACTCTCTTTTGTTCCTTTGAGATGTTTAGTAAAAACCATTCATGATAATTACAGAGCAGCAGTCCTTTTGCAAATCAGAGTTTGAAAGAACCATTCTTGCTGAAGCCTGTTGTTACCAGTCCCCAGGGCCTTTTCTACAAAAACAAGGGAATTGTTTCAGAGTGGTTTTTTTCCTCTACAACAAAGAATGTGTTCCTCTTGTCTCAGTGTTCAGATGCAAAAGTCTGGCACACTGATTGTTATTTACAGTTTTACTTGCTATAATTCACTGCACTGCTGGATGGAAAGCTAATTTTCTTCTCCTGTCTGCATATCATTCTTCAATTTGTTTTTATCTGTTGGAAATACCAATTTGGCAGACATCAGCACTTTTCCCATGTTTAATTAATTCATTTAATTTTGTGGCAAGTGAGAATAATGTGGCTTAATTTTGCTATTTATGTATTGATTGATAAGTATGGAGATCACAGGAGATTTGGCTTTACAAGCCAAAATTAAGTGACCCCTCCATGAGGATGATTTGGCACATGTCCTTCACTCAGTGCATGGAAGCAAATGTTCTACGTTCAGGTTAGAGGAAGATGAAATGTGAGAATTTGTAACGTAAAACTCTATTATATGAATGGAAATTAGTGCCAAATGGGAAACACAGCTTGCTGGCCAAAGACTGCTCTGACCAGCTCCCCTTCTGATTCTTTATTTAACAGGAGATGGGCACTGCTGTGCCCCAGAGGGCCAAGGAGCACTGGGAAATCAGATAAATGGATTGTAGGGAGTGTCTGAGCTGGGGATAACTGGCTTTACTTTCTGTTTCTGAACCACAGAAGACTTTTGTGCAATTTAGCAACTTCTGTGTTTTTTTCCTATCTATAATGTTGCATTCATAATATTTTTGGTCCACCTTGCCTAGTATGAGTGTCAGTTCTTTGTGAAAGGATTTGTAATTAACAGGGTGCAACAGAGGCAGTCCTGGCTTCCTTTGGAGCTTTTGAAGCAGAGATGGAAAATAACACCAGAAGACTTGCAGCAGCATTTGGTGGCTGGAGGTTGTCCCTGATGATCCAGGGCCTGGTGGGATGGAGATGTAGTAGTGAGCCCTCACCATCCTGCCTCTGCTGTGAGGTTGGCTTGGAAGAAATGTGGAGTTTTGTCTGCACATTGAACAAACATGGGCTGAACTGCACCTTCCTCTCAGGGTGGCTTTGCTGTCTCTGCCGTGAGTTTGTGGTGCTGGTTTGGCCTCCCTGGCTGATGTTGCTGCTGGCCCCAGTTGGGCCATGGCTCTGGGATGAGACACAGTGGGCTCAGAACCCAGCAAGAGAGAAGAGCTTTTGTTACCCCCTGCCAGAAGCACTGCATGTATTGAGGGATTGGATAAAGCTACATGAGCTTCTTTGAATTTAACCTCAAAATCTAATTTCAAAGGTAACCGCTTGCAAATTTCCAACTGTCTTTTAGTCTTAGTATTGAAAGCCCCTTGCATTCCCCCAGTGGCAATGCTCAGCAGCCCTTGAAATTATTTCCAGCATGTATTCTAAGTTTCCAAAGAAGAAAGCATGGGGAAAAAAACAAGAAATCTAGATTCTCCTCAGTGATGCTGCATCAATACTTGGCTGATCTGTGTAATGTGAAGCACAGCAGAGCAGAGCTGAGCTACCAGTTGCTCGCTAACGAGAGGATTAGATTCGCCTGCAGATGGGCATAACTTAAGCAAGGGAGCAAACGTGGAGTAAAGTCAAACTTGGACTCTGGGTGAAGGTGATACAGCTTTTCCTCTAAAGAGCACCTGCTGCACAAACAGTGGGCAGGAAAGCAATGCAAAAGCAGTTGTTTGGCCAGGGCTTAAAGAGCATTCTGCACTGAGTCAGTGCAGCTTTGTTTAATTTTTTTTACAACTACTAATTGTATTTGTGCTCCTGACCAGCCCAAGTGCTCTGAGGTTTAGATGTGATAGTCAAATCCAATCTAAATATACTCACACTCTCAGGTAGGATCAGTTTAACAAATAGCATCCTCTGAGATGGGCTGGGGAGCAGGGAAGCCAAACTGACAGCAGAGAGTTTCCAAAGCCAAGAAACAATGCAGCAGTGCCTTTTCTCATTGATCTGGGGAAGGGTAGGGATGAGACCCCAGACTGTGAATGTAGCAGGGGTAAGTGCTGTGGTCACCCTGTAAGACCTGCTCAGTATGGTCCTGAATTTCTTGGGGTTTCTTTGAGGCTTCCTCATTGAATGCAGATGATTCAAAAAAATGTGGCTGCTCCAGGGGGATCTTTGTAAATTATTTTGGTAGTCTGCAGAGCAAATTATTCAATCTCAAATGTTTACATTTAATATCTGTTTAAAATCTGTTACTGTTAAAATAGAAATTGTTGCCATGTCTCTATAAAAGATTAACAAATTTTCCACCATTTTAAGTACAGAGAAGAAATGTTTGCAGTTTATTTCTGCATTTCCTGCATGATGTCTGACAACATTTCCATCCTCATCTATTATGAAATTTGCAATCTGGCTAGGGTTTAATATCATGGTATTATTTTAAATTTCCATATTTTTATTATTCTACAAGTTTTAGAATTTACATTGATACCTTTAGGTTCCTTTTTCTTATTGTCTGCTCTTCCTTGCTGCTGATCTATGGTCCTTGAGATCACAGCCATGACTTTTCCGTTTGTAACTGCATTTAAAAGTATTTTTACAGCTTTCATTTTAATTGGTTATTTTTCCTTTTGAAATAAAGAAACCTTTCATGGTTGAAAGGGTTGTTTGTTTGTTTTTCTTGTCTCCTGTTTATTATTCACTCAGTTTATTTGCCTGAAAAGCATTTTCAGTTTCTATTTTGCCTTGCTGGTTTTCTAGAGTACCAGCAGTCAGCATTAATGGTCAAGCTGGTATCTGCAGAGCAGAATGAACTGTGGCCATGATTACTAGCAGTGAATCCATGATGAATATTTAGGTTGGTGATTCGTTCTCTTCACCTGTTTTTTTTATCCGGGGAGATTGACTGCTGAACCACCTCAGTGCAACCACTGTATTTTATTTCTGTTAGAAAGATATCACTTTCCTAAGTGTTTCCTGAAGTTGAGCCCCTGTGGTAGTGTAACTTCCTCCTCATATTATGGTAGATGCATTTCAGTAGGTCTGGAGGGGTCTCAGAAGGACAGCTCCTAATGCATCATGGTAGCATCCTATACTAACTGGGTCTTAAATTTAAAGAAAAGCATCTAATTCTGTTTTCTTTGTGTTTAGGAAGCAAACACAGCTGTTTGAGTCAGGACAGAGTAGGAATTACAGCCATGAGTGATAAAGAGGTAAAAGGTGCAAATTCAGTAAAGGACCAATGGAAGCTGACTCAGAAGGGCCAGCAGCTGAAATTAGCTGGATTATCCAGCTAAAAAAATTACCTGGAAAATCCATCTGAATTAGCTCAAGTTGAGCCACTGTCTGATGTGTGGGCAAATCACTCTCATGGGCTGGCAGGTAGAAGATGGACATTTCAGGGACCATCAGTCCTCCTGGAGGAATGAGCAGAGGCTTCAAGCACCCAAACACTGAGGCTGAGGACGGGGCTGCTTGGGGGGGTCAGGGTTTGGCTGTGGGGAGCAGAGCAGAGCTCGGTGCTGCTGTCTCCCTGCTCTGGGAACACTGAGGCCGTGATCCAAGGAGCTGCTACATGGAGCTCTGCAGGCTGGATCGAGCAGGGAAGGGATCAGTCACCTGTGAGAGCTCATGGTGGTAGAAATGAGAGAGAAAATCATAATTGCAAATAGCAGGTGAAAGCAGCTGAAATTAATTAGTACTGCAGCATGAGGTGAAGCTGCAGAAAGCTGCACATAGTGCTGTGTGTAACTACCTGCTGATTATCACAATCTCTTTGTTTGTCCACAATTCCTCAAGGCAAATTGTAGCCCCTTCACTTGAGGAGCTGGAGGAACAATTGGATTTTGGCCTCAGAGAGAAATTCTTGTTAACTTGAGCAAGTAAAACATCCATGCTGCTTTTTCTATGCTTTTCATGAGCTTGCTGGTTGTTAGTTTAGCATTTTAGAAGTGAAGTGAAAAAGAGTTGACATTATTTTTTCTTTTCGCCATTTTTTTTTCCTATAAATTTATTCTTCATGTCTCTGCAGAAACCAAGTTTCCCCCCTATTGTTCTTGTTATTGGCATTATACATAGATAAAGCAATTTCAGAGAGTATTTCTCCTAGTTAGGTGGAGCAGAGTTCCAATATACCATGGGCACATCTGTCAACATGATGCCCCTGCCTGTCTTTATTTTCTCGGTTTGCTTGTGGTCCATTTAGAATTAGATTACGACTGATTGGTTCCTGCATTCAAACTGCTTTGAACAACGCTCCATCCATGGGCACATAAAACAAAACTGAGGCGACTGGAAAGCCTGAGGGATCAATTCCAAATATCACTCTGTAATAAAAACTGTATTTCCTTAATTTTTTTATTGATTCAGCACTCATTCTCCTGTAATGTTGCCGTGGTAATATTAAAACTCAGTGACTGACATTGGCATCCCGTAGAAGTAATATAAATAGCAGTACCAGGGAAGAAAGCAGGCTTTGCTTTTGCAACAATTTTGCTCAAACTGGTGCAGAGGAACTCCCTTGGATGGAGGGAATAGTCTGGACACCTTTTTCCTTTGAAATATGTCATCTGTATTTCTTGCAACCCTGTACCGTGTCTGTGAAGCCAACAGGATACCTGCTGTTGGCACTGCTGGGGGCAACCTTTGAAAGCAGGTATGAATTTTTGGGTTGTAGGTGGGAACAGGTTATTTGTGTAGGGCACAGAGCTGCTGTCTGTTCAAACAAGCCCCAGCCTATTCTTCATGTAATCTATGATACAAAGCAGATGAAAAGAACATTCCTGTGAAACTGAAGACATTTGGCTAATTAATAGTCACAGAAGGCTTGCATCTTACAGGTGGGAATTTCGAAGGACCTCATGAGGTTTGGATTCACAGAGCCAATCAGGGAAGTGGGAGTTGGACATGAGTCCTTCAAAATGCCTGGGAGTCCTTGTTTGCCCATGGAAAATAGAAATTCAATGTCAGGTTAGGCACAACTCTCCAAGATGTTCCACAGCTTGGAAACAAAACACAGGGAAAAGTTTGATCAAAACTGCCCAGTTGAGATGTGCTAACCAGAATGATTCACAGAAGCAAAACTGATTAATGGGCATGTTTGAAATAACTCAAACCCATTTGGTGGCAATTTGTGAAAGAGGACTGTGACAAAGTGTTTCCTGGACTGTGTGCTAGGAGCAAAGCCAAAGGCCTTCTCCCTTGGCTTGGCCTGATCAAAAAGCAACCAAACCCACCCCTGAGCAAACAAGAAGCTGAGTCTGGTCCAAAATCAGCATCTCTGCACCCAAGAGGGGAAATGAGACCTGCTTTGACACTAAGAGGCTGTTTCATTGCTCTGCAAACTGTGCTGCTTGTTGATATCAGATGGCAATTAAGAGTGGAAAAAACATGGCTTAGACCTTGACTGAGTGGCATGAACATCCCCTTGAGCTGTGCAGGAACATGAGCATCTTTGCCTTGGTGCAGGAAAGGTGGGAGTGAGCAGTGCCACATGCTCAGCTGATGGAGGGGGACACAGCCCACTCCACCTTCTACCACACCAGGGAAGTCTCTCACCCTGGGCCCAGCCAGGGGGGAGTGCCCTGTCCCATCACTGCTTCCCAAAGAGGGCAGCTGCTTCCTCTGGACTTGTTTGCAGTTGACTGAAGTCAGGCAGTGGTTTTGTTCTGGTGCAATGCTGAACGAATATTAAGTGTGCCTCTAAGATAAAGTCATTATTTAGGAGCTCATTAAAGTACTAGCCTTGAAAAAATTTCCCACTGCTAATATCCTCTTCCATCACTGTGTCAGGGATCCGAGCTGCTTAGAGAAAGTGCTCTGTGGCTGTCTCCCACCTCTTACCTGGGGGCCACTGGGACCAGGGCTGGGATAAAACTTTTTTAAGCCTAGAGCTAAGAAAGGGCCAGGTGTTACCATGAGCTGTAAATTGCTAAGCAACCCTAGCAAAACCCCTCAGCACCTCCATTTCCAGAAAAGATCCTGAGGCTGTTTTCTTTCTGCTCCACCCCTTTTGGGCTGGGGTACCGCTCAGTGCTGTGAAAGCACACTCCTCCCTCTTGCTTTTCTCCCACACACTCCCCACTTTTCCTCCTCATCCTTCTGAAATTCACCTCTTGCTGTACCTGCAGGTTTTGCAATAGGAAGGGGGAAATCAGCCCTGCCATTCCCACACATTTCTGTCCCAGGGGACACCTCTGTCCATGGAGCCACATCTGAGCCTGCAACTTGGGAAGCAGCTTGGGGCTGCCTGTGCCCAGTGCTTGAAGGTGACTTCAGAAAGATCAAAAATGAGTTGCTGAACTTCACTGTCAAATCCTCCCTCTCAGCCCCAGTGTGGTTCCCTAGGTGGGCACTGGCAGTGTTATTGCTGCATTGGCAGATCCCAATTACTGCAGTGGGATTCATCAAGTTCCAAGCTGGAGAGCGCGTCCACAGCCCACCTTTCCTCCAGACAGTGTGCAAAGGCCTGCTGGAGCTTAAATAAATACTAATTTGCAGTGCTGGTATTTAATCCTCTTCAAACCATAATTTACAGTATCAGATTATTATCATAATATCTTATCTACAGTTCCTAATGCTTTATTGTTATCCCATTACAGGGAGTTCTGCTGCCAGTGCATATTGTCTATTTCTCTTACAAATGTTCTACAGAAACCTTATTAATTATTAGTCTCATAAAACACCTGTTAATGTTACCATTTTAATAAATCTCTTCCTTAATTAAATTAGGTTGTTCTGATAGTAATCCTCTAATGTCCACTGCCTTTCTCTTCTCATCACAGTCTGATTGTAGAGTGGGAAGCAGCATTCAATTATAATTGATGTAGGTCATAATTCAGAACCAAATTGTAACATATAAAGCCATATGATCATTGAGGAATATAATAGATCTCTACACTAAAGTGTCATTTGGATTGATTAGTGCTGTTTCTAGAGCCTTGTTAGAGGAGAGAAAAGGCTTAATTCAAAAGGATCATTTTTCTTTTTTGCTTTTCCTTTTCTCTCTTTTTGTCTTGAATTTGTGTACTCTGTTTTCTTCCTTGATAGGCAGCATCTACTTCAGCTGCTCTGGGACAGTGCTCATGACTACTTTCCCACTCCTTCCCACTGGTGTTTCAGTTCTAAAGCTGAGCTTTTTTTATTATTTTGTAAAGGCAGACCACGTGATTATTTTATTTAATGATTTAATAAAACCCTCTCTCTTGAGATTAGATGCAAGAAATCTTGCTGCTGATCTATTACTGGTGCTACCCAAGCATGAAAGTACAGTTACATATGATACAGCAATGCTAAAGATATAAGAAAATAATTAAAAGTATACCAGAATGAAGACTTTACCCTAGCTGTGAAGTTGGCACCAGGAAAGTTTCCCTCACTGGCTCCAGGACAGTCCCTCCGTGCCAGGGAATGTCTCAGGGAAAACTTGTCTTTGACCTTGCTGGTGCTCACACAGGTCCTGTTTGCATGGAAGGTCTGTGCACCTCTTGGCCTTGACTGCTTCCAGTTTTCTGAGCAGATCTGTGTTCTGTGGGATTAGTGGTGATCTCTTATCTTGCTGGAAACCCTGGGACATAAAACAGAACTTTTCCAGGAGCACGGTGAGAACCTGACTCTCAGCTCTCCAGATCTTTTCTGCTGCTGGGAAAAACCTGTTTCAATTGCTGCACTGCCTGCCTCCCCTCCCTTCATCCTCATTTACCTTCCCCATGACAGCTGGAGTAATTTATTGCCCAAGAAAGCAATGTAGCAAAAACTTATCTCTGGTTTTAATTGATTTTTATATAATTTAGAAGCTCAGGTCCTTTTCAGGGTCTTCCCCTTGCCCTGTGCACATCTGCTTCCTCCCTACCAGTCCTCCTCTATTCCCCTGTGGGCTTTGCTATCCAGTCCCTGTGGATTTCACTGACTGCTGTTCTCAGTAGGATATTGGCTTCTTCTTGCCTCATGTCATGAGGTGGATCCCATCTCTTCCCAGTTATCCTCATTTTTCAAAGAGGATACCCATGGCTGCAACTTCTGAATCATTTTTTAATTAACCAAAGGATGCTGTAGCTACTTTTTCTGTGATCTGATCCTTAAAAAAACTCCCTTGCATTCTTCTTTTTAAAACTGAATTACACACAAAAAAGGTTTCAGATAGAAAAAGCTCCAAGTTTCATTTGGATGATGCTGAAATGAAATATTTTTACCTTTTAAAATGAAACATTTGAAATGTTGGGGTGTTTGGATTATCTGCCTTGTGTTTTCTAACAATGGAAGTATTTTATGAATTTTTATTCCATCTTTCCTTGTAGCTTGCTGTAATTGTGTTATTTTGATTCTTTCTGCAGTATTGGCTTTGGTTTCTGATTTGCTCAGTTCCAGTGTGAGTTTTCCATTCCTGCCCCACGTGTTATCCACAGTATTTAAGATATGGATGCAGAAGGTGAGTACTGCGATCCCAAGTCATTGAAGACAAAATATAAGTGCAAATCCATGAAAAGGAGCTGTGGAGTTTGGACTATTCAGGCAGAGGTGTGACACAACTAAATTGCAAATGATTGAAAAGCCCCATGAGCAAACTGAGGTGTTGGCTTGGTACCTCTGACCAAATTACAATCACCCTGTCATTTTTCTACAGCCTGAAGCTTGCAAGAGGCGTTGGCTCCTGGAATACACGGTGGATCTTCCTGTGGGAAAGAGAAAGTGCCTCCCCCTCTGTCCCTTCTGGGCACCGGAGCGGAAGATCCCTCATTCACTTGTGCACAATGCGACAATTGAGAGGGAGTTTCCTGGGGCTGAATGCTGCCTGCCCAGGGTCAGCAGCTGCTCTTCCATCTTGCCTTCCTCTGACATTCCAAAGGAACCCCTAGCGTGGAGTTGGAGCGGGTTCCCTGAGCTGATGAACCATTTTGCTGCTGAGAGAAGGCTTCTGGAAGAGCAACAGTCACCAGCTTGTTGGGAGTGGGCAACGAGTTGTGTGTTAAGGTAGTTTGAAAACACTTCTACTTCTATACATTAACTGCAAACAGAGGGAAATTATCCTGAAATATGGGGTATTCTGGTTGCTCTTGGGCCATGGGGGTGTTTAAGCCATGTGAAGTGTGGCAGAGTCCAACATCTGCCGGGTCCTGTCTCTGCTCTCCACCTGTCACACAGAGACATGCAGAGACCATTAACAGGTCAATGTGGTGCTGCTCAGAAGCTGTGTGGGGCCCAGCCTTACTGAACTTTGGTAGATGAAGCGTGTCTGCTGAGTTATAGTCCTCCTAGAGAGAGATTCATCGCTCCTGCTAGGAGATAAAGCATTTCAGGGTATTTTTTGGAATGTCACACATCTCTGCTGGGAGAGTGGAGGCAGGGCATGGAGTCACTCATCCCAAGCACACTGCACTTTGTGCCTCACCCTCCCCAAATAATTCTTTGGTCCATTTAACATCAAAAAAATCACGCCTGTGAGCACTTTGCAAGAAACAGCACAGGATTTGTTCCTTGTGAGGCCTCATCCTGCCCAGGATCACATTCCTGGCTGGTAGGAACCCTCTTGGCCAGTGCAGCTTCTTCTCTCTCCTTCACCCCCGTGGTGTTTTAGCAGTTTGGAAGTGATCAGTGGGGCAGCACTGGCATCCCTTCTGCTCTGGCCCTGGGCAACACACAGCACAGAGCACAGCACAGAGCACAGCTGTGCTTTGCAGTGAAGTGCCTCTCCTTTGTCCTGCACAGACGCTTGCTGCACATTAGTGGGGCGTGTTAGAAAATTTATGTACGATTTCCCTGCCTTCAGATGGAACAGAAATACCATTCTGTCAGAGAAGTGGGCTTCAACAGAGTTGAATGGCTCAAAGAATGGTTCCTATCAAGGCTGATAATCTTCCCTGGCGATAACGCAGTGGATTATACAGCGATTGGATGTTGAGAGTAGCTGACCTTAATCTCCCTTAACTTTGGTTTTCTTTCCCATCTGATAATAATGGAGAAAGTAGAACAAGTGCCATAGAAGATTACACACATCCTGCCACACTTTGCAGATGGCTGATACAAAAATCAGAGACAATGCTAAAATAATTAAAAAGCCCACAAAAAGTGAAACAGTGTACTCAGTTCCTTTTGTGAGGCTGTGGCTAAGGAAACAGCCAGCCAGCCTGAAATGGACAATATAAATGTAACTAGATCTTATTAAGATTCTGTGTGGCTGTTAAATCATCCTCAGCCGTTGCTTCCAGCTTAGCGTCACTGCTAATGGTGAAGAGGGGAAGAGATTAGTTTAGGCTGCTTTGAGACATCACAGATATACGTGGGAGGCATCCTCTGTTTCTTGAACTTGTATTTCACTGACCTGCTATGTGACGAGTAGAGTGCCAAAAATACGGAAGAGCTGGCACATAAAATCCATGTCTACTCTATCTACTCTGTCAAGGCTAAAAAAAAAAGTCCTGAATGAGCCTTGGAGAGTCAACAAATCACTAAAATAGCAGCTAAAAGAGGAAGTTCAGCGCAAGTTCAAGTCATTAAAATTCTCTCTAATGTATGCTCTCGCAGACCAGTGGGCTGAGCCTGATCCCAGGGAGTGGAAGGATGTGTGTGAGCTTGTGTGCAAGGAGAAACTGGACGAGGTTGATGTTGCTGACCTTCAGTGTGGAAGCCTGACCATTCCTATTGTTTGAGGTGGCTGTGGGAAGAAAAGGTCAGCAGAACAGTTCTGAGCTGGAAATGGGGAGAAATGAACTTTTGCATGGCTTTCTTGGGCAAATCCCCACCTGTGGGCCCAGTGTGGCACATTTATGTCAACATCTTCTTGCTGGTACTTGCACAAGGTCTCCAGGGGAATGCAACTAGGTAAGGGAATGGCTGTGGTGGAGTGTAAACATAGATTCTTCATTTAGGAAACACTCTTCCCTAATGGTAATATTTGGCTAATGAGTAGACAAGGCCTATTATCTGTGAATGTGTTCTTTTTATGTTCTTCCACACAGGCAATGTGGGAAAAAAAAGGAGACTTAGACCTGGATTGTCCATGTTAGCCACGTTTCTCATTGCCTCCAAAGGGAGTTCTGTTCAGGAAGCGCAAAGCAGGCCTAGCAAATATATTTCCATTTATTCAGTAGTTCTGAGATTGAAAACGATAGAGACTGGGCAAAAGAAATACCAAGGGTATCTCATATCCATGTGTTGCTTCATTAAACATCTGAAAATGGCAATGAAAAAGCAGAGATTGCAGAATGAGATTACCAGGGAGCAGGATGATAGCATGAAAGCCTCTGTCCTCTACTTGTACAATACACACGTGGTCAGAAAAATAAAGGCAGCAAACTATCTTACTATATAATAGACAAGGATTTTCCTAGCTGTTATTTGGGATGCATGGACAGTAGAAAATGGCTTTACACAAGAGAGTCACTTGTTAACTTTGGATATGTGATATGTGAATGTATAACTGAGATAAAAAAATCATCTGGTTTCATCCTTCTTGTCAGGCAATATTTGCATTCAGAAGCTCCAGATGTAACATTGAGTAGCTAAGGAATATATGACAGAATATTGTAAAGCTAACTGACATTGTGCACAAGAAAATTAGTTTCCTTTTATTGCTGTTTTAAATAGAAAAGATTTGATCAGTCTTGGCCCTCTCAATAGGCAAAAAAAGGTGACTAGACCACAAATGCCTGTGAAGCTGCCTGAAGGTATGACAGCTGCTGGAGAAAGGGTCCCTCTTTCTTACTTGCAGAGGTGTCAGGTGCAGAGGTGTCTCTGCCACAGAAGAGCAATGTGTAACAGCAGTGTCTTGGGACCATGCTGTTAGAGCTGGGGTTTAAACCAGTTGCCCATCATCCTTGCCAGTCCAGTGCTGGCATCATCCCTGGAGCAGAAATCCCCTAGCAGTGGCACACTCATCCCCCTGCCCCTTGCTGCAAACTCCCATGAACTCTGGAAGCTGCATCACCTGGGGAGCAGAGGCAGAGCAAGAGCTGGGTCTGCTGGGGAGAACGGGGTGAAGGGACCTGCCCAAGCCCTGCCTGGGTGTGGGTGACTTGTCCTTCAGCTCAGCTCAACCTCCCAGACACAACACTGCCCTGATGGTTCCTAAACCAACTCTGCTGTGATGAAGATTCTCTAAGAGCCTTTTCCAACAAGGGAACATTTGTAATGTAAATTCCTACTTGAGCATCAGTTTTTTGTTTTATTTAGATTTGGTTTTCTGTAGGAAGAAAGGGATGTGTGCTTTGGCCTGTACTTGTTTGTGTCACTAGGTCCTGAGGCAGACAATGAAAACTGTAATTCCAGCTGTGTGATCTGCTGCCATTCATCCACCTCTCATCCCTGGTACCAAACCTCCTGAGACGAAAAACATCCTTAACCAACTTCAAGCCCAGCTCACTCTCTGGGAAAGAGCTTTCCCTGGCCTCCTGCCATCCTTTTGTGTCCTCTTGAGGGGCTGAGCTGCCAAACCAGAGGCAGCAGATGGGGCAGGATTCCAGGGAGCACTGGCAGGTCAGGTGTCTGGTCACATAAGCCTCAGCTGCTGTCCAGGTGGGCTGATGCTAATGCTGGGACTTGTCTGCATTAGCTCCCATTTGCTCTTCACTAGTTGTCATCAAGGGCTTTGCCTTTTCATTTTGACTGTTTAAAGGGCCTTTTAAAATTAGGTTCTTGATACATTTGTGTCTGTACAGCATTTCACAAGTTACAGTGGTTTCCTGCACCCCTTTGGTTTTTGTTGTAATTCTGTAATTACAGTGAAGAGAGGGATTCTCCAGGAGCTGCCAGCCTTGCCAGTGTGTCCCTGCTGGTGCCACCAGACTGTGGCCTCTGGGCACATGGTGACACAGGGGGTGAGAGCAGGAAGGTGAAGACGAATATCTCAATTCTTGCACTACCATCCAACCTAAAAGCAGGCTGGGAAGTAGCACATATCCCAGTGACAGAGAAGCCTGAAGCCTCTGGAGTCCAGATGCATTAGAGCCTAAAGCGATCTGAGCTCCCTAATGGACACATGCCGTGTTTTTGAGCATCCTGCATCTTCTGCTGATTGTCTGCTGTCGAGCCCTCGTTTCCAGCAGCGCTGGGCTTTCCACTGCATGCCAGCAGTGCCTCTTCCAAACTTCCTTGATTGTGTCTGTGCCTGTTGCTCGGTGCTTGAGTGATGAAATGGAAGGCAGCAAGAGTGACAAGGATTAAATGAGCAGCGAGAGGAACCTGAGCTGAATTTTGGGAGAGTAATTAGTGGTGCCAGTGGCTCCAAGCTGAATAAAGGGGTTTGCTTTCTGCTATTATCCATGTGGCACCGGGGAAACACCAGGTAACTCCCTCCTGATTTTTCTCTAATTAAAAGGTTTTTATGTGTAAGGTCTGTAATATATGAGGAAGTGATAAATTAAACATCATGAGTTCCCCACTCTGGGCTTGTGCTGCAGCAAGAAATAGATTCTGCATGTCACAGCAAGTCCAGTGAAGCTCCTTTCCCACTGCAAACAGGAGATTGTGGCACTTCCAGCCTGGAGGCATCCTGCCAGGTTTGCTGTGCCTGGGGACAGTGGCCAGTGTGAGCCAACTGGCCATGGGATGTAGGAGCTATCCTTGGTAAAGGCAAAATAAATGCTCTGAGTGTAGTAGAGCTCTGCTGGCATGATTCCAGGAGGGGAAAGCAAAGGAATTGCCTTCTTCCAGCAGTGAGAAAGCAACAGTAGATCTGCTTCAAGCAGTTGCTGCAGCCCTGGGCTGCACTGGCAGCTTTCCCAGGACCCAGGGTAGAAAATGCAGCTTTTCTGCCCAACAGCAGCAGCTCTGGCTTCTTCCTGACATCTTTCCCCACATGTCCCTTGTGGTGGGCTGGGGAGCTGGGAGGGGACTGGCAGCCCAGAGTGATGGAGCAGGAAGAAATTGCATCCATCTGCCCCCCAGGGTATGACATCCCTGCTGGGACAGCTCCAGGAGACCACCCAGGGGCTAGCACCAGGAGATAGCACCCTCTGCTCCCAGCTGTCCTCCTGAGCACCAGGAAAATAACTAATGCAATGTCCTGGGATGACTCCCAAATTTGTCTCAAACCAGGACATGCACTAAAGCAAAACACATGCAGACTAAAAAAGAAATGCTTCAAGATGGTCCTAGAGGATTTTTTGGAAGTTTTCTCTGACACATCAATGCTTTTATAAATTTTTTAAAGGCTTGTTCAGATTGAAAGCAAAAAAAGTGGTTGTTTTCCTGTGGCTTGGATTCAATGTTTAAAAAATACAGCTGTAGGTGAAAAATAATAGTAAAATAAAATTAAAATCTGCTCCTCAATGCCAAAAGAATGCCAAAATGTAACTTCTCAGGTTTTAAGAGCAGGTTTTAAGCCTGACCAAAACAACTCAAGAGTTCAGCATTATGTTGAAATACCTGAGTGAATCCAAATCTATGTGTTCTAGAGAAAAAGCTTTCTTTCCATAGAAATTCATTAAGCTCTCCATAAGCATCACCTCCTGGCCTGTCCTTGCAGCAGAAGAAATGGTTTGTTACTATCCTTTTAAAGGATGTTTTTTATTTGAATAGGTAAAACTCATGCACAGTGTAAACACACCAAAAAGCACACACCCTATTGAATTTTCAGAGACAAGTATTTTAAATCTGGCCTTTTTCAAAACTGCAGGCATGCATTATTTACACTGGAGAACAATAATGTAACAAAGCTGTATTAGATTAAAATTGTTCCATAAAATATTATGATTATCATTTTTTGTAGCTTGACTTAAGGTGAACAATTTATACAAAAATATGAATTATTTTCTGTTACAAAAAAATTATTCAGTGTGGGCTCTCTGTATTACAGTTATTAATCTTTCTATTTAAATGCAAATTTTCCTTTCAACGGAGAGCTAAAGATACTTTTTATACAACTAATAAAACATGGCTCTGATCTTCTGATCCCTCATAAGGGAGGTGGCTTTCTCAGCTGTGTTTGGGATGTCCCTGCTGGAACATGGTGTTCCTTTACAGCAAGGATTCTCTCTTCATAAATACATTGAGAGTTACTTTCTCAAAATGAAATACTCATTTGTACAGCAAGGTGTGACTTGGACAATCCTCAGTTGTGTGTTTTTCGTAAAAAGATAAAAGAGCTGAGAAGAGCAGTGAACTTCTGTGGCCATGTGCTGTGCCTGCAATCTAGGAGGGTCATTTATCTTTGGAAGATCTTGGTTTGCATCCTAGTGGGTTTGCTGCTATGAGAAACCTGAAGCTGAGGTTTCTTTGTGAGGTTGGAGTCAGCCCAGCTGGGAGCTGGTTGGGACTCTGGGAGGGGTCAGATGGGCTGGTCAGAGGTGTTTCACTCTCCTGGGAAGCAGTTGTTGAAGGTATGTCAGGCTTTGCAATCCCCACAGTGTTTGTGCTGTTCAGAAACTCCAGAGAGCCTCATTTCATTCCCAGAATTCCAGATACCCCCAATATCACCACGAACTCCTGGGGCATGGATGTAGTTTGCTCTGCAGAAGTGTGAGAAATTGTCTGAATTGTTGCTCTTCCCATATGCAGAAGGCAGTGGAAGTTGTCCTGTTGGACCAGGAGAAGACTTCCAGTGTCTGATCCCTGGGAGCTGCAATCAGCTGGGGTTTCTGCAGTTCTTGCCACACATGGATGTATGTGACAAGGAGAGAGGTAACTCCTATCTGGCAGCTTGTTTCCCGAAGCAGAAATCAAAGTTGTTTATGTGATTTTATGTTACTGATAGGTAAAGCCTTATAAAGCTTTACCTATTGGTAACAATTTCAGCCTAATTTCTGCCAATTTTTCATCTGACAAAGTGCTTCTATTACCCTGAGCAACTCCAAGGACAGCTTCCTTAATTATATTGTTCAAATTTACTTACCAGTACTAGCAAAGGAAGTTGAAAACAACTCTGTATCTCCATTTTTCATCCTTGCACAATCACAAACCTCCCATTCCACCTCCCAAGAAATGGTGTTTCCTGCTGGTGGGAAGCTTTCTGATGGTTTTCCAGGTTCTGCATGGGCTGGCAGAGTGTGTTGTCCCCTGCCCACCCTTTGGTCTCCCTTGTTAGTGGTGCTCTGGCTCACTGTGGATGGGAGCTTGGCTGCTCCAGCCAGAGGAAATGTGGGTAATTGAAAAGGCTGAAGTAGTGAGTGGTGTTATAATTAACTGTCTGTATTAGCATTTTACAGTTCTGACACCTCGCAAGAGTGGAAGTTTAATGAGAATGGAGAGAGGCTCAAAAGCAATCCATTTTCCCAGTAAAGATTGTAATGAAGGTGTGAAATGATGCACAGCTAACTAAACCTGTCTGTAATAGCCTCTCTGTTATAATGTAGTGATCTGACACTTTGGAAAAACAATACAGTGCACATGTATAAATATATATTACATCTATATCTGTATCTATATCTATATCTATCTATATAGGCATATGTCTTTCCTTGCAGCACTAATGTAATGTATCATGCAGCTTGACTGGGTGTGTCATGTGTAGGTCAGGTGCCAAAATGTGTAAAGAACTGATTGTTGACAAAAAATGCTCATTTTTTGTGTAAAAATGAATGCAGCCCAAGGAAAGTCCCAGAAATGTCCATTCAAGTGGAGCACAATGGGCTGTGAATGCCTGAGCCTGGGCCAGCTGTGACACAGCACAAAGGGCTTCTGTGACCCATCTGCACCAGCAGAGCCTCCTCACTGCACTCCTGTCATGAATTCCTTGGGATCTGCCCTGGAGGGGCAGGAAGAGCAAAGGTGTTCTCTCACTGTTGCTTCAGAAGAGGCTCAGTTTAAAATCCAACAGCAGCAGCAGTAAAGAGAGTGCACTTTCCTCAGCAAAACCTTGTGCTCTTCCCTGTCATTGAATCTCTCTGCACTTGCAAGGAGCGTGTCGGATTCGGGTGGGTGCGGCAGGAACAGGAATGAGGCACACACCAAGCGGCTTCTGGTGGCACTTGGGAGTCAGTGGCCCACTGAGGTTATTTTTGGCAATGGATGCTTTCCTCTGGGATCTTGTGTCTCCAGATTTCATCTCCATAGGTTTTTATGTCCGCCCCTGCTGGGTTTCACTCTCAGTGGGCAAGGTGCTGAGTACCTGTCGAGCCCTTGTCCTGCTGGAGCAGGTGCCCCTCTGCACACCCAGACCTTTTGAGAGGGTAAATTTGTTTCCTTACCTGGGAGCCATTTGTCACCACTGTCACCTTTGCTCTGAGGCACGAGCCTGCTCTCAGCATCCTCACCTGGTGGGAGCACAGGTCTGCTGCCACCTCTGTATTTCCAGCCAGGATGAGGAGGGCTGAGTGTGAGATCTCTGGGAGCTCAGAGGTCTGATATTTGCCATGCTGGAGCCTAAATGCAGACAGGCATGAAGGACCGCTTCCATTCTGTGCAGCTCTTGCTCCAGTTTGATCCCAAAAAGCTTTTTCTGGCTGACCTGAATTGTCTTTTCCTTTTTTAAATATATAATTTCTATGACTGATATAAATGTCAAGCACATAGATGAAGAATAAAAATGGAGATAAACACCTTGTTAATTGTAATCATTATGTAAATACCTGAGCCCATAAATTTCAATAATTAGTTTTACTTTCTTTTTTTCCCTCTCCTTGTCAGGACTTGCATGAATATGGCTGAGCTTTCTCGTAGCTGCTGGTAGGATAGAGCCTTGATTGCCCCCCTACATGAGATTTGTGTGTGGCATATGGTGAAATCTCATGAAACATAATTGTGGAGCACTAATGTTCAGCTCTCCTGTGGGGAGTATCACATCCTCAAGGGTGACTTCTTTCAGTAACACCAGGATCCTATAGGAAAAGAGCTTCTTTTACAGATCTCAGCCATATGATTTATGGTAAATAACACTTGTATTCACATACTATGTGTTTCTGCTCTTGAGGTTTGCCCTTGTTGGTGCTCAAATTTGTTTTTGTTTAGCATGTCATAGGACTTGGAGCAATACAGTTTTGGCGAAATGCGTGGGAAGGCTATGTAAACACCATCCAAGCTTTCTATATACTCTCTGTATCTTCTCCAGTATGTTTAAATGTTCCAGCTATGCAACTAAAGTACACCCACTAACACAAATTAATGCGAAGACATGGTTATATAACGGAAGTACTTCAGCTAGATTTTTATAAAAAGAACAAGAGGATCCCCTGAGATATTGTTGTACAAATAACAAAAGACAGAAGCTCAATTAGTGAAAGCATGGGAGTGAAAAGTGAGACAAAAATTATATAGAGTAAAATTCAGTATGTATATTAGTTTGCAAAGTATACTTTCTTATACATTAAAGGACTGCCCTGAGGAATGAATTACCTGCTTTCCATATGACAGTTTTCTAAACTGAGGTTGTCAGAATTTTTTTGCAGTGTTCTGACTCAAGATAGGAAAAGTCAATTCCTTAATTCTGCTAGATGGAGGTGTCACTTTGATACTTCCATTTACCTTTTTCATTACAGGAAAGCAGAAGTTGTCCAGAATTATTTTTTTCCCCCCATTTTGTGTTCCCCTGAGACTCCAATAATAACCAGCAAGAGGTTTTTTGTCCATATTATTTTAGATTAATATTTTCCAAACAGCAATATATATAGAAGCATGAGCCTCAACAGTTGGCCAGCAAGTGAAGCAAGAAAGGACTTGGTTTACAGAAATAATTCCAGTCTCTATACTTTTTCCTTAGAAGCGACAGTGTGTTTCCAGCAAGGTGAGACTACATAACAAAATGTTGCACTCTGGCCCATGCCTGCAGAGTTCTTTGGTAATGTGACTTCTGAAGCCCTTTATGCCTTTCCTAGAACAAAGCTGTGGTTTCCTGTCTGATCTCCTAAGAGAGCCCAGGAGCCAGCAGGGCTGCCTGCAGCATGTGCAATACGCAGTTTGCACGGAGTTCAGACACTCCACAGCCTGATTTCATGCAGCTTCACATGCTTTAATCCTGCTCTCGTGGAAGTTCTCTCTCTGGGACTGTCAAGTGTCCGTACCAGCCACTGGTCTCTTGGGGAAAGTCCATTTGTGCAGAATCCTGGGAATAACCCCTGCAAAATACAGCTGCTAAGAAAAAAAAAAATTCATCAGTCAATAATGTTTCCCACTTAGTTGGTTCAAAATGATTGGTTTTGGCAACCTTCTTCTGTCAGTCACTGGTCCCATGTATTTACATAGGGCTTAGTGATGAAACTACTTGGAAACGTGTGAAATTATGTATTTTGCAACTTAAATCACCCTTCACCAGCTAAAAAGGAGATCCAAAGAGAATACTGACACTGGGAGAAACAGGGTTTGTAAAGGAACTTTTCCAGGGTGAAGCTGGAGCTGTCAGGACCAGCTCCTGTTCTAGAGGAATGTGTGGGGCAATGATATTCAATCCAGTTTTGTGGAATTTGGCTGCAGCCTCCACAGAGCTGCAGCCTCTGTATGCTGCTATCCTGGGAAGAGAAAAGATATTTTCAGAGCAAAGGTTGTTTGTGTAAAGCACCTTGGAAGAATGAATGAATGAATGAATGAATGTGTCTTTTTCTGAAATGGCAGTTTGTTTCTATATTATTTTTTTTATTTTCATGTGGAATGAGAAATGATACAATTTATTTTACTCAAGTAATTTTGTTATTAAATGTTTCAGAACTTGAGCAACTTCTTTGCTGGTCACCAAAAATTGGTGTTGTCCCCACTACAAAGATGCTGTGAGCCAGGGCTTGGTACGGGCTTGTTTTGATTAGGGTCGATATCAAATTTTAGGGATTTTATTTTGTCAGTGTTATGGTCGGATTTGTATGCAAAAAAACATAGTCCTGTTCTGTTCCTGAGCAATGACAATGCTGGTTCCCTGTGCAGGAGACCCAGAAATTTTCTTTCCACATGTAATGCAGTGCCTGGCTAACAGCAGTGCCCAGAAGTGAAGCAAAATGAGTAGCAATGCTTGATTTAATACCATCAGATCCTCACAATGTGTTTCAGTTTCTGGAGATAAGAATCTTTAAATACTGAAGGAGCATACAGAGTACAAGAACTGTATGGAAATTTTTCTATGCTATCATAGCCACAGATTCATCTGCTTGTCCTTATGATAGCAATTTAATTTTAATCCAGGGCAGTAATGAAAAAGTGCATTACTGGAGAGAAACAAACTCTTCATAGCCTGTGTTCCTGATATTTTAGGGAATTGGATTGCATTTTTTTGTTGACAATACTAGGCTATCTTTAGGCCTTCTGTGAACATCCATAAACAACAAAAATGTGTCTTCTAATGCATTGGCAGGCAGAGGGGAATAGACTATTTGTAGCCCTTGTATTGGGGGGCGGATCTGGAGCCCTGTCTGTGCCCTGTGGCTCCTTTACTCTGCAATTTCCTGTGAGGAACTGGAGCAGTTCTGGGGTGTGGGAGGCACTTGTGCATGTTGTGAGCCTGAGCTGGGAGCCAGCCCTGCTCTCAAGGTGTCCCTGCCAGCTCTGGATGGCTCTTGGAGCAGGGCTGGGCTGAGCTGCCCCAGGCTCAGGAGAAGAGGAGGGTCAGGGTTGACGTGCTCAGGTAGGGGTGGCTGTTTCTGCTCAAATGAGTCAAAATTCCCCACATCTCTGGGGAGTGATTTTAACTGGCAACAGCAAGAGTCCATTCTGATGCTGAAAATGAGACCCTTTTTCTTATTTCTTTTTTCCCTTTTTAGGAGCAGTTGGGTGGTACAGGCCTGTGACAAACACTGCTGTTCAGGCACAGGTTTTCTTTGCCACAACAGAAACCCAGTCACAGATTTTTTCAAAACTGGGAGCAATCAGGTGCTCAAGAGTGTTGTAGAATCAGAATAATTTGGATTCAATTTTTTTAATAATTTAATGTATTTTTATATAGAGAAATAGAGGACTCAAAATTCCTACAAGAAGGAGCACAATATGAGATTTATTTCCCAAAGCTATTTTTTTCTAAAGTCTTGCCAAGAATCTTCTATTACAATTTTGAGCTTTATTAAAAAAAAATCCTAGGAGAAATGTGTACTATTCTTTATCAAACTACTTAGGACATATTCCTAAGAGTCACTCACACTCCCACACGTACCTTTCCACAAGTGAGATAAATTGAGAATGTCACTATCTTTAATGTTAGAAGTATTTCCATCTTCCACTGCAAATATGCAGTGATGCATCTAGAATAGCACTGTCAGGGGAAGGAATCTTCACATGAACAGAATTTAGCTATTTGTGTTCTCTTTCTAGATGCACTTAGTGTTTTTTCTTCAGTGGGATTATGTTGGCTGCAGGGAAGTAGAGAAAGAAAACTGTTTCTTTAGATATGAGCCTATTGTGAGTCCTGCCCCTTGGCCAGTTCCTGACAGCCTGCACCCAGTCCCGAGCCTGGCAAAGCTGTGGGAGATGCTGACTGAAGGGCACTGCACTTGCTGATAGCAATGTGGGTGCAGGGAAATTGGTTTGACACATGCTGGTGGTGCTGAGCGTGGCCTTCACCTCCTGGGTCTGCACAAAACTGCTGGCTCCAGTGGGGAAGCAGATGGGAGTGAGGACTTGAGAACTAATCTCCTGTCTGTGCTTCTGCCTCTGTGACTAATTGCTCTGAAATTTGCACATGTAATAGCTTTCACTTTTCCTAATACCTCTTACTAGGTTAGCATTTTAAAAAGATGTATTTTCTTGTCATTAACAGCACTAGATGCAAATGGGAAAGCAGATAGATATGCATTGCTTATTAATTAAAATAGGAGCAGGAATTTTGGGGAGTGCAGTCAGGCTCCAAGGAGTACCTGATCCCGTGTCCAAGGCAGGGTATGCAGCAAGAAATGCACCCCCTGCACCACTCCTCTGTGGGGACACACAAATTAGAAATTTCAAGGGCTGTTGAACACTGTGAATTTTCACTGGGGATCAGCACAAAGTGATTTGGCATGGGAGGTTCTGTAACTGTGATACATTGGAAAAGTTCATATTGTGCAATGGCCCTAAAACTCACCCATCCTCCTCTAGTATGCAGAGACCCAGTGCTAAGATGTGTTTAATATAAAGCAGGTAGGATATGAGCTGACTGGAGCAGTTTTTTCTGTCTCTTGTTGCCTTTACATTATTCATCTTAGGATCATCTCCTGTGCTATTTATATTCAGCATAAATAATAATTAAAGCAGGGGACAGAGGTGTGGTGTGAATGTGAAGAAAACTCCGTGTCCCTGATGTTGTGAAGTTGGAAGGCCAGCCAGGACTGGGGGGAGTCCTTAGACTGAGGAAAGGTGGTCTGTTGGAAAAGCTTGCTTCCTACAGGAAGGCATTAACATGCAAGCACTACTCTTAAGTGGCCAGAATGTAGTGATTAAAGTGCTCTTACTGTGTGATCTTGGGCCTCTTGCCCTTTCTGTTCCTTAATTAATTTCCTCTATCATTTATGTATTAATAAAAACAAATTACCTGCTTCTTGGGAGGTGAGAGGTTTTATTCATTTATGTTTGCAAACAGTGTTGAGATCTAAGGAAGGAAGAGGCTGCAGGAGTGAGACAGATGTATTTAGTGCATGAATGATGTATGACAAGTTTTTATTCCTTGGCAGTCTGATAATTTGAATAGCAGTCAGTCTTTTTCCTTTTTACTGTTTAACTTTCTTTATCTGACATTGTCCTATAAGGCACTACTTCTGCCTCTAGTGTGACATGTAAATGAGTGGATGTATGGATACTTTGATTTTGGGTTGAACCCTACTTTTGTTTCAGCCTTTCACGTTCATTTATGGAGAAGGGCACTACCCAGTGACTGTGGAGTCATCTGCCAGCAGGTCATGTATTTGCAAATAATGTTTGGATTAAAAATTCTTTCCATGTCCCATTTTCATGGAATAAACACAGATTTATCTCCTGGAACAATGCTCTGTTTTTTGCTATTTCCAATAGTCTAGCAGCTCTGGAGGTTCTCCTGCATGGGACAGAGGTGCACAGACAGGACAGTTTCAGCTAAATAGGGAAAGTTCATCTACTGACACAAATTGCTCTTCAACTCAGATCTTTAATTTCTTCCTCTGAAAATGAACTGGATCAAGCTCTTACAGTCTATATGCAACATGCAGTAGCTCTGGCCAGATGCTGCCTGTGGCAGTTTTGCTGGTGGAGTTCAGCAAAGGCTGATGCCTGCCCAAGAAAGAGAGAAATGTGCTATCACTGGGTGCTCCTGGTATTTTTATTCCTAGTCAGTAATGCAAACAAACACAACATTTCTTCCTACCTGTGCAAACCAGTTTCAGGATGGAAGCAACATGAAAAGCCAGCATCTCTTCTCTTGTAATGTCTAATAGCAATGTCTAATTCTGGATTTTCAAAGCTGTTGCCTTAAGGTGATGCTGTGATATGGAGCATGTTTGTGCCCAGGCAGTGCCGTGAGAGCAGCTCAGCGCAATTCCGTATGCAGAGAGCTCCTGGGCTGGGCTCCCCTTGGAGCTCCTCAGCAGGCACTAAGGATGTGTCATTCTTTGAGTTATCTCTTACTTTTAACTCAGCTTTCCTCCATGAAAGCTGTTTTGGTCTTGTTTCCAAAATACTACACAGAATACTGCATTTCACAGTGCTTTGCCACAGAGTTTTGCCAGGGGAGAGGTGGGGAGGGCGAGGAGATGAGAGCTGCCTTACGGGCTGTGCCTGCCATGTGTATCATGCCTTTTTCATCAGGGTTTTTTTTCCCAAGTCTGCTTCTCCCAGGGATTTTAGGAAATGGCCACTGCCCTCTTGGACTGAGCTGTGTGGGAGAGCTCAAGTTGCTCTTTGGTGTTTGCAGTTTGCCCCTTAAATCTCTCCTTGGAGGATGCTGCTCGCAACCTCTCCCACCTTGCATTGATTTGAAGTGTCCTGTTATGTTTCCCCTCCTGAATGTGCAGGCTTTATGTTTCTTTTGTGCTTGTGACCGAGGTTCACCCTGGGGCAGAAACCTTTGTGGGGCAGGAACTCTGTTTTGCAGTGTGAGAGTGCTCCCAGCCCTCCCACAGCAGCCTCCCCTCATTTTGGGGGAAGATTTCCTAAAAATCAGGGTGGTCTCTCAGCCGCTGGCTTTGAAACCCACTTGGAGTCTCTGGCTGAAGTGCAGCCCAGCTCCCCAAGGGCAGCAGGAGTTCTGCACTCCCCTGCCAAGCTCTCAGGGCCAGGACCCTGGGCAGCCCAAAGCGGTGGGCTCCTGTCACCCAGCCCTTCAGAGCTGAGTCCTGTTAATGATGTGTATAAGGACCTCATGCTGCTGAGGCTACGGTGCTGCTTCAGAAATGCTGAGCTAATTGCATGAAAGGTGAGGCTCCAGTACAGCAATGATTGATTCAGCCTCAGGCCCTACACAGCAGAGAGCAGCTCATGGAAACCAAAGACCAGGCATATGATTGCAGACCCTTATTCCGGCTAAAATATCATGATGCCTGACCTCATTAGAAAAAAGTCACAAAACTCATCTCCCTGGATTATTCCTTGCTGTGTCCAGTGGAATAGTGGGAGCTCAGCCAACCAGCCAGGTTGGATTCCTCTCTTGCAGAGTACTGTGTATTCCTCTGCCTGGGAAACACTGGGACATCCAGACTGAACTCCTATCAGGTCATGGGGCGGAAAACTTATAACTTACTAATTAATACAGACATAAAGTGGTTGTGGCCACAACCAGCTAAAAGCTGATACTGGGTGTGTAGGGTGAGGGAGAGTAAGGCAAACAAGAAGGGCACATACCGTGTCCTATCAGGGGCCAGGAGAATCTTTTAAGGGTTATGTTTAGATTCTATTAAAATAGGGAAGTTAATGCACTGCCAGTGCACAGTTGCAGGCTTCCAGCTCATAGTCTGGGATAGTCCCTGGCACAATTCTCTTCCCCCTAGCAAATCTGGTGCACTTCAGAGCATAAGTTTGGGTTGCAGATAGAGTGGGATGGACTTTGCAGATAACAATGCTGTGCCTTTGCTTTCAATGCCTATCAGCTTCCCTAGCACAGGTAAATCCCTGCTGCTAACACCAGACCGCTCTTACTCCAGCCTGACTGTTTGGATGCTGAGGTCTCCTCGGATGCTGAGGTATTTGAAATTCATGTATGGGAAAGGGGGAGGAATACTGGCATTTCCACGCATGTAGCTTAGCTCTTTACAGTGGTGTTCTGCAAGCCATGAATCATGGATGAAGTATTCCTACAAGGCAGCTTGGTCTCCACAGAGGTACCTCTGCAGTGGAGGGTGCAGGGTGCACTGAGGTTTTCCTCTCGGTTCAGCACAGGGAGGTGGTCCTGGCAGAGCAGGGTAATCTTCCCTCTCACAGCTGCACTGCAGGCAGGGGATGGAGGGGACGAGGGATTTGGCTGGCATTTGTGGACTAAGGATGACTAATGCTTCCCTGTCACTGACACATCACCGCTTGCATCAAGCAGGACCCTGGAGCAGCTCGGTGCAAACCAGCCCAGCGTTGGCGGTGATTTGTCGTAGTCATTAGCGCAGCGTGAGGCTCCGGCCACAGGCTCCTGCTGGGGGTGGCACTGTGGGGTGCTGCCTGCAGGGCCTGCAGACCCCTCTGGGACACCCTGGGCACAGCTCCCATGGGCACTGCCCGCTGAATGCCAGCATGAACCTGGTAGGGAGGCTGGGGGCAGCACGGCCGGCGGCGCAGCAGGCGGTGACAGATCGTATGCTGCAGAATGATTGATTTACTTATTTAGGACTATGTTCAGCAAAGGTTTGGATCCATGAGGTTGGGCTTAATAAGAGTTGGGGAGATGAGGCTATTACAGCAGCAGAGGAAGCCATCAGTGCTTCAGGCATTTGACAGCATTGCATTGAGGCATTTATTTAACCTGCTGCACAGCAGTGGGGCCAGCTCTGCTGCCAGCAGGGAGCCCCTTGTCCTGCCACCAGCTTCAGCCATGACCAGTTTCAGGTGCTGCATGGAGAGGAAGTTCAGGTCTGGAGGCTTTGGTCTAAACCCAAGCTCTACAGCAGCACTGCTGGGCACATACAGACCCTCACTGCAGCACTTTCTCAGTTATGCTTCAACTTTTGCTGCAGTGCACTGAAGGAAGGAGAGTTGTGTCATGGGCTTTGTGAATGAGGAGGACCATCCTGGCAGTAGAGCCACCTTACCAGTCACCCTAACCAATTCAGTAATTTGGGAGACCTGTGAAATGCCTGTTAGCATGCCTCAACACTAACTTGGACAGAGAGACTCAATTGAGTCAGTCACCCTGCATACCTTTGGTGTGAATTGGCCCAAACTCCATGTCTAGGCTTTGCTATGTACCTTCTGGATCCAGAGCTCTTGTCTGTCCTGGTCCAAAGTTGTAGGAATTGCCAGGCCTAATCAAGCCTGTGACTCCTGGGCTCTGAGAGGGGGAAGTGCCCTGCTGAGGGAGCTGTGGAAGGGCCCAGGCAAACAGCCAAAAGAAATCCCTGGGGAGCTGTCACTTCCTGGCAGCAGTGTTTGGCCTGGAGCAAACTTTGTCTCAAGCAAAAATACTATAAAACACAGTCATAAAACACAGAAATTGTTAGAAGGTCTTGAAAATCTCCCCATTTATGGCACTACCCAAGGAGAGCAGCCACTCCTCCTTTCAGCTGACTTGCTTGCAAGAAAGTTGGAGCCATCTCCTGCCTCCTCCAGACAGCTCTTTGCCTGACAGCAGCAGTTCTGATGGGACTGCCTGGCTCTCCTGCATGTCTCTACTCTGCCAGGACACCCTTTAGTTTAATTACCTCCTCTGTGTCCATTTACCACCAAATTTTCTGAGACTGTTTCTTGGCTGCAGCTGCCAGTCTGAATACTCACCTGGAAAACCAAACCAAACCAAACCAAATCAAACCAAACCAAACATCTATTAGAAGTTGTTGATACAGACAGATCAGGTGGGGAGTGCATCACCTAAGGGCTCACTAGGAGGAAGAACTTCACTACTTAAGAGAGGGATGTAGAACTGTGGAGCTGGAAGGCAGCTGTGGAAAAGAGACCTTCATCTGGAGGATGCTCTGTCTACCTGTGTGAGATGTCTGCAGCTCTGTCTAGTCTGCTAATATCCCACTCATTGGGTGGGTAGGAGAATAGAAAAATGAGTGTGAATAAATCAGAAAAGCTGGAAATGTAGGGTGTTATCTGCAAAGTGCAGGTGGAAGAAATGTGTTCTCTCTTAAAGACTTCCCACAGCTTTAATTCCCTTGTGTCTTTTCTTTTAATGTCAGTGCTTAAAAATAGGACTGAAGAAGGAATATAACATTTTTGCTAGTGTTAAGCTGGCAGCTAGTTAGTGCCGGCTACTTATTGTATAGGCCAAATTGCTCAGATGAGACCTTCTTTATGGAGGTGTAACATGGCTGCTGATCTCAGGAAGCAGGAAAATTTGGAATCTTTTATCTTTTTTACTTCTTAGGTGGCACAGTGACCTGTAATGCCTTAGCTTAGAGTAATGAGTCTCTTGTATCAGTGCTTACTCACCAGATAACAGCAGGTCAGTTGGGCTCCTGGTAGAGTTGGGGAGGCTTAAATAAGGACAAGCAATTCCTCTAATGGTCTCTGCTGTTCTCCTGGGGGAGGCTCACCTAGGATAATGCTGTCCCCTGCTGAGTGACCACTATCATCCTCTATTTTCAAATCTCCTTCTTGTACTTCTGTGGTTAAGAAGGATTTAAGACTATTAGCAAAAGGCAGTGTGCTGCCTGGGAGAGGTTTGGCCCTGTGAAATGCTTCCTTCTCAGTGCCAGTTGGAGATCTGTGCTCCTGAAACACCTAAACACACCTTTGAGAACCTCTGTAGGAAAGGACTCTGCATTTGGCAGCTGTTTGGTTTAGCTGCCTGCTGGAGCAGAGTCTGCTCATCTCTTCCAAGGATCTGGGCTGGGCTGGCTGGAGCCTGAACATGCTGCTTGCTTTTGCTGTGCATCTGATTTTAAGTTCAAAAGTTCCTGGTTTGGTGTGACCGACTGGGTGGTTTTGTGATGGACAAAGGGAGCAGGAGAGCAGCTGGGGTCCAGCAGTGGATATGCAGCAAGGCAAACCTGGGCTCAGATTCACCGGCTGAGCTGAGTGAGTTAAAGGCAGAGAAACTGGTGAGGGCGGGTGGAGAAAACGGGGACACTGTATCTCTCAGAGGCTCTCACCCCTTCCTCCACCAGTGGGTGTATTGGGTAAGCTGGTTCTTCCAATCTGTGTGATGGTTCTTCCTTCCTTTGTGTGATGAGGAAGGAGCACTGGACTGAACTGTTTCTCTGTTCTGTGCAGTGACTGGAGCTTGGCGACCCAAGGGGAGAGATAACAGAGGAATAAATCCTCCATAGGTGGGCAGTGCTTCCCTGCAAGGACATGCAGCCCCCTCCTGTCAAAACCTTTGGAGAATTAGTTTGATTTTAATTTAAAATGCACTTAAAAACCCTCAGTGTGGCAAGATGAGATTCCTCTTTTCACCTACCAGCAAACCAGCTCTTCCTATCACATCCAGCTCCTTTCCCATAGCCAGCATGTAGCACAGATATGCTGCAGAGCACAAATCCCAGTGGCTGTGGCAGAGGCAGGCAGAGCTTGTCTATACAGCCCCTGCTCTCTGCACAGTCTCCTCTGGCCAGTTCTGGACCAGCCAAGCAGCTCTTTTCACTGGTAGCATCGGAGGATGCCTTTGCCTCCTGCTGGCCAGGCACTGGCAGCACCCATTGGCATGAGCAGTTGCTGGAACTGCCAGTTCAGGGGTCTATAAAGTACATTTCTGGCACCTCAAGAAAATATATCCCTCTTTCAGAAAACTATATGAGATGGAGCAGCACCTTCTGTTTATGCTGCCTCCTGCCAGGCTTTTTAGCATTATTTATTAGCAGCTGGAGAAGAGCTCACAAGCCAGCAGCGCTTTCCCTTGGAGCCCTGGTCCATGCTGTCCCTCACCGTGGCAGGCTGCCCACTTGCCGAGTGTGTTTGCCTTGCTGTTCAGCTGTTTTAAGGCCCCGCTCACCAGATAGGATTTGGAGAGATTAATAATGTCTCTTTTCTGTACAATGTCCTTGACAAGCCAGAAATCCACCCATTTGCTGTTTTGAGATATTAAAATGATGACATGGACATCCACCCCCACTCACACCAGTTGGCCAAAGTGCTCTGTGCTGAAACTGCAGTGCTGGGTGAGTGAATTTGTGTGTAGCTTGGCACAGAGCAGCCCTGCTGACTTCCCTGCTTTGTTACTCAAACACAAACATCTAAACCCAGCCCTGGCACTGCCAAGGTGGCTGCTGCTGTTGGGTAATAAACCAGCATGCTGGGGTTCGGTGAGCTCTTTGGGCAGCCAGGAGCCTCGACGGATGGCAGGGCTTATTTGTTGATTGCCCTTCAGATCAGAAACTGGATGGCACCACAGGGAGCGGGAAAGGGAGGAAAGCAGTTCTAAATACACTGTAAGTGCCCCTTTGCAGGATTGGTGAGTGGGAAAAGCAAAAGCTGGTAAACTTGCTTGGGTTCCCCTTCCACAGAAGAAATTCTGCTTCGGCAGAGATGGGGAAATACTTGCTCTAATGAATGTTGCTTTATTGCTGGGGTCTTATAGCAGATTCTTACAATTCTTACACAGAAGTTTTTGAAAAATTTGCAATTGTTTAAAAATATGAGGGGAAATAATAAACAAAAAAGGAAGATGCAGAGTTGGAGTTGGCAGAAGCAGAAACCTTTCCTGTTGGTTATTCTTCCCTTAGGGCTAGTTTGCAAAAGGCATGGAATGAATGCTCTGCTTTTATTTCCTGCACAGCTGGGGGGGGATTCACCAAGCCCCATGGATGAAAGTGTCCAGCAGGGACAGGTTCCCCTCTCTGTGGCAGCCACAGCACCATGAAGCATCCCCGTGAGTCACCTCTCACTGTGCCACACGTTCCCATCCTCAGCAGCTGGTCTGGTTGGTGTGAGAGAGCAGAGAGGGTTGTGATCCCATTTATCACTTTGTTGAGTGTTTGGAACTTCACTCCAAGGTTTTGTGTGGCTCTGGTGTACTTTCCAAATGCCTGGGAGAGTGGCTGAGACACTGATGCACAGATGTGCAATGAAAGTATAAAAGCCTGTGCTGTCATTTTAGAAACGTGTGCTGTTCCCTTGGTTTGCCAAACTTTTACAATTATCGGAACACCTGCAGCCTTCCTGCAATCCAATCCTGGATGCTTTTTTCCTGCTTGCTCAGCTCGTTTCTAGCTGCCTGTCACCTGGGAGGTGCCCTCCCCAGCACTGCAGTTATTGTTCCTGGAGCAGCTCCTGGGAGCAGGGTGGGCAGCAGGCGGGGAGCTGGGGTTACTCCCTGCTTCCCTGGGGCATTTTGTGATCCTGGATGAAGGACACAAGTGACAGGCACAGCCAGTGATTAGTATGTAGAAATCTTGAATTTTAGAAAAGCCTAATATCTTCATGGTGACCCAGCTCCTTGTAGAATTGTGAGTGAAATATTAGGAACATTAAGGAAACAAGAAAGGTGCTGGAATTTTGCAGTGTAAGGGGCTAGTGTTGGAAGGGCAATAAACTCATCTGCAAAGCTTGTTTTGTTTTATGTGATATCACCATCTGTTTGCTTCCCCTTTGCATTTGTCCACCTGACACAGTCAGTCAGAAATATGAGCAGCTTGGACAGGGGGTGTTTTCCTCTGCGTTTGCAAAGCCTGGAGACCTTGGGCTTTGACATCCAAAAGAGCCTGGGTGATCTGGTGGAGATAGAGCTGAGCCTGAAAGGAAAGATTATCCCTGAACTTAATGAGTCAGACTCTTAGACCACAGCAGCTCAGACCTTTGCCATGCTGTGACTTTTCTGACAGGGTTGAAATTTCCCAGCATTTTCTGGGAGACCTTTTGGCCCAGCCACACGTGGGTGTCTCCTGGGCCATTCACCAGGCAGCTGCCCCAAAACCATCCTCTGCTCCAAGATGTGCTTTCAGGACATCTTGGCAGGCTTGAATACAAAGGGCTGGGCTGTCTCCACAGGGCTGGAATGCTCTTGTGAGGACATGACCACTCCATTGCCAGAGCCTCAAGCCCAGCACTGCTTGAGGGAACTGGCCATGAGAGATCCCCACTCAGGCTTAGACCACTGACCACTTTTGAAAATGAGAGGGCTCTGGTTTTGTTATCCAACCCTTCTTTTTGGAACATGAGTGATTTCTCATGCACATAGAGGTTTGTGATGCAAGTCTGCATTATTCACCCTACTTTGTTACAAAAGAATCATAAAATGATCTTAATGTAACGCGCACACAAAAGTAGAAGGATATTTGGATTGGCTTGGCTTGATGTTTTCTTTCCTTTTTTTTTTTTCTTCAGTTTGGCAAGTACTCTAAGGTTTTTATCCAGCTTTGTTCCCTTCATGTTATCTTTTTAGTTTTACACAGATCACTCCAAAATACAGAAGAATCATGTAAAACAAGAGAGAAACAGGCAACACTCAGGTGAAAACAAACCAAGTATATCAGGGTGTATTCTTCCAACCAATGTCTTTGGACCCATTTGGGGGTCTTCTTGACAAAGAATTTTAATTTCTATAGTTGTAGGTGTTATTTTCAGAGGTTTCCCCTCTGCAGAATGTTTTATTTTGACTGAAGAATATTGCCATGCAACATTTGGGCCACCAGCCATGAGAAGGCCCTGGCATGAGGGGCTCTCCTAAGGCACATCCAGAGCCTCTGGGTGTCTCTGATGCCTTCTGGTGGGCCCAAACTTTTATTTTTCTTATTGAGAAGCCTCTCAAGGGGGCACAAGAGTGGACTGTGTTGCTGAGTGAAGAGAAACACAAATAAAAACCACGAGAAAAAGGAATGGAGAATTGTTTTCAAGTCAAGTCTACACTAAACAAAATATTTGTGTTCCCTTGAAAATCAAAAACTCACTTGAATCAGTCCTCTGGCTGTAGACAACCTGTTTTGGTGAGGCTTTCTTTTTGGTTACCGGAGCAGAACAAATATACTCAGGTCATATCTCACTCCATGGACCAGGTAACAAGCCAGTAAAACCAATCAGTCCATTTCCAGGTGGCTTTTGATGCCTTTTAGCAGCAACCTGCCTGCCAGGAGCATTGCTGCTGCCCTGCTGAGAGCTGAAGTGCTGACTGCCTGGTGCAGGCACAGCTCTGCAGTGCTGTGGCTGGTCTGTCCTCTGGGCAGTGCACAGCCTTGCAATCATGTAGTAATTCAGTTTGGCAGGGGTGCTGAGGGCTCTCAGCTTGCTTGAGGCTTCAGGAGGTCTTAGTCCCAATCCTAAGCACTTGGAAACCTGTGTGTTGGAGGCCAAGCTCACTGCCCTCGAAATGGATGCCAAAGCCAGCATTGATTTCAGAGGACAAGTGTGGTTATGTTTGCTGCTGGCTTGGATCCATCTGGGATCAGGTGAGAAAGCCTGGCTGAAGCTGTCCTAGGTGGCTACTTTGCAGGCAGAGCATTAGTCTGGTGAAGCTAAACCTTGAGGGTCAAACCCTCAGCAGACAGGAACAGATGCAGTTGTTAGTGCTTCTGGAATAGCTGGGCCATTAATTATGAATGGAGCATGTGTACTTCCTACTTCCAGGGGACACGGAGCATAAGGGTGTCTGCCTTTATACAAGATGTGTACAGGCCCACAGTGAAATACAGCCACAGCTAAATGTTAATGCTCAGGATCTGATTTTTGGCTGTCTTCCTGCATTTCTGTTTGCAGATGTGAGGGGTTTTTTTTTGTGTGGTTTGATTTTTTTTAATCAGAAAAGAATTCCTGAAGAACAAAGAGCCTGAGAGCCCTCTGTGTACGATCTGAAAGCTCTCCTAATCAGAAAGGAGGGGGCAATAATTTAGAAGCCAGCCAAATAAAACTCAGGTGCCTATTACAAAGCAAACAACCTTGCAGTGACATTCAGAGTGGTCTCTTGCTTGCTGCAGAGAGAACAGTATCTGTGTAAACCTTCCAACACACACAGTTGAGAGTCACTTTTGTTGACATTGACCTAATGACGCTGGCCATTTGATTTGTTATAATTATAATGGGACTTTGATTAGTCCTTCTCAGTGCATCATAGTGAAGTCATGAGACTTCTGGACAGCCTACAATGGTCCTTGGCTGCAATACTGTGATTATTGGATGGTTAATTGCACCCAAGTACCACCCATTTAGAATTGCTTAAAGAAAATTAAAGCCTGGGTAATCAGTGGAATAAGCTTTTTATGTACTGAGAGCAACATAATGTTTGTTTTTTGTTATTACCTAACAAGAAATATACCAAAATACATGGAAAATGTAAATTATTTTATTGCCCAGGCAGTTGTTTGACAACTTATGGAGCACTGTTGTCTGCTGATGGCAGAGAGCAAGAGGGTATTCAACAGGTGCCTGTGGCCCCATGAGAGTGAGGCAGGGGAAAGCCCAGCTCGTGGAGAGGCTGCTGGAGCCCAGGCAGGCTGTGTGCCCTGAGGAGGTGCCTGTGCTGCCCTGCAGAATCCCAGCACCGAGTGGGGGCTCATCAGTGGGGTCTGGAGTTCACCTGGGGCTCACTGGCCTTGGTGCATGCTATGAGTGGACTGTCAGGGCCCTGAGGATTTTCCAGTTGCTTCTGTGGAGATGGGAATCTTCAAGGCAGCCTCATTAATTCGGGATTAGGCAGGAAGTTACTTTTCCAGAGCCTGTTGCTCGTGGCTCTTTTGCCCCTTGTTTGGATAAATCTGTGTGTGATAGATCTCTTAGGCAAAGGGGGATGTTGTACCTGTCCAGGCAGGTTTTAATCCCTCCTGCCTGTGTGTATGTGATATACTCCCTTCTCTTTTGTTTGTTTGGGGTTTTAAATTATTTTATGTAGTATTACTGAATTGATGTATTTGTATGATTTTACAATCAGAAGTGTCCAGAGTATTAATTACTAGAAAACCACATGAGAAAATTGGGCTTTTGTCCCGACATTCTTATGCTAATGTAGCAAAAATAATCATATTTAAACATCACTAACTCTAAAACAAATTTAAATTGGGACCATTGAAATTCACCTCCTATTTGTGTCAAGGGCTCCAAAACATCTTTTCTAAAATACAAGAACTAACATAAAAGCCTAAGGCTTCTAAAAAGTAATCTCTTGAAAAATAATCTGGATTTCAGCTGGAGGTTGCTAGGGATGCAGTGAACCTTTTAGCAATGAGCTAAGCAACCCTGAAAATTAGGTCTATAGTACTTGTATCAACAGATTTGCTAAAGAAGTTCAATTTCATTATCATGACAACATTTTACAAATAAGTGGTGGAGCTGTACAGAGAAGCTGAGGCTGTGCAGTCCCACAGATGAGCTGGAAGCAGCTGGTGAGCCCCCAGGATGTGGAACCCCCAGGCTGTGGGCTGGGGAGCCCAGAGCCCACAATGACAACACAGGAGGGACATGCTCAGCCTCCATCCGTGAGCAGATGCTCTTCTGCTGCCCTTCTCTTTTGGAGCAGAAAAGGGGCAGAGAGCAGGACACAGCCCTGCCCTGTAGGGCTCTGGGGACATCTGATGAGATGCAAAAAGAGCCCCCAAGAGCCCACACCAACAATTTTTCCTGCAAGACTTCCCCTTGTCCCTCCAGTCTTCAAAACCCAGATGCTCAGGTGGAGTCCAGAGGTCCAATCTAAAGGGCTGAAGTGACAGAATCTGTCTCATCCTCAGGTAAATTGTTCCACTGTTTCACTAATTAATTAATTACCTTAATTGTTCTGTACCAAGAACAATTTTATTTCTCTGTAGAAATGCCTTTGGTTTCCAGCCATTGGATCTCAGGATGCCTTTGTCTGCCAGATTAAAGAGCCTCTTCTTATTACTCCTCTCTCTGCAAAGAGAGGATTTGCTGATCACTCTCGAGTCACCTCTTAGCCTTCCCAGGGACAGACTAAATGGATTGCATATCTGTAGTTCCCCACCATAAGGGATGTTTATCAGCCTCCCATTCTTCTTGCTTTTGCCTGCAGAAACCCCTCCAATTTGTTCTTGTCCTATTTTCCAGCTGGGTGCAGCAGGGGCTTGTGCAGTCTTTCATGTCTTCTACCACAGCTGAAGAGCTTCTGGCCATCCCCTGAGCCTTTCCCTGCTCTGTGCATGACAGGGCTGGCTGAGCTTGTCCTCAGCTGCTGCTGTGTCCAGAGGGAAGCTGAGCCCTTAATCCCTCTCTGGTGTCCACAAGAAAAGGGGATGGGCAGCATGGAGGGGCCAGTCCTGAGCTGGGTTTAAGTCTGTCCTGGCCACGGGGTTCTTCTGCCTCCAACTTGGCATCTGCCTGGCTCTGCAAGAAGAAAAGGGAAGTCCTGAGACAGGCAGGTGTGCTGGGCTGGGGAGGAGGGACAGGAGAGCTGGGGAGCTTGGCTGTGCTGAGAGTCTGCTCACACAGAAGTTCACCAGCTCCAAGTGAGTGTAATTGTGGAGACAAAGTAGGAGCAGCCTGAAAATCACAGGGATGGCAAAACATCCTGCCGAGGAGAAAAGGGCCTTTCCGAGGTCCTGATCCAGTGTCCGTGTGTGCTGCGCTGCCGTGTGATGTGTGAGCATGCAGCCACTCTGCTGCCAGTTAGAAATGAGAAATTTCAAGGGCTATTGAGCACTCTGTGAATTTTCACAGTGGCTCAGCGCAAAGTTATTTAGCACAGGTGTTTTGGTAATTGTGATGCATTGGGAAAATTCACAGTGCTCAATGGCCCTCAAACTTCCACCTGCTTGGTGTGGTGGTTAAGTATTAGTGCAGTGGATTATAGGATAAAATATGCAGGAGATACTTGCTGGCTGCAGGACTTTTTCTAGTACTGGTTGTACTTATTCTACGATGGGTTTGTTTATCTGATGTGTATTAGAGGGCAGAAAGTTGGCTTCAGTGGCTCTGAAAGTTGAATGTTTTACACCTGATGGATCTACATCTCCTCCACAGCTCAATCGAGAGCTCCAGGGAGAGGAAAGGGGTCTCTGGACCTCATGCCTGGCTGTGCTCAGCAGCACCTCTGGAGATCCATTCTGGGGCTGCATCACTTCTGAAAATGCCCTACCTGAGGTCTGGGAAAGGGGAGAGGAAAGTAGAGGGGCCTCTGCCCACACTTTTCTAAATGTGTGCAACTGTACAGGGGCTACAAGTCCTGGTAAGTTCTCTTTTAATTGTCACTTTCCAGGTCACCTCTGTGCTAGGAGGGGCCCTTTGGGAAGGATGCTCTATCTGTCCTTTCATGCACAAATGAATTGGTGAGGCATTTTTGCAAGGATGTGATATGGCCAAGTACAAAGGACCAGAAGAAAACCTTAATTTTACTTAAGCCCTGAAACACTCAGACAAACACAAGTGCTGAAATGATGACACAGGCCATTATTACAAAGTAATTAAATAAGAAAATATTGTTTTCTGCTGTCTCCTAAACTGAATTGTTGGACTGATCCTGCAAGCTTTGCTTGTTTTGCTGTGCCATGGATGGGCAGCTAAACCAAAATGACCTGTGGAAATGTGGGATGGCTGAGATTTTTGGCTGCTGCAATTAGCACTGCAAAATTATTTTTCTTTTTTCTTTTTTGTTTTTTGTTTTTGAATGAATATTAGCAATTTGACTCCCCTCCTGCCCCAGTTCTCCTCTCATATAAACACACAGAGCTGACTGGCTTTGCTCCTCCCAGTTCACTCCATACATTCACCCCAAGCCCAGTTATCATGGGAATGTGCCTGCATACAACCATTCAACTGAAGCTTTCAAAATCTTGCCACCTGCAAGTTTCTTAGAGACAAAAAGCTGATGTGCAACTGGAGAGTCAAGACATGAAATACAAGTAGGCTTAATGGATGGATTTTATTTTGAGCTCATTGTAATATTTCAAAATTCCTGTTTCTGACAAGGTTTCAAAAGGACATCGCTTCCCCACCTTCTCCTCAGTCTCCTCTCTCCCTCTCACACGATGGTTTTTAGTGTTATTAACATGTAAATTAAGCTCATTTATATAAAGTAACATCTTGACAGGTTGACAAGTGTTGCATGTGGCACGAGTTTGGACTGAGAGGCGTTTCTGTTTCCACAATTGTTATTATTCCCTGGAATGGAAACACGGCTATGAGCACTGTTGTCTTTATCCCAACCTGGAAATGAAGCTCAAGATAAATTTGGTCCACAAAAGCCCAGCCCCAGCCCCCACTAGGGATCAATAAATCTTTACAGGCTTTAGGAAATTAGCATAATTATAAAAAAGCACCAATTAGGAGGACAAGTGGTGATGCAGTTTCCCCCCCAGGTCAAGCCCCTTCTCTGGAGTCCCCAGCTCAGCACTATTTGTACTTTGTCCATGAAAAATATCTTGAAGAGCTGTTCTCAGCCTTGGTTCCCAGGAAGAGCCAAGATAGCATGGGGCCCTGTACCCTCCAGGGCTTGGAGCTCTGGAATTTTTGTCTTTCAGCCTAGGGAAAGGCCATGGAAAAGTGCTGGCAAAAATAGCCACCAATACAGTAGACTACAGAACTACAAATATATGTGCCAAGAATACAGAGAACATAGAAAAGAAAAAAGGCAAAACCCCAGAGGCATCAGCAGCAGTGGTTGGGATGCTTGTGCTGCATTTTAGCCTCAGTTCCCTTGGCACAGAGCAGCTGGGAGCCCGTGCTGGGTGCAGCCAGCAGTGTCTGTGCAGGGTCGCTCCAGGTCCTATAAAAGCCACCAGAGGATCTGCTCAGCTGATGCTGCTGGAATCATGTTTGGACCTGTGTGTTGCATAGCAACCCTAAATTATTAGAAGAACCCTCAAAAGGCTATTAATGCTACTTATGCATAAATACACTTTGTCTTGCTCCCGTTTATGAATTGTTTTTATGCTGTTTCTCAGCCAAGTGAAGCCTTTCATCTTCCTGAACAATGAAACTCAATCTGTTTGCAGAAGGCTTGTGGCTCAGTGGCACAGCAGCTGTACCTGGTCTTTTCTAGGGCAAACTCCTTGGGTTTTGTTAAAAGCAGGACTTGTTGCTTGTTCCTCACTGCTGACCAGCCTTAGCTCCCACTTGTGAAATGGGTTTCCTGACAGGCATTACGAGGTTGTGTTTACAGGTGTGAGAGTTTCCTGCATGGATCCTCATTCCCAGATAGAAAGCTTATTTACAGGTCATCTGTCTTTGCTTCTTATGAAAGAATCATCCCTGAAAGCAAGAGATGTATTTTGCCTTTTTCTCCTAGACTTTGAAAACTGTCAGTACTAATTTAATTAGTTGATGCATAATCATGGGTTATAATTTCCAAGTCTAATGTATTATAATATTGTTTGTACTGATTTGATGATTAAAGGACTTGTCAGAGACTTTGTTTCTTTTCAAAAAGAAAAGGTATTTATCAACCTTAAAAAATCCAACAAAACAAAGGCTTTGTTGTTATGCAAATGAGACATAGCAGATTAGGGAGGTTTATTTTACCTGAACAGGTATTTATGGTTATTTTCTGTATTATTTTTATTGTATTGTGTTTTTATTTTATCTTCTGCAAAATGAATTCTTGCCAGGCCCAGCTCTGTCATACAGCCTGTGGCTCTGCCCAGCCTTGACCCATGCTCATGTCCACCCACAGCCTCTGCTGCTTTACCTGAGAGCCCCATCCATCCCCAGGAGGGCTCTCCCTGGCTCTGTGCCCAGCAGTGGAGTTTCTCAGAGCTTCTGCAGCTGACCCTGTTTTGCACAGGGCTGTCTCTCAGGGGTGTTCCCCATGTACTGGTCCTGCTGCAGGTTCCAAGGATGCTCAGGGCAGGCACAGGGGGACTGTGGGACACACCACCAGTGGGTCAGCCTGTGCCTGGATGTAAATCAGTGTGTCCAGGGGCAAAAGGCCCGGTTTGGAGGCTGAGGGAGCCCCTTGATGATGCAGGTGGTTGATGATTGGTGGGTGTGATGCTGCCTGGCAGAGGTGCTGTCATGCCTGAGCTGATGGGTCTTCCCCAGCTGCCCTTCTCATGGACCACAGAGCCCCCACCAGCATTTTACCAAAGCCCACTTTATTTCTCCAATCTCCTAGCAAGAAGGAACATCTCCACATCAGAGTTGGACTGAAGATCCAGCCAGTTGGAATGGGAGTAAGCAGCACAGGGCAGGAGGCCTCTCTGCTCTGAGCAGGATACTGTGTAAACCCTTCTGTTTTGGGGGGATCTGCTTTATTTTGCATATGGTGTCCTCCAAGAGATGTCCATGTCTGCAGGCTGCGTGTCTGTTCCCTGAAAAAGCAATATATTTCTCCACCTTCCTGCTGGAGCCCTCGCTGTCAGTTTTCTGCTGCTGGGTGAATGACCGTGTGTGTCTGTCATCAATTCCATAGTCTGTTATTTAAATTACAAAGCTCATTCTTTGCATCAGCATATGCACAGCAAGTTAGCAATCTATGCATAAAGTCCCAGCAGGCAATGATTGTCTCCTAAGGAAGGCAGAAGGAAAGGCAGCCCACTGGATTGACAGAAATATCACTGAATTCAGAGTTGCTCCTGGAACAATTTGGTTTTCTTTCAAAGAAAGACGGCATTAACACGGTTGCAACTGAGCATAGGTGAGCACAGCGCTGAAAATTAGGCTCCAAACACAATTACAATGTGGTGTAAAAGACCCCCAGTGTTATCAGCTTGTTTATGACCTTAGTAAAAACAAACCGCAGGCCTGAAAAATTATGCTAATTCTGCTTTGATTTACAGCAATGATAACCAGCAATGTGCTGCCAGAGCTGCCTGATGCGTGAGCCCAAGGAACCTGCATGGATCTCAGGGGGCTTTCTGCAATGTTTTTCCTTAATGGTTCATTAAGATTTGGGTTCTGGCTATCATAACTCCCACTCTGGGTATCTCCTCCAGCCGTGGGTAGTGTGAGCTCGCTGACTCATCGTTACTAGCAGGGAGAAAGTGGGTGTGGAGATCTGCACCCTGTGCAGTGGGGTATCAATGATTCAGGTGAGATGGCAAAAAAAAATGTTATTTTCTTTAATTGCAAGCCATAGCAGGGCTGTTTTCTCCTTAGCTTGGGCAGTGGCCAGGCAGGGAGGCCGAGGAGACTGTTGTAGCCCATTCTCCTCTGTGGTGTGGTTTCTGCAGGACACTGCCAGCAGACAAGTTTAAGCTGTGCTGGCCGTTCCTCAAAGCCTAGAGCTGCTCTGAGACCTGTCCCCTGCTCCACCAACATGTCTGGGAGTGTGGTAGAGACACCAAGGGCACCTCCACTCCTCCAGAAGTGCTTAACCACCTGGATCTGGGAGCTTTCTGTGGATAAAAAGTCTCTTTTCACAGAAAATGCTATTTACACTTTCAATTGTTAAAAAGGAGTTACAATTCAAAACTGAGCCCTCCCAGACCATTCCTAGGTGTCCTCTGAACAGAGAGTTTTGAGGTCTGGCTGATGAAGCTGTCAGGGTCTGAGGTGTGTGTACATCTCTTTTATGTCTGCACACGCACCTGTGCCTGCATGGGCAGGGAGATGTGCCAGTGGGGGCCCTGAGCTCTCTTGGGGTGCTCCAGGAAAGGCAGGGCTGGGGCTGGGCTGGAGCTTCAGTGAGCAAATCACTCCAGCAATGTCACCTCAGGGCACCCCAGCAAGCTTCCCCTGCATTCCTGCCCAGTGCTGAATTTGCAGTGCTGCCCTAAGCACAGTTCATGGTCACTTGCCTCTGTGGGGTTCAGCTGTGTTTGCTCTTGCTCAAATAAATCAGAGGAAACAGCTCCTGCCCTGGAGATCCCCCAGTGACCCTGGATGGGGAGTATTGTCCCCTGGCCAGGCTGGTGCAGCGGAGCCCACTCGCCCCGGGGAGATCTGAGCACATGGACAAGCCCCCCCCAAAATGTGAGTAATTTCAACCCCTGGAACAATTTCTGGATCCCTGGTAATGGTCTGTCTCCTTGCAGCAGAATGATTTGGGAAAGGCTGCCCTTCATTCTCAGGCTTTCAAATTATCTTTTTTTTTTCCCCTCAGACAGAAGGATAAAATAACAAAAAATTAGTGCGATAACTTTCGTTGTTTGGAGGTTTATGATGCAATATATATTGGCTGGTGTGAAATTTCCCCTTGCTGGGTGTAGCCCCTGTGTGCTTTTTCAAGCAGTCTCTGAGCCATAGTGTTACAATGGCATGTCTTAATCTAATGAGTTTAAGCACAAAGAGTTATTATTTCTAAAGGAATACACGCTATAAAGTGCTATCAAACTTCTATAGATATTATTATAACATTGGATGAAAAGCATTAGAAAAGGCTGAACTCTCACCTGTGAAGAGGCACATAATACAAATCAACAGAGCTGCATTTCTTTACCTCTTTATTGACTCAGAAACATGCAGCTTGTAGGAGTCCTTCAGGATACCTCCCCATTCACAACTCTGTTTTATTTCCAAACACCACTAAAGGAACAGTTTTTTCCCTTCAAGGTAATTGCATAACTTCCTTCTGTTCCACACTAAAAAAGCACCATGCACATCAGTGGACTACAGAGCATATTTAGATATCTCTTACCCTTCGCTAATGATGTTTAGTAGATCAATCAGGGGGAGAGTAATTTATTTTTTTTCTTCCTTATAGAGGATCTTGATCTTTCTCTGAGGGGAATGACCTTGACTTGATAATGCAGCTAAACAGGGAAAGCTGTTTTGCTATTCAAACTGAATTTAGACTAGGTAAATAAATAGCAGGCAAAACAAGAAATCTTTTCCCTTAAATAAATGTAAGATATTAAGATCTGGCTTTGCAACGATTTTAGTCTAATACACAGCTTGTTGAGAGGTGGTATTTTGCCTGTGTCTCTAACCTTGAATTTTCCATTCATCTCTGTGGAAATGCTTCCTTTTTGCTACACATTTTGTGCATGCAAAGAACAATTTAAAACTTACATGGCATGGTCAATCACAGATATCTAACTGGCTCTTTGGAAAACATGAATTGTACTGCTTTTTGTTTTTTGTTGTTTTTTTTTTGTTAACACAAACACAAAACAAGTCAGTGGCACCACATTAATCATTCAAGCCGATTGGAAAGTCTCCAAGCACCAGCTGAGTTAAAAAAAAACCCCAACAACTAAACAAAAACCCCACACACTTTGATAAGAGCCAACTGGGAATGAGATTCTTTTTTTTCCTCTAAGTTTCAAAAAGAACAACAACAAAAAAACAATTCGAAGAATTGGCAAGCAAACAAATTGAACTATCATAGCTGGTTGTAAGGGCCATGCTTTGGCTCTGGAGAAACAATTCATAAATATTCATTAGCCTGGGGAAACATCAAAAACAGGATTAGACTTGTTCGTGGGAGTTCATCTTTAGGGTCAATGCTAGGGTGAAAGAGCCAAGGCAGGCAAATTGCAGTTTTATAACGTATTTCCTGGGACAGACAAGATCTGCAGTCTTCTCTCTTAAAAACAAAAGGAAAAGCAACCTCAAAAGAGAGCAAAAAAGCCTTTTCAGTTCCTCGCACAGCAGAGATGCTGTCTGAGCTCAGGCACAGCCGGCAGGTCCCCAAGTGCTGTGGCACAGCGCTGGCTCTGGCTGTGTCCCCAGGGGCTCTGTGTGGCCTGTCCCCACATGCTGGCCTGTCCCCACAGACCATGGCACTGCTGCCATGCTGTGTTTGACACTTCTGAGGCTTCCTCATCCCATATTCATTGCTGGCGTGCAGGATGCTCCCCGGGCTTGGTGCCTGTGGTGTGCTGCAGCT